>NC_083881.1:0-730833 GCF_032452875.1 Bos javanicus | reverse complement strand
AGGAGGTGACAGCATAGTGGAGGGTCGAGGTCAGTGTGTCAGCTGTGGACGCAGAACTCGAGTTCGAACTCTTCTGCATGCAGGGATGAACCACTGGGACCTTTCAGTGAAGAGCCTGGAAGTGGTTTGAGTAAAGGCAGGAAAATCAGCGAGGCCCACAGTGAGGGCCTGGCCTGGCGGGCGTGGGGCGCTGGGAGGGGAGGCACTGATGGCAGGTGCTGCGGCTCCCCAGGCAGCCCTCCCCCACCGGGCCCAGATGCTGCGCCCCAGGCAGCAGCACGGCTTGGCCCATCTGCCGCCAAAACGTTCTGTGTTCCTGAGTTCTGCTTTGTCTTGGGCTTGTCAGGAACTGGGGACCTTGAAGAACTCCCCAGATTCAAACAACGCCCACCATACACACACACACACACACACACACACACACACACACACAGCTGAACATCTCAACTCCCATCTATGCTACTAAAGAAGGCCTTGTGAAATGAAAGATTTCCTGCCATATCGGTGGGCAAGAAATGTCACAGCCATCAGCTATTTCAGGCCTCCAAATGTGAGTGAGGGCTCCCAAAAGGGAACGTGATGCCTGCGGCCTAGCAGATGCCGCCACCCCCACAGTGATTGCTGAGGAGCCATCTGCCGCTCCTTAAGGTGAACCAGGAATCAAGGATGTGAACAATCCAGAAACAGGGTTTGACTCCAGCGAGCTGAGGGGCTTCCCAGGTGGCCCTAGTGGTAAAGAACCCACCTGCCAATGCAGGAGACATAGAGACGTGGGTTTGATCCCTGGGTTAGGAAGATCCCCTGGAGGAGGGTATGACAATCCACTCCAGTATTCTTGCCTAGAGAATCCCATGGACAGAGGAGCCTGGTAGGCTACAGTCTGGCTACAGAGCCGGACATGACTGAAGTAACTGAGCATGCGTGTGCATTATACGTATATAACTGAATCACTCTGATGTACACCTTAAACTAACACAGCATTGTAAATCAACTATACTTCTATTTGGGGAAAAAAAAAATATACAGTTGTGCTGGAGTAAGGTGGCCCCTAATCCAACACAACTGGTGTCCTTATAAAAAGGGGACTCTTAGACACGGGCACCTTTTCTGCCGCCAGGTCCCTGCGTTAGCATGGATGGTCTCGCGGAACTGCTGCAGCCTCCTGATGAAGAGGATCCAGCAGACGCCTGGCTCGGAACCCAGTCATCTGCGGCCCTGAGACACCGTCTGCTACAACAGGTGGATTCTCCACAGGACGGACAGTGGCAAAGTCGTTGAGGTCGTTGTGAAGTAGGAATCCAGCACGCGGACCACAGTCTGCAATCATGTGGCCACCCTCTGCACCTGGAAGCACAGTACCACCCACAGGACACCTGTGATGGGGAAGAAGAAGCTGACTGCCCATACCCAGGCCCTGCCCCCCAAGCAATAAAGACATCTAAAGGTTTCCTCAAAAACAATAGCAAAATATTATACTGGAGGCCCCAACCAGCACAACAGGACAAGGAAAAAAGGTGTGTTTATCTATAGCAACATGATCATGTACATAGAAAATTCTAAGAAATCTACCGAAAACCTACTAGAACTAACAAAAGAGTTTGACAAGTTCATGGATACAGGTCAACAATAAAAAATCATAAACTATACATAGCCACAAACATAAAAAAAAAAAACCTCTATGTATATCACAAAACCATAGAATGCATAGAGATTATGGCAGAGGCTCCCTAAGATCACTTTCAGGTTTGTTGATTCATTAGAACTCAGGATTCAGCTATACTCCTGCTCATGGCAATGATTTATTACACAGAAAAGATATGAAGCAAAATCCGCACAGAAAAAAGACTTGGGGCAAAATGTGAAGGAAACCCAGTGCAAGCTTTTAGGAGTCTCTCCCTGTGGAGTCACACAGCATGAACTTAATTCTCTGAGCAATGAGTTGGGATAATACGTGTGCAATGTTGTCTATGAAGGAAGCATATTAGAAACCCAGTGCCGAAGCTTCTCATAGGGGGCTGGTCACACAGGCGCCCTCTGCCCAGCAGCAACCCAAATTCCAGACTCTCAGAAGGAAATCACAAGCTCAGCATAAGCCACATTGTTTGAACCAAGAGTTGGGCACAGCGAGCCATTCTTATCAGTTTATCAGTTCGGAGAATTATGGGAACTCTCCGAAATCAAATTCCCAGATGACCAAGGCCAAGCAGACCTTTCTGAGGGTGGCAGTCTCAGGTCTGCTACGTTTCTTCACAGTGATAAACAACAAAATACGTGCAATGCAAGTCTACGGAAAACTACAAAACATTTCTGAGATTTTGAAAGATAAATAGAGAGATGTACCAGGTTCATGCATCAGACTCAATAGGGATATCAGTTCTTTCCAGGTTGACCTAGAAAATCAACACAATTCCAATGAAAATCCTATCAGGTTTTATTGTAGACATTGACAAACACCTTAAGTATGTATGGAAACATGAAAGACTTCAAAAAGCCGAAACAATTTTGAAAAGGAACAAGGTTGGAGGACCTGATTTCAAAATGTTCTGTAAAGCTGTAATGATTGAGACAGTATAATAGTGTCCTAATGGGAGAAGGCAATGGCACCCCACTCCAGTACTGTTGCCCAGAAAATCCCACGGATGGAGGAGGCTGGTGGGCTACAGTCCATGGGGTCGCTAAGAGTCGGACACGACTGAGCGACTGATCGACTTCACTTTCACCTTCCACTTTCATGCATTGGAGAAGGAAATGGCAACCCACTCCAGTGTTCTTGCCTGGAGAATCCCATGGATGGAGAAGCCTGGTGGGCTGCAGTCCATGGGGTCGCACAGAGTCGGACACGACTGAAGCGACTTAGCAGTAGCAAGGGAGACACACAGATCAGCGGACAGAATAGAAAATCCAGAAATATACTACACACATTTCTTTAAACAAATGGTAATAGAACTATTAGATATCGATATTAAAGAGAAAGAACCTCCACCCTTACCTTACAACAGATACAAAAATTAGCTTGAAATGGACCATGGACCTAAATATGAAAGCTAAAATTATAAAAACTTCTAGATAAAATGTAGACAGATTTCCTAAATAGGACACAAAAAGCACAGACCATTTAAAAAAATTTTTGATAAACTTAAAAGCTTTTGCTCTTGAAAAGGAAATAAAATGACAAGCCACAGCTTGCAGAAAATATTTGCAATACATGTATTTGCAAAGGATTACAGTTGTATCCAGATGTACAAGTGTTGTTGTTGTTCAGTCGCTAAGTCCTGTCTGACTCTTTTGCAGCCCCGTGGGCTGTAGTGCACGAGGCTCCCCTGCCCATGGGATTCTCCAGGCAAGAATACTGGAGTGGGCTGCCATTTCCTGCTCCAGGGGATCTTCCCAACCCAGTCTCCTGCATTAGCAGGCAGTTTCTTTACCTCTGAGCCACCAGGGAATGTCGTAATTAGAAGACATTCAACCTAATTTTTTTTAGATGGGCAAAACATTTTAGGAAGCTCATAAAAGAAGATACATAGGAATTTCACCGGCAGTCCAGTGGTTGACTCTGTGCTTCCACTGCAGGGGGTGCAGGTTTGATCCTTTATCGGGGAACTAAGATCCCGCAAGCCTCTAAGCCAAAAAAAAAAGAAAATTTCCTTAATTGAATAAAAATGAAAATACAATATATCAAGTTTAAAAACTACATATAAAAAAGAAGATATGCAAACGGCCAGTAAGCACACGAATTGTTTTCAAAATCATTAGCCATCAAGGACATGCATGCAATTTAAAACCACAATGAAATACCACTCTACATTCAGTAGAACAGCTAAAATTAAAAGATTTACATTAGCATACTGCCAAAGATGTAGAGCAACTGGAATTCTCATTTACTGTTGATGGAAAAGTAAAATAGTATAACCACTTTGGAAAACAATCTGGCAGTTTATAACAGATATTTACAGAATGAAAACCACAATCACAGAAAACTAACCAAACTGATCACATGGACCACAGCCTTGTCTAACTCAGTGAAACTATGAGCCATGCCGTGTAGGGCCACCCAAGACAGATGGGTCATGGTAGAGAGTTCTGACAAGATATGGTTCTCTGAAGAAGGAAATGGCAAACCACGTCAGTATTCTTGCCTTGAGAACTCCATGAACAGTATGAAAAGGCAAAAAGATATGACACAGAAAGATGAACTCCCCAGGTCGGTAGGTGCCCAATATGCTACTGGACAGGAGTGGAGAAATAACTCCAGAAGGAATGAATAGACGGAGCCAAAGCAAAGACAACACCCAGATGTGGATGTGACTGGTGATGGAAGTAAAGTCCAATGCTACAAAGAACAATATTGCATAGGAACCTGGAATGTTAGGTCCATGAATCGAGGTAAATTGGAAGTGGTCAAACAGGAGATGGCAAGAGTGAACATTGACATTTTGGGAATCAATGAACTAAAATAGACTGGAATGGGAGAATTTAATTCAGATGACCATTGTATCTACTACTGTGAGCAAGAACCCCTTAGAAGAGATGGAGTAGCCCTCATAGTCAACAAAAGAGTCCAAAATGCAGTCCTTGGGTGCAATCTCAAAAATGACAGAATGATCTCTGTTCGTTTCCAAGGCAAACCATTCAGTATCACGGTAATCCAAGTCTATGCTTTAACCAGTAAATGCCGAAGAAACTGAAGTTGAATGGTTCTTTGATGATCTACAAGACCTTCTAGGACTTAACACCAAAAAAAAGGTGTTCTTTTCATCATAGGGGACTGGAATGCAAAAGTAGGAATTCAAGGGCTACCTGGAATAACAGGCAAGTTTGGCCTTGGAGTACGAAATAAAGCAGGCAAAGGCTAACAGAGATTGTCAAGAGAACACATTGGTCATAGAAAACACCTTCTTCCAACAACACAAGAGAAGACTCTATACATGGACATCACCAGACGGTCAATACTGAGATCAGATTAATTATATTATTTGCAGCCAAAGATGGAGAAGCTCTATACAGTCAGCAAAAACAACACTGGAAGCTGACTGTGGCTCAGATCACGAACTGCTTATTGGCAAATTCAGACTTAAATTGAAGAAAGTAGGGAAAACCACTAGACCATTCAGATATGACCTAAGTCAAATCCCTTACAGTGGAAGTGAGAAGTAGATTCAATGGATTAGATCTGATAGAGTGCCTGAAGAATTATGGACAGAGGTTCGTGACATTGTACAGGAGGCAGTGATCAAGACCATCCCCAAGAAAAAGAAATGCAAAAAGGCAAAATGGTTGTCTGAGGAGGCCTTACAAATTGCTGAGAAAAGAAGAGAAGCAAAAGACAAAGGAGAAAAGGAAAGATATACCCATCTGAATGCAGAGTTCCAAAGAATAGCAAGGAGAGATAAGAAAGCCTTCCTCAGTCATCAATGCAAAGAAATGTGCAGAATACATCATGTGAAATGCTGAGCTGGATAAAGCACAAGCTTGAATCAAGATTGCTGGGAGAAATATCAGTAACCTCAGACATGCAGATGACACCACCCTTGTGGCAGAAAGCAAAGAAGAACTAAAGAGCCTCTTGATGAAAGTTAGAGAGGAAGTGAAAAAGCTGACTTAAAGCTTAACATTCAAAAAACAAAGATCATGGCATCTGGCCCCATTACTTCATGGCAAATAGATGGGGAAACAGTGACAGACATTATTTTCTTGGACTCCAAAACCATTACAGATGGTGACTGTAGCCATGAAATTAAAAGACGCTTGCTCCTTGGAAGAAAAGCCATGACAAAGCTAGACAGAATATTAAAAAGCAGAGACATTACTTTGCTGACAAAGGTCCGTCTAGTCAAAGCTATAGTTTTTTCAGTGAAGAAGTGAAATGAAATGAAGTCACTCAGTCGTGCCCAACTCTTTGCAACCCTGTGGACTGTAGCCTACCAGGTTCCTCCGTCCATGGGATTCTCTAGGCAAGAATACTGGATTGGGTTGCCATTTCCTTCTCCAGGGGATCTTCCCAACCCAGGGATTGAACCCAGGTCTCTGCATTGCAGGCAGATGCTTTACCTTCTGAGCCACCAGGGAACCCTGGTGGATGTGAGAGTTGGACTATAAAGAAAGCTGAGTGCCGAAGAATTGATGGTTTTGAACTGTGGTGTTGGAGAAGACTCTTGAGAGTCCTTTGGACTGCAAGGAGATCAAACCAGTCTATCCTAAAGAAGATCAGTCCTGAATATTCATTGGAAGGACTGACTGATGCTGAAGCTAAAACTCCAATACTTTGGCCACCTGATGTGAAGAACTGACTCATTTGAAAAGACCCTTGATGCCGGGAAAGATTGAAGGCAGGAGGAGAAGGGGACGACAGAGGATGAGATGGTTGGATGACACCACCGACTCGACGGACATGAGTTTGAGTAAACTCTGGGAGTTGGTGATGGACAGGGAAGCCCGGCATGCTGCAGTCCATGGGGGTCGCAGAGTCAGACACGACTGAGCGACTGAACTGAACTGAACTGTATGATCTAGCAGTTCTATTCCTATATTTTTATCCAAAGACTTATATACTATACAAGTGTCCATAGAAGCTTTATTCATAATAACCAAAAAAAATTTGACTAAAATGTCCAGGGACAGGTAAAGGAATACACTCATTGTGATAGTTATATAACAGAATACTACTCAGCCATCAGATCAGATCAGATCAGATCAGTCACTCAGTCGCGTCCGACTCTTTGCGACCCCATGAATCGCAGCACGCCAGGCCTCCCTGTCCATCACCAACTCCCGGAGTTCACTCAGACTCACATCCATCGAGTCAGTGATGCCATCCAGCCATCTCATCCTCTGTCGTCCCCTTCTCCTCCTGCCCCCAATCCCTCCCAGCATCACAGCCTTTTCCAATGAGTCAACTCTTCGCATGAGGTGGCCAAAGTACTGGAGTTTCAGCTTTAGCATCTTTCCTTCCAAAGAAATCCCAGGGCTGATCTCCTTCACAATGGATTGGTTGGATCTCCTTGCAGTCTAAGAGACTCTCAAGAGTCTTCTCCAACACCACAGTTCAAAAGCATCAATTCTTCGGTGCTCAGCCTTCTTCACAGTCTAACTCTCACATCCATACGTGACCACAGGAAAAACCATAGCCTTGACTAGACGAACCTTTGTTGGCAAAGTAATGTCTCTGCTTTTGAATATGCTGTCTAGGTTGGTCATAACTTTCCTTCCAAGGAGTAAGTGTCTTTTAATTTCATGGCTGCAGTCACCATCTGCAGTGATTTTGGACCCCCGAAAAATAAAGTCTGACACTGTTTCCACTGTTTCCCCATCTATTTCCCATGAAGTAATGGGACCGGATGCCATGATCTTCATTTTCTGAATGTTGAGCTTTAAACCAATTTTTTCACTCTCCACTTTCACTTTCATCAAGAGGCTTTTGAGTTCCTCTTCACTTTCTGCCATAAGGGTGGTGTCATCTGCGTATCTGAGGTTATTGATATTTCTCCCAGCAATCTTGATTCCAGCTTGTGTTTCTTCCAGTCCAGCGTTTCTCATGATGTACTCTGCAGATAAGTTAAATAAGCAGGGTGACAATATACAGCCTTGACATACTCCTTTTCCTATTTGGAACCAGTCTGTTGTTCCATGTTCAGTTCTAACTGTTGCTTCCTGACCTGCATACAGATTTCTCAAGAGGCAGGTCAGGTGGTCTGGTATTCCCATCTCTTTCAGAATTTTCCACAGTTTGTTGTGATCCACACAGTGAAAGGCTTTGGCATAGTCAATAAAGCAGAAATAGATGTTTTTCTGGAACTCTTGCTTTTTCCATGATCCAGCGGATGCTGGCAATTTGATCTCTGGTTCCTCTGCCTTTTCAAAATCCAGCTTGAACATCTGGAAGTTCACAGTTCACGTATTGCTGAAGCCTGGCTTGGAGAATTTTGAGCATTAGTTTACTAGCATGTGAGATGAGTGCAATTGTGCAGTAGTTTGAGCATTCTTTGGTATTGCCTTTCTTTGGGATTGGAATGAAAACCGACCTTTTCCAGTCGTGTGGCCACTGCTGAGTTTTCCAAATTTGCTGGTATATTGAGTGCAGCACTTTCACAGCATCATCCTTCAGGATTTGGAATAGCTCAACTGAAATTCTATCACCTCCACTAGTTTTGTTCGTAGTGATGCTTTCTAAGGCCCACTTGACTTCACATTCCAGGATGTCTGGCTCTAGGTCAGTGATCACACCATTGTGATTATCTGGGTCGTTAAGATCTTTTTTGTACAGTTCTTCTGTGTATTCTTGCCACCTCTTCTTAATATCTTCTGCTTCTGTTAGGTCCATACCATTTCTGTCCTTTATCGAGCTCATCTTTGCATGAAATGTTCCCTTGGTTATGGATATATAAACTATTGTACATATAAAAATGAAAGAATGACAGCTACATGGAACAATATTATAACAAATTGTTCTCTGACCACAAAATAACTAAACTCAAAATTAACAATAATTAAAAGTACATTTGAAACTAAAATATTCTTTGTTGACTGCTCATTGAAAATGCAGAGTTTCTCACAGGGACACTTCCCAGTTTGGGCAGAGCAAATGTGGTGCTGGACTGCCCAGCACAGCCCAGGAGGGCTCAACATTTTGGTATTGACATCACACTGTCCATGTGACAGCCGAGGAAGCCAATACACACACTTTCAAAGGTACAGCCCTCCCCACCACCCACAGCCCAGGATACAGTCCATGCTTTCTGAGGGTCCTCAGGGCCCTGAGTGGTCTGCCCCTGGTGACCGCTCAGCGCCCCCCAGTTCCTCCTCTGCACACCTCACCTGCACCAATCTGCCTGGACTCCGGGCCTCTGTACCTTCCCCTTCGTGTCCTCAGGACCACAGAGGACCACAACAGCCCACTGACTTGGCTCCTTCTGAGAGATGAGATCTTCAGAAGTCATTCCTCTGGGATGAGGCCCTGATGCCCCACCAGGGCCAGACGGCCTTTGCCTCAGGGTCCCCAGTCAAGCCCTCGCCTGCCATGTGTGTGCCCCACTTACTGTAATTTTCCGTAATGTATGTGGTGCCGCCACAGTCACCTGATGCCCAGCAGGGTACATGGCACACAGCTCAATAAGTCTCGTCCTTGTTGGGTTGCCTTGTGCATTAAAGAGCACACAGCACTGTCTGGGTCCAGTGTGGGGGTGCGGTGGCAACGCGAGGGCTCCCTCAAGGTGCAGGAGACACTCACAGAAAAAGGATTAGTCCTCCCACCGGTGATTCTCTCAAGAGGCCCGGGAGAGTGTCCCGGCCGCCCGGAGGAGCACTCCATCCTGGAGACGGCGGGAGGCAGCAGGCAGGATGCTGAGTGCCAGTTCACAGGCCATGGCTTCCAGGGGCTCGGGAACCACCAGAGTCCAGCAGCAGCCCCGCCGTGTGCAACCAGCACAAGAAATGCCACGAGGCTTCCGAGGAAAACGGGGCTAGAAGCACAGTACTCAGAAATGTCACCAACGATACACTCGGAAAGTCTTAACATGATAAAAAGGACAGCACAGGTTTACTTATGTTACGTGGTTAAGAAATACAGGAATACTACAATAAATGTGGGATTTACCTTGAAGAAGACGTGAAGCCAGTTCACAGACGTGGGTGGGGAAAGGTTGTGGCTTGTGGATTATTGCGAAGTGTCTGAAATCAGATGGGAAACTGTAACATGGATGTCGGGGTGTGGCTCAGCATGGTGCTGACTGGTGAACTGAAGCAGCTGGCGGATGTCTGAGGTGTGTGTCCTGCACATCTCTAGGTGGTTGTTCATTCAGCTGGGTGCAGTTTTTACTTTCTGTTTCCACCTATTTCTCATAAACAAAATTGCACATAAACAAAGGAAGTTTGAGACTTCCTGGGAGGTCCAGTGGTGAAGACTCCAGGCATCTACTGCAGAGAGCATGGGTTCAATCCCTGGTCAGGGAACTTAGATCCCGCGTGCCACACAGTGCGGCCAAAAAGAGAGAAAAATAAATCTGCCTGTGTTCAAATTGTTCCCAAATATATCAATCATGTTGAAACAAATTCACATTTTCAAAACAAGCATTTTAGCAAAACTGTATTTTTTTAGGATTCCCTCCTATAACCAGGTTTTTTCAGTAACACCACAAAGAGATCCAGCTGAACCAAGGGTACTCACCCAATGTACAGAGAAGCCCTGGTGGGCTGTGATCCAAAGGGTTGCCAAAAAGTCTGACACTGCTTAGAGACTAAATAATAACAACAACGTCATAAAATTGTATCATGAAATTCCTCAGGCTGTGGCTCAAGGACCCACACAGGCTGAAGAGGATCCTGGGATCAGAGTCTCCCACCTGAGGGATGTCGACCAGAAGCGCTGTGGTGGAAGATGCTAGGGAGAGAGGGTTGGAGCAGGGAGGATGAACATTGATCAGCCTAAGTAGGTGTCCGTCACCACCACCAAGCAAATGAGCCTAGCTCTAGAAAGGGGCTCAGGTCACAAACCCAGGACTCCACGGCAGATTCTGAGGAAACTGGTTTGGGAAAGTCTTTACTTCTCGTCCGCTGCAGAAGGGAAAAGAGAAGAGACATGTTCCTAGGACCAGGCAGTAAGTGTAAGTGTTAGTCACTCAGTGGTGCCCGACTCTTTGTGACCCAATGGACTACAGCCCACCAGGCTCCTCTGTCCTCGGTCCTGAGATTTTCCAGGCAAGGATACTGGACCAGGCAGTAAGGGCTGGCCAAAAAAAATCACAGGAAGAAGTAGGGCCAGGTGTGCCACCCAGATCCAGCCAGAGCCCAGGTGACGGTGAACAAGCTGACCTCTGGCCCAGAGCCTCACCCAGGACTCACTTGCAGGCATGGAGTGGCAGATGACTAGGCCACAAGGAGGCCTGAGTGGCAGATGACTAGGAGGGCCAACACCCCCGGGTTGGGCTCTAATCCTGTGCCAATCCCACCATCTGACCCTCAGCTTGGTGACCTTGTCAGAGCACCCTGGTGTGTGCTTGCCGGCCTCAAGTTGCTCCCCTTACAGCAGCTATTCCTCTGCGAGCCCTGAGCGTAGGCAGATGAAGACCCCAAGTGTCCAAAGTCTGTCACCGCAACTGGATGTCGAGCATGCAGACCCTGACCTCACCTCTGGGTCATCTGACTTTTAAGACAAACTCACTCCCCAAAGGTGACAGACAGCCCTGCCTGCCGTGACCTCATGGTGTTTCTCCCAGCCAGCCGGCAAAAGGCGAGCGAAGATTTAAACACTGCTCTCCAGATTCAGGCCTAAAACCAGGTGGCCCTGTCCCCTGCCACTTCCCTCCATGCTCACAGAGACTCCTGATGAAAGGCCCCCAACTGTTCTACTCCAGATTGGGCTGAGCTGAGGGCTGGGAGCGGATCTGCCCTCAGCTGCAGGGCTGGCCAGGGCCTGTCGCAGAGGCACCCGGAGCAGGGATGGACTCGGTTCAGGAGCTGTGCAAGGGCTGGGGAGGCATGCGGCAGGCAGAAGTCGGTGTGTGCGAGGGGGTGCAGGTGGGGAGGTGCGGGCAGGCGGGGATGTCTGGACTTTACCCAGAGGCCGAGGAGCGAGGGAGGTGGCAGGGCCAGGCAGGGCCCGTGAACTTGCTCTGCAGGGCTCACTTAGAGCCCAGGAAGTGCTGGAAGTGGACCCAAGGACCTAGCAGTGACGAGGATCCTGCAGCCCCAGTCCCAGGTCATATAATCATGTGAACTGTCTGTTAAGCTCCTTCTTCCATTCAAAACCCTCCGAGCCTCAGCCTCTCACCAGGTGTAAGATCCAAAGTCCCTGTGTTCCCCTCGACACCTCGCCTCTGTCTCTACGTGGCCACCTCTGTCTTCAAGGCTCATTCCCCTCCACCTTGCAGGCCTGCTGGCTGGTCTTCAAAAGTGCACCCCAGCTGCTCGCATGCACAGGGCCTTTGCACTGGCTGTCCCTCCATCAGGAAGGTTTTGCCCTCAACACCCTCACTTCCTGTCCCACATCCGGCTCTAGTCTCCTCCCAAGAGCTGCCTGTCAGAGAGGCCCTCTGACCTCTCTGCACTGCGGGCCTCATTCCCACCTGCTCAGCCTTCCCCACATCACTCCTCCTCCCACCCTGCATCACCACCACCCTCACCTCCTTCTCTCAGTCGGCAGCCCACGTGCCTGCCAGCAGGCAGCAGGCTTCTGCTGGGTTCCCTGCAGGGGTGAGAGATGGCGGCAATGCCGGTAGTGGAGCAGATAACCGGACGCACGGTCCTGACAGAAGCCTTACGAGACGGCGTCACGAGCCGGCTGATGAGGGGCTGAGGTTTCGGAAGGCCAATGTCCACAGTCACCCGTTACCCTTACTGGCAGGCAGTCCTTGGCTAGGGTCCCCCACCTCCATGACCCTCTGTCTCCCCTCCCAGGCTCTGAGAGTGCCCGCCAGTCAAGGAACAGGGCCAGGGAGCCTGGGGTTCTTCTCCCCCTCCAGCTTCAGGCCTGCCCTTCCCTGGGCTGCTCCTGGCCATGGAAATGGAGCCAGAGAGAGCAGAGGTTCTTTGTTTGCTCCCTGCTGTCCCCACAACGTGCCTGGCACCTGGCAGGCTGTCAAGATCTCTGGGTTGATGAGAAAATGCATTTAGCTCTTCCCCTGCGCCAGACACAGCCCTTGCTGTGTTACACACGTCACCTCATTCAGGCCTCACACAGCAGGGGGAGGAGGTAGCACATCGCCCACCACGACAGATGAAGGGATAGAGGCACGCACATGGGGGCCGCTGGGGCCACGCGGCCACGCCGAGGCCTGATGTGCAATCACTCGACGCTGCTGATGGCAGGACCTGAGGCGGGCTCCCACGCTGGGGTCTGCACTAGGAGCAGACATCAACCGAGGGTCAGGGTAAGGAGTGACACAGGTCCGGGCTGAGGCTTTTGGAGTCCGAGGGCCTGAACCCAACCACACACATCCCCAGCAGCCTGGTCCCCAACCCCTCCCCTCTGTAATGCTGCCGCGCCCTCCTCCTCCTGGCTGCCCTCAGATGATGCTTCGTAAAAGGCAGAGAGGGCACTACAGGAGATGCTGCCAGGCTCCAGGGCCTGACAGGGCCCTCCTGCCCCTGGCCTGGCCTCTAACTCACCCCTTTATGAGGGGTGACGGGATGACCCCCGTTGGTGACCAAGGTCTCATTCCCAGAACACTCTGCCTCTAACTAGCACCTGGAGACGTTTTCCTCTGAGGCTTTCTCCCCGACTCTGGCTGGCAGGACCCCAGGCTGGTGCGCAGGGTCCCCTGCTTCTCCCAGGCCACTGCCTCCCCAGGCCTCTAGACGCAGGGAGGGGCAGCCGTTCCCTCAGAAACCCAGAGGCTCATCCTCAGACACTCAGCTAGCATCTGGCCTGCTTCTACCACTAGCCAACGTGCCTTCTCCAGCTCTGTGGTGGGAATTCTTTGAGAAAAAAGGAAAAAAGTTTGTGTGTTTCTTGAGCACCTATTGTGTTCTGGGGCCTGTCCCGGGCTCAGGGGTGCAGAGCAGTATGTGCTGTGACTCTCGTCCTCCCACAACAGCACCTGTCTTCCCCAAGTGGAGCCTGCATCCAACAGGGGGTCAGAAAGACCTCTTGGCAGCATGCAGAGAGGCTGAGGCTGGAGGCAGGAAGAGCAGGCCAGAGACTCGGCAGCCTGCCCCAAACCCCAACCTTGACAGCTGGGAAAAGGCAGGAAGCATGGGCTAGTCGTGGGGACCTGGGAAGCCCAGGTGCTTGGAGGGTGGTGCCTCAGTGCCTCGCCCAGAGGAGGAGGTGTCTGTACCATCTGCCTGGGGTGGGGGGTATTAGGGCTGTCAGCAGTAGTGGAGGGTGCTGGTAGTCAGGAGCCAGCTGACTCTGTGGGGCACAGACTGGGCAGATCCCTCCCAGGAGCTCCCCATCAGCACCAGGATGTGACTGCAAGCCCGCAGACCCTGCGGTTAAATAGGACTGAAATGATCATGTGGCCGATATAGCTCGATGTGCGCTGGCCACATGCGGACTGACCCCTCCCCACAAGGGATATGGGAAGTGAAGGGGGTGCAGACAGAGGGCTCCAGGTTAAATAAAGGCCCCTGTTCTTCAACCATCTTCTTGAGAAGATGGCTGTAAAAGGAAGCTTGTTAAACCTACAAAGCATCCTCAGCCAAGACGGGAGCAAAGATCCCTGAGGGCCTCGCCAAGCTGGCACACAGAGCAGAATCTAATGAGGTAAATCTGAATGGGGACAAACTGTGCAAAAGCCAGTGGCCCAACACCAGAGGGTGTCTGACTCAGCATAAGTGAGTGGGAAAACACTGAAGTTTTGTCTGCAGAGAATTCCTGTAGAGCCCGAGGGGAGTGCGAGTCCCCGCAGCACTTCCATCCTGTGCCTTCTGCAGGCTTGTGCTGCTCTTTGAGGCACAGGAGGCCTAAAGCCTGTTGCCTTTCTGACTTACTGATTCCTGGGTGACCTCACCCACTCCCGTGGCTTCATTTGCCATCTAAAAGCTGATGAGCCCCAAATGATATCTTTCTAGCATACACGGCGGGCTCTCCCATGGGACCGGAGCAGGAAGCATTGCCTCCTTGAATGAACTCCTTGGAGGCTTCAACAGCACCCACTCTCAGCAGCACTTCCAAACCTGATTCGGGGTCTTTGCTCTAAACCTGGTCTTGTTCCCTCTGGGTTGGTGTCACCAGAGGCTGTAGCACACAAACCAGTAACTGTGTTGCTGTCCCTGTTCACACCCATGCTGGATACCAGTCCACCCAGTACCCACAGAAATTTTCTCAACCCCATCCACTTCGCTCCTTGGTACCACCCGTGTTCAAGCCACCTGCGTTACTTGCTTGGGTAACTGTGGCGGCCTCCTTACTGTGTTCGACTTAGCGGCTTTCTCTCCAGTCCATTCCCACACTCCCTTCTTAAAGCCCTTCAAGCTTTCACGAGGCCCTTAGGACGAAGATCAACAGACCCATGGCCGCCAGGCCTGCTCACAGTCTGGGCCCTCTGTCCTCCTCCACACACACAGCAGCTCCCCTCCTCCGGCCCATCACTTCAGCCAGCCTCTTTCAGTCCCTTCCTGGGAGCACACTGACCCAGGGCCTCTGTATGGGCTGTCATGCCTGCTAGAAAGTTCTTCTCCCACCAGAAACTTCCCTTGTATCATTTCAATCATCACTTCTTCCGGGAAGGCTGCCCTTAGCTGACTGGGTCTAACCCACACACCACACCTTCTCTGGGCACCACACATTCATCACAGCAGTAATTTGACATTTATGTGTGATTTTTCAATTCACAGCTGCTCTCCTCTGTACTCAATATGGCCAGTAAGGTGGGAATAATGCCTGATTATGACATTGAACCCCTGATTTCTAGCACAATGCCCTCCATACAGTTGATGCTATATATATATATAAAGAAAGCAGTACTGGTACAAAGGGAAATACAGATGGTGTATCAGAGTTCTTACATATTAAGAGATTTATTTTAAGGAACTGGCTCACACAATTGGAAATAGCAAGTCCGAAGTCTGCAGAGCAGACCAGCAGACGGGAAACTCAGACAATTTCTAAAACAGTGCTGAGGCACAACTACTTCTTCCCTGGAAAAACCTCAGTTTTCTCTTCTTAAGGCTTTCGAATGATTGCTTTTGGTTGGTTAACCCAAGATAAAGCCCACGCACATGACTGAGGATAATCTACTTTAAAGTCAACTTTCATAGCAATGACTAGGCTAGTGTTTGACCAAATTCCTAGGCAGCACCATAGCCCAGCCAAGCTGACCCAGAAAATCTAACCGTCACAGACGGCAAAGAAAGCATCCACCCAAGGAGAGGCCAACAGTGAGATAATACTGGAGGTGGAAGAGGCTTGGACCATGATAAGCTTATTTTCACACGCTGGAGGAAATCCCAGCAGAGATATTCTATTAAGAGCCGAACATGTGGAGAGGAGATCTCTGAAGAAAGCTCAGCCCTGGTCCCCAGGGCCAGAGTGATTCAGCCAGGATTACAGTCTGGGGTGTCGGAGGAGGGTGGGGGTAGGCCTCCCATTGTGAGGTCCAGGTAGAATGCTCAGCTCAGACTGACCCCAGTCCTGGCTGATCTTCGACTGCGTCCTCACCCCCACTCTACTGTCAAGCGTGAGCACTCTGGCTTATACCAAGATGCCACCACCTCCTCCTGTTCAAGAGCAGACACTCGCAGAACCAGTGGAGGTCATGAAGACATGGCCTCACTCCTGCCAAGGTCAGACCTGCAAATTTCTCAGTAGATGGCTCTAAAACGGGGAAGTGCTATAAGGACTCAGAAATCTGCGTTCTTAGAAACTGATGAGGAATGCAGTCTTGGGTTCTTGAAGAATAATAAGAAAATTCAAGAATCCAGAGAAGAGCGGGCACAGGAGGGGCACCGCCAGGGAATTTGGAATAGGGCAGCTGAGTCAACAGAAACGGAAACCAAGCTGCAAGGAGCCGAGTACCTGGACACGGGAGCCCCTGGGAAAGCTGCCAGAGAAAGTCTCTGAGCACCTGGGACTAGAAGAAAGCATAGCCCGGCGTCCAGGTGTCCAAGATAGAATGTCACCAGGAGGAGGCTGACAACTAAATCCAAGATCCCCAGGAAAGGGCACCCTCTCCAGGAAGGAAGGTGACGAGTTTTCATTCAACAGATGTTCACTGGTCATCTACCTTCACGACACCTGGCCCTTTGCTGGATGCTGGCGAGTCACACAGTCCTTGCCCTCGATGTGAAGTGAGTGAAACGGGCTAAAGAGCTAACTGCATAGGCCCAGGCAAATGCTGTGACAAAGGACACGTCCGTGGGGGCAGCCTAGAGGGCGGGACCGGGAAACTCCACAGAGGAGGCACCTTGAGAGGAAAGCTGGCTGGACAGAGAAGGGGTGGAACATTCGAGGCTGCAGGGGCCCAGCACATAGGCCTGGAGGCATGGAGAGCTGAGCCTATTAGAGCAGAGAGAGCACGGAGGAGGTGCAGCCTCTGACCTCACAATACCCAGGCCCACTGGGCCAGCCTTGCGACTTGCAAACTCTGGTGCCCTCCTCCAGCCCGGGCGAGGCCCGAGGCCCTGGGCAGCCTCCAGGTGCAGGGTCCTCCTGAGGGCCGCACCCTTCCTGCTGCCCTGGGGCATGTCTCTACTCACCAATTATGAGGGGCTTCGGCATCAGATCGAGAGGCTGGTGCGGGAAAATGAGGAACTGAAGAAGCTGGTGCGGCTCATTCGGGAGAATTACGAGCTCAAGTCAGCGATCAAGACACAGGCGGGCAGCCTGGGCATCAGCGGGTTCAGCAGCGGGCTCAGTGAGGCGGCGGCCAGTGCTTCTCCACACCAGGGTAACTGCAAGAGGCTGAGTTCAAGAAAAGCAGGGAGGGAAGGGTGAGACCGCAACCACAAGGGAGGGAGTCTGGTGTTCAGGTCTGGGGAGAAGGGCATAGACAGCAAGAAACATGAGGTCAGCAGGCCCCCTGGTGGGGGGCGGTGAGGACACAGGACAGTCAAGATAGAAGGACAAAACTAGGTGCCAGCCCCGTTCGCCCGACAGCAGGAACCCTTGCCCGAACCCTCCCCTCAGGTGAACTTGCAAGCAGTTCCACAGACTGAATTTTCCAGCCCTGAAACCCAAACGTGCTGCCCCACTGGACCCGACTCAGCACCCACCCTCCGCTTCTCCACCCCGCCCCTCCACCCTCCCCTCCGTCCCTCCCTCAGCACCCCAGGCCTCTCCCCCGTTCCTCTCCACTCAGAGGTGACCAGAAGGCAACTAGCCACCTGAGTCCAAAAGCCAAGCAGAGAAACAAGAACTGAGGCTTGAGGTTGGAAATCACTAATGCGTGACACCCCTGGGGCTGGAGAGGATGTTGAGAGCGGGGTGAGACAGAAAAACTGGCAAAGAAGTTAGAGGTGTTTGCAGAAAAGCAGTTAAAGTGATGACCTTCAGGGCTAGGCCTGGAGCTTAGGGACTGGGCCAGAAGAGTGTTCAGGGGCCAGGAAGCCAGAGAGGCTTCACGGTTGACTGTGGGGATGGCAAAAAGGGATGCACCAGAACAGAAAGCTGTGGGCACAGAATGGCTGGTATTGAAGCAATCAGAGAGAGAACTTCCCAGGGTGTGGCAATAGGCTGTCAGAGCATGCTGGTAAGGAGCTGACGAAACGCCTTCGCATTTGTTATACCCACATCCTCTCCCTGTCTACAACGTCCTTCCTGTCCTGGAGAAGGCTGTGTGCCTCCTTCCCAGGTGCACTTCTGCACCCACACTTGGCACCCACGCACCCCTGTGGAGACCCCCACTCCATCAAAGGCCCCGCTCGTGCCATCCTGCTGCCCCCACCTCCACTCCGCTCATCAACAGGAGGCCAGCCCCCTTCACTGAAAGAGGACTCTGGTCTTTCAGTCTTTACCACTTAAGGCTCCATAGCTCTGCAGTGGACCTTGACACTCTGCTGTTCTAGAAAGGTGGCTTTCTAGGTGCCGCATCCTTCTCAAACTCTGCATGCCACTCGGTTTTCTGGCCGTGCAAGGTATGTGGGGTCTTAGCTCCCTAGCCAAGGATCGAAATCGAACTCATGTCCCCTTCACTGGAAGGCAAAGTCTTAAGCACTGGACTGCCAGGGAAGTCGCTGCGTGGCACTTGGGACTGATAACCCTCCTCTTTCTGAGTTCCAAGAACACCTTCAGCTGGGTCATCCTCCCCCATCTCAGCTCCTAGTCTGGTTCAGGCCCTGCCCTCCAGCCAGCCTGCCCACCTGGGCTTTTCTCTCCACTAGAAGTGGTAATCTGGAGAAGGCAATGGCACCCCACTCCTGTATTCTTGCCTGGAAAATCCCATGGACGGAGGAGCCTGGTAGGCTGCAGTCCATGGGGTCTCAAAGAGTAGGACACGACTGAGCGACTTCACTTTCACTTTTCACTTTCATGCATTGGAGAAAGAAATGGCAACCCACTCCAGTGTTTTTGCCTGGAGAATCCCAGGGACAGGGGAGCCTGGTGGGCTGCCGTCTATGGGGTCGCACAGAGTCGGACACGACTGAAGTGCCTTAGCAGCAGCAGCAGCAGCAACAGAAGTGGTAATCAGGCCAAGGAGTCCCTGGAACTCAGCTCACTCTAAACTAGGCATGCTTCTGATTAAGAACTTGACCTTTTGACCTGAGGCTATTCCCCTCAGGTCTGGGCTCCTTCCCCTACAGTCCAGTTCCAGTTGGAAGCTGCCTCCCCCTGCTTTCTGCCCATTGGGTTTCCCACCTCCCAGCCTGGCTGTGGTCTGGAACTAGGCTTCACACTCCTCCCTTACTGGTCACAAGCACAAAGTTCTCTCTCCTCTGAAAGGGTCTACTTCCATGATTCTGAGACAACAGACAGAGCAACAAAAATGATATGCTCAGGGAGATACAATATTTAAGAAATGTTATACTTCAATAGAATGGGAAAGACTAGAGATCTCTTTAAGAAAATTAGAGATACCAAGGGAACATTTCATGCAAAGATGGGCACAATAAAGGACAGGAATAGTATGGACCTAACAGAAGCAGAAGATATTAAGAACAGGTGACAAGAATACACAGAAGAACCATACAAAAAAAGATCTTCATGACTCAGATAATCACGATGGTGTGATCACTCACCTAGAGCCAGACATCCTGGAATGTGAAGTCAAGTGGGCCTTAGAAAGCATCATCACGAACAAAGCTAGTGGAGGTGAGGGAATTCCAGTTGAGCTATCTCAAATCCTAAAAGATGATGCTGTGAAAGTGCTGCACTCAATATGCCAGCAAATTTGGAAAACTCAGTAGTGCCCACAGGACTGGAAAAGTCCTGCCTTTCATTCCAATCCCAAAGAAAGGCGATGCCAAAGAAGGCTCAAACTACCACACAATTGCACTTATCTCACATGCTAGTAATGCTCAAAATTCTCCAAGCCAGGCTTCAGCAATATGTGAACCGTGAACTTCCAGATGTTAAGCTGGTTTTAGAAAAGGTAAAGGAACCAGAGATCAAATTGCCAACATGCATTGGATTATCAAAAAAGCAAGAGAGTTCTTAAAAAACATCTACTTCTGCTTTATTGACTATGCCAAAGCCTTTGACTGTGTGGATCACAACAAACTGTGGAAAATTCTTAAAGAGATGGAAATACCAGATCACAGGACCTGTCTCCTGAGAAATCTGTATGCAGTTCAAGAAGCAATGGTTAGAACTGGGTATGGAACAACAGACTGGTTCCAGATTGGGAAAGGAATACGTCAAGGCTGTGTATTGTCACTCTGCTTATTTAACTTATATACTGGGTGATCATTGGAAGGACTGATGTTGAAGCTGAAACTCCAATACTTTGGCCACCTGATGCGAAGAACTGACTCATTGGAAAAGACCCTGATGCTGGGAAAGATTGAGGACAGGAGAAGAAGGGGATGACAGAGGATGAGATGGTTGGATGGCATCGCCAACTCAATGGACATGGGTTTGGGTGGACTCCGGAAGTTAGTGATGGACAGGGAGGCCTGGTGTGCTGCGGTTCATGGGGTCGCAAAGAGTCGGACATGACTGAGTGACTGAACCGAACTGAACTGAACAGAGTACATCATGAGAAATACTGGACTGGATGAAGCACAAACTAGAATCAAGATTGTCTGGAGAAATATCAATAACCTCAGATATACAGATGACACCACCCTTATGGCAGAAAGCAAAGAAGAACTAAAGAGCCTCTTGATGAAAGTAAAAGAGGAAAATGAAAAAGTTGGCTTAGAATTCAACATTCAGAAAACTAAGATCATGGCATCTGGTCCCATCACTTCATGGCAAATAGATGGGGAAACAATGGAAACAGAGACAGACTTTATTTTCTTGGGCTCCAAAATCACTGCAGATAGTGACTGCAGCCATGAAATTAAAAGATGCTTGCTCCTTGGAAGAAAAGTTATGACAACCTAGACGGCATATTAAAAAGCAGAGACATTACTTTGCCATCAAAGGTCTGTCTAGTCAAAGCTATGTTTTTTTCAGTAGTCACGTTCACATATGGATGTGAGTTGGACCATAAAGAAAGCTGAGCATGGAAGAATTGATGCTTTTGAACTGTGGTGTTGGAGAAGACTCTTGAGAGTCCCTTGGACTGCAAGGAGATCCAACCAGTCCATTCTAAAGGAAATCAGTCCTAAATATTCATTGAAAGGACCGATGCTGAAGCTGAAACTCCAATACTTTGGCCCCCTGATGTGGAGAACTGACTTATTTGAAAAGACCCTGATGCTGGGAAAGATTGAAGGCAGGAGGAGAAGGGGATGACAGAGGATGAGATGGTTGGATGGCATCACCGACTCAATGGACATGAGTTTCAGTAAGCTCCCGGAGTTGGTGATGGACAAGGAAGCCTGGCATGCTGCAGTCCATGGGGGTCACAAAGAGTCAGACACAACTGAGCAACTGAATTGAACTGAACACTTGAAGAAATTAGACTGTGATTCCCAACTCCCAAGCTAACCAAGCAAGCCTTCTCCTTTTAAGTTTGGTTCTTGAGAGAATTCTTGGACCACTTCTGCTCTCCCACTCTGAAGGGTCAAGCTTGGAGGGTTAGGAAAAGACTTCTGGTGACAAGCCCAGACAGCTGGCCCTGAAGGGGGAAAGGGACATTTCAGGGGGAAGAACAGTCTGTGCAAAGGCCCGGGCCAAAGGTTTGCAGGACTGAGAAATAGATTGTGTGGTTAAAGCCTGTGGTGTGCATGGTGTTTAGTGTGTGGGTGTGGGTATGGAGTGGGGGGGGTGTGTGAGCATGTGAACGTCGTGTTAGTGTGTATGACCCATGAGTGTATAATGTGATGTATGTGTGGAGTGTGTGGTATAGGTGGGTAAGTGACTAATGTGTAACATGTGTGCCTTGGAAGTGTGTGTTGTACAAGTATGAAAAAAGGTGTGTGTGTGTGAATGTGTGAGTGTAGTATGTGTGGCGTATGTGTCTTGTGAGTTGCTATGTGTATAGCATGTGGATAATCATATACTTTGATAGAATACAATAGTATGTGTAAGTATGTTTGTGAATGTGTGTTTTAGTGTGGGACATGTATGAGTGTGTGGTGTGTGGGTATTAGAGTGTGTGTATGCTCTGTGTGCTAGTGTGAGGTGTGTGTGTACTGTTTGCATTTGTGAGTGTACTTGAGGGGTTGGGGTCATTGAGAGGTGCTGATGCAGTTAGAGGCAAGCAGGGCTCAGATGCTGAGGACTTCGAAGGACATACTGAGGAGCTTGGACTTGCTCCCAAAGGCAGTGAGCAGACGCTGGCAGGTTCCTACAAGGAGTAATCATATTTATGCTTCAGAAAGACCATTCCCGCTGCTGTGGAAAATGGAGTCAAGGGAGATGAGACTAAGATAGGGAAGTGAATTAGACTGCAGCTCTTGAGTCATCCAGGTAGAAGATGATGGTGTGAGAACTAGCAGTGGAGATAAACTGATTCAAGTGACTTAGTAAGAAAATGAACAGCTCAGATGTGAGGGATGAGAGTCCAGAATGTGTCTGTGTGGCTGAGGGGACTGAGGGCATCACTTCCTGGAACCGCAGAGCCTTCCACTCCCACAGCGGCCGGGGCAGATCTCTGCAGCTGCCTCAGCGGATCTTCAGCCGCTCACCTCCCCACGCTGCCTGTTCCCCCTGCCCATTCCTTGTGCTTGGCCTTCCTCATAGAGTCAGGCTCTTAGTCTCAATATGCTCTTATGAACTTGACCTTCAATTCCTCTTTCTGGGCCTACTTTTCTCTGCCCTTACTCTTGTGCACAGCACAACCTCCTAAACCCTCCAGTCTAGTCCTCTGACCTTTCTCCCATTAGGAGGAACACAGGGTGTCAGCTTGGGCTTGTGGGTGCTCACAGCACGTGTGCCAGGCCCCTCATGGTGCAGGACAGAGCCCAGGTGGAAGAGAAGGGGTGTAGGATGAGGCCCATGGGCCAGGAGGTGGCTCTCCCCAAGCCACCGCATTCTGGCACAGAACCCCAGGGAGTACAAGAGTCTTATCAAATCTGACCTTCCAGGTTGTCACAGAGCTTTATTTTGCAGGTAAGCAGATAGAACATAATTTAATAGTTTGTTCGCTTGATTGATAATTTTAACTATTTTGACATATTATATAAAAGCCTCCATTAGTGCTCTTGATGAGGATGAGCCTGGGAGAAGGATGTCCAGTCTTGCGGGAAGAGAATAAATTGTATTTTGCTCTAAGATATTCTCATGACATACACCTGGAGCATCTAGGAAGCAGTGGAGATATGAGCCTGAGGCTCAAAGGAGAAGTCAGGGCTAGAGAGAAAAGATCCAAGAGTTTTTGATAACTGAAGTCACAAGAGGGAGTGAGACTATTTGTGAAGAGAGACGAATAGTAAGAAGAGGTTGCGAGAACAAGTCTTGAGTCAGGACAGGTAGAGAAGCTGGCAAAGGAGCATTCAGACAAGGAAAACCTCAAAGATATAATGTCACCATTATGCCAAGAGATAGCTTCAAAGGGGACAGAATTGTCAACAAAGTAAAGGCTACCTGAGAGGTCAGGCAAGAAAAGTACTAATGGTTTGGCATTATTAACCTTGACTAGAGTGACTTCAACCCCATTGTAAGTAGGAAAGCCCCACTAAGTGATGTGACGAGTGAATGAGAAAATGGAGAGAATAGATGGTTGACAGTTCATGAAGTAGGGTTTGGAGGGGCACTAGTTGGAGAGGGGCCTGGAGTCCAGAGCTGCTTTTCCTGACGGCAGAGACCTGAGTTTATTTCTATGTAAAGGGAAGATACGAAAGAAAAAAGGGATACTTTCTAGAGGAGAGCTGCCTTAACTGAAGGAAGAACATCTCTTCCCCTGTCTGAGAAGGGAAGGAGGAAGGAAAGGGGCGTGAGAATGCCGGTGGGAAGCTAAAGCAACTCCAGAACCATGGCTTTAATTTTCTCTGTAAAACTTTCATTCTCTGAGAGCAATGGTGGAGATAAAAAGGTGAGCAAAGTCTGAAATGAAGTGAAAATGGCAGAAGAAACTGAATGGAGAACCTGGGAGGTGTGTAATGGGCCCAAAGGATGCTGGCATAATGGATTATACAGGCAGCAGCCACCAACCTTCTCCAGCAGCATTTGATGGGTGGGGCAGGGCAGACACCGGAAAGCAGGCAGGTGGAGGTAAGGGCCTCTCAGCAAGAGTTCGGGCACATCAGAGAAGGAAGCAGGCACCAGCTGGGCTGTCAGATAGATGAAAATAAAGAGACCAGGGTACTAGAGATCTAGAGGCTGGCAGGGATCATGCAAGCAAGGCAGAAGGTACAACTTTGTGGGCAGACTGGGCAACCTGAGTGACAGGAAATCAGTAAACTGTTGGCTATGGGCTGAATTAACTTCACAGGGAAGAAAGGCCAAGAGATTTAGGCCTTGGTCTTGTGAACGTGGCAGGTGGGAGGTGAGCCAGGATGGGATTAAGACTGCAGGGCCTCATGCTCCTGAGGGCTCAGGGACTGTGCCAGGATGTCTCAAAGATTGAAGATGGATGGAAATTCAGGGCATTTGGAGCAAAGAGGAAATGAAGACTACACTGAAGCCTCAAGTCACTAAAACAGTGACTGCCCACCAAAGTGGTTCCTCACAGAGGTGGTCAGGACAGGGCAGGTGGTCAGGCTAGGAAGGGCTCTCAGGGCAGGAGGGCTTCTGTTGCTCTTTCTGCCAGGCACCCTCCCCTACTTCCCACTCTTTCCTCACCTAAGCCTGTCCTCACCCAGGCCCCCACTCCTGCTGCCCTTTGTCTTCCCTTGGGGTCTGCAGGCTGGTGGAAGTTTCCTCAGGCAGGTAGCAGTCTTTCCCCCTTTTCAAAAGGCCTTTTACCAGCCCTGCTCCACACAATCTCCATCCCCCTCCCCCCAGTCCGGAGCTTTCATTAACCCAAGGTCTTTACCTTGTCACCAGGTCAGGGCCTCCTTCCTCACCTCAGGAGGTGTTCTTGTCGTCCCCCCACCAGGACCCACCCAAGTCCCAGTTTCCTACCTCGGGCCTAATACTACCCCCATCCCCCCACCCCACCCCTACACCCCACCCCTGACCCAACACCCCACCCTAGGGAGTTAACCTAAGCCCGCCTAGCTCCACCCCTAGTGGGAAGCCATCCTTCCCTCAGGAACTGCCTTCCTCTTGGAACCCTTGTCTCCCTTCAGAACCAGCCCCCTCAGGACGCGTCCCTCCTCGGAACTCACCCTCCTCAGAACCCTCCCCCCTCTCAGGACCCACCCGCTATCAGAACCTCCCCGCTCAGAATCCTTCTCCCTCAGAACCCTCCCCCATCAGAACTTCCCCTCTTGGGCCTCTCCCCCCAGAACCCCACCCCCACCCCTCTCAGGACCCCAGCCCACCCTCAGCTCTTGCCTCCCTTTCGGGACCTCTGCCGCCACCTCAGAACCCGCCGCCTCTCAAGATATGTCAACACCCTCCTCTCTTTCGTCCTCCCGCCCGCTGGCCCTCTAAACCTCGGCTCTGGCAGCCTTTGCTCACTGGTTGGTTGGGCTTTCCGGGGTCGTGCCTTAAGCAACACCTTCCCTGCAAGACCCTCTGGCCCCGCCCCCAGGGCAGCCCCGGGACGCTAGCTCCGCCCACATACCCCCGCCCCTTGAGCGGGCCCCTTGCTCTGGCTCCGCCCCTACGCTCGCGCCCCGCCCCGTCAGGTCCCACCCTCTCAGGGCACCCTATAGGACCTCCGCCATCTCGGCTGTCCCACGTCTCCGTCCCCACGAGGATTGGGGTCTCGGTGGCTGGGGTGTCGGTGGCCGGGCTCCCCCTTACCCGGGTTTGGGGCCGGCATTCTCGTGCAGGAGTCAGGGTTCCGCGGCCGGCGAGGCCGCGGGCGGTCGGCAGGCCCCCGAGGGACGGCTGCGGAGGCGCAGCCGCCGGGAGCCAGAGGCCGGCCAGGGAGAAGACGCTTGGGCTTGGCCTAGGGCAGGACCATATGGCAGCCACGTGCTGACCGACGCAATGAGGGGCAGGAGACTCGAGTAGGAAACAGTTAAAACACTGTAAACTTAATTGATAAATATAAGACATTTGCTTTAAAAAAAAAAAAAGTTTGTTCGATGTAACAAAGCTTCCTGAACCCTAAACAATTCTTATGTATAAAATAAATAAGTGCAGTTAATCTAAGCTCTCTTTAAGTTTCTAACACGGTATGTAGTAACATGGGACTTCCCTGGTGGCTCCTCAGTAAAGAACCCACCTGCCAAATGCAGGAGATCTGTCTTCGATCCCTGGGTCAGAAGATCCCCTGAAGAAGGAAATGGCAACACACTCCATTATTCTTGCCTGGGAAATCCCATAGACAGAGGAGCATGGCAGGCTATAGTCTGTGGAACTGCAAAAGAATCAGGTACGAATTAACTAAACAACAATAAAAACATAGTAAAGTACCCAGGAACATTTGAACTCACAAATCTTAATCAGTGAAACATAAATTATAATAAGGTTAAAACAATCAATCACCTGCACATTTTGCTTGTGAATACAAAACTATAGGACTGAAATCCCTTAAACCAAGGCTTAATCTGGGATCCAGGACACTGTTGGCTCAGGACACTCCTGTTCATGGGAATTCCCCTGTGGTCCAGTGGTGAGGACTCTGTGCTTTCAAGTGTCCCCACCCCCCAGCCAAAATTTCAACAGGCCAGTCCTGAGATTCTCACTGCTGACCTTTATGGGTCAAAAACCTGTGAACACTGTGTCCACGACTGAGGCCACAACAGTCTTGGCTTCAAGCAGTGGAAACACAATCCCCCAGGAGCTGTACCAACACAACATGCAGTGCCATCCAGGGATGCACTTAATTGGCCCCTGAACCTTGATAGTGTCTTCACTGCAACCCTAAATGCCTTCAATGAGTCTTTTTGTTAATAACAATTTTCAGTTCAGTGGATCAGTCATGTCTGACTCTTTGCTACCCCATGGACTACAGCACACCGGGCTTCCCTGTCCATCACCAACTCCCGGAGCTTGCTCAAACTCATGTCAGTGATGCCATCCAACCATCTCATCCTCTGTCGTCCCCTTCTCCTGCCTTCAGTCTTTCCCAGCATCAGGGTCTTTTCCAAGGAGTCAGTTCTTCCCATCAGGTAGCTGAAGTATTGGAACTTCTGCTTCAGCTTTAGTCCTTCCAATGAATATTCAGGACTGATTCCCTTTAGGATGGACTGGTTGGATCTCCTTGCTGTCCAACGGACTCTCAAGAGACTTCTCCAACACCACAGTTCAAAAGCATCAATTGTTTGGCTCTCAGTTTTCTTCATGGTCCGATTCTCACATCCATACATGACTACTGAAAAAATCATAGCTTTGACTAGACTGACCTTTATATGCAAAGTAATATCTCTGCTTTTTAGTACACTATCAAGGTTTGTCATAGATTTTCTTCCAAGGAGCAAGCATCTTTTAATTTCATGGCTGCAGTCACCATCTGCAGTGATTTTGGAGCCCAAGAAAATAAAGTCTGTCACTGTTTCCATTGTTTCCCCATCTATTTCCCATGAAGTGATGGGACCGGATGCCATGATCTTCATTTTTTGAATGTTGTGTTTTAAGCCAGTTTTTTCACTCTCCTCTTTCACTTTCATTAAGAGTCTCTTCAGTTCCTCTTCACTTTCTGCCATAAGGGTGGTGTCATTTGCATATCTGAGGTTATTGATATTTCTCCCAGCAATCTTGATTCTAGTTTGTGCTTCATCGAGCCAGGCATTTCAAATGATGTACTCTGCATATAGGGCTTCCCTTGTGGCTCAGCTGGTAAAGAATCCACCTGCAATTCGGGAAACCTGGGTTTGATCCCTGGGTTGGGAGGATCCCCTGGAGAAGGGAAAGGCTACCCACTTGGGTATTCTGGTGTGGAAAATTCCATGGACTGCATAGTCCATGGGGTCACAAAGAGTCTGACACGACTGAACAATTTTCACTCACTCACTCACTCAGCATATAAGTTAAATAAGTAGGGTGACAATATACAACCCTGACGTATTCCTTTCCGAATTTGGAACCAGTCCGTTGTTCCATGTCCAGTTCTAATTGTTGCTTCTTGACCTGCATACAGATGTCTCAAGAGGCAGGTCAGGTGGTCTGGTATTCCCATCTCTTTAAGAATGTTCCACAATTTGTTATGATCCACACAGTCAAAGGCTTTGGCATAGTCAATGAAGCAGAAGTAGATAGTTTTCTGGAACTCTCTTGCTTTTTCTATGATCCAACAGATGTGGGCAATTTGATCTCTGGTTCCTCTGCCTCTTCTAAATCCAGCTTGAACATCTGGAAGTGTTTGGTTCATGTATTGTTGAAGCCTCGCTTGGAGAATTTTGAGCATTATTTACTAGTGTGTGAGATAAGTGCAATTGTGCGGTAGTTTGAGCATTCTTTGGCATTGTCTTTCTTTGGGATTGGAATGAAAACTGACCTTTTCCAGTCTTGTAGCCACTGCTGAGTTTTCCAAATTTGCTGGCATATTGAGTGCAGCACTTTCACAGCATCATCTTTCAGAACTTGAAATACCTTAACTGAAATTCCATCACCTCCACTAGCTTTGTTTGTGGTGATGCTTCCTAAGGCCCTCTTGACTTGGCATTCCAGGATGTCTGGCTCTAGGTGAGTGATCACACCATCGTGATTATCTGGGTTGTGAAGATCTTTTTGTACGGTTCTTCTGTGTATTCTTGCCACCTCTTCTTAATATCTTCTGCTTCTGTCAGGTCCATACCATTTCTGTTCTTTACTGTAAAATGTTCCCTTGGTATCTCTAATATTCTTGAAGAGATCTCTAGTCTTTCCCATTTTATTGTTTTTCTCTATTTCTTTGCATTGATCACTAGAGAAGGGTTTCTCATCTCGCCCTGCTATTCTTTGGAACTCTGTGTTCAGATGGGTATATCTTTCCTTTTCTCCTTTGCCTTTCACTTTTCTTTTCTCAGCTATTTGTAAGGCCTCCTCAGACAACAATTTTACCTTTTTGTATTTCTTTTTCTTGAGCATAGTCTTGAGCACTACCTCCTATACAATGTCACGAACCTCCGTCCATTGTTGTTCAGGCACTCCGTCTATCAGATCGAATCCCTTGAATCTATTTCTCACTTCTACTGTATAATCATAAGGGATTTAATTTAGGTCATACCTGAATGGTCTAGTGGTTTTCCCTACTTTCTTCAATTTGAGTCTGAATTGGAAATAAGGAGTTCGTGATCTGAGCCACAGTCAGCTCCAGGTCTTGTTTTTGCTGACTGTATAGAGCTTCTCCATCTTTGGCTGCAAACAATATGATCAATCTGATCTCAGTATTGACCGTCTGATATCCATGTGTAGAGTCATCCCTTGTGTTGTTGGAAGAGGGTGTTTGCTATGACCAGTGTGTTCTCTTGGCAAAACTCTGTTAGCCTTTGCCCTGCTTCATTTTGTACTCCAAAGCCAAATTTTCCTTCTTTTTCCATTCATCTCTTAATAACAATTTTATTAAGATATAATTCACTGGACTTCCTTGGTGGTCCAATGGTTAAGACTTTGCATTTCCAATGCAGGGGGCACAGGTTCAATCCCTGGTCAGGGAACTAAGATTCTCATGCCACAAGGCAAGGCCAATAAACAAACAAACAAAAGATATAATTCACATACATACCATACAATTCACCCATTTAAAGGGTACAATTTAATATTTTTTGATATATGCACAGATATGTACAAACACCACCATAATCAGCTTTAGAACTCTTTCATCACCCCAAAAATAAATCCTTTAGCAATCACATTCCTACCACTCAATCCTCCTCAGCTCTAAGCAACCACTAATTTACTCTCTGCTATTATGGATGTTTGTTCTGGACATTCCATATAAGTGGATTCATATATAAGTGGCTTTTATGGCTGGTTCCTTTCATTTAGCATAATGTTTTCAAGGTTTATCCATGTTATAGCATGAATCAGTACTTCTAGGTGGGAGATGGGGGACATTGTTTTTATGGATGAATAATATTCCATTAATGGATGTACCACATTCATTTATCCATTCATCAGTTCATGGACTTTTGTTTCCTCCTTTTGGCTATTATTAATAATGATGCTGTAAGCCTTCACGTACAAGTTTTTGTGTGCATATATGTTTCCATTTCTCTTGACTGTATAGCCAGGCGTGAATTTGCCATGTCCTATATAGCTCTATGTTTAACTCTGAGGAACTGCCAGGTTGTGTTGCAGTGGAGCGGCATAATTTTACATAGGCCACCATTAATGTAGGAGCATTTCTGTTCCTCCACATCCTGCCAATACTTATTCTCTGACTTTTTGATTATAGCCATCTTGGTGGGTTAGAAGTGGTATATCATTCTGATGTTAATTTGCATTTCCCTGATGACTAATGAGATTGAGCAACTTTTCATGTATTTATTGGCCATTTTTATTTCATCCTTGAGAAATGCCTGTTCAGATCTTTGGTCCATTTTTAAATTGGACTATTTGGTTTTTATTATTGAGTTGTAAGAGTTCTTTATATAATCTGGATATAAGTCCCTTATCAAATATATGATTTGGAAATATTTTCTCCCATTTTGTCTTTTCAGTTTCTTGAGAGTGTGCTTTGAAACACAAAAGCTTTTAATTTTGATGAAATCCAAATTATTGTTTCTTTTATTGCTCTGATAGGGAGTTCATGGAATCTGTAAATCAACTAGGGGAGTATATGCTATCTTCACAATATTAAGTCTTCCAATCCATAAACATAGGATATTTTCCATTTATTTAGAGTTTCTTTCATTTCTGTCAATAATGTTTATAGTTTTCAGAGCATAAGTTTTGCATATCTTTTGTTAAATTTATTCCCAAATATTTTACTCTTTTTGATGCTATTGTCTTAATTTTACTTCTGGATTATTCATTGATAGTATATGGAAATACAGTCGACTTTTGTAGACCTGCCAATGAATCTTGCACTCTGTATTCTAAGGACCACACAACTCCTTCAGCTAGTTACCTGTTACCTGATTGAGTTTGGGATCTCACATGGCTGGCACAGGGGTCACAGTTTATAGGGTCATTCTGTGGACAATTCCTAGACTGACCCTTTTTTTTTTTTCTTTTTAATTTTTTTTTATTGAAGGATAATTGCTTTACAAAATTTTGTTGTTTTCTGTCAAACCTCAACCTGAATGAGCCATAGGTATACATATATCCCCTCCCTTTTGAACCTCCCTCCCAACTCCCTCCCCATCCCACCCCTCTAGGTTGATACAGAGCCCCTGTTTGAGTTTCCTGAGCCATACAGCAAATTCCCATTGGCTGTCGATTTTACGTATGGTAATGTAAGTTTCCATGTTACTCTTTCCATACATCTCACCCTCTTTTCTCCGGATGTCCATAAGTCTATTCTCTATATCTGTTTCTCCACTGCTGCCCTGTAAATAAGTTCTTCAGTACCATTCTTCTAGATTCCATATATATGTGTTAGAATACCATATTTCTCTTTCTGACTCACTTCACTCTGTATAATAGGTTCTAGGTTCATCCATCTCATCAGAACTGACTCAAATGCACTCCTCTTTATGGCTGAATAATATTCCATCGTGTATATGTACCACAACTTCTTTTTCCATTCATCTGTCGATGGACATCTAGGTTGCTTCCATGTTCTAGCTATTGTAAATAGTGCTGCAGTGAACAGTGGGATACATGTGTCTGTTTCAGTTTTGGTTTCTTAAGGTTATATGCCTAGGAGTGGGATTGCTGGGTCACATAGTGGCTTCATTCCTAGTTTTTTAAATAATCTCCATACCATCTTTCATAGTGGCTGTATCAATTTACATTCTCACTAACAGTGCAAGAGTGTTCCCTTTTCTCCACACCTTCTCCAGCATTTATTGCTTGTAGACTTTTTATGATGGCCATTCTGAGTGGTGTGAGGTGCTATCTCAATGTAGTTTTGATTTGCATTTCTCTAATAATGAGCAATGTTGAGCATCTTTTCATGTGTTTGTTAGCCATCTGTATGTCTTCTTTGGAGAAATGTCTGCTTATGTCTTCTTCCCACTTTTTGACTGGGTTCTTTGTTTTTCTGGCATTGAGTTGTATGAGCGGCTTGTGTATTTTGGAAATTAATCCTTTGTCAGTTGTTTAATTTGCTATTATCTTCTCCTATTCTGAGGGCTGTCTTTTCACCTTGCTTATAGTTTCCTTTGCTGTGTAAAAGCTTTTAAGTTTCATCAAGTCCCACTTATTTACTTTTGTTTTTGTTTCCATTACTCTAGGAGGTGGGTCATAGAGGATCTTGCTTTGATTTATGTCATTGGGTGTTCTGCCTTTGTTTCCTCTAAGAGTTTTGTCATTTCTGGTCTTACATTCAGGTCTTTAATCCATTTTGAGTTTGTCTTTGTGTATGGTGTTAGGAAGTGTTCTAATTTCATTATTTTATATGTAGCTGTCCAGTTTCCCCAGCACCATTTATTGAAGAGGCTGTCTTGCTTCCTTTGTCAAAAATAAGGTACCCATAGGTGCATGGGTTAATTTCTGGGCTTTCTATCTTGTTCCATTGGTCTATATTTCTGTTTTTGTGCCAGTACCATACTGTCTTGATGACTGTAACTTTGTAGTATAATCTGAAGTCAGGAAGGTTGCTTCCTTCAGCTCCATTCTTCTTTCTCAAGACTGCTTTGGCTATTCGGGGTCTTTTGTGTTTCCATATGAATTGAGAAATTTTTTGTTCTAGTTCTGTGAAAAATGCCATTGGTAATTTGATAGGGATCACATTGAATTTGTAGAATAGTCATTTTCACAATATTGATTCTTCCTACCCAGGAACATGGAATATCTCTCCATCTGTTTATGTCATCTTTGATTTCTTTCATCAGTGTCTTATAATTTTCTATGTACAGTTCTTTTGTCTCCTTGCTGCTGCTAAGTCGCTTCAGTCGTGTTCGACTCTGTGCGACCGCATGGACTGCAGCCTACCAGGCTCCACTGTCCATGGGATTTCCAGGCAAGAGTACTGGAGTGGGGTGCTATTGCCTTCTCCTTAGGTAAGTTTATTCCTAGAAATTTAATTCTTTTTGTTGCAATGGTAAATGAGATTGATTCCTTAATTTCTCTTTCTGATTTTTCATTGTTAGTATATAGAAATGCAAGTGATTTCTGTGAATTGATTTTGTATCCTGCAACTTTGCAAAATTCACTGATTAGCTCTAGTAATTTTCTGGTACTATCTTTAGGGTTTTCTCTGTACAGTATCATGTCATCTGCAAACAAAGAGCTTTATTTCTTCTTTTCCTATCTGGATTCCTTTTATTTCTTTTTCTTCTCTGACTGCTGTAGCTAGGACTTCCAAAGCTATGTTGAATAATAGTGGTGAAAGTGGACACTCTTGTCTTGTTCCTGATCTTAGGGGGAATGCTTTCAGTTTTTCACCATTGAGAATAATGTTTGCTGTAGGCTTATCATATACGGCCTTTACTATGTTGAAGTAAATTCTTCCTATGCTCATTTTTTGAAGAGTTTTAATCACAAATGGGTGCTGAATTTTGTCAAAGGCTTCTTTTGCATCTATTGAGATTATCATATGCATTGTATCTTTCAATTTGTTAATATGATCTATCACATTGATTGATTTGTGTATATTGAAGAATCCTTGCATTCCTGGAATAAACCCAACTTGATCACGGTGTATGAGCTTTTTGATGTGTTGCTGAATGCTGTTTGCCAGAAGTTTGTTGAGGATTTTTGCATCTATGTTCATCAGTGATATTGGCCTGTAGTTTTCTTTTTTGTGTTGTCTTTGTCTGGTTTTGGTATCAGGGTGATGGTGGCCTCGTAGAATGAGTTTGGAAGTGTTCCTTCCTCTGCAATTTTTGGAAGCAGTTTTAGAAGGATAGGCATTAGCTCTTCTCTAAATGTTTGACAAAATTCTCCTGTGAAGCCATCTGGTCCTGGGCTTTTGTTTTGGGGGAGATTTTTTTTTTATCACAGCTTCAATTTCAGTGCTTGTAATTGGGTTGTTCATAATTTCTATTTCTTCCTGGTTCAGTCTTGAAAGATTGAACTTTTCTAAGAATCTGTCCATTTCTTCCATGTTATCCATTTTATTGCCATACAGTTGTTCATAATAGCCTCTTATAATCCTTTGTATTTCTGCATTGTCTTTTGTAACCTCTCCTTTTTCATTTTTCATTTTGTTGATTTTATTCTTCTCTCTTTTTTTCTTGATGAATCTGGCTAAAGGTTTGTCAATTTGTTTATCTTCTCAAAGAACCAGCTTTTAGCTTTATCTTTACTATTGTTTCCTTCATTTCTTTTTCATTTATTTCTGCTCATATCTTTATGATGTCTGTCCTTTTACTAATTTGGGTTTTTTTGTTGTTCTTCTTCTTTTTCCAGTTGTTTTAGGTGTAAAGTTAGGTTGTGTATTCGATGTTTTTCTTGTTTCTTGAGGTAGAATTGTATTGCTATAAACTTCCCTCTTAGAACTGCTTTTGCTGCAGTTCAATACATAAGGAGCACCTCAATACATAAGACAAATACTAACAGACATAAAAGGAGAAATTGACAGTAACTCAATCCCATAAGTTTTGAGTTGTTGTGTTTTCATTGTCATTTGTTTCTAGAAATTTTTTGATTTCCCTTTTGATTTCTTCAGTAACCTGTTGGTTATTTAGAATGTGTTGTTTAATCTCCATGTATTTGTGCTTCTTACAGTTTTTTTCTTGTAATTGATATCTAGTCTCATAAGCCTTGTGGTTGGGGAAGGTGCTTAATATGATTTCAATTTTCTTAAATTTACTGAGGTTGGATTTGTGACCCAAGATGTGGTCTATCCCAGAGAATGTTCCATGTGCACTTGAGAAGAAGGTATATTCTTCCGCATTTGGATGCAATGTCCTGAAGATATCAATGAGATCCACTGCATCTAATGTATCATTCAAGACTTGTGTTTCCTTATTAATTTTCTGTTTTGATGATCTGTCCATTGGTGAGAGTGGGGTGTTAAAGTCTCCTACTATTCTTGTGTTCCTGTCAGTTTCTCCTTTTATGTCTGTTAGTGTTTGTCTTATGTATTGAGGTGCTCCTATGTTGGGTGCATAGATATTTACAATTGTTATGTCTTCCTCTTGAATTGATACCTTGATCATTATGTAGTGTCCTTCCTTATCTCTTGTAATATTCTTTATTTTAAGGTCTATTTTTTCTGATATGAGGGTTGCTACTCCAGCTTTCTTTAGCTTCCCATTTGTATGGACTATATTTTTCCACCCTCTCACTTTCTAGACTGACCCTTTTTTAAGTCTCAGGTTTCATCTGTGCTCATATATAATCATATTCTTCATGTTTATTGAACACTTCCTGTGGCCCAAGCACTGCTCCAGGCACAGGGCAACAGCAGCACACAGACGAAGCCCTGCCTGCATGGAGCTTCCATGCTAATTGAGGGAGCCAGGGCAAACCAGTAAGTTGTTGCAAAGTGTCTTAGAGTGGGATAAGTGCCAAGAAGGAAGTCATCGAGGAGAGGGGAAGGAGCAGGTGGCCTGAAGGAACCTGGCAATTCCGGATGGAAGACCTCCCTGAGAAGGTCTCACGTGAAGGACGAGTGGCAGTGCAGGGCCAACCAGGCACACAGGAAGAGCAGTCCAGGCGGAAATGAGCGAGTGAGTCGCTCAGTCACGTCCAACTCTTTGCGACCCCATGGACTATACAGTCCATGGCATTCTCCAGGCCAGAATACTGGATTAGGTAGACATTTCCTTCTCCAGAGGATCTTCCCAACCCAGGTATCAAACCCAGGTCTCCCGCATTGCAGGCGGATTGCAATGGGACCAGCCAAGGCAAAGACAGAGGCAAGGGCGTGGTGGGGGCATCAGTGAGATGGTCTCAGAGACCATGAGGACCGACTGTGCAGAGATTGTCTTCTCTCCCGAGTCCTGGAGATGCTGCCTAAGTCATCCAGACCCCAGGCTCCTGGAAGAGGAGGCGGGCCGAGGAGGACGGACACTCAGCTCGGATGTCCATGCCCTACCACCTCTGGCCCACCACCGCCCAGTCCCTCACACACTTCCTCCCCACGGGCTCTTCCCTTAAGCGTTACTGTCTCCTCAATCCTAAAGCAAAAATCCCAAAAAGTCAAAACAAGAAATCATCAAAGACTGATTCTGAAATTTTAATTTATTTGTTTGGAAAAAATAACAAAACTTAAAATGTTTGGCTGGATGTCCTGGTAGTGTAGCACCAATGTACCACCCCCAGGACTTCGAAGGGAACATCAGATGTTCTAAGGGGTCTTAAAGCAGAGGAGCTCGGCAGTGTGCATTGAGAAACTGTAAAATGTCTGTTTTCGGAGGGTGGGGGAATAACAAAGATTTATATAGTAGCATTTTTGTTCCTGGGAAAACTGGAATCAATAGAATCCCCCAACTGAAATCGGCTCGATAAATAATGGCATGTACACAAGATGGAAACCACCGTGGCCAAATAAGCACTGTTTTCCAAGAATGACACAGCTGGAGGGAGCATCTCCCAGAGACGGGGCACATAAGGACATAGGGACATAGAGTCAGTGTACACGTGTGCGTGGCCTGGGAGCCAGGAACAGCTGGCTTCACCTTTTTTTAAATGGCTGAGAGAAAAATCAAAGGAGAGGACTATTTCACAACATGGAAGAAGCCCATGAAATTTAAATACTAGCATTCGTGAATTTTTGCTGCCACACATCCACATCCATTTGTTTCCACGTTGTCCTTGAAAACTTGAAAACAGCCACGATGACAGAGCTGAGAAGCTGCAGCAAGAGTGGCCAGGAAGGCTGGAGGTCTGTAGACAGCTCCTCACTGAGGGGTCTGCCAGCCCCTGACCCGCATAACCACCTGGAGACGTCTTCAAGGCCACACACACAGGGCTTTGTAATACGACGCACTGCAGGGCGACAGGTCGACCAGTGGTGTTCATCGCTTTTTGACTTGTCTGTGTTTCCATTCTTTCCTTATCATAAGCATGTTCTGCTTTTATTTTTATAACGTGGAAGCTTCCATCAAACTGCACACTCACAGACGCCTTTCCCACGCCCTCCCTAGGGGACTTCTCCTTCCAACAGGGGTCACTTGGTCATTCTGGAGCAGTTTCCTCAGGAACCAGGGGCAAACAGGCCCCCAGGCCGCATGCGGGGGTGGGCACAGCAGGCCCTCCTGCAGCCGCATCCCCTGCGGGTAGGCAGGGGCCAGGCACACCCTGGGCTCCAGCCACTTCCAGTTCCGGCCCCCTGACGGTCCCTCATGTTGTGAGCTTCAGCTGTCCTTAGGAGGACAGTGGTCAGGAGGCCTGGGCCCACCTCTCCCCACCAGGGCACAGAGGGGTCAACTTGGCCACCTGTGTGTTCAAACCGTCCCCTCTTCAGCAAGGGGTCAGCAGCTCAGGGCAGCGGCTTGTCTGAGGGGCAGGTAGCGTGGAAGGTCCTGGCGGCGGGGGCAGGCGTTTAGGGAGGTGATCCTGGGAGGAAGCAGGTGCCCTCAGAGGATAGAGACGAGGAGCCAGATCCTCGCGTGGGATCCGCCTAGAGGGGAGGCTCAGAGAGTTGGTCAGCTCATCGGAAGCAGATGGGCCTCGTGGTCCAGGCCCTGCCACAGTGGGAGAGAGCCTGGCGTCTCAGTGCTTTCTCTGTGTCCCCCAGGTGTCTTCCTGCCCCCGTCCCCGGCAGCAGCAAACGAACCCATCCTGGAAGAAGTGGGGATTGTGGCTCTGGCACCCCTGGCCGACGTGCTAAACAGCCCGCAGCCCAGCCCCGTGGCAGGCCCCATCGTGAGCCCCCTGGCAGGCCCTCTCAACACGCTGCTGCCCGGCCCAGGGCTCACCTCCCAGAGCAGCCCACTCACCAGCCTCCTGAGCAGCCACCTGGCCAGCCCCCTGGTAGTGCCCCAAGTGGGCACACCAACCAGCTCTCTGGGCCTGCCCTCCACCGGCTCCCTGATGCCCAGCAACCCCCTGGCGGGCCCCATGGCAGTGCCCCCAGGGGGCACACCAACCAGTTCCCTGGGCCTGCCCTCCACCGGCCCCCTGACTCCAGGAAGCCCCCTGGTGGGCCCCCTAGCTGTGTCTCAGAACGGCCCCCTGATGCCCGCTATGACAGGCTCGGGGGTCCTCTCCCTGAACAGCCCCCTGCTCACCTCCACGGCCGCCCCTCTAGGTGTCTCTCAGAACGTTCTGGCCAACCCCATGAACAATCTGGTGCTGTCGGAGGCCCCACGGGTGAGGCTGGCAGAGCCGCTCCGAGGATATCCCCCGGGACCCCACCCCTCGGCTGACAGGGGACCTTCTGCCACCTCCAAAGGTAACAGATGCGGGGATGGGGGGTGGGCCCTGCCAGGCCAGTCCTTGGTCCTGCCTCGCTCTAATCTGCCTCCTTTCCTTTCTGCCCCTCCCGCACATCACTAGTTTCACTCCCCACTGAGCACCCCCAGCCAACCCAGGAGCCGGAGCCCCTCAGCATGACATTTGTGGGTGCACCCATCCAGACCTCCACCCCTGTTGGTGCCCTGGGCACTCCAGGCCCCGTGATAGCCTTCTCCTATGGCACCTCAGATGCTCAGACACAGCCTGGCGGCCCCCAGGGACAAGTGATCCCTGCCTCTGTCCCTGTCTCAACTGCCTCCAACATGGCCATCCTCACCTCTGCCCCTACCCCCACCCCCACAGTGACCACCAGCTACACCCCCTCAAGCACACCGCACCCCTCTGCTCGAACACACCACTCCCCATCCCGGCCCTCGCCCACCCCTCACTCCCCTCCACGCAACCCCCGCTCCCCACCGCGAACCTCGTCCTCCCCGGCTTCAGTCACCGACGCCCGTGGTCCACGCGGCCCAGAGCAGTCTCGGAAAAGCATCCTGGAGTTGGAGCGGAAGCTAGCCCACCGCAAGAGCAGCAAGTTCCCCGACAGCTCTCGAGGTCAGCGCGAGGCTGGGGTCCCCTCTGCTGCCCATGGAGACCTCCCAGGCACCCCTTGGGCTGCTGGCCACAGCCACTGATCACTCTGTCCACCCCTGTTGTCCCCAGAATCAAAGCAGCTAGCCTGGGAGAGGCTGGTGGGGGAGATCGCCTTCCAGCTGGACCGCAGGATCCTGTCCAGCATCTTCCCCGAGCGTGTGAGGCTCTATGGCTTCACAGTCTCCAACATTCCAGAGAAGATCATCCAGGTGTGTCCTGCCCATCCCCACTGGCCACCGGAGGGCCTGCCCGCCACTGCAAGGGTGGGGAGCTTGCTGGCTCTCGACGGGCTTCTGGGGGCCAGCCAGGCAGAGCACAGCAGAATCTGAGGGCACCCAGGGATGCAGGAAGCTCAGTGCTCAGTCCAGCGGCCGGCAGGTGTCCAGGGTGTCCGGCCGCAGGGGCCTGTGTCCCAGCCCCATGGGAGGCCTTCCCAAAGAGCAGAGCAGCGAGGGCCCCCTCAGGGTCAGATGTGCGCTCCCAGCCTTCTCACTGCCGTGGCCTCTGGACCTCCGAGCTCTGCTCCCAAGGGCCCTTCCCCAGGCTGGCAGAGCTGAGGCCTCAGCCTTCTTCCCCGAGGGGTCTGAGTCCTCAAGGGTCACAGGTGGACACAGTGGAGGCCGGTTTTCGGAGCCTCTGAGTAGCTGGCAGCCTGGTGGCCATTGAGGCTGGGCTAATTCCAGTCCATTCCCAGCCTGCCCTCCACTGAGCCCACTACCCCCAAGGGACATGGAGGACAGTGCTTCCCAAACCAGTCTGGGCGCTTCTTGCCGCCACCGTGTACTAGGCGCTGATGAATGGGAGCCTGGGGGTGGGGGCGCGTGGGCCGGACACCCTGCGGCCCTGCTCCCCAAAATGAGCGAAGGCACGCCCTTCGCGACTGACGCCCTGCGGGTGGGGGCGGCGGTGAGCGCACAGGAGTAGGGGGCGCGAGGGTGGCAGCCTCTGCCTCTCAGCATTCATCCGCGGGGACTGAGCCCTCTGTGCCCCTTCCTCTCTCCTTGGCGGGGCTGTCAGCCTGAGTCTGAGTGGGCAGAAATGACGTTCGGTTACAATGGGCTCATCAGTTCCGCGGGTTGCATTTGCCTTCTCCATTTGTTAAGGTGTCCGTTTAGGTTTTTAATTTTACCGTGGCCAGAATTATCTGCCTTTTCCTTTATCTGTGCTTTTCAAGTCTTGTTTAAGACTGGAGCTGCCAGCCCCGCCTCAGTCCCCTCTTCCAGTCCACGTGTGTGGGCTCCGGTCCTCCCTTCCAGCCCTGCCACAAGCCGATGTCCTAATCCAGCTGCAGAGGTAGCCTGGGCATCCTTCTTCCAGACTGTAGTAGCTCCTCTTGGCCCTTCACTCTTCAATAAGAATTTCAGGGTCTGTCAAGTTCTCAGAAAAATCCAGTTCAAATGTTTGGGTTTTCATTGGTTTACAGGTTGAGCTGGGGACATTTCCCATCTTTGCCCTATTGCTTTCCTTGTGTTGCTGGTGTCAGCAAGCCCACGTTGCTAACATCCGGTTTGACGACCCTTGACCTGTCTTGGGAGCTAAAATTCAGACTTAAATTGAAGTAGGGAAAACCATTAGGCAATTCAGGTATGACCTAAATCAAATCCCTTACGATTATATAGTAAAAGTGACAAATAGATTCAAGGGATTCGATCTGATAGACAGAGTGCCTGAACAACAATGGACGGAGGTTCGTAACACTGTACAGGAGGCAGTGACCAAGACCATTCCCAAGAAAAAGAAATGCAAAAAGGTAAAATGGTTCTGAGGAGGCCTTACAAATAGCTGAGAAAAGAAGCAAGAGGCAAAGGAGAAAAGGAAAAACATACCCATCTGAATGCAGAGTTTGAGAGAATAGCAAGGAAAGATGAGAAATCCTTCTTTGTGATCAATACAAAGAAATATAGGAAAATAGAATGGAAAAGATGAGATCTCTTCAAGAAAATTAGAGATACCAAGGGAACATTTCATGTAAAGATGGGCTCAATAAAGAACAGAAACAGTATGGACCTAACAGAAGCAGAAGATATTAAGAACAGGTGGCAAGAATACACAGAAGAACTGTACAAAAAAGATCTTCATGACTCAGATAACTACAATGGTGTGATCACTCACCTGGACCCATACATTCTGTGGTCCAAAGTCAAGTGGGCCTTAGGAAGCATCACCATGAACAAAGCTTGTGGACGTGACATAATTCCAGCTGAGCTATTTTAAATACTCAGAGATGATGCTGTGGAAGTGCTGCACTCAATATGCCAGTAAATTTGGAAAACTCAGCAGTGGCCACCGGACTGGAACAGGTCAGTTTTCATTCCAGTCCCAAAGAAAGGCAATGCCAAAGAATGCTCAAACTACCACACAATTGCACTCATCTCACACGCTAGCAAAATGGTGCTAAAATTCTCCAAGCCAGCTTCAACAGCTCATGAACCAAGAACTTTCAGATGTTCAAGCTGGATTTAGAAAAGGCAGAGGAACCAGAGATCAAATTGCCAACATCCACTGGATCATAGGAAAAGCAAGAGAATTCCAGAAAAACATCTACTTCTGCTTCATTGACTAGGCTAAAGCCTTTGACTGTGTGGATCACAACAAACTGTGGAAAATTGTTAAAGAGATGAGAATACCAGTCTACCTTACCTGCCTCCTGAGAAATCTGTATGCAGGTCAAGAAGCAACAGTTAGAACTGGACATGGAACAATGGACTGGTTCCAAATTGGGAAAGGAGTACATCAAGGCTATATATTGTCACCCTGCTTATTTAACTTATGTGCAGAGTACATCATGCAAAATGCCGGGCTGGATGAAGCACAAGCTGGAATCAAGATTGCTGGGAGAAATATCAATAAATCTCAGATATGCAGGTGACACCACCCTTGTGGAAGAAATCAAAGAGGAACTAAAGAGTTTCCTGATGAAAGTGAAACAGGAGAGTGGAAAAGCTGCCTTCAGTTCACTCGCTCAGTTGTGTCCAACTCTTTGGGACCCCCATGGAGTGCAGCATGCCAGGCTTCCCTGTCCATCAGCAACTTCCGGAGCTTGCTCAAAGCTGGCTTAAAAATCAACACTCAAAAAACACAGATCATGGCATCTGGTCCCATCACTTCATGGCAAATAGATGGGGAAACAATGGAAATAGTGACAGACTTTATTTTCTTGGGCTCCAAAGTCATGGAAGATGGTGACTGGAGCCATGAAATTAAAAGATGCTTGCTCCTTTGAAGAAAAGCTATGACCAACCTAGACAGCATATTAAAAAGCAGAGATGTTACTTTGCTGACAAATTTGTGAATAATCAAAGCTATGGTTTTTGCAGTAGTCATGTATGGATGTGAGAGTTGGACCATAAAGAAGGCTGAGTGCCATAGAATTGATGCTTTTGAACTATGGTGTTGGAGAAGACTCATGAGAGTCCCTTGGAGAGCAAGGAGGTCAAACCAGTCAATCCTAAAGGAAATCAATCCTGAATACTAACTGGAAGGACTGATGCTGAAGCTGAAACTCCAGTACTTTGGCCACCTGACTCAAAGAACCAACTCACTGAAAAAGACCTTGATGGTGGGAAAGACTGAAGGCAGAAGGGGACAACAGGGGATGAGATGGTTGGATGGCATCCCTGACTCAATGGACATGAGTTTGAGCAAGTTCTGGGAGATGGTGATGGACAGGAAGCCTGGTGTGCTGCAGTCCATGGGGTCGCAAAGAATGGGACTCAACTGAGTGACTGAACTGAACTGAACTGACCTGTCCTGGACCACAGCCACCACTCCTGCTGTGTCATGCGTGCAGGCACGGCGGCTATTCAAAAATGGGCATATGACACAGAGAAGCACAATATTTATGTCTCTAAAATGCTGCGTCTGATATCTAGTTGGCAAAGATTACATTAAATTGTAAGGTAAAGTCTAGTTGCCCATGTAGATTAGACATCAAACCATGGAAAGAGGGTTTGAGTTGTTTGAAACTGCCCATTTAAATGGAAATAAGCTCGGTCTTTCAGTGCCTGGGCTGTGCAAGTCCTCCCCTTCCCCACCACTCTTCGCCCTGCCGGATTGTTTCTACTTATACTGGGCAATAGTCACAGCCCTAAATGCAACTCCCCAGAGAAGAGGCAAGAAGAGGAGGCAGAATGTCTGTAAGGCAATTTTTCAGTGTTTAAGAAAGTCAATAGTTCCGCCAATACTCCAGCACTCCAGCCTCCACCTTGCTGGCCTCCAGCAGATGGAGCCAGATGGAACCCAGGTCAGGAAGACAGGCCTGTCCCAGTGTTGCAAAGTGGCTCAGGGTTGCCCCTGCCAGAAGTCAGAGGTTGCTTTGGCTGAACCCTAACATGAGCCTGGTGCTCCGCTCACACGACCACCCAGGGAGGGGCAGACAGGGAACTAACTGGAGAAGGCGATGCTTGAGCGGACTGGGCGACCCTAGGAGGTGGCGTCTAGGGAACTGCGGGCAGAGGGTGAGCAGGGCCAGATGGGGGCCTTGAGGGTCAGCCCTGGCCCTGGAGCTGGAGCAGCGGGAACCACACGGGGGCTCTAACTGGGCAACACCCAGCCAATTCCGTACACTGCCAACCCACTGTTTCATGGGCCTGGGGGCAGCGGTACCAGCGACAGGTACAGAATTTGCAGGACCAAGTGCACAGGAAAACACAGCACTCCTTGTTCAAAAATTAAGACCTCGAGATTGCTTCAGCAGAACTTCAAGCTGAGGGCACCAGAAGGCAGTGGAGGGAGGGATTGGGAGGCGGGGTGCAGGCCCAGCCCGGCAGGGACAAAGTAGATGAAGACGGACCTCAGGCCCAGACACCGGAGCCGGCGCCCGAGTGACAGCAGTGCTGGGACTCAGGGCCTTGGCTCTGGGCCCGGGGTTGTCAGCGCATGGTGAGGGCTGGAAGGGACCCCCGCAGGGTGTGGGCACAAGATGCTAAGGATGGGGTGTTGGGACAGGGGGCCTAGAGAATAGCCTGAGAAGTAGGAGGGCCGGACCCAGGAGGAGGCCTGGGAAAGATCCTGGGTGGCATTTTCCCAGTCAGGCAACCCTGGGGGTTTGGGAGGTCCCCTGGTGTCTCATCACCAGCAGCCACGCCCTCCGTCCTCTGCTGCTTGTGGCCCCAGCTCAGTCCAATTCCAGGTGGTGGATGGAGCTGGTGATGGGGCTGCTGGAAGCTCTGAGCTCAGGCTCAGCCCACAGGGTTCCCCCACCCTGGATCCCTAGAGGTGCCTCGGCCAGGGCCTCCAGGACACCTCCCTGCAGGTCCCGCCCTCCGACCGTGATCCTGGCGGAACCACACCCCACGGCCTCCTTTGCCCCCATGTGTTTGCCTGCTCTTGGGCCAGGGTGGAGCCAAGGGTCCCTGACCATTGCTGTCCCCTCAGGCCTCCCTGAACCCCAGTGACCACAAGCTGGACGAGGAGCTGTGCCAGACGCTCACACAGCGCTACGTGAGCATCATGAACCGGCTGCAGAGCTTGGGCTACAACGGGCGGGTGCACCCGGCGCTAACGGAGCAGCTGGTGAACGCTTACGGCATCCTTCGGGAGCGGCCGGAGCTGGCCGCGTCCGAGGGTGGCTCCTATACAGTGGACTTCCTGCAGCGCGTGCTGGTGGAGACTGTGCACCCCAGCATGCTCACTGATGCGCTGCTGCTGCTCTCCTGCCTCAGCCAGCTGGCCCACGATGATGGCAAGCCCATGTTCATCTGGTGACGCCACCATTAAAGCTTCCCTCGGACGCTGGCCGTTGGGCCCGGGCTGGTACTCCTGGGTGGTGCCGCCTCCTCTGGGGCCCTTCCATCCTGTCTGCTCTCAGGGCTCCTGCCCCTCGGGGTCCCCGGAGAGAGCCCCAAGGCCAAATTTCAGCAGCTGTCATGCTGAGGGGGTGTTCCAGAGGCCCCACATCTCCCCTCACATGGCCTGAGGCCTGGAATAGCCAGAGCAGGAAGTGAGAAGGAGCCGAGCTGGCAGGGGGTGTGTGGGTGTGCCCGCAGCCCTGACCACCTGCTGGCGGCCAGGTGAGGCCTGGGCCCAGAGCAGAAGGCAGAGTGGGCTCCAGAGGAGGCTGTGGGCACAGGAGCGCCTCCCTCTGCACTAGGCAGGGACAAGGAGGGTGGGGACATGTTTTCTGGACCCTCATCAAGGGCAGGGGGACATTATAGGGACAGGAGCCAGGAGAAAGAGACTCACTCACACCTGGGCACTGGGCAGCCCAGGGAGGTGGGGGCCCTGCAAGGCCAAAGGCTCCCGCAGGAAGGGACTAGACTGTGAGAGTCAGAACTGGGAGGGCAGCTCCCCACTATTGAAGGGGTACAGCTGAGCAGCACAGGAGAGCTGGAGTGGGGTGGGGTAGGAGGGGACACGGGAGGTAACCTATAGACTCAGAGAGGGAAGGCTGGTGGGGAGTGCGGGATGCCCTGAGTGTAGGCCAGGGTACTTGTCCCTTCAGGACCTGCATGAGGAGCAGAGAGGGCCTTCCTGCAGGAGGGGAGGAGGCCAGAGGTGGTGGTGGGGATGCGGACCCCAGCCAGGAGGCTTCCCGAGTACCGCTGCCCACCAGCCTGAGGATCACCAGGGGACAGAGGAGTCACCGGGCATGGGTTAATGTCAGCTACCAGCAAGAGGGTACAGAGGAGAGGGGGTTAGTGTGAGCTGGGGTCTCTGGCCCTAGAGCTGCTGCCTCTCTGCAGCCTTACTCCCCTCCCCCCAGGCCTACTTCAGCAGATGAAATCAGACCCCTGGGAAAGGCAGGGAGGGCCCCTGCATACAGACAGGCAGAGAGCCCTAGGTGCGCCTAGCTCTGTCTGCTGAGAAGACTGAACAACAGGACAGACGGTAGGAAGGAGCACACCCAGCACCAGACCTTGATTTCTACAGGGGATCCGGGATTTCTGGAAAATTTGGGGGGGGGGGTGCGGTGCGAGGAGCAGAGCCCCTTCTCTGTGTCTGCAGGCGGGAAGGGCAACCCTGGCCCAAGCTTCAGGGCAATTTAGGAGCCAACCGTAAGAGCTCTAGGAACCGCTTCGCAGCTGGAATGAGAAAGATGGGGGCCAGGGAGGGGAGGGCAAGGCAGCACCTGAGCAAGGCCAAGCAGCTCGGTCCTGGGACCCAATAGAGTGGCTCCCATCTGGCTCGCGTGCCCCGGAGGGCCAAGCCGGCCGCGCAGAGCTGAACCAACGGTCCTTCCCCCAGACTGAAGTTTCTCGTGGTAGGCCTACAGAGCCGACGCAGAGCTGGCGGCTGGTTAGGCTGCTCGAGTCCGCCCCTCGTCTGCGGGCGTGTCTTCGTACTCAGGTGCTAGACGTCACGAACCGGGGCACAGGTCGGGGTTGGGTATACGCCGCAGTCTGGGCAGCAGGAGCGAAGGGCCACTTCACCCTGACTGGCGGGAGGAGGCAGAGAGCTGGACGCAGCGCGCGTCGCACTCCGTCCGGCCGCCGGACACGGGAAAAGTGCCGGCCTCCGCTGGGTGTGGGCTGCACCCAGGAGCTGCGCTGGTCCGCGCGGTCTGCGAGTTCTCCTTAAGGCTTTCAGGGGAGGGCGGGGCGAGGGGCTTCTGGGGCGGGACCAGGGTCCCTTCTGCTTTCCTTTTGGTTCTCTCCAACCGCCGCAGAGACTCCGCGCCAGTGAGCAGAGGGCGGTTTCCCGGGCGGCTCCGCCAGCGTCCGCACCCCCAAGCTCGCGGGGCACAGCGCCTTCCCGACCCCGCGCACAAGCTGTGCCACGTGGCCTTGACCCCTGCGACTCCCCTGCAGCTCCCGCGGACGAACGCACGGATCGACTCGCACGCTGGAAGCCAATGAGTCGTCGGAGACTCACACTGCCGAAGAGCCTCGTGCGCCATGCCATCCCCGCCCGACTGGCCCCCGACGCCCTGCGCCCTACGACCCTCGCCCTTCCCGCACCCTGTGCTGCACGCTCTCCACCGCCTGACCCGCGCGCTGCTTTTCCCGGCCTACTGGGCCCTGGACCAGCTGCTGGGCTGCTGGGCGCCGGCCGAGAGCCGGAGCGAGCAGAGCTGGCTGAGAACCGCCGCAGGCGCCGGGGGCGCGCTGCTGCTGCTGCTCGCGGCCCTGCCCCTGACTCTCCCGGCGCTACTGCTCTGGCTGCTGCTGCAGGCCTGGCGCCGCCCCTTCTGCTACCAGCCTCCTCCGCGGTGCTGGGCGCCCCCTGCGCCCTGGTGCCCCCGCACTGAGCCCGCGCGCAGCTTCGGCTTCTTCAGCGCAAACCTGTGCCTGCTCCCCGACGGGCTGGCGCGCTTCAACAACTTGCCGCACACGCAGCGGCGGGCCGCGGCTGTGGGCGCCGTGCTGCTCGCCGGCCTGCGGCGTTCGCCCTATGAGGCTACGGGCTGCGGTTCGCCAGTGCAGGCGATGCCGTGCGGGGTGCTGACAGGCGCCATGCCAGCGAGTCTGGACTTCGTATGCCTGCAGGAGGCGTTCGATCTTCGCGCAGAGCGACGCCTGGTTAGCCTCCTGGCATCTAATCTGGGCCCGGTATTGTACGACGTGGGCACATTCGGCCTGCAGCCCGGCCTACACCTCAAGTTGCTGGGCAGTGGGCTGCTGCTGGCCTCGCGCTATCCGCTGCTGCGCGCCGCCTTCCAGTCCTTCCCCCACGCACGTGGCGAGGATGCTCTGGCCTCCAAGGGACTACTTTCCGCGCAGGTACCTGTCCCCTGTACGCGGCGCTCCCAGACCAGGGAGGGGCGGGGCTTGGAGCGGAACACGCGAAGGAGCGCCAAGGTCCGTGGTGTTGCAGGCGCAGCTGGGCATCCTGGACGGGCGCCGCGTCGTGGGCTTCCTGCACTGCACACACTTGCACGCGCCCAGCGGTGAGCCCTGCCGGGTTCGTAAGCAGGAGGCCCCTCTGCGTGGCGGCGGCGGCGAGTCCCAACCCTGGCCAGCACCTCCCCTCGTTGCAAAGTTTATGCACTGCCCCAGCCGCCGCGAGTCCCTAGGTGGGCTAGCGGATCAGGATGGGGTGGGGCGGGGGGCGAAGCTGGGTGTCCAGGATGCGGACACCGGCTCCTCCGCCCCGCCCCGCAGAGGACGGGCTCCTGCGCTGCAAACAGCTGACGGTGCTTCTGGACTGGGCCGAGCAGTTCGAGGCGGAGAGCCGCCAGAGTGACGAGGCCGTGGCCTTCAGCGTGCTCCTGGGTGACCTCAACTTCGACAACTGCTCGCTAGGTAAGACGGCCCGCCCCCCACACACACACCCCCCCCTGCGCGCGCGTGCACACACACATACACACACACTCACATATACACACACACCCCGAATGTCACCTCTCCACAGACCACCAGCAGGAACAGGAGCACCGGTTTTTCAGCTGCTTCCGGGACCCCTGCCGGCTGGGCACGCGCCGGGAGCAGCCCTGGGCCCTGGGTACGCCGGGGCGGGGCAGCCGGATGGGGGCGGGCGGACCTCAGGCGGGCTCCGCGGAGACGCCCACTGATAACGCCCTTCCCCGCCCACCCCAGGGACGTTGCTGAGACCCTCGGAGCTCCGCCGCTCCGTGGCCTGCTCGCCGGAGATGCTGCGTAGGTGAGTGGCTACCTGGGAGTCAGACAAGGTCGGGAATGAGGGCTGCCCTGACCCTGGTGACACGGCCTCTCCTCAGGGCCCTGGAGCAGAAGAAAGGGCGCCGCCGCTACCTGGCAGGCCCTCCCCGTGGAGGCCCCCCAGCTGAGTCCTGGCGGGGCCGGCGCCTGGACTACATCACCTACCGCAGCGCGCCTGGAGGCCTTCTGAGCCCGGTAAGTGCCAGAGCTCAGGGTATGGGCCTGCCGTGCTGGGGCGACTCTCCAACCTGCCTCCCGCCCTCCAGGAGGTGGAGCAGGTGACATTCAGCACTGCCCTGGCCGGGCTCACAGACCACCTGGCCGTGGGACTTCGGCTCCGAGTGTCCACGTCCTCCTAAGGCCAGCTTGCAGGAGACAGGTGCCAGAACGGGTGGAAAGACGGACGGTGACACAGAACGTGAGCCTGGCCAGTCGCCAGGGGAAACGGCGACTTCAGGGATCTTTATTGTGTGGGACCTCCTCACACAGCCTCCTGGGCCCTGCGGTACTCATACACGCTGCCCCGCTCTGGGAAGGCTAGGGGCTGCAAGGGCGAACCTGGCAGTGGGGCGGGGTCTTCCGGGTCCCCGTAGCCCCCACCGCCTGGTGTGTGCAGACAGAACACGTCCTGTGGAGCAGAGGGGCAGGATCAACCTGGGCCTGGCGCTGCCCTGCCTCCCGCTGCAGGCCCCATCCCCACGGGGCAGCGTGTCCATATCGGCCAGCTTGGACCGCGGAGCCCGGGTCCTCGGCCCCTTATTCTTTTTTTTTTTTTTCGGCCCCCTATTCTTGCAGGAGCCAAATTAAACTCGGTCTCCGCTTATCTCCACAATTCCATTCACCCTCTGTGGGATGAGGGCCACTGGGGTGGGGGAGTGAAGATGGGACAGGCCAGGCCGCAGTCCTTACCCCGGGGTACACGGGCACCGAGGTCTTCCCACCCAGGTTTACTGTCCGGCCGTCCTTCCGGATGAGTAGGTTTAGGCCCCGGGCACCAGGCTCACCCCCTGCAGGAAGAGGCAAGGTGGGAGTGGCCCAGGAGGCAAGGAAGTGAAAGATGGGGGAGGGGGGTTGTTTAGTGGGGAAACAAGAGGACAGATGGGACAGGAGGTGGGTGGGGAACAGAATCCCCACGGCGATAGGGGCTGGGCGTGGCGGGAAGGTGGGGGTGGGGGACCACTTACCCATCAGGCCATACGGCTGGAAGGCGCGGCGCTCAGTCAGCACGGACAGCAGCGCCTCCTCGCGGAAAAGCAGCTCACGGATAATGCCATCGCCGCCCCGGAAGCGGCCGCGACCCCCGGACCCCAGCCTTAGCTCGAAGCGGCGCAGGATAACCGGGTACCTGCACGGTCCTGGGCTCAGCCCAGCCGGCTCCGCCCCCGCAACGCCCGGCCCCGCTGCCCAGCCCCGCCCCCCCCCGGCCCCCCACCCCAGCCGTCACCTGCTCTCCAGGATCTCGGGGTCGGTGATGCGCGTGTTGGTCATGTGGCTGTGCACGCCGCTGCGCCCGTGCCAACCCGGTCCCGCGCCTGCACCGCCCGCCACCGTCTCGTAGTAGCCCATGTGGGCGTTGCCCAAGGTCACGTTGTTCATGCAGCCCTGGCAGGGGCAAGGGGTCGCTGCGCTGGCTGCGAGTGCAGCCCCTCCCTGCCTCCCGCAGCCCTTCCCCGCCTCTGGCCGCACAAAGCTTCCCCTGGGCCCACCGCACCTGGGAAGCGGCGCAGGCCCCGAAGGCCCCCAGGATGACGTCCACCACGCGCTGCGACGTGAGCACGTTGCCGCCCACCACGGCCGCGTCGGGGGAAGGGTCTAGGATGGAGCCTTTAGGAATCACCACGCGCACCGGAGCCAGGCAGCCCTGAGGGCAGATGGCGGCTGTCAACAAGGAGGGGGGGTGCGGGGGTGTGTGTGGAGGGAGGTACACCACCTGCTTCCTAAGATCTAGCCGACCTTGAGCTGACCTCTCCCGGTCACTGAGGGTGACCCGGGCTTGGGATGGAGCCGCTGTCCCTGCACACAGCACAGCCCCGCGCACCTGGTTGAGTGGAATGTCGCGGCCAACCAGACAGCGAAGACAGTAGATGAGCGCAGACAGCGTGATGGCCCGCGGCGCGTTGAGGTTGCCGAACACCTCCGGCCCTGAGCCGCTGAAATCAAACACCGCGCTACCCTGCCCACCAGAGTGGGGGAGAGGTCAGCAGCCCGGCAGGTGTGCCCGTGATGCCCGAGGAGGTACCCACCCCCTCCCAAGACTGACCTGACTCATGTTGATCTGCACTCGGAGTCGGATAGGGGAACCGTCGTCCATGTGGTCCTCTGCAGACACCTCCAGGGGCAGGCCCCGGGCCTGCCGGGCAGTTCCAAAGGCCCGGAGCATGTCCCTCACAGCGAGCTCTGCGTTTGCCTGGTGGGGAGTTCAGCATCAGCCATGTCCCTTCCAGGTGGGCCAGGTGCCCCTTCCTCCTCTGCCCACCCACCTGGGGGCGAGCACAGAGCTACCCGCTCTGCTGCCCCCGGCCCACCTGAATGTGGCCCATGTAGGCCTGCACCACGTCCAGGCCGTACTGCCCGATGAGCTCGCCCACCAGCTGGATGCCCTTCTGGTTGGCCGCCACCTGGGCACGCAGATCCGACAGGTTGTCGTGCAGGTTCCGTGTCCCGCTGCAGCCTGGAATCTTGCCTGGCGCCCGCAGGGCTTCAGTCACCGCTAAATGGATGGGACCGCCACTGAGCCACCTGGGAGTCCCAGGGCCGCCTGGTGCCCTGCTCCTCTGCCGGGGCACTGCAGGCTCCACGTGTTGGCCCAGCACTGGCTCCCTACTACTCTGCTGACTCTTCCCCCATCCGCTGAACCTTCTCATCACACCCCAGTCCCCCAGGGCACCCTAGAATAGACAGGTAGCTTTGCTGTGACCACACATGGGCTGGAGGTAAGGGCAGGGGCAGGGGGCAGGTTCCCCGAGCAAACTCTCCCCACCACCTCCATTCCTCCTGCCCTACCTCCCACTGGCCCACTCTCCAGCCTTTTCTAGGCCTCCCGCCAAGAGGAAAAACCACTTCCCTTATTTAACCCCCCCCTCCCCACCAGGGCCTACCACTCGCAGCCACAGCCAATCACTTTGAAAGAGCATCAGCATGGCTGTCTGTTCCCCCATCCCTGGCCCCAGCAGACCAGGACAAAGCCTCCACCCATGGCAAGCAGTACAGGTTCGACCCCAAGGACCACTCCGTGCCTTGGGAAAGCGCCTCTCCTGAGTCTGGGTCAGGATCCTCTCTGAGGCTCCCTGGCCACCGGGTCCTCTGCCTGTCCATGTCCCTCAGGGGTCCCTGCCCTCTGCCCCCACCCCGCACTGACCCAGGCAGCAGCCAGGCCTCGGCCCCTTTATCTGTGTCCTCACACCCACAGCAGCACATGGTCTGGTCACCCATCACCTGTTCTCACTCTGAGATGCCCCCGGGGGTCTCACCCCTGGCAGCCTCACACTGGCCGTCCCGCCCCCAGGTCCCACCAAAGCTGCTGCCCCACCTCCTCAGCAACCACAGAGCCAGAACCTCCATCCTACAGCTGTCCAAACTTCATTCCCTCCCCCATGCCCAAATCCCACCAGACACCAACCCTGACCTCCAGACCACCTTCACCCTTGTCCCCAGCTTGAGGCTCAGCATCCCCCAGGGCAGGAAGAACCCTCACCCCACCCCACCCCCACCTGGCCTGCAGGCCATCCTCCGACCCTCTATGTACTGCATGTCAGCAAGTGCACCAGCAGACCAGCTCGGGCCCAGCTGAAGCCCTTCACAGCTGCCTCGCCACCCATTGCCCTGACCCAGGCCCATGGAAGCTCTCCAGGAGCCTGTAGCCCCTGGCACCCCTGTTTGTCTGCAGCCCCCAGACCCAAGGCAAACCAATGTATGAATTATAAACAGAAGCAGCTGCCCACCTTGAATTAGGCTTCTCCCTCTCCTGCACCCTTGGGTGTCCTGGCCAACAACCCACCCCCAAACCACTGAGGCCTCCCTGGGCCCAGGCACAACTTAGCTCAGCGCCTCTGATTATCTCTGAGAGATACTGTGCAACCACTCTGCGGGGTCACTGCCTGGCTACCCCAGCCTGGAGGCTGGCCTGGGGGGAGGGCAGGTAGGAAGCAGCCAGATGTACCAGCCCAGTGCCACTCACCCTCTTCCTGGAAGACTCCCCCATGCACAAGTTTGAAGGAAAGGAAGACTGCGCCCTCCTGCTGCAGGCTGGTGGAGTGGGGGGGCATGGAGCCTGGTGTGATGCCCCCAATGTCTGCATGGTGCCCACGGCTGGCCACATAGAACACAGGCCGTGTCTGACCCGGCCAAAACACCTAGGGGTGGGAGCAACGGTCAGCAGCGCCGGTGGCCCTCCTCCACAGGTCCCTGGGCAGTGCCCCTCACCGGTGTGATGACAGTCAGGTCTGGCAAGTGGCTGCCCCCCGCGCTGGGGTGGTTGCTCAGCAGCACATCGCCGGGGTGGAGATCAGCCCCCAACTGCTGAATCTGAAGCCAAGAGACAGGTGCAGAGTGGGGAGGGGGAAGGGCTGAGGGGTAGGGGGGTCAGGGGAAGGGGCCTCCCGAACCTGGAACTGCACCGTCTCCTGCATGGCACCCAGGTGCACAGGGATGTGAGGGGCGTTGGAGACCAGCCCCCCGTCGGGCCCAAAGAGGGCGCAGGAGAAGTCCAGACGCTCCTTGATGTTGGTGGAGATGGCCGTGCGCTGCAGGATGCGGCCCATCTGCTCTGGAGGCACATAGTGACCAGATGCCCGCTGGCCCCATGTTGCCCACAGCCCGGCCTGGGTACAGAGGGGCGGGGCCCACCGCCTTCAAGGCCTCTGAGTCCCAGACCCAGGACCCGAAGCGGGTGATGGTGACGGTGTACCTAGACACGTGAGGACGTGGCCAGACGTCTTGCTCGTGCCAAGGGCAGCCCTTCCCTTCTCAGCCCTGCCCGGTGCCCCCATCAAACCCACGCCCTGCCTCCTGCAGTAAGAACCCAATGTTAGTGGCCCCAGCAAGCACCTAGCCTGACCCTGAGCCTGGGTTCCCTGTGCAGAGCCCAGATCACACGGTGCTGGGAGGGCAAAAGCACCCCCTGCCCCAGACCTGCAGGTGCAGCAGGTCCCTCCCAGGGCTGGGGCCACACTGCCTGCCCCGCTGCTCAGAGGCTCTGCTTCTGCCCTTCCCCCGATCGCACTTTCTCCCTGCATACCCCTGCCAGGCACCCCAGCACACACTGCCCAGCGTGCAGACCCCCACCCTGCACCGCAGGGAGCAGGTGAGGGAGCAGGACTGTGCAGCCACTCACCAGCAATGCTCATGAAGCGGTGGGAGAAGATGGAAAGGTGGATGGGGTCAAGCTGCGTGCCCACCACGCTGGCTGTCTCAGCCCCCACAGAGATGCGGATGTCCCCAGTCTCAGTCACCTCTGCCTGGCAGCCTGGCTCCACCAGGATGGTACTGGGGGCAGGGGAGCAGAGGGGCTGGAGAAGCCAGGCCAGACCCCCACCCAACCAGGGTCCCCACATACCCAGGCCAAGGAACATCCCAACCGTGAAGGGACCCCAGAGTCCTCCAGACTCCTGCAGCTGGGGCCAGAGGACTGACCCACCCCACCCCCACCCCCCGCCCACCAGGGCCCCACAGTTCACCCTGGGCCTCACCCCACACACCCCCACCCCAGCCAGGCCTCAGCCCACCTGTTGCTGTCAATGATGAGGCAGGGCCCCTGAAGCTTGTGCCCACAGCCCAGCTCTCCCAACAGGTACACAGGGGTCTCCTGGTAGCCCCCCTCAAAGTAGCACTGGGTCATCTGAGGAGGGTGTGGGGTGAGCAGGGTTCCAGGCCCAGAGCTCTCCCTGACTCCCCCTCCACTCCTGTCCTCACGTCCCAGTGGCTGTGGGTGGGTGGGTGGGCGGGTGGGTGGGCACACGTGGGATCACTAACCTTATCTACCCGGGGAGGCCCACTATGGGCTTTTGGGATGTCCTCGAGGCGAAGGCTGCTGCTGCCGGTGCCCCTGACCCGCACGTCATCCACCACCACCGGCCGCTCGGGAATAATGAAGCCGAACTCCCTCATGTACCTGCGTCCCGAGGGGACTGTCAGGGGCGGCAGCCAGGCCAACCCATGCGCCCGGGCTCCTGGGAGGCGGAGGTCACATACCTCTCCACAAAGGCTGCCCCAAAGTCACCAGCTCGGGGTGAGCGGGCACTGGCCGGGTGCTGGTGGGCAGACACCATCAGGGCGCAGTCCGTGCCCTGGTAGCGCAGGTGCAGGAAGCTCTCGGTGCTGATCTGGGACCTGCAATGGTGGCAGGTGGGGGTGCTAGCACAGGGGGCCAGGTGGGGGCGCCTCCTGCAGCTCTCAGAGCCTGGCCCTCCCCGACTGCCACTGACGGGACCCCAAGTGAGGTGGCCTGGTAGCCCCCAGAGCCCCACCTGGGGAAGCCCTGGGCCCGCAGGGCCTCCACACACTGCTCCTCCAGGCGGCCCAGCCTCTGGTCCAGCTGTGCAAAGGTCTCGGGAGCATATGGCAGGGAGCAGGGCTCCTGCGCCTCATGCACCACATCAGCCAGGGCCAGCCCCAGCGCCGACAGCAGCCCACTGTGCCTACAGGACAAGGACGGCAGAGCGGTGGGTACAGTGTCTCCCAAAGTGGGCCCCCCTCCCCGGACCCATGCACTGCACCCAGACACACCTGTGAATGTGCACAGTGTCCATGCCCAGGGCCCGGGCAATGGCACAAGCATGCTGCCCACCAGCTCCCCCAAAGCAGGCCAGCACGTGGGCCGAGGGGTCATGACCTCGTGCCTGGGGAACCAGAAGGGGATCAGTGGCCCCTACATCCACCTGGCCCTCCCAACTCCCCCTACAGGCAAGGGCAGAGGTGGGCGTACCTGCGTGAGTGCACGGATGGGCCGACACATGGCCTCGTTGGCCACACGCACAAACCCCATGGCCACCTCCTCCAGGCTCAGCGGGGAGGCCGGGCAAGGCCCATTGGTCAGGAAGCTGTTGACCTCCGTGGCCACAGCCTCCAGGGCCTTTCGGGACGCCTCCGGGGACAGTGGCTGGTCCTCTCCCGGCCCAAAAATGCAGGGGAAAGAGGCAGGCAGCAGGCGACCCAGGACCAGATTAGCATCCGTCACTGTCACAGGGCCCCCTGGGAGGTGTGGACAGTGTGGGGGCTGGGGGCTGTAGGTGGGTGCCAGGCGTGGCCAGTGGGGGTGGGGCTGGGGGAGGGGCTGGGCTGTGCCGGAAGGGTCTCAGGGAGAGTATGCCGGCGCTTACCTTTTCGGTAGCAGGCGGGGCCAGGGTGGGCTCCCGCAGACTCTGGCCCCACCACGAAGAGGCCCGACCTTTGGAGAGGGGACTGGCGTTGGAGGCGGGTTGGGAGGCGGGTTAGGAGGCGGGGCTGGGGGTCCCCGCACAGGTGCAGGATGGTACTGACCTGAAGAAGAGGCGGGAGCCCCCACCGGCTGCCACAGTGTTGATATCCAGCTGGGGGGCCTGGAGGGTGACACCAGCCGTGCTGGCCTCGAAAACATGCTCAAACTCGCCAGCATAGCGGCTCACGTCGGTAGACGTGCCTGGTGGGGGTGGGGAGCAAGGACACCCAGATGCTGCCCAGCCCAGCAACTGAGGCCCCCGGACCCCACCCTCGGGCCCTCATACCTCCCATGTCAAAGCCGATGACTGGCTGGCCGCCCTCCACCCGGTAGGTGGTGGCTGAGTAACCAACCACGCCCCCCGCAGGGCCGGAGAGCACAGCGCGGGAGCCGCTGAAGGAGTCCATGGGCGCCAGCCCACCGTCGGAGCGCATGAACAGCACCTGCACGTCCTGTGGGCAGGCGGGCGGTGAGGGGCGGGGTGGGGCGGGCCAGGGGCGGGCAGGGAGGGGGTCTCACCTTGAGCTGACCCTGGAAGCCACGGCGGAAGCCCTGCACGTAGCGCTGGATGGTGGGCGTGAGGTAGGCGTCAGCACAGGCCGTGTGCCCCCGGGGCACAATGCGCACCATGGGCATGGCCTCCGAGGACAGCGACACATGCGTGAAGCCCAGTTCCCGGGCCAGGGCGCCCACCTGCTGCTCGTGCTGGGCCCACCTAGGAGGACCGAGCGCCACTGAGACCCAACCCCGCCCGCCAGCCCGCACGCCGCATGCCCGCCCCTGCTCCACCCGCGCCCCGCACGCCGTCCCGCCCCCCACCCCCAGCACGCCGGCCCAGCCCCCGGCCCCCGCCCCGCGTCCCCGCCCCACCACAGCCCACTCACGTGTATGAGTGCATGAGCACCACGGCCAAGCTGCGGATGCCCCGGGACAGGAGACCTTCCAGCTTCCCTCGCAGGCCCCCCAGGTCCACAGGCTGCTGCACTTCCAGTAGGTCCCCTGTGCAGCCTTCGGGGAAGCCGCGGGGTCGGGGTCAAAGGCTGTCAGTGCCTGCTGCCCCGCCCCCAGCACTTGGCGGCGCCGTACCTTTCACGGGTGTCCCAGCACCCGGCTCCCCTCGATAGAGCACCACCCGTTCGTCCACTTCCAGCACCTCCTCGTACAGCGTCTCGGGCATGGGCACGGCCTGAGGGCGGGCAGAGGCTCAGAGGGGGCCCAGGCCTGAGGGTCCTTGCTGGGGTCCTGCGTGGATGGGGCGATGCAGGCAAAGGGGATGTGTCCCAGTGGGCAGCCCCAGGAGACACAGTCAGACGGGATGGTCCCAGGAGACAGTCAGACTGGGTGGCCCCAGGAAGGCCCACCCGGTGTGGCTTTCTGCCCCCAGGCATCTAAGTGCCGTCAGCTGTCTGCCCTCACAGAGCTGCTCCATCCCAGAACCCCCCAGAGGGGCGAGGGTCAGCGTCCAGGACAGGGCAGAGTGGAGGACAGGCCCAGGACAACACGTGGCCACTCAGGGCTGGGGGGGACTCAGTGTCCCACCATGAGTGTCCAGAACCTGTTATCAGCTGTGGCCTTGGGCTAGCACTGACCCTTGCAAGGACTGCCCTCCCTGAGAGGCCTAGGCACCCCAGGGAAAATGTGCTCTGCGGAGTCAGCCACGGCTGAGGTGGATGAGCTCACCAGGTCAAAGAGGTCCGCGCGGGCCTGGGTGCCCACGTGCAGCAGGTCTCGGAACCCGCGCGTCACCAGCAGTGCCACCCGCTCTCCCCGCCGTTCCAACAGCGCATTGGTCGCCACCGTGGTGCCCATGCGGATGCTGGCAATGCGACTGGTGTCCAGGGGCCGGTCCCGCGGCAGCAGCACGCCCCCCTCCTGGAACCACGTGGTCAGACTTCAGGCCTCTGGCCCAGAGACCCCTCCACCCGCCACCCTGCCCTGCCCACCTGCTCCAGGACGCGGCGGATGCCTTCAGTGGGGGCGTCTGCATAGTTGGCAGGGTCTTCTGAAAGCAGCTTTAGGACCCTCACGTGCCCCCCTGGGCACTGGGCAAAGACATCTGTGAAGGTGCCTCCACGGTCGATGGCAAAATGGAAGCGCCCCTCCGGGCCACCCATGGTGATGGGGCTGGAGTCCAGCAGCGACTCCTCAGCCGGCAGTCCTGGGAGAACTGGCCAGAAGCAGTGGGTCATCCATAGGCGGGCAGCCCTGAGCAGAGCTGGGATGGGGAGAGGACGGGATTCCGGGCCCAGAAGGGGCCCTGGGTGGAGTCAGAGCTGGGCAAGTCCGGTCTGGGCCTAATGCCCCCTGTGCCTACTCCCCAGTTCCAGTGCCCAGGACTGCGGCGGAAACCCAGGGCCTCCTGGAGCAGGACTTTCCGAGGAGGAGGTGCAGCAGGAGCCCTGGGGCTGGGGTTTCTGGACCCTTTAAGCAGGAAGAGGCACTTGCGTTGGGGGCAGGTGAGAGAAGGCTCACTGCCCGAAGGCTCGACCTTGGAGCAAGAGGGGACGGGGACCGGGCGGAGCCTGCGCACACGGCCGGCCGGGGCCGGGGCCGGGAGGCGAGGAGGAGCGCGCGGCGGGGGCGATCGGGGGCAAGGGGTGAGGAGAAGAGCGGGGAGGGTCCCCACCTGGCCTGTCGGCTCCGGGTCGCTCGCCGTCAGTTCGGCAGCCTGCCCGCGCCCGCCCCCAGCCCGGAAGCGGGACCCGCCCCCCGCACGACCGGTCCCGGCGCTCCGGGCTCTCCGGTTGCGTCAGGATCGGGCGGCCCGGAGCCGTCCCCTCCCTCGGCCGCGAGCCATCCCGAGTACGGCGGGGCGGGGCCGAGCTGGGCCGGAGGGCGGTGGGCGTCTCCTTGCCGATCCCCGCGGAGGCAGCCCTGTGCCGGCGCGGCCCCACCCCGCGGCCCGGCCCGCGGGCACCTGGGCTCGGCGACCGCCCGGCCCTCCGCCGGCTCGGAGCTCGCTGGGTGTGGACGCCCCGGGAAGCCTCTTCCAGGCGCCCCGGGAGAGGGGAGCAAGCTGCCCAGACGACCTCGAAGTGCGCCCCAGCGCGCCGCGGTTGCAGGGACGGGGGAGTCGGGGAGCGACGCGGGAGGCTGGAATTGAGGGTCCTGGCAGCCAGGAGTTCGAATCCTGGAGAAAGCCTTCACTCTCCACAGGCGCTGTGGGCAGGGGGCCCTCCACACCACCCTCCCTGGCCGACCCTGCGGCACTCGTGCTGATGTAGCCAGACAGCAGGTCAGTCCCGTGACCACCAGGGGGACGGCTGCCCCTCCCTGGCGTGCTCCTCTGTGGACTGAAAGCTGCCTGGCTGCCTGCCCAGGTCTGAGGTGGGCTCAAGCTGTGAAGGGCTCTAGAAAAGGAACGGTGGGGGATAGGCGGTTTCCCAAGAGCAGCAGCAGGTGAAGGGGGCCCCCTTACCTCAGAGATCAGGCAGACAGGGGGCCAGACGGCTAGGGACATCATCCACACCCTGGCCCCTGGCCCACCCCCGGCTTTGCACTCCCTTGCTGGCCTTTGAAGCTGGTCCCAGGAGGAGAGGGGGAAGTGGGCTGCTTTAAGGGCGCAGGCTCCGGGCTGCATGCTGGCTGCGGCAGGGCTCCCCACTGACCGGCCTCTAGCCACCTCAGTGTCCCCCATATGTTGGGGGGTTGAAGGGCAGCCACATGGCTCCCTCCCTTTGGTCCACCTCTGCTGCACCCCTGAAAGAGCCCCCGTTCCAGACCCCCCTTCCTCCACAGCCCCTGTCAGCACCTGACAGGACACGGCCCAGGGACACAAAGGGCCCCCACTTTGCTACACGGCTGAACTGGTGGAGCCTGTGGCCCCCGCAGAGTCCCCGGCCCGGCGTGCACCTCTCTCCACATCCTTGAACTTGATGGTTCTGCGCCGGGGGAGCCGGGGACTGGCAGCCACCTCAGCCAGGAGCCCGGGGCCACAGAAGCTCAGGCTGCTGCCCCGGTTCCTGAGCACCAGCTTCAGCTCCTGGTTCTCCTGGATGAGCTGCACCAGCCGCCGCAGCTCCTCGTTTTCCTGTGCCAGCCGCTGGATCTCCTGCCGCAGGCCCTCGTAGCTGCTGAGGAGGGACATGCCCGGCAGCGGTGGGCAGCAGCTGCTGGCGGCAGGCAGGCTGGCCAGGGGGCAGCGGACCCTGCCATTGTGAGGTCAGCGGCTCCCTACCCCCCACTGCAGCCACATTCCGGGGCTTCAGAGCCAGCACCCAGCAGTTCCAAGCACCCTGAGCGGGGCACCTCCCGACCTCTGGCCTCTGGCTCATGAGTAGAGGAGCCCAGATCTGTCCCAGACTTGGGAGTCCCTCCCGGAAGCCCCTCCTGGTGGACAGAAGGTTCTGGGTCCCAGCCTAGCATGGTGGTGTTGCAGGAAAGGAGCTGAATGATTCAGGCGTCCCTCCTCCCCACTGGCCACCCGCTGCTCACGCCAGGTTGTGGGGCTGGGTCTCTGGGCACAGTCCCAGAGGTGGTGGTGGCCAGCATATCATCTGAAGGGGGCAGGTGGGTGGACGTTTGAGCTGCCCTGAGGGAGGGGGTGTGTCTGGCCCAGCAGCAGCAGGAGCTGGACTGGCCTCAGAGACTCTGGGGGGTCAGAGCTTGGGGGCGCGGGGTAAGCTCGCAAGCACCTTAGGGTAAGCGCAGGAGGTCCTCCCGTGCGGATGGCAGGGAGAGTCATTGTCCCATGAAGGACAGGCACCCCAGATGAGGCACCACGTTCAGGGCCACAACCTCAGGGAACAGGGTGGGGCAGGCAGCAGGGAGGCCCCAGCAGACAAGGACAGCAGTTCCTGAGGGCAGGGGAGCCCCCTCAAAGGCAACAACTGGGTTTGTACTTGAGAACATATGAAGGCCTTCCTTCCTTCTCCCCATGTGTTTTCTAGTGGGATGGTTCTGTGTAGTTGCCATTATTTTGAGTCATTTCTTCCATTATGATTTATTTCATGTCGTTTTTTGCATTTTGCGGGCCTGCTCACTGCAGTTTCCACTTGTTAGCCAGTAGTGCAGAGGAACCTAGGAAAGATGAGAAGACAAGGCCTCCCCCTCAACACCCACCCATGGGTCAGACCCCAACAGGGTGAGAGGCCAGGCAGAAGGACTAGCAGCTCCACAGTACGGCGGAGCAGGCTGACTCTCCTAGACGCCAAGCGTGGAGTCGAGGAGGACAGTGGAGGTCTCAGTGAGAAGTTACCTAAGAGTTAAACACGTTACCAGAAACGTGAAGGCTTAAAACAGCAGACATTTATTCTTTTCCAGCTTTAAAGGCCAGAAGTCCAAACTAAGTCTTATGGGCTAAAATAACAGATAGTTCCTTCCGGAGGGTCCGGGGGAGAGTTTGTTCTTTGCTGTGTCCAGTGGCCAGCACTCCCTGGCTTGAGGCTGCCTCACTCCACAACTCTGCCTCCAAGGTCACCTCTCCTGCTCTTCTGCATCCAAATACCCCTTTGCTGCCACCTTGAAAGGACCGTCATGTTTCCATGGGGGCCCCCTGGATACTCCAACACACATGCTCCTTCTCAAAACCCTTAGCTTAATCATATCTGCAGAGTTCCTTCTGCCACAGAAGGTGACATTCATGGTCTCTGGGAATCAGAACCTAGCTATCTCTGCGGGTATTCTCCAGCCTATTATGCCGGCTGGATGTGGGGCAGACTTGAAAGTGTTCCCCAGGTGCACCCTGATTGATCAGCAAAGGACAGCTCACCACTGACTTGGGAGCTGAAGCACAACCTTTGCCCAGCCGGTAGCTGAACGCTCCACTGACTCAGACGCGACTTCTCAGCAGCTGGGCTTAACTGTAAGAGGGGGTGGGGGGAGGCGGGGGGCTGAGTAGTACGTCGGAAGCTTCACACCGTAGAGGAACATACTCCACAGAACCGCTCCGACAAGCCCCAGAACTAATGAACTAACTCCAACAGCAACAAGGCCAAGGAAGAGCCCGCTGGTCACAGCCCAGAGTTCCTGCAACAGATCAGTAACTCTGCCAACTGGCCGCTGACCCCTCTTGGGATGGACCACCGCTGAGATGCATCCATGCTGCCCAGGGGGCCTGGGGCAAGGGCCAGATTCACTGTGAAGTCAGGAGGCTCAGGATCCCTCCAGGTCAGGGCCTCAGCAGAGTGTTCACAGGGTTGCACACTCTGTAAAATTTCCAAAAGCATGTCATCACAGTGAGGTTAATTTTCTATTCCCACTGCACCCAGCATTGTGTCATTTCTTCCCCTGCTGTTGGGGATGGGTGGGGGCATGGTGGGCTCTGCTCAGGCAGGCTGAGGTGGGAGCAGCTGCTCCCTGGTGTTGTTCAGGTATTGCTGTCATTCTGGTACAGAAGTGACTCTCAGGAACACAGCCGCCTCTCAGTGCTGGGCGTCACCAACATCAGGCTGATGGAGTTGGCTAATTTCTTCAATTCAAAAAACATTTAAAATGTGATAAACAGCCCCTAAAGACCCTGAAATCTTAGGGCTCATATGTAAAAGAAATCTGATAGAGGTTTTCTCAAATTTAACAATTCTGAGAATGTACACAATATTAGATAAAGCTACCATCTGGTAGCTCAGATGGCAAAGAATCTACCTGCAACGCAGGAGACCAGGATTCGATCCTTGGGTTGGGAAGATCTCTTGGAGAAGGGAAAGGCTACCCACTCCAGTATTCTGGCCTGGAGAATTCCTTGGGGTCACAAAGAATCTAACACAACTGAATGACTTTCACTTTCACTTTCTAGTATTCTTGCCTGGAGAATTCCATGGGCAGAGGAGCCTTGCAGGCTACAGCCCATGGGGTTGCAGAGTCGGACACGACTAAGCAACTAACAAACACAGCTAAAGGGAGATGATTGGACAGCATCATCGACTCAATGGACATGCATCTGAGCAAACTCCAGGAGATGGTGAAGGACAGGGAAGACTGGCCTGCTGCAGTCCGTGGGGTTGCAGAGTTGGACATGACTTAGTAACTGAACAAGCTGAAGGGGCTGTTACCTGAAAACAACTTTATACCCAAGCTAGTTAAGTTATAAAAATAATCTTTGATTAAACATGTTAGAGGGGAGACTAAACTATCCTCTCTTTATATAGAAGGGGACATCATGAAAGTGTCACCATCTTAAGAGGCCATCAGATTTTGTATCCACAAAGCACAGGGGAAACATGTTAGAGAAATATATCAGGAAGTTAAGTGAGGACATTATGTTTGTTTTTTGTGTTTTGTGATGTTTGTGATACCGGTCAACTTTAAAAATTTGTGTTGAGACCTCCTTGGTGGTACAGCCAGTGGTTAAGAATCCACCTTCCAATGCAAGGGATGCAGGTTGAATCCCTGGTCAGGGAACTAAGGTGCCACATGCTGCAGGGCAACTAAGCCCTCATGCTGCAAAGACCCAGTGCAACCAAAAAAATATTAGTGTTCTGTGTTGGGACTTCTTTCCTCGCTCTGTTCCCTTAATTTTGGATATACGATCTTGTCCTCCTTCTTAAAAAGGGCCCTGAGATGGCTCTCCTTCAGAAGACAGTTGCAAAATTGCTGTGTCTGGGAACCTAGGTTTCAGGAGGGCTCCTGCCATTCCCCAGTGAGAGGGGCTCAAACCTCAACTCTTTGTACAAATAAACGTGCTTTATGCCGAACCCCTGCTTTCCTCTTAGGAGTCCAGGTACGTACCAGGCAGAGGGTGCCTATGACTGTGACCAGCCCCTGTGAACACCCTGGGCCCTGAGTCTCCAGTGAGCTTCTCTGGTGGCCAGCATGTCACGCACCATGTTGCAATTTGTTGCTGGGTGAATGGAGAGTGTCCCCTGAGATTTCTCAGGGAGAGGACTTTGGAAGGAGGCACCTGGTTTCCTCTGACTTTGCCCCAGCAGGCTTTTCCCTTTGATTTTCATTAACATCCTTTCCCTTGAATCCTGGTCATGAGTACAATTCTGTGTGCTGAATTCTGTGAGTTCTAGTAAATAACTGAATCCAGGGCCACGGCTGCTCTTGGGGATCTTCAACACAGCTCCCAAATCTGTATAAGCTTTATACCCCTCAAACCTGAATCCACCCAGGTGTGTACGCTGTGACTAGAACACAAAGGCCAGAGAACCAAGGGGTTCTCATTCCTGAAGTGCCCAGACCTTAAACCAGAGATACTACTGGAGGTGGGGGGTGGGGGAGGGGGAGGACACTTCCACGAGGGGCACAGCAAGGCATGCACTATGAAAAGAACAGCCAGCCCCCCCAGTCACTTTGGGCTCCTTAGGCCCAGAACCAACATTATTCTGATTATCCTGAGCTGCTAGGGCCGACCATGCAACAGGCAGGGCACCCAGGGGCTTCCACCTGCGTCAATGGACTACAGCAATCTTGACCTAGTGAGAACAGAAACACGAAGTGTCCACAGTGCTGAGAAAAAGGCCTGTGTGACTCCACCGGTAACCTGCTCAGTCCAGCTGAAGAGCCGAGGGTGAGGGCACTGAGCCAAACAGAGGATGATAGCCATCACGGCCATGGCCCAGGCGCAGTGACAAGGCCTCGTGCAGCAGTATTCCAGACCACCTCAGAGGGGTCACTGTGCCTGGGACTTAGGCCCAAGCCCACCACAGCATGTCTGTTCCACCTGCTCTTCCCACAGCTTGACATTGAACTGCTCCTGTGGATGGGGAGGGGGCACCATGTCACCTCCCCTTGAGCCTGGCAGACCTTTGTGACTGCCTTGACCCAGAGTCTGGCAAGAGTGACACTACTGACTTCTGGAGGCTAGGTCTTAGAACGCCACGAATACCCACTTTGTCTTGGGAGGCCACCTTGGTGCCGTGCTTTGCGGAAGCCCAAGCTGGATGGAGAGGCCACATAAAGGTGTGCTGTCTCTCAGAGCCCCAGTTGAGCCCTGGCCAACAGCCAGCACCTGCCACCAAAGACGTGAGGGAGGAAGGCTTCACGACAATGCTGGTCACCATCAACAATGACCACAGACAGGAAAGCCCCAAGTGCACACGGCCGTCAGTCCCTGTCAATGTCGCCTCCCTGTGGTCAGTGTCACAGCCCTGCTGATTTATCCTTCCACGCTCAAACCTGAAGCATGGGATCTGGCTTCTAAGCACTGCAGAGGAGCTGAATAATGCCCTAAGTTTAGTCCTAAGTTGTGTCTGACTCTTACAACCCCATGAGCTATAGCCCACCAGTCTCCTCTGTCCGTAAGATTCTCCAAGCAAGAAGACTGGAGTGGGTTGCCATTTCCTTTTCCAGGGGATCTTCCCAACCCAGGGATCAAACCCAGGTCTCCTCCACTGCAGGTAGATTCTTTACCAGCTGAGCCATAAGAGAAGCCCGAATAATGCAGATGAGGAGGGGAATGAGCTCCCTGATGGTGACCTTGACCACCAAGCAAAAGGTATCTGGAAACAAGAGGCAGCTGTGGAGGAAAACATTTCATCTCTCCTCCTGTGAGCCCCTCCGCTGTTCCAGGGCACTTGCATCAGGCCAGGAAATTCAAGAGGAATGGCAGTAACCCTCTGAAGGGGGAAGGATTATGTAACTTTTAACATTTATTCCAGGTGGGAAAGGAGGGAGAATGTAACTCCCACACAGCCTTCACTCAGAAAGTCACTGCACTGGGGTTCCATCCCCCAGACCCCCGGGACACACATCCACTGCCCACAATGGGGTGGTTGCTGGGTACATTCTACTTATTACTTGATACTCGTATCAAGCAAAAAATTAAGAGTTCCACAGGATTACTTGGACAGATCTGATAAAATATTTTTGAGTTAAATGCAGAAGTGTATGAATCAATGCCATTTTTAAAAATAAGAGTTCCAAAGGCCATTATATGGCTGTACATGTACAACTGTATATACATGTGTCTGTGTGTGACTTGGATGTAATTATGAGTGTGGAGAAAAACATGGAACCATTTTTTAAGCTATAGTAGATAGGGGGATGCTTGCAGAGAAAGAAGGCAACATGGAAAACTGAAACTAAAAAATCTGACCATGTGTACGTACAACATAAATATGTCTGCTTTTTAAACGGACAAATGTAAAACCTAAACGGTTAAAAAATTAAAAACAAACAAACAAACAAGCGAACAGAGCGTATATCTCAGCTTGGGAGAACGCCTGCATTTATGATTGCGGAAGAACTTAAGACCAGCAGTGGCGGCTATCCTCGCAAACCTCGAGGGAGATGCCAAGCGTCAAGCAGAAGTAAAGGCGAGCCAGCGGCGCGGGGAGCGCGAGGCTCAGTGGAGAGGCAGAGGGAGAGGCGGCGGCGCGGCGGGAGCCCCCCACCCCGGGTCCTGGCAAGGGCCCGGGCCGGCGGCGACCAAGGCGGCGTGGGGCGGGCAGGCCCGGATGGTAGAAGGACCCGCCCCCACGACAACCCGGGAAGAAACGACACGGCGACTCCACGTCCAGCATGCCTCCAGCCCTGCAGGCGCAAGCCCGTACCGCAAAAGGCCTCAGGGGTCCCTCCACGCGCCCCAGAGCCACAGTTCCGCACGGACCGGAAATGAGATATGGTGCCCTCGGGCACTCTGGGAGAATCGCAGGGCTCCAGAACCGGAAGTTGGAGTCGGTGCCCCGGAAACCGTAGTCCCCGGGAATCGGAAGTGGGGAGTCAGTTCTACCGGGAATTGTAGTTCTGCCGAGCGCTCAAGCGGGGTTAGCGCCCGGGCAGCATGGCTGGGCTGGAGCTCCTATCGGACCAGGGCTACCGAGTGGACGGGCGGCGCGCTGGGGAGCTGCGCAAGATCCAGGCGCGGATGGGTGTATTCGCGCAGGCCGACGGTTCGGCCTACATCGAACAGGGCAACACCAAGGCACTGGCGGTGGTCTACGGGCCTCACGAGGCGAGTGGGCGCGCGCGAGCCGGGCTTCCTCCGAGGGCAACTGCGTCTGTGAAGGGCTACCAGGCTGAGTAGAGGCCTCGGGGGTGAGGCTGGCGCCCGCCGCCTTGTGGGGCCGCGGCCAAAGTCCTAACAGTGTCCTGCACGATGGTCCCTGCCTTTCCCCAGCGCTCGCCACTCCCCTTTGTTACTCCTAAAACCGCCAGGGCCGCTCCCACTCGCTCCCTCACCTCTCAGCTCCACTCCGACGTCACCTCCGGGTGATACCTCACCCCATCCCACCCGACCACCTTACCCACCCTTTACAAGTCAAGTTTCCTCCTTTACATCCACACACTTATCTGGTTTCCCGCACCCGCCTCCTCAGACATAAATTTAACTTATTTCTCACTGTTTGTCTCCTCACTGGAACATAAACTCCGTGAAGACAGAGAGTGTTAATAAAACCGCTTGGGTTTATCACCACTCCAGCGATGGAGACTTAAGGCCAGAGAGGTAGAAGCATGGCAGTCTTGCAGAGCAGAAAGGCTGGTGATGGGGAAGGAGGGGAGGGTAATTCCAAATGAGACTGAGGGATTTCTAGGGAAGCAGGAATTCAGGACCTTTGTAAACAGGGAAAAGATTCAAGATTTTTAATCTCACGCGTGATGGAACCCTTTATAAGGTAAGCAGTATATGTATTGTGTAGAGGAGGTAGAATCAGACGATATATGTAAACAGATTCTCATACAAAGGAAGCATGGGTCGGGAGAGGACGAGTCAAGAGTGGAAACAGGGAGGCCTGTCAGGAGAGAGATCCAGGGGCGATGGTAGCTTAGCGCCTGGCCCAATGGCCCTCCCTCGGGCTGTGTTTTGCAGGTAAAGTGGTTGCTTGTTGGGATGTTGGAGGTAGAGGGAGGAAGGGCCTGGCTCATGTGTTCTCCCCCACCCTACCCCAGATCCGAGGCTCCCGGGCACGAGCCCTGCCTGACCGGGCCCTGGTAAACTGTCAGTACAGTTCTGCAACCTTCAGCACAGGGGAACGCAAACGGCGGCCACACGGGGACCGCAAGTCCTGCGAGATGGGTCTGCAGCTGCGTCAGACCTTCGAGGCAGCCATCCTTACACAGCTGCACCCACGCTCCCAGATTGACATCTATGTGCAGGTGAGCAGGCAGCAGCCCTCAGCCTGTGGAGAGGAGAGAGAAAAGAGGAGGGGTTGGGGTTCAGCGGCTTGAAGGACTGATGCCACTGGGGGGTTCCTGCAGGTGCTGCAGGCAGACGGCGGGACCTATGCAGCTTGTGTGAATGCAGCCACGCTGGCAGTGTTGGACGCAGGGATACCCATGCGGGACTTTGTGTGTGCCTGCTCAGCTGGCTTTGTGGATGGAACAGCCTTGGCAGACCTCAGCCACGTGGAGGAAGCAGCTGGGGGCCCCCAGCTGGCCCTGGCCTTGCTACCAGCCTCAGGCCAGATTGCACTGCTTGAGATGGATGCCAGGCTGCATGAGGACCACCTGGAGCAGGTGCTAGAGGCGGCTGCCCGGGCTTCCCGGGATGTACACACCGTACTGGACCGTGTGGTCCGGCAGCATGTACAAGAGGCGTCTGTCTTGCTGGGGGACTGAGCACATGGCCACCCAGGCCCAGAATAAAACCCAAGCGCCTTCCACTGTACTTTCATCTCTTCCCCACCGCACTTCCTTGCCCCTGGATCCTGGCCTGGTGCTGGCTCCAGCAGTGACTAAGGGTCCGCCCCCAGACATGCACTACACACCCCTTGCAGTCAGTCCTGCTCACCCTGCTCATCAGGGTGCTTCAGGTGAGCACCCTGGAGAAGGGGGATGTCCCTGAATGAAGTGAGCAGCCTGGGCCAAGAAGGGTTCGAGGCAGCTGGGCAGTGAGACACAGCCTGGTATAATGAGCCACGTCCCCAGGACCATGGAGTCTGTCATTCTTATCCCAACACATCCAGAGTCCTGAGCACAAGTCCTGAGGGGTGGCTTTGGGTATTCACCATGGTCATGTGGGGGCCGTGTCCCACATCCTCTGGATTGTGGCTTGGACTGAAGGGTCTCTTGCCCCCTTAGGAGCCTTTTGGGCCTGTCCTGCTACTTACCTTGGGCTACAAAAGTACAACAGACACATAATGTCACCTGGAGTCTTCTCAGTTCTGACCCTAAGTCATACAGACACTCCCTGCTGCCCCACCACTGCACCTTCGTCTTTCAGGCTCCCCCTTCTTCCACCTCAGACCTGAGCCCTGACCACCAGCCCCTGCAGCCTGAACCAAGGGGCTGCTGCTTCTCTAATATCCCAGGCACCTCCTGGCCCAGACAGGGGTGCTTCCCACTTTCTACTCAACACACCCCAGCTCCTTTGAAATCCTTTGGCCAGTAGTATCATGCACCTTCTTCCCTGTGGTCATCTGACCCCAATGATTTTGGTTCTGGGCACATGCTTGATTCCACTCGGCTGGTTTTGGTTACCGACATCCATTGGAATGGACCCGCCAACGCCTTGGCTTCTCTGTCCGCGGAAGCCCCCTCACATCCTACCACGGCACTCAGACCGGTCAGTGCCAGTGGGAGCACCTTCAGAAATCTGGCGTCTATGCTCTGATCGCCGCTTCCCCTTTTACTCTCAGCTGCCCTATTCATCACTCTTCTCTGATTCCAGTTGAAGCCGAGCTTTCTCGGGCGGCCGGTAGTCTTCATTGCCTCCGGTGCCGCACACTGCGGGTAGCCTACCTGGAGGCCGCCCCCTCTCGACCGGCTACGGGCTGGGGAACGCAGACCCGGCTTCGCTCCCTCCACAGCGGTTCTGCTCTGGGCATGCGCAGCGGCGCGAGAGCTGTCGGGACCGGAAGTACGGGCGGGCGCGGAGCCCGGGTCTGACAGGAGCGGCGCGCGGGGTCGGCCGCCGTAACTGGCAGTTGGAGCGCCGTCTCGGAGCCGCCCGGCTCTGCCATGGGCCTCCTGTCGGACCCGGTGCGCCGGCGCGCCCTCGCCCGTCTCGTGCTGCGCCTCAACGCGCCGCTCTGGTGAGGGCGGGGCCCCGGGGGCAGAGGCCCCTCAGACCGCTCGCGCCCGTCCCCTCCCGCCCACCGGGATCAGTCGGGACCTCAGGCTTGGGGCTCAGCTCTCCCGTCAGGCGTCCCGGGACTCGGTCCAGGTCCCGCAGATATGCCCTCTCCATTCCCAGTGCAGAGACAGAGAGGCAGGGCCTCTAACGCTCCAGTGGTCCCTCCGTCCCTCTCCCCGCAGCGTGCTGAGCTATGTGGCGGGCATCGCTTGGTTCCTGGCGCTGGCTTTCCCGCCGCTGACCCAGCGCACTTACATGTCGGAGAACGCCATGGGCTCCACCATGGTGGAGGAGCAGTTTGCGGGCGGAGACCGTGCCCGGAGCCTTGCCCGGGACTTCGCTGCCCACCGCAGGAAGTCGGGGTGAGCGGCAGAGCCATGGTTATCAGAGAAGCAATGTCAGTCAAGGCCAGTGAACTCTGCTCAGAAGCTCTCTTTGTGTCTCCAGGGCTCTGCCAGTGGCCTGGCTGGAGCGGACGATGCGGTCAGTGGGGCTGGAGGTCTACACGCAGAGTTTCTCCCGGAAACTGCCCTTTCCAGATGAGACCCACGAGCGCTATGTATTGTGGGGGAGGGGTGTGCCTGCAACCGTGAAGCACCTTGAGGGGACGGGGGGATGTCCTGGGGCCAGAGCAGTCACTGGTGGGCATTCTAGGACTAGAAAGGGAGGCTCTCAGCCGCCTCGAGTGCGGTCGTGCTGAGGCTCCCCCCCAAATACTGCGTGCAGATGGTGTCGGGCATCAACGTGTATGGCATCCTCCGGGCACCTCGCGCTGCCAGCACGGAGTCCCTGGTGCTCACCGTGCCCTGTGGCCCTGACTCTACCAACAGCCAGGCTGTCGGGTTGATGCTGGCTCTTGCTGCCCACTTCCGGGGTGAGGCTCAGGGGCTCCTGCTGGCAAGAGAGGGTTTGGCCACCGCCTCAGACCGTGCTGACCCGCTTCTGGTCTCTAGGGCAGATTTACTGGGCCAAAGACATCATCTTCCTGGTGACGGAACACGACCTCCTGGGCACTGAGGCTTGGCTTGAAGCTTACCATGACGTCAACATCACTGGTGGGTGCTCTTGCCTGGCCCTGGCCCCTCCCAGGGCCACTGTCCTCACTGGTCACTTGTTGGCAGCTCACTCACCTGCTTCCACAGGTATGCAGTCATCGCCCCTGCAGGGCCGGGCTGGGGCCATCCAGGCAGCTGTGGCCCTGGAGCTGAGCAGCGATGTGGTCACTAGCCTCGACGTGGCCGTGGAGGGGCTCAATGGACAGCTGCCCAACCTGGACCTGCTCAACCTCTTCCAGACCTTCTGCCAGAAAGGGGGGCTGTTGTGCACGCTGCAGGGCAAGGTAGGGCCACCTGCCTGGGTAGCATGGGACCTGTGTGTCGGGCCTATCTGACTTTGTCCCCAAATCTTCTAAGCTGCAACCCCAGGACTGGACCTCAATAGATGGGCCACTGCAGAGTGTACAAACGCTGCTGCTCATGGTTCTGCAGCAGGCCTCCGGCCGCCCCCACGGTGCCCATGGCCTCTTCCTGCGCTACCGCGTGGAGGCCTTGACCCTCCGTGGCATCAATAGCTTCCGCCAGTATAAGTATGATCTGGTGGCAGTGGGCAAGTAAGTGGCTTCTGATCTCCCCTTTGCATGCTTGGGGCAGGGTAGTGAGTGGGTGCCTGGGGGTCTGGCCGTCTATGACCCTGGCCCACACCCGACAGGGCTCTGGAGGGCATGTTCCGCAAGCTCAACCATCTTCTGGAGCGCCTGCACCAGTCCTTCTTCTTCTACCTGCTCCCTGCACTCTCCCGCTTCGTCTCCATTGGCCTCTACATGCCGGCTGCTGGTTTTTTGCTCCTGGTCCTCGGTCTCAAGATATCCTCTGCCTCCACTGTCTGTTTGTGGCTCGCTTCAGGTCCCCCCACTCTAGGCTGGGGAGAGCTCTCCATCCTTGGGGCAGGGGAGTAGGAGTGAGCCCTGGGTCCCTCACTGGGCAGAGCCCATTACACCTCTCATCAGAGTCCTTAACTCATCCACGCTCTGGAACTGTGGATGCAGCTGCATGAGGCTGGAGTGGGTCCTGAGGAGGCTGGGGAGAATCCCCCCCACCCTCTAACACAGGTGATGGTTCCCCCTGCTGCTATTGGGGTGAGCTTTTAGGGTCCCAGGTGGTAATTACTGCTGCTGTTCAGTCTCAGCTGCAGTGGAATGGGGAGGGTCCTTGGGACTCCCTTGGTCCTAGGATCCGTCTCCAAGTGCCCATGTGCCCTGCAGGGTGTGGGGCTGGCCTCGCTTGTGGCACCCTTGCTGGTCTCCCAGGCCATGGGCCTGGCACTCTACATCCTACCAGTGCTGGGTCAACACGTGGCCACCCAGCACTTCCCCGTGGCTGAGGCCGAGGCCGTGGTGCTGACGCTGCTGGCCATCTATGCAGCTGGCCTGGCACTGCCACACAACACCCACCGGTGAGGAGCTGGGCTGGGTGGTCGTGGGCAGGTGCACCCTGGACGTGCAGGCGGCTGCCTCTGAGCCCCTTGCCTTGCAGGGTGGTGAGCACACAGGCCCCAGACAGGGGCTGGATGACGCTGAAGCTGGTGGCCCTCATCTACCTGGCACTACAACTGGCCTGCATCACCCTCACCAACTTCTCTCTGGGCTTCCTACTGGCCGCCAGCATGGTACCCGCTGCTGCCATCACCAAGCCCTCTGGGCCCCGGTACGTGCTGCTCAGCCCCCACTGCAGAGCCCGCACCCCTCCTCATGGGTTCTACCTCACACGTTCCTCCTCCCCGCCTGGTGCCTCTGCTCCTCCCCAGGGCGCTCTACGCTGCCCTGCTGGTGCTGACGAGCCCAGCAGCTACACTCCTGGGCAGCTTGTTCCTGTGGCGGGAGCTGCAGGAGGCACCGCTCTCCCTGACCGAGGGCTGGCAGCTCTTCCTGGCCACGCTGGCCCAGGGCGTGCTGGAGCACCACACCTACGGCGCCCTGCTCTTCCCACTGCTGGCTCTGGGCCTCTACCCCTGCTGGCTGCTCTTCTGGAACGTGCTCTTCTGGAAGTGACGGAGGCAGCTGGGAGTTCCCCACGTTCTCTTCTTCCTAGGAAATAAACAGTTCTGTTTCAGATGTCCTTTGGGCTCCTGGCCCACTGTCTGCTGTGTATGTGGGGCCACAGGCCCTGTGGTGAGAAACTGCTTGCAGGGCCTGGCACCCTGCTCGGCTGCTTCTGGTCCACTTACCGTGTGGCAGGAATGAGGGCCCCAGTGCCAGCCTTGGGAGGAGAGCCTGGGTGGACACTCAGACCTGACTGCAGCCCCAAGTGGACTCTCCCAACGTCGGGGGTCTCTGTGCATCATGGTCCAGTGCTGAGTAGGAGGAAGCATGGCGGGCAACGCTTGGGGCCCTGATGGGAGCTGAGGCGCCAGAGACCCCCACGGCGCCATCTCCAGTGCTGGAACTAAGGGGACACAGGAGGCCCCGGGTATGGGGAATGTCGGCCAGAACTTTGATGTGGGCTTGGGGTGCAGCAGGAGGAGCCCCTCTCCCGGCCTCCTGGGAGTGCCCACGAGAGATGGGACGGAGATGGAGCCGCTGAGCCCACCCAGCTCCACCCAGAGCAACAGCCCAGGACAGGGGCGACCCGAGTTCTGAGGGGCAGGGCACTGACGCGGGGCTGCACAGAGGCCTCAGGCTGGGCCAAGCCTCCTGAGAGGGACTAGGATGTCCAGTGCCTGTTGGGGAGGGGGAGGAAGGCAAAGTGGGCCATCTGGTGATGCCAGGGCCACATGAGGCCGAGAGTCAAGGTGCCCTGCCAGGGTGGCGATCCCAGTACAGTCCTGCAAGCCTCAGTGCTGAAAGGAGCGCACCAGCTCCGGACACTCTCCTGCAGCACCACATCCTGAAATGGGGTGACCTGGGACCGTCCCAAGGAGGAAGCTCCAGGCCCCAGACCCCCCACCCAGGCCTGCCTCTGTGGTGGGGCTCCTCTTCTTGTGGGAGACTTCCCTCAACACCTAGGGGTCCCTGACTCCACCGTGGGAGAGGGCCAGCACCTGGAGGGCTTTACTCTGGGACTTCTCAGCATTGAAGGGTACGGGCACCCTGGGTCCAGATTGTTCTGGATGGGCTGGAGCAAGGGTGTTGGAGACCACTGTGACTGCAGCCTGCCCTTGGCCTGTGTGTCTTCTAGTCACTTCCCTGTTGAAAAAACTTCAGATCCTGAGGCTGGGCAAAGACTTGCAGCCCACCCCCCACCCCCGCACCCCTAGAAATGCCTCCAGGCTACCTCTCTCAGGACTCTCCCCTGGTCGATCAGGCACCATTGGTCTGCGGGCTCCCTGTCTTACAAGGTGGAAGAGACCTCGGCTCTGCTGTGGTCTCCCTGTTGACTGCAGACCGGCATTCTACCGGGCTTCAGCCTCGATCAGCCATTTTTAACTAGACTTCGGCAGTCACTTAAAACACAAATTGTGGAAATATGTTACTTCATGAAACGACTATTTGCTGTTTGAGCTTAGCTTTGCAGAACTGGATTTTGGCACTGATTTTCATTAATGTCACTTTGTGTGCTGTACGTTTTATAAAGAAAGAAAATGTCAGGCTCTCAAGATACAGATGAGATGTACAAGGGCTGCGTATGTGGTCCCACAGGGTTAACTCTGAAGGTATCCCTCTCCCTCAATCACGGGACCCTCATTTTGGCATGAGCACAGGCCACCATGTATAAAGACGCTCCCAGACTACGTGCAGCTAGGTGAGGTCATGTGACTACAGAGGCCCCTAGACCTGAGCAGAAGCTTCAAGGGTGAGTCCGGTTCAGTTCAGTCGCTCAGTCATGTCTGATTCTTTGCGACCCCATGGACTGTAGCACACCAGGCCTCCCTGTCCATCGCCAACTCTCTGAGTTTACTCAAACTCATGTCCATTGAGTCGGTGATGCCATGCAATTATCTCCCTCTCTCATCCCCTTATCCACCTGCCTTCAATCTTTCCCAGCTGCAGGGTCTTTTCAAATGAGTCAGTTCTTCGCATCAGGTGGCCAAAGTATTGGAGTTTCAGCTTCAGCATCAGTCCTTCCAATGAATATTCAGGACTGATTTCCTTTAGGATGGACTGGTTGGATCTCTTGCAGCCCAAGGGACTCTCAAGAGTCACCACACTTCAAAAGCATCAATTCTTCAGCGCTTAGCTTTCTTTATAGTCCAACTCACACATCCATACGAGACTACTGGAAAAACCATAGCTTTGACTAGATGAACCTTTGTTGACAAAGTAATGTCTCCTTTTGAATATGCTGTCCAGGTTGGTCATAACTTTTCTTCCAAGGAGTAAGCGTCTTTTAATTTCATGGCTGCGGTCACCATCTGCAGTGATTTTGGAGCCCCCCAAAATAAAGTCTGATACTGTTTCCATTATTTCCCCATCTATTTGCCATGAAGTGATGGGACCAGATGCCATGATCTTTTCTGAATGTTGAGTTTTAAGCCAACTTTTTCACTCCCCTCTTTCACTTTCATCAAGGGGCTCTTTAGTTCTTCACTTTCTGCCATAAGGGTAGTGTCATCTGCATATCTGAGGTTATTGATATTTCTCCCGGCAATCTTGATTCCAGCTTGTGCTTCTCCCAGCCCAGAATTTCACATGATGTACTCTGCATATAATTTAAATAAGCAGGGTGACAATATACAGCCTTGATGTACTCCTTTTCCTATTTGGAACCAGTCTGTTGTTCCATGTCCAGTTCTAACTGCTGCTTCCTGACCCGCATACAGATTTCTCAAGAAGCAGATCAGGTGGTCTGGTATTCCCATCTCTTGAAGAATTTTCCAGAGTTTGTTGTGGTCCACACAGTCGAAGGCTTTGGCATAGTCAATAAAGCAGTAGTAGATGTTTTTCTGGAACTCTCTTGCTTTTTCAATGATCCAGCGGATGTTGGCAATTTGATCTCTGGTTCCTCTGCCTTTTCAAAATCCAGCTTGAACATCTGGAAGTTCACAGTTCACATACTGTTGAAGCCTGGCTTGGAGAATTTTGAGCATTACTTTGCTAGCATGTGAAATGAGTACAATTGTGCGGTAGTTTGAGCATTCTTTGGTATTGCCTTTCTTTGGGCTTGGAATGAGAACTGACCTTTTCCAGTCCTGTGGCCACTGCTGAGTTTTCCAAATTTGCTGGCATATTGAGTGCAGCACTTTCACGGCATCATTTTTTAGGATTTGGAATAGCTCAACTGGAATTCCATCACCTCTACTAGCTTTGTTTGTGATGATGCTTCCTAAGGCACACTTGACTTCACATTCTAGGATGTCTGGCTCTCGGTTGGTGATCACAGCATTGTGATTATCTGGGTCATGAAGATCTTTTTGTACAGTTCTGTGTATTCTTGCCACCTCTTCTTAACATCTTCTGCTTCTGTTAGGTCCATACCATTTCTGTCCTTATTGTGCCCATCCCTTGGGTGAATCCATGCAGACATCAAACAGCTGCTTCTTTCCCATCCTTGGGGATGTGGAATGAAGCACGTCAGAGATGTAAGCTTCAGCCCACCCTGTGGGTTGGAGGAGACAAGAGGGGGACTCCCTGGACCTCCAAGACCCTGGGCTGCTAAACTAGGCTTCATTTGCAAGAAAGAGAAACAAATCTCTACCATGTTTGAGTCATTATTTGGAGTTTTCTGACACTACAGTCCAGTTCCTACAAGGTGTCTGTTGCTGAGCCACCCAGGAACTCTCAGGCAGTTGCCAGCTGGAAGCATCTAGAAGTATGTATGCATCTACAACTGTGCGTATCTGTTGTGTTGATCACCAGCCTTAGTAATAAGTACTCGATATTCCTTTGCAGGTTGCCTCCCACGCCCCAGAACAGGAGCTCTGTGGGGCAGGGCCTTTGTCTTACTTTCTGCCTCTTTTCCAGCAGAGCCAAGGACTGGAAAGGTAGAATATACACCTGCGTTTGTTGAATGAAAGAAGAAAAGAATCAGAGGGATCCCTTCTGGAAGTCCAGGAGGAAGCTGGGGTCAGGCCCGTTGCCATCCTCGGGGCTCACGGCTGGGGATACGGGGTGAAGACTGGGAGGTCGAGGGTGCAGGACCCGCCTCAGGACACACAGCAGCTTCCCCACAGCCAGGCCTTCTGCAGACACCCTGTGGTTGGCTGGCTGTCCCAGGTTAGCTCTCTGCTCTTCTCAGACCCTTTGCCAAGTCACCCCATTCCACCTGGGGCTTCAAGGTGGGGGCTCTGGGCTGCCTTAGGGTCCTTTCCAGGCTCCAGCTGCCTTCATGCCCACACTCAAGTCCTGCCTCCTGTCTAGGCCCCTCTTCTGAGGCCACATCTGTCACCTCTGCCTCCTGGATGTGCCACGGTCCCCTTTAAGTCATCTCTTCCCAACCTGAACACCTACTCTGCATGCACCTCCTCCCTGTGCCCTCACCCAATTCTGGACCTGGGGTCCACTTTGCCTCCCTTCCAGGGATGCCCCTTGCATCCAGGATAAAATTAAGCCTCCTCACCTTGCTCTCCAAGACCTGCACAACCAACTCCTGCCTTCACAACATTTTTATTGCACACAGAAGTAACACTGTACCCCCGCTCCCCTTTTATCCTTACCCTATTTTCTGTCTCTGGGTTTCTGGAAACTGGACTTTGATAAGAATGAATAGGATCCCTTATCTGCGGGGTATCCATTCCAGGACTCCCAGTGGATGCTTGAAACTCTGGATAGCACTGAATCTGACTTTCTGTTCCTGTCTTCCACCCACAAATTTAATGCCTTTTCCATCATAACCAAGCACTTAGGGTTAGGGTTAAAAGGCTTTCCGTATTTGTGGCTTGTGGGCTCTAAAGCACTGGCTCAGTAATTGTGGTGCATGGGCTTAGATGCCCCGGAGCATGTGGGATCTCTCCAGACCAGAGATCGAACCCGTGTCCCCTGCACTGGCAGGTGGATTCTTATCCATTGTACCACTGGGGAAGTCTAATAACAGTAATTTAGAATTCTAAATTTCCCTCTTAGCACCTCTCTTGATGGTGCTAAGTTTTGATATGTTGTGTTTTTGTTTTCATTCATCTCAAAGTATTTTCTAAGTTTTTCTGTGATTTCTTCTTTGGATTTTTTTTTTAGGAGTATGTTATTTAATTTTCACATAATTGTGAGTTTCCCTACTCTCCTTCTGTTATTGATTTTTAATTTCATTCTGTTGTGGTCAGAAAACATACTTTATGATTTTACTACCCTTAAATTTACTGAAACTTGTTTTATTGCCTAACATATTGATCTATCCTAAAGAACATTCCATGTGCACCTGGGAAGAATATGTACTCTCCTGTTGTTGGGTGGGGTGTTACACGGATGTGTTTAGGTCTGCTTGGCTTGCTGTGTTGGTCAAATCTTTCTTTTCTTTGCTCATGATCTGTCTATTTGTTCCATCCATTACTGGGAGTGGGTACTGAAGTCTCCCAACTGTTATGTTAAATGTTATGTTTCTCCCTTCAATTCTGTACAGTTTTGCTTCATGTATTTTGGGGCTCTGTTAGTCTAATATATCTTTATAACTGTCATCTTGATGAACTGACCTTTTTTTATTCCATTATAAAATGTCCTTCTTTAATGCTAGTATCAACATCTGTCTTAAAGTTTATATTGTCTGATATTAGTATAGCCCCTCTAACTCTCTTTTGGTTACTGTTGATGTGGTGTATATTTTTCCAAATTTTTACTATTTGTGTCTTTGAATATAAAATGTGTTTCTTATAGGCATTGTATAGTTGGATCATGACTTTTAAAAAATCCATTATTCTAAGCTCTACCCTTTAATTGGTGACTTTAATCTATTTACATTTAACGTAATTAATGATATAGTACAGTTATATCTGCTGTCTTGGTATTTGGGCTTCCCTCATAGCTCAGTCAGTAAAGAATCTGCCTGAAGTGCAGGAGACCTGGGTTCAATTCCTGGGTGGGAAGATCCCCTGGAGAAGGAAATGGCAACCCACTCCAGTATTCTTGCCTGGAGAATCCCATGGACAGAGGAGCCTGGCAGGCTACAGTCCCTGGTGTTGCAAGAGTCAAACGTGACTTAGCGACTAAACCACCACCATCTTGATATTTGTTCTCTATGTGTCTTATGTCTTTCTCTCCCTCAGTTTCTTCATTATTGTATTTGTGTGTGTGGTTAGATATTTTACAGTGTACCATTTTAATTCCTTTGTTATTTCTTTGACTATATTTTTTTATTTATTTTCTTAGTAATTTGGGATTTGGGATCACAATTGACATATTAATTTGTACAATCTGATTCAGATTAACATTAAATTAATTTTAATTGTGTTAAAAAATGTTTCTCCTATATAACTGTTTCCCCCTTCTTTATTTATTGCCATAGATTCCATCTCATATAGTGTATCTGTCTACATAGGGTTGTTTTTTTTTTTTGGTCACACTGTGCTGCTTGTGGGATCTTAGTTCCCTGACCAGGGATTGAACCTAGGCCCTTGACAGTGAAAGCAGAGAGGCCTAACCACTGGACCACCAAGGAATTCCTTATACTCATAGATTTATAATTATTGCTTTATGCTGCTGCTGCTGCTAAGTTGCTTCCGTTATGTCCTACTCTGTGCGATCCCAGAGATGGCAGCCCACCAGGCTCCCCCGTCACTGGGATTCTCCAGGCAAGAACACTGGAGTGGGTTGTCATTTCCTTCTCCAATGCATGAAAGTGAAAAGTGAAAGTGAAGTCGCTCAGTCGTGTCCGACTCTTAGTGACCCCAGGGACTGTAGCCCACCAGGCTCCTCCGTCCATGGGATTTGCCAGGCAAGAGTCCTGGAGTGGGGTGCCGTTGCCTTCCGTTGCCTTCTCTGCAGGAGTTTTTAAATCAGATAGAAAAAAGTTACAAAAAGCATTTGTACTTGTCTATGTAGTTGCCTGTGCTGGCGCTTTTATTTTCTCATGTGGATCTGAGTTATCGTCTAGTGTTCTTTCATTTCAGCCTAAGGACTCCATTTGGTATTTCTTGGAGGGCAGGGTGTTTGTGACAAACTCTCAGTTTATCTGGAAACGTCTTAATTGCCTCCTTTTTTTTTTTTTTTTTTTTTGAGAGATGGTTTTGCCAGACATAGAATTCTTGGTTGGCAGATTTACCTGGTTTATTCTTTCAGCACTTGAACCAACTCATACCACCACGTTCTGGCCTCCATGGTTTCTGCTATGAGATTTTCTGTTAATTTTATTGAGGACTACTTGTATGTGATGAGTTACTTCTCTCTTGCTGGTTTTTTTTTAGGTTTTTTTTTTTTTTTTTCCTTTTTAACAATTTATGATGTGTACAGGTGTACTTCATCCTACTTGGGGTTCTTTAACTTCCTGTATGTGTAGAATACATACATGTTTGTTTGTTTCAGTCAAATTTGGAAAGTTTTCAGTCACAATTTCTTTAAATATTGTTTTTGTCCCTTACTTTATTTCTCCTTTGCTCCTGAGAATTTTGTATAGGTTGGTATGCTTAGTGATGTCCCACAGGTCGCTGAGGCTCTGTTAATTTTTACTCCTTTTTTTTTGGTTTGTTTTGCAGATCAGACGATCTCAATTGACCTAACTTCAAGTTCGCTAATTCTTTCATCTACTTACTCAAACCTGCAGTAGAGCCCTTCAGTAAAATGTTTCATTTCCATTGTTGTACATTTCAACTCCATCATTTCTATTTGGATTCTCTTTGTAATTTCTTTTTATTGACATTCTCTATTTCATGAGACATTATTATACTTTCCTCTAGTTTTTTAGATATTATGGCTCATTGAACATACTTTTTAATTCAATTTTTTATTAAAAGATTTTTACTTTTAGTGGAGTATAGTTTATTTACAATGTTGTGTGTTAGTTTCTGCTATACAGCAAAATGAAAGTTATACATACACATACATCCCCTCTTTTAGATCTTTTCCCATGTGACTCATTACAGAGTATTGAGTAGAGTTACCTGTGCTATACAGAAAGTCCTCATTAGTTATCTATTTTATATGTAGTGGTATGTATATATCATATTTAGCCCCTCCTTCTTTAAATTATATTTAGCTAAATTTCCCCAGGAGTAGTTCCTATTGATTGGTTCTTTTTATTCCCATTTATAGGCCAGACCCTCTCCTTTCTTTAGATGTCACATAATTTTTTGTTGAAAGCTAGACATTTTAAATGATTTGTTGTTGTGGTTGTTCAGTCACTCAGTCGTGTCCAACTCTTTGAGATCCCATGGACTGCAGCATGCCAGGCTTCCCTGTCTTTCACTATCTCCTGGAGTTTGCTCAAACTCATGTCCACTGAGTTGGTGATGCCATCCAACCATCTCATCCTGTGTCGCCACCTTCTCCTCCTGCCTTCAATCTTTCCCAGCATCAGGGTCTTTTCCAATGAGTTGGCTCTTTGCATCAGATGGCCAGAGTACTGGAGCTTCAGCTTCAGCATCAGTCCTTCCAATGAATATTCAGGGTTGATTTCCTTTAGGACTGACTGGATTTAATGATACAAAGTGGAAATTCTGGACATTAGATTCCAAGTTTTGTTACTGTTGCTGCTGTGGTAGTTGTATTGGTATAGTGACTTTTCTCAACTAATTCTATCAAGTAAGTCTACTATTTGTCATGGGTAGCCAGCAAAGTCTCTACCTGGTTAGCTCAGTGGTCAGATAAATGACTGGACAGAAATTTCCTTAAGTGTCTGGAACCAATAATTGTTCAGTTGCTCAGTCATGTCTGACTCTTTTTGACCCTATGGACTGCAGCATACCAGGCTTCCCTGTCCTTCACAGTCTCTTAGAGTTTGCTCAAACTCACGTCCATTGAATCCATGATACCATCCAACCCCTTTATCCTCTGTTGTCCCCTTCTCCTCCTGCCTTCAATCTTTCAAAGTATCAGGGTCTTTGCCAATTAGTTGACTGTTCACATCAGGTGGCCAAAGTACTGGTGCTTCAGCTTCAGCATCAGTCCTTCCAATGAATATTCAGGACTGATTTCCTTTAGGATGGACTGATTCAATCTCCCTGCTGTCCAAGGGATACTCTCAAGAGTCTTCTCCAGTACTACAGTTCTAAAGCATCAGTTCTTCAGAGCTCAGCCTTCTTTATGGTTCCACTCTCACATCCATACATGACTACTGGAAAAACCATAGCTTTTACTAGAGAGACCTTTGCTGGCCAAGTGATGTCTCTGCTTTTCAATACACTGTCCAGGTTTGTCATAGTTTTTCTTCCAAGGAGCAAGCATCTTTTAATTTCATAACCAATAAATCTCTATCTTTTTCTAAGTGGCTCTGGGTGCATGTAGGACATGCTTCAGAATTCAGCCAGGCAATTTACAACTCTGCTTTAGGCTTCAACTGTGCACAGAGCCTCAAGGTTAGCCAGAAGTGAGCACTTAGGGCTTTTTCTGGTCTTTCATGAGATACACTGTCCTACTTATGTTCGGGATTTTCTGTATTCTGGAAATACGTGCTGTGCTGTGCTGTGCTTAGTCGCTCAGTCGTGTCCGATTCTTTGCGACCCCTATAGAATGTATAGCCCGCCAGGATCCTCTGTCTGTGGGGATTCTCCAGGCAATACCGGAGTGGGTTGCCATGCCCTCCTCCAGGGAATTTTCTCAACCCAGGGATGAAACCCAGGTCTCAAACCCAGGTCTCCTGCACTGCAGGCAGATTCTTCACAGTCTGAGCGCCCTGTGGACATTGTATTCCCCTTTCTTCCTTTCAAACTTTTTGGTTAGTCTATTACTTGCACCAGTTGTTCTCCATTGCCTCGGGGAAATTACAACACTTGCCAGAATTGCCTTCAACAGTCTTGGGGGTTAGGCTAACAGCTCTGGACAAGCTGAGTAGGCTTGGCAAGTGGGGTTTACAGGGGGCCATCAGACTGGTTAAATAATGGCAATTCTTTCCAATGAAGGTGTTCTTCCACTGCTCCAAGTCGGGAAATATTGTTGGACGAAAGCGTGCAATAAAGCGGTGGATTCCGGGTTAGGGGTATCTAGGCGTAGGCGCGCAGCACAGCTGAGCCTTGGAGAGATCAGCCGCGGGACTAGGGTAACCAGGAAGTTGGGCGTTGTCACGGCAACAGAGAGACACAACACCGACTTGCACAACCTCAGGCTTCCACGACGACTGGAGTAGCACCGCGATGCGGTGCGCGGCCCTGAAGGACAGAGCCCACCCCCCGCCCCGCCCCGCCTCCTCACACGCCTCCCGGCTATCGCGAGGTTGACTATCCTTTGCCGCCGCAGAGGCCGACGGGAGCGGTGGCCGCGCTGAAGAGGGCCAAGATGGCGGCGGCGGCGGCTACGCTTCGCGGGTTGATGGTGGGCCCGCGGGGCGCGGGGCTGCCGGGAGCGCGGGCCCAAGGTCTGCTGTGTGGCGCGCGGCCCGGGCAGCTCCCACTACGGACACCCCAGGTGAGCTCTGGCCCTGAAACTGGCCGCCGCGCGGCCCCGTATCCCGCTGAAGGTCACCGCGGGGAGGCTCCCGGCGCGGGCTTTGGCAGCGCGGGAGCGGCCTCTGCACCTGGGCCCCCGCCCCGGCCGGACCCCCGCCGCCTGCTGACCTTGGGCGCCTGGGAGCAGGGCTGGCCTCCACTCCTCCGAGCAGCACAAGGGCCTGATGCCGAGCGTGGGGGGCTGCGGGGCGGGCTCGCCGCCGGCTCGGGACCGGGGGCTTCCCCGGGGGTCGCGCCGAGGCTCGCTCCGGCCCCGGCCTCCCAGACTGGGCCCGCGTCCTGAACTGACCTCAGCCTGACCTCAGCAGCTGCTTGTGACCTTGGCCTGTCCCCGCACCCTTGCTCACTTCGGCCTGATTCCCGGCCCAGGATCCAAGATCACGCCTCACATCTCCTCCTCGGGGACAGAGCGGGTCGAGGGGTCCGCGGCGGGGAGGGCAGTGGCGCGCGAGGTGGCCGGTGTTGGGTGCATGAGAGTCAGATCCACAGGTAGGGCTGGGTGGTGTTCTGAAAGGCGCTGAGCGGGACTCTTGCAGGCAGTGTCGTTGTCGTCGAAGTCTGGCCTGTCCCGGGGCCGGAAAGTGATTCTGTCAGCGCTGGGCATGCTGGCGGCAGGGGGTGCAGGGCTGGCAGTGGCTCTGCATTCTGCCGTGAGTGCTAGTGACCTGGAGCTGCACCCTCCCAGCTATCCGTGGTCCCACCGTGGCCTCCTCTCCTCCCTGGACCACACCAGGTGTGTGGCTGGCTGGGGGAGTTTATGGGTGGACCGGGTGGGGTGGAATCCTTGGCGCCCCTAACCCTGTCTCTCTCTCCAGCATCCGGAGGGGTTTCCAGGTGTACAAGCAGGTGTGCTCCTCCTGCCACAGCATGGACTATGTGGCCTACCGCCACCTGGTGGGCGTGTGCTACACAGAGGATGAAGCCAAGGCGCTGGCTGAGGAGGTGGGCACCGGGCATGCAAAGGACCCAAGTATTGGGGCTCCTGCTGTGCTGGACAGCAGGGTTGTGATGGGTCTCTCGGTGGCAGGTGGAGGTTCAGGACGGCCCCAATGAAGATGGGGAGATGTTCATGCGCCCAGGGAAGCTGTCTGACTACTTCCCCAAACCATACCCCAACCCCGAGGCTGCACGTGCAGCCAACAACGGAGCACTGCCCCCTGACCTCAGCTACATCGTGCGAGCTAGGTAAGGGGCTGCCTGCAGGGTGGTGTGGGGAGTGAGGAAGGCCCACCTCAGGCCAGAGGCTGAGGGCACTCCAATCTGGTCCCAGGCACGGTGGTGAGGACTACGTCTTTTCCTTGCTCACCGGCTACTGTGAGCCGCCCACTGGGGTGTCGCTGCGAGAAGGCCTCTACTTCAACCCTTATTTTCCTGGCCAGGCCATTGGTATGGCCCCTCCAATCTACAATGAGGTCTTGGAGTTTGATGATGGTGAGAGGCCCCCACCCTGGGGATGGGCAAGTTGGGTCCTGCTTTCCCTGTTTTCTTGCCCCAAGAGGCCTTGCCCCTTCCTTGGTTTGGGGCACTATGTATGTGTATGGAGAAGCATGGGTCAGATTCATACCATCTGTGTACTGGGGGTAGGGTTGGGTCTCATCCCTTTTGAAGCTTTGGGCAGGGACCCCCTCGGACAGCCCTTAGACCACTTGTCCTTGACTCAGGCACCCCAGCTACCATGTCCCAGGTAGCCAAGGATGTGTGTACCTTCCTGCGCTGGGCAGCTGAACCAGAACATGACCATCGCAAACGCATGGGGCTTAAGGTGAAGGGACTGGGCCGAGGGGCACGGTGGGCCTGGGGACAGGCTGGGAGCTGAGCAGGGGTTCTTTCTGCCTCCCTCCTCTGAGCCTGCCTCGTCCCCAGATGCTGCTGATGATGGGCTTGCTTCTGCCCCTGGTCTACGCCATGAAGCGGCATAAGTGGTCAGTCCTCAAGAGCCGAAAGCTGGCCTATCGGCCACCCAAGTGACCCTACCCGGTGTCTGTTTGCTGTCCTGAGCTTCAGGGTCCTCAGGCCCGGGAGCCACACTGGGCCTGCTGAGGTCTCAGGCAGCCCTCCGGCCAAGCCCCTCTTCCTCTGGGACAAGAGGGGGAGGGGCAGGAGCTGGGGCTCCAGTTCCAGATCGTTCAGCGCCCACTGTGGAAATAAATTAAGTTTCTCAACACACCTACCTGAACTATTGTGTGATGGGAGTATAAGTTTGCAGGGGACTCTGGGCTTCTCAAGTGGTGGTAGTGGTAAAGGACCCACCAGATGAGGGTTCAATCCCTGGGTCGGGGAAATCCCCTGTAGGAGGGCATGGCAACCCACTCCAGTATTTTTGCCTGGAGAATCCCATGGACAGAGGAGCCTGGCGGGCTACAGTCTATGGGGCCACAAGAATCAGACACAACTGAAGCAACTTAGCATGCGTGTGCATGCGCGCGCGCGCGCACGCACACACACACACACACACGATGGGACTGGGACCCTTGCCCTGAGAGCTCCTGGGGGTGCCCAGTGTAGTGTGGTCAGGATTGCCCTGCACGGACTGTTGGCTGAGAGTCCAGTCAGCACTGAATATAGGACAGGAAGCAGAGAACTGGAAAATAGCAACATTAATTAGAGTGGCGAGTACTTGGTCACAGGTGAAAAGGGGGTCCTGAGCCCTGCTGCAGTAATCAGAGTCAAGTAAAACCACTTGACTTTCATCCTGAGGACAGCAGGGGGCCCTGGTGCATATCAACCATGGAGAGGCTGGCCTCAAGTAGGAGCTGCAGGAGTTGATCCTAGGACTGGGGCTGGCTGGGAGAGGCGGGCAGCTCTCAGCCCTGCCAAGAAACAGGCAGGCAGAGGCCAGTGGAAGGAGCTTCTGGTCTCTTGGCTGGGCAGCTGGAGGTGCTTGCTGTAAACAGAATGGTTCCCATCTCTGAGTGGATGGCCCCCCCTGGCAGTCCACAGGATGGCTGGGAGTGGCCAGGTTTACACAGCCATGGACCTGTTAGTGGGTGGAGGGCCAGGGCGGTGCTTCTTGGCACTGGCCTGTGGTCCTGGCCAGGGCTCTTTGCTTCAGACTTTTTCTTGTCCCCAAGCAGGGAGTGTGAGGGGCAGCAGGGTGGGAGCAGCCTAGAGAGGCGGCCAGAGTGGGGAGGGTGAGTGCCAAGAGGAGGGCAGGGTGTGTGTCTGAAGGGCCAGCCCAGGGGTCAGCAGATGGGGGGCGCCCTGCCCACCCTTGGCACCTGGGGAATGGGTGCCAGGCCCCCACGCCTTGCAACCTGCATTCCAAGTGTGCTCTTCGGTAGCCTCCTGGGCTCCACTGGGAAGGCCCCACCCACCAAAGACTGCCAGGGTTCCTCTCAGAGGGCTGTCTGCCCTCCATCCTCCCAGGCTGCAGGAAGGCACAGTGAAAGGGCATATGGCCGGCTCAGAAGTGTCTTTAATGACTCCAGCGAGCAATCAGCAGAGGTTCCCTGAGAGGTTCAGGAGGGGGTCCAGGGACCTTGGGCCTGGAAGGGAAGGGCCATCCTCTCTCCGCGTGACCTGGAAGGAGGGGAAGATGGGTCATTCTGCTTGTTCTGTCCTGTCCCCTCCCCGCCTTTGCTCCTGGTACCTTTGGGAGCTGCTGGGTGGAGGCTGTGGGAAGGGGGTCCCAAGCACAGGGCCTCTGGGTGCTGCACATCTCACAGCCGGGGCGGCTTGGGGCGTTGATGAAGGTGCACGATGGGCAGGGCCAGCCGGGCTAGGGAGGTGAGCACACGGTTGCTGCTCACCTGCTTTCAATACCCACAGTGCCAAGGCCACCCAGCCCAGTCCCTGCTCACCTGAAGGGGGCTGGGCAGGCTGGAGCTGGTTGGCTGAGGGGTTGGGGGCAGCCCCAGTGACTGTGGGAACAGGCGGCCTAGTTCCCCATCCACCTTCTGGGGACGCTGAGGACTGCGTCCTGCGACAGAGGGGGTGAGACTCGGGACCATGGCGGGCTGCACTCCACCTTCCTCATCCCGCCCCAATCAAGGACTGACCTGGGGCTTCTCGGGGAGCTGAGAGCAGGTAGAGGAAAGCAGGGTCTCCATCCCGCTGGACCCCATAGAAAGCGAGGCTGTGTTCAGGGACACACAGGCACCTCCCGATGACCCAGCGCTGCACGGCCGGTGGGAAGCCAAACTCTGAGAACACCTGGGGCCAGAGTGTCAGAGTGTCACCCAGGCCGCCTCCCGCCACCCCCCACCCGGGTTCCCCAGACCACGTGCTCGCCTGCTCCTGGAGGGCCCTGATGGTGCAGTGGGGGTGAACCTGCAGTGAGACATGGGCAGAGGACGCAGCGTCTTCAACTGTGACCTGGAGCCTGGGCCAGAATGGAGGTCACAGGTAAGGATGGGGGACCTGAGAGGCCTGGGGGTCCGGGTGAGAAAGAGGTCCCAGGCCTTACCTGATGGGGCCAGGAGGAAAGTAGGCCTCCTGGAGCTGGACCCTGAGGGCCACATGACGCTGTGCCAGGATGGCTGCTGCTTGGGCTGCTCCCTTCTCATCCCCACCCTCTACGGCCCGGGTCAGGCGCCCTGCCAGCTCTTCTGCAGGGGAAGAGAGAGCCATCGCAACCCCACACTGGCTACTTCCCCCAGCCCCTCCGGCCGCCTGCCTTTACCTTTCTCCATCAAGTCTCCAGGGCTCCAAGGAAGATCCACCTTGGGCTTGGGGGCCTTGGGTGTGGGCACTTCAAGGGGACTGGGCGGGGAGACAGGGCGCGTTTCTGGGCCTAGGGCTGGGGGCAAGCTGTCACTACCTAGGAGGAAAGATGTGGGGTGGGCTGGTGGTCTCTTTGAGATCTGGCCCCCCACGGAGTACACACCAAGGCCTCTGCTGTCTCACCTCAGGCTTCCAGTACCTTTGTCTCCTCCCTCCTTAGCTCAGCCCAGCCCATGCCAGGGCCTTGCCTTGGCCCAGTCTTGGGCCTTGCACACCCCAGAGGTCCCTGCTGACTCCACTCAGAGTTGCACTTGGCTCTTTCTTGGGCTCTGGAGTCCTTCTGGCCTCCTTTGCTGCCCAGTCCCACCTGCAGCCCTCCTCCACAGGGGCTGGGCCACCTCTCTTGGCCTGTACAAGCCCTCTCAGCCAGCCAAGAAGCTCCCTGGGCCTCACAGCAGAACCAGCGGAAGTCTCCAGGAGTCCTGCAGTCAAGGTGGCCTCCTTCCAGGGAACTCCGACGTCTCTCCTGGCTCTGCCATCAGCACAGAGCACTCTGGGCTGATCCCATTCCAAACAACCCCTCTCCAGCTGGTGCTTGCCCTGAGCGTGCAACCGGCTCCCTTTCTTACCTCCCACTTACGCCCTGCCCATGTGGTGCAGATGCAGTTCCTTTGCTTCAATATTCTGAGCCATCTGCCCACTCACATAAGCAGGGCTCCCGAGCACCCAGCACCAGGCCTGCCTGGACTCTCTAAGGCCTTGAAGGAGTGCTTACTACAGGTGCAGAATACACATGTGGTGAACCAACCAACCAATGTATGCATGAAAGGCAAGTGTCTTTCTCCCTCCGCAGATGCTGCTGTCTGGACCTCTCTTCCATCTCACTAGGTGCTTTTTGCTCACCAGCTCACCTGTAGCATCTGTGAACTCCTTCCCTGATGCACTGGCTGCCTGCCGGACCCTCTCCTTGTTTCTGTCTTCTAGTGACCTTGGTTGACCTTTTCTACCCCCAACTTTTCCTCTTCAGAACCCAAGCTCCTTCTACCTCCTTTCCCTCCCACATGTTTTAAGAACCTGACAACTTCTGTGCTCTCCCAAACAGGCCCTCTGCAGTGTCTGTTCCTTCCAGCTTCTCAACCATTAACTTTTCCATTCAAACCTCCAGGAAATCCAGCCAAGTCCTCTCCTAAGCATCTCTGGAAACATCCTTCCTCCCTCCAGGCCTGTCTGCATCACTCACACGAATGCAAGGCTCCACCAGTTTTCAGAAACTTGAATCTGAGCCTGTCACTCTCCCACTGAGTATCTTCCACGCTTCTGATAGTCTTGTCTTCTCACCCCGGTCCTGAGGGTCTGCATACACTGCCCCTCCACACCTGTCTGGCACTGCCTTCGGTCTCTGTTCCTTTTCTCTACTTCCTTACTCCTGAGAGTGCTCCCAAACCCCAGCAGCGGGCAAGAGGGGCTCAGCTTTCCCCATTACTGCTCCCATCCAAGCCTGGGGGGTTGGGGCTACTCCTGCCCTCTTGCAGAACAAACACTGGCCCTGGCCTGGTGAATCTTCACTCCAGGGCACTGACCATTCTGTCCTTCCACGGTAGCATCTCGGACTAGGGCTGCCCACCGCTGAGCTTCCTGAGGGTTGGCGAAGTGCAGGCTGAGAGTCCCAGGCCCTCCCGGTGGAGGCTGCAGCTCATGCTGGCAGGGGCCTCGGACTGTGTAGGAGACTGACTCCAAGGGCCACTCCAAAATGACCTGAGGAGAGGGAGAGTCCAGGCTCAGTGCCTCCCCCAGCACATACTGCATGATAATCAAAGGAATACAAGGTAACATTTGTCGACTACTTACAACGTCCTAAGCCTTTTACTAGTGTTATTTTATGAAACCCTCACAGTAATCCTACAAAGGTAAGTACCAGCATTATCCCCATTTTACAGACAAAGAAACAGAAGCAAGGAAAAGATAACGGCACGCGGCTAGCAAACGGAAAAGCCTGGCTTCAGGCTCAGTGGCCAGGCCGCGCGCCCCCGCCGGCCCCACTCACCGCCCCGGGGCCCGCGCCCAGCATTTCCAACCGGAAGCGCCCTGGTCGCTCGGGGTCCGCACTCAGCTGCAGCCTCCGCGGCTGGGCCGCCACGTCCAGGCCGGCGCCCAGCGGCCTCACCGCGACATGCACGGCCAGGAGCACCGCGGCCGAGCCAGGGTCCGAGCCCGCGGCTGTGCCGCCCGCCGGCGGCGCCATCTCCGGTCCGGCCCCCGCACTGCCCCCCCGAGCCCGCTTCCGTGGCCTTGGGTCGTTGAACGCCTACACCGGCCGGAAACTGTAACCACGAGCCCGGGGTTCCGGGCGCTGCCCGAGCGTCGGAGCCTTCTGCCGCTCCCGCTTCGCCCACGATGGCGCTTGGCCCAAAGGTCTCCCGACAAAAGCGGGTGAGGCTGGGCTTGGACGCCTGTACTCCAGGCAGAGCGTCAGAGACGCCAGCACCGGCCACGAATGGAAGGCCCTAGAGGCTCGGGTTGGGGCTGAGCTCGGCGGTGCTTGTGAACCCAGTATCTAACTCCCAAGCCGAACGCTACTCCGGAGCCCCTTCTGGGCGGCAGCCCACCTCCCGCCGCTCACGCGGTTGCCTCTCTAGTCCACTAGGCCCTCCGGGGAACTGGGAAGCCACTGGGGCGGGGCCTCGAGGGCCGCGGCCAATGAACGCTAGGGTGGGAGGAGGGTTCGCACGGTCGGAGAAGATGATGGACAGGGGTCATATCCAGTAGGAGCGGACATCGGGACTGAGCGGCGGATGCCACCCCCAATGACTGTGCGAGCCCCCGGTTCCGACGGCTGGAGCGGGCCATTCAGACGCGTGGGGCCGGACCTGGCAGACGCTTGTTGTTGTCCGGCTCCGGGAGGCAGAGGTCGTTCGCTCGCTTGCTTGGGCCCTCTGTGGCGGTCGGCGGACAAGTCGGTCGCGATAGTAGGGCGCCGTGCAGGGGCGAGGCTATGTCGCGGTGGCAGTCCGCAGGGGCCGGCAGGGCCGGGAGTAACGGGACGTCGCAGCGGAGCTTCTTCCCCCGGATACAGTGCGGCCCGAGCGGAGGCCGCGGCGCCTCCGCCCGTTCTTGAGAAGCCCGCGCCGCGCAAGGCCCACCCCGCCTTTTCAGCCGTATCGACGCCCATCGACCTGACCCTGCCGAGTCTGGCCCGGCCCGATTGAGCGCGGCGCAAGCAGGTAGGTGTACGCCCTGTGCCCGGCGGCGACCCGGGCTGTCCGGACTACAGTGCCCAGCGGGCTTCGCGCCGGCGCGCATGCGCGCACCCCCAGGCGCACGGCTGCCTGGGACGCGTAGTTCGTGCGCCCCGGCTGGGGTTTCCCCCGAGACCCGGCGGACGCTGGGGCGCCCTAGCGGCCTGTCTGGCCGACACTCCGGGGGCCTCAGGGCTTCTCTCCGCCTTCTCTCCTACTTTTGAAGGAAAACGGAGGAGCTCATGGGTTTCCTCTCTCCCTCACTAGAAAGCCGTCTGTAGAACAGGGAAGAGCGCCGCGTCCAGGCGACGGCAGAGCCGAGCCCCAGATGTCCTGGTTCCTTACCGGAAGCGGGTTTTCTGTCTTGCCGGAGGGAAACTGCAGGAGTCACGCCCCTTCGCGGACTCCCAGGGCTCTCCTTGGTGGGATGGGGAGTGTTGAGGGAGAGACTAACCCAGCGTCCTCGGGGTTAGCAGGATCCCCGGTGGGTCCCCCAGCCTGGCCAAAGAACTCCTGTGAGGTGCAGGAGGTGTAGCTGAGCTGGGCCTGGACTTGCCGATCTTACCGTTTCTCCCGCCAGTGCTGAAGGGCTGGAAGCAGGCTGCAGGAGGGGCCCAAGTTGTTTACAGCAGCACCTCTTACTGCGAGGAGGTCTGAAAGTGGAACCCCACGGGCCAGATTCCCATGGACTGATCTCCGTCCTCAGGCAGCACTAGCCCCTGGAGCACAGAACCCTTCCCGAGGACATGAAGCTGCTGGAGAACTCCAGCTTCGAGGCCATCAACTCACAGCTTACCGTGGAGACGGGAGATGCACATATCATTGGCAGGTGAGGTTGGGGCTCTGGGGGCTGGCCTCTTAGAGGCCACTCTGCACTGGTTCTGGTTGAGCATGGGAGGTGGCATGCTCCACGGTCCTGCCTGCGTCTCTAGGATTGAGAGCTACTCGTGTAAGATGGCGGGTGACGACAAGCACATGTTCAAGCAGTTCTGCCAGGAGGGCCAGCCACATGTGCTGGAGGCTCTGTCCCCACCCCAGACCTCAGGCCTCAGCCCCAGCAGGTGAGTAGGGGCAGGGCCTGCCTATAGGGGACTGGCGAATGGGCCAGCACGGGGCTGACACTTGTCTCTGTGCAGACTGAGTAAGAGCCAAGGTGGCGAGGATGAGGGCCCCCTCAGCGACAAGTGCAGCCGCAAGACCCTCTTCTACCTGATTGCCACGCTCAATGAGTCCTTCCGGCCGGACTACGACTTCAGCACAGCCCGCAGCCATGAGTTCAGCCGGGAGCCCAGCCTCAGCTGGGTGAGGGTGGGGCTGGGGAAGGGACCTGCAGGCCCACAGCCATCCCAGGTGTCCTCCCTAACTTAGCGTGCTCAGCCCGGTTCATTCCTGCTGCCGGGCTCCTTGTCAGCCCCGACTGTGACCATCCTAGGTGGTGAACGCAGTCAACTGCAGCCTGTTCTCAGCTGTCCGGGAGGACTTCAAGGCCCTGAAGCCACAACTGTGGAACGCGGTGGATGAGGAGATCTGCCTGGCTGAATGCGACATCTACAGGTGGGCTGGCGTCCCTGCATGGGGCGGGGGTCCTGGGTCTCCGTGGCACTGGGATCTCACACCACGTCTCACCCCCCACCCCGCCCCAGCTACAACCCAGACTTGGACTCAGACCCTTTTGGGGAAGATGGCAGCCTCTGGTCCTTCAACTACTTCTTCTACAACAAGCGGCTGAAACGGATTGTTTTCTTCAGCTGCCGCTCTATCAGGTTGGCTGGCACCTGTCTCCCTCCGTCCCCCACCTCCCTGTTTGGCCCACACACCTTTTCCCCACCCCATTCCTAACTTTCTCCTTCTCGGACATCCTCCCTGGAGTCAGCAGTAGGCTGGGGGCAGGCGATTTTAAGACTGGTCTCCCCTCCCCCCAGTGGATCCACCTACACTCCCTCGGAGGCAGGCAATGAGCTGGACATGGAGCTCGGGGAGGAAGATGAGGAGGAGGAGGAAGAGAGTGGAGGTGGAGGCAGCGAGGGTGGGCCTGAGGAGCCTGGAACCATGGAAGAGGACAGGTGTGAGATCGCCCCAGCAGCCTCCCTCCATGGACCTTGGGGTGGGCAGGGCAGGACAGGGCCCGCTCTGCCTGGGCTTCTGGGTGTGGGCTCCTCAGAGCTCACTGCACGCCACCCTTTGTGCAGGGTCCCGGTGATCTGTATGTGAAGAGAAGAAGCAGAGGCCCTAGCTTCACCCAGCTTCGAACAGGGCCTGGACCTGCCCACCTGAGGGCCCAGGTCCCGGCGCTGCCACAGCACCAGCCCACCCTAGGCCATGCCTGCCTAGCCCTTGGCTCTAGCCTGTGGCTGCCCACTCACCCCCACAGGCTGCTGCTGCCCACACTGTGGCTGGACTAGACAGCACAGGGCCTGGTGGGAAGAGCCACTGCCCTGCTCCCACAAACTGACACAGGCAGGGGCTGCTGGACCGCAGAGTTTATTTTTGTATTTTGTGTGGGCTCAGGCCTGGGCCTTCACACTCCAGCCTAAAGGGCCGGAGACCCAGCAAGTGGTCCCAGGGGTCATCTGCCCACTTGTACCCCGCCACCTTGCCCATTGGGCAGCGTGCACTGAGTGTCACTTTGCTGCAGCTGGTTTGTTTCCAATAAAAGTTTCTGTGACTTAGTGTGGACCTAGACTCACAAGGCGTCAGGGCGGGGCCTGCGTCGAGGGCGGGGCCTGCGTCGAGGGCGGGGCCTGCTGCGGCTGGTATCCTAGCAACGGTCTTAGGGGCTGTTGAGCCGCCTGGACCCGCCGGTTTTGAAATGGAGTCGGAAGTGTTGGATGAAAGCAACCCGTATACAGTAGGAGGCGACTACCTGATTGTAGACCAAGAGCCATATGAGACCGACATTTATGAAGTCCCGGACCCGGGGCTCCTCAAGGAAGAGAGGGGTGAGGTGGCCTGGGCTCACTGAGGCACAGGTTCTGTCCTCGGGGAATGCAACGCTCCCTGGGCAGTCTTCTAACTGGGCAGGGCTCCGAGGAGGGTCCTTGGCTGCCCATGACCTCCAGAGTTAGGGACCCAAGACCACACTGTGATGACTTCCACTGCCGGTTCGCAGAGTCGTCATTTTCGGAGCGGGCCCCACAGCTTTTTACCAACAACTCGCAGTGGCAGAACATGGCTCAGAGTGCCCGTGCCCGCCAGCTGTGGCTGCTCCTGCGTACAGGCCTCCAGACCTTTGTGGAAAAGGTGCGGCTCGGCCATGGCATCTGTGTCAAGGCCTCTTTCCTGACCTGGCTCTTCCCCTAGGGGTCCCCAGTAGGATCCCAGCCGGGGTCCTCTTGGCATCCCTAGGCAGGTGCCTTGCCTACCCCCAACCCCAGGCCCCCGCCAAGTTCACTGCAGTCTTGTTGATTCTGGCCCATAGGAAAAGAGAGCTGAGCTGCATGTGGCGCGCTTGACGCACGGGCTGGAACCCCTGCGGCGCCTGGAGGTGGTAGCTGGGCTGTGTTCGGTGGCACAGGACCCCGTGGGCAGACGCTTCGTGGTGCTGGATGGTGCAGGCCGCCTGCACCTGCACAGAGAGGATGGCTGGGCACAAGAGAAGCTGCTGGCTCCAGTTGCACTTACAGGGCTAGTGGCGGTGCTGGGCCCTCTGGGCACTGTGGGCCGTTTTGTGGGCTGGGGCCCAGTGGGGCTGGCCATACTAAAGTCCGACCTTAGCCTACTGTGGCTGAGTAAGCCAGGGGAGCATGGGGTGCCAGGCCACGAGCCCATCTGCTGCCTGCCGGTGCCAGATCCTGGGCTGCTACTGGTGGCGGAGGCAGGCGGAAGCCTGGTGCTCTGGAAGTTCCGTTCAGGGGGCCGCTGCCTGGTTCCCCACGGGTCCCCTCTGCAGCTACCGCCAAGCATCTCGGGTGCGCTTGCGCGTCTGGCTCTGGGGCCTCGGTCTCCCCATCACGACCCATGCTGCTTCGCAGCCTATGGCTCAGCCGTGCTCACCTTTGATCTGCAAACCTGGGCTCTCACAGATGTGCGTCGGAATCTGCACAAAACGTGAGGGGGGCCCAGGGACGGGTGAGGGAGGGCGGAAACCATGAGGCGAGGCTGCGACGGAAATCCAGTTGTCAGAGGTGCAGGTGGGCGCATGCGCGTGCGCCCACACGGCAGTCCATGGGCACACACACGGCAGTTCTGAGTCCACCCGGCCTCCCTCTCACTCCTCAGCACCATCTTCGACCTGGCGTACTGTAAAGAGGTAGAGGCCATGGTGACAGCTTCCCGGGACAGCACGGTGAAAGTGTGGGAGGCTGACTGGCAGATCCGGATGGTGTTCGTGGGACACAGAGGTGCGCTGGGCCATGGTGGCTCCTGAAGCCTGGTCTCCCTCCACCCTGGGCACAGCCCTCTGCCTTCAAGAGCCCCTGGCACAGAATGTCTGCAGCTTCCTTGCCAAGCTTCTCCATCCTGGCCACGACCCTGACCGAAGGCTCCCCCTTCCTTGGTCCCTGGGACGCACGAGTGACACACGCCCCTTCTGCAGGCCCGGTGACCGCGGTGACCGTGCTCCCGAACACAGCCCTGGTGTTGTCGGCTTCACAGGACGGGACGCTGCGCACGTGGGACCTTCAGGCAGCAGCGCAGGTGGGTGAGGTGGCACTCACCTGCTGGGGCCGCGGCGTGCCGTCGGAGAGTGTGAGCCGTCTGCTGGCCCCCGCCGGCCCGGGCTGGCCCTTGCTCTCCTTGGAGGCCCGCAGCGTGGGGCTGTGGCGTGCGCGGGAGCTCTACTCGCCGTTGGCGCAGCTATCTGCGCCGGTGCTCCACCTGCAGTTGGCGCCGGCGCTGCCCAAGCCCACCGCCCCGCACGTGGCGCTGCCCGCCCGCCTCGTGTGCGCCTGCGCTGATGGCTCGGTGTACCTGGTGTCAGTCTCTGGCGGACACACCGTGAGCGCGCTTCTTCTGGAGCCCGAGGACTGCGCGGCTGCCGTGGCCTACTGCCTGCCTCGCGAGGCGCTGTGGGTGCTGACGCGCGCCGGACACCTGCTGTGTGCTAATGCAGCACGCTCCCCAATGCGGGTGCTGCGCCGCCTGTGCCCGCCGCCGCCACCCGCGCCCCAGCCCTGCTGCCTGCACCTCTACAGCCACCTCACGGACCCCACCAGCGCGTTCACCAACTGGGAGATAGTGTGCCAGTACAAGGGCGAGCTGTGCCGCAGCGACGTGGCCTGGGCCTGGAAGGACAAGAACCGGTGGGTGCCGCAGCCAGCCGGGGCTGGGCAAGACAACCGGGCCCGTGCCAACGGGCTGTGGTCGCCAATAGGTACCTGCCCGTGGTGGGGCACACTGATGGCACCTTGTCCGTACTCGAGTTGCGCTCCTTGAAGACGGTCTTCCGAACGGAGGCACACAGCCCGGGCCCCGTCACTGCCATCGCGTCCACCTGGAACAGCATCGTGTCCTCTGGTCGGTACCTCTCCCCCCCTCCCCCGCCACGCCGGCAGGGGACTCCTTCCCTCCCCAGAGGCGCCACTGTGGCTCCTGCCCGCACAGGGGGAGACCTGACTGTGAAGATGTGGCGCGTCTTCCCCTACGCCGAGGAGAGCCTGAGCCCCCTGCGCACCTTCTGCTGCTGCCACCCGGCGGTAGTGCTCTGCGCCCTTGGCAAGCGCGTCACGGTGGGCTTCGAGGACCCGAACAATGCCACCTATGGCCTGGTGCAGTTTGGCCTGGGCAGCAGCCCTCGCTATGATCACCGGCCCCAGGACGACCCCACGGACCGCATCACCGGTGAGGGGGCAGGGCCAGGGGAAGCCCAGGCCTCCAGATGGCTCTGGCCCTAAAGCTGAGTTCTGGCCCCCAGGCCTGTGCTGCTGTCCCACGCTCAAGCTGTATGCCTCTTCCAGCCTGGACTGCACCATCCGGATCTGGACAGCGGAGAACAAACTGCTGCGGTGGGCTGGGGAGGGGTGGGGGCGGGGAGCAGCTGCCTGGGTTTCCCGCCTTCACCCTACCGGAGCCGGGCAGCTGGAGGGGGTGCAGGGGTGGCTGGGGCCTTGCCTCTGTTCCTGCCTTGGTGTTCTACTCAGAGAAGCAGACCTGGATTCCCACCCTGAACCCCCCTCCAGGCTCCTACATCTGAACGGTGCCCCTCAGGCCCTAACCTTCTGCAGCAACAATGGGGACCTGGTCCTGGCACTGGGCTCCCGCCTCTGCCTGGTGGACCACAGACTCTACCTGCCCACATCTTACCTGCTTAAGGTGTGCAGTGAGCACAGGTGGGCGGGGCGGGGCTGCTGTGGGCAGACGAGCTGCTGAGGCCAGGGCTCCAGGCTCCTTTCCCTGTTCAGAACCTGTGCCAAGAGGTCCCTGATGGGGTGGATGATCCTCCACTGCCGCTGACCAGCCCAGAGTTACTGACTGCAGCCCAGCTACAGAGGCTCGCCAACCTGCGTGGGGTGGCCAGCCTCAGGTCTGCTGAGAGGCCTGGCTGAACTGTCCCAGAGGCCCCCACCCGGCTCCCCTGGGTCAGGGCCTGGCCACATGCCCCCACAGGAGACTCCAGAGCTCCCAGGCCCCTCAGACACTCACCGCAAGCCCATGCCAGTCCTGACCGTTCATGGTTCCCCACCAGGGGCCTAGGCACCCCCCCCGGGGCCCCAGCCCAGCCTCTGCCCTACCCCGCTGGCAATGCCATCCGTGTCCCATGTGCCCCTCCCTGTCTGCAGCACAGCCTTGTGTTTCATCCATCGCCAGACAACAGCTCCTCAGCAGCCAGTGTTGGAGGAGGTGGGGTGGCTCCCAGTGTCCCCCCAGCCCCCAAGCTCAGGGCCCTCCCCTTCAGTCCCTGGGGCAGGTCTGGGATCCCTGCACTTGTCTGGGTGGCACACGACAAGGCTCAAGGAAGAGTGAGCTGACCCCTGACCCCCACCCCAGGACTTGGAAGTCCTGGTTGTCCGGAACCAAGACCTTCAGCAATTGAGACTGGGGCTGGAGAGCCCGGCAGCCCGGCCCCAGCTGACTTGGCAGCAGCGCCAGCAGGCCTTTGATAACTACCTACATCTGATCTACGGCCCAGGCATGCTGGTGAGCATGGGGCCTCCCCAGACCTCCCTGTGCCCTGGGCCTCTGACCTGCCTGTGTGTCCCGCACCCACCCCCCCAGGGTCTGGATTCTGAAGCAGAGCCCCAGCAGCAGTGGGGCACGGTGGCCCTCACAGTGGAAAAAGAGACCTGGGACCCAAGTGCCCAGCCCAGAGATGGCCCTGCTCTCGGGGGCACCGAAGCCCCACCACTGCAGGACGTGGGGACCCTGGGCAGGCGCTTTGCCCGCCCGCCCCGAGTCCCCTTGCCTCTCCCACCCACCTACCGGAGGGTGCACAGCAGAGCATCCCAGGTGAGGCCTCCCACTCCTCCCACCCCTGCCTTCACCTCATAATTCCCACCCCCCCACCCTCTGACTCCTTCCGCCGCAGCTACTGGCCCGCTCCTCCCTGAGCTGCGAGCTGGGCCTCAGTCTGGACCTGCAGCTGCAGTGGGATCGGCTCAGCAAAAAGCCTCTGGCCTGGGATCCACCGTCCCCCGACCTGGGGCAGAGCAGGGTGAGGGTCTGGTGGGAGGAGGCTGCCACTGGGGGCAGAGCTGCAGGGACACTGGAGCCCCAGGCCTCTGTCCTGTCCCCTCCTAGACCTCCCTGCTGCTGCAGAGGCGGCCCCAGGAGCTTCTCTCCAACCTCAGCGGCTTCTTCCCTGCCACCATCCATCCTTACAAGGTGAGAGCCCCAGGCTGAGCTAGAGGTGCCTTCCTCCGCAGGGCGCCCTTCTTGGAGACCCCATCTTCCCCTGGCTGTGCACCTTTGTGCCAACTCCACCCTGAGGGCCAGGCCCACCCGCACTCCCCACCCCCAGCCCAGTTTCACAGCTGCTGCTCGCACTCTGGGAACCAGCTGCCAGAGGGCCAGAGCCTCTGCTGCCTGCCCTGCCTGCAGCCGCTCCCAGCGAGTGTCAGGGGCGGGGCCTCTGGACTGTGCGTGGGAAACCATTGTCCTGCCCCAAGGGGAGCGGAGTCACTGGGAGCCACCTTCCCACTCTGCACCCCTCTGCCCCCCAATGCCCAGACAGACCTAGCCCCTCCCCGACGCTCACGTCTGGCATTCCCCACTGAACCTTCCAGCTACTACTCTATCTACCCAAGCCTCCAGTACACCCCCGGGGGCTCCTACTGCCCCCCTCCCTTTTTTCCTTCTTGGCTGCTGTGCATAGCTTGTGGAATCTTAGTTCCCTGTCCAGGGATTGAACCCTGGCCCTGGGCAGTGAGAGGGAAGTCCCTCCTATGGCCCCGGGCTGAGCTGGTGCAGAGCATGTGGGTGTCAGGGCTCCCAAAGGCTAGCCTCACCTGGACTTCCCTTCTCGGCCACCACAGTGGACCGCACTCTGCCTGTCCTTCTGCCTGACTCTGGGAGGTTCTCTCTTCCTGACTGGGGTTGTGAACAGGGCTGTGAGCCTGGCTTAGCTCCCGGACGTGGAGCCGGTGCCCACCAGGGTGGTCTCTGGGGTTGGCGAGTTCAGGCCCTCAGCCCAGCCTGCTGTGCCCTGCCCGCAGTACTGGCGGCGGCCCATCTGCTTCCCGGGCTGCGTGCCCAACTCGGTGGTGCTGCAGCAGATGTGGCTGCACGAGGAGGTCAGCGGCCTCAGAGCCCTCGGCGGGCTCTCAGGCAGCCTCGAGAGCAAGGTGAGGCAAGCTGCAGGGCGGGGTCTGCGGGAGGGCGAGCCCCCTCCCCCGTCCCCGGCCCATGGCCAGGGCCTGGCTCTCGCCTCTGCAGCAGCGCAGGGGCCAGGAGGACCTGTGGCTGGTGCGGGGCATCAGGCGGCGCCATACCAAGCAGCAGCAGAAGCTGATCCAGTGGCTGAGGGATGAGGAGGATGAGGACGAGGAGGAGCCGGACCTGGACTGGGGCTTGGAGCCCCCGAGTCCCCCGCACAGGCTGCCCTCTGACCCGCTGCTGGTGCCCGTGAGGCTGCGGGCGCAGGTAGGCATTGGGGGCTGGGCCGGTGGCAGCGCAGGGGCGGCTTAGGGAGGCAGGGTCTGCAGCTGCCGCTGCTGCTGCCCTAGAGCGCCAAGGACCCTATCCTGAGCCTCAAGGGCACCCACGAGGACACCGCCAAGACCGAGACCTACCTTCACCACCCCCAGTTCCACTACGCGCAGTTGCTCTGGGAGCAGCGCTACGGGCGTCTGCCAAAGTTCCTGCAGTTCTTCGTTGAGCAGAACTGGTTCAAAAAGCTCTTCCCCATCTTCACCCTGCAGGTTTGGGGGGGTCTCGGAAGCACGGACTCGGGGGTGGGAGCAGGGGGGCTGGAGCGCCCAGGGTGACAGCAGGGGGTGGGGCTCGGCAGGCCTACCCCGAGATCGGCACGGTGGAGGGCCTGGCCTCGGCGTTCATGGACCTGCTGGAGGAGGCCTCCTGGGCTGACCGCGTGCACGTGCTGCGCGCGCTGCTGCGGCTGCTGCCGGACCTCAGCAGAGATTTCTGTAGCCGGCTGCAGGGCACCCTCCTGCACTTGCTCAACCTGGAGCAGCCCCCCAGCCTGCAGGTGAGCACCTCGCCCCCAGCTGGCCCCACCCTGCCCCAGGCGCAGGGCACTGATCTCGCTCTCCACCTGCGCTCAGGACCGGGTCCAGAAGCAGTTTGTGATGCTGGCACTGCAGCTGCTCCTGGCGTGCTCCCTGGAGTCTCGAGAGGTGGTGGTGGAGCTGATGTCCTACTTCCTCTACTCACCAGCCCCCTTCCGGTGAGTCCTTCTCCCACTGGCCCTCCCCGCTGTGGGAGGCCGCCCACAAACCTCCCACACCTGCTCCAGGCCGGAGCTCAGGAGGCTGCTGGATGGACTCGGCCTTCAGGACCCACAGGGCTTCCTGTTCAAGGAAATGATGACCTGGGTCCAGGGCCCAGACCCCGAGTCCAAGGCCACACTGCGCAGGCGCTGCTGCCAGAAGCTGGAGGAAATGATCCAGCAGCTGCAGGTCTGGACAGCCGGGGTGGGGACAGGGCTGGGCAGCCTGCCCATGGAGCCTCTTGTCTTCTCCCCAGGCTTTCCCCAAGTCTAGGGGTGGGGCAGGGAGGGAACCAGGTGAGGCCAGCGGGCTCCTCTCCCTACTCCCGCTCTGTGCCTCCTCCATCCTCCCCTACCCTGTCCCCATCGCCCAGGATCTTCCTGAACTTCCCCAGGAGGAGGGGAAGGTGGGGTCTCTGCCTTGGACCCTGGTGCACCCTCCTCTAGCCGCCTCTCCTGCAGATGGAGACCACGCAGCTGTCTGTAGCCAAGATGTCAGAGGTGCTGCCCAAGGTCTCAGAGACCTCAGGACTTCACCCCCCTTCTAAAGAGGCCCTGTCGCAGATCTCGATGCTCTCTGGGGCAGCTGGTCACGTCTCTGTGACATCCTCCAATGTCTCCCAGACACCCTCTCTGGTGGTCTCACCGGGGGTGTCAGATTTGACCACCCTGGAGCCCCAGGCCCAGCAGACGCTGCCACAGCTGCACTTTACGCGGACCCGACGTGCACTGTCAGAGACCCTGATGCACTTCTGCCTCCAGCCTGAGGTCGTCTTGCGGTCCTCCGCGCCCGCCATACTGCCCCATGAGATGCCGCCGCGTGAGATGCTGCCCCTGGCGCAGATGGTCTGGTCACAGTCCAAAATGCTGGACCTGGGGCCCATTGATGCACTCAACTTCTTTTGCGAGCAGCAGCGCATTCGGCACCAGGGGCCCCTGCCCGAGGAGCCCTACAGCCCACCCCCAGGCCCTCCCCTGCCCCCGCAGTTCTGTGGCATGGTGCTGCCACACTCCCCGGATCCCCGGTGAGCAGGCCATGGGCTCCAGGGTGAGGCTGGGGCAGAGCCTGTGTGGGGCGGCTTAGGCGCTGGCTCAGTCAAGCCCACCTCCCCACCCAACAGGCACGACCGCATCCTCCGGCTTCAGGAGGCCAGGGTCCAGAGGTCTCCCATGAGACTGAGGGGTGAGTGGGGTCAGGGATGGAAATCGGACCCCAGCCCAGCCCAGTTCCCGCCAAGCATCCACCCCACACCACGGTCTCACCATCCTGCCGGCCCACCAGGCCGAATGCTGTCCCGGCTCTGTGTGGACCGCTCCCTGGACAGCACCATCCGCATACTGAAGCTGCCACTGCCTCGGGTGGAACTGCAGCCTTTCCCCCCAGACTGGCCCAGGTCTGCCCGTCCGCTGCCCCCACGGCTCCTGCACCCTGCCCTGCAGCGCTACTTTCTGCCAGATGACACCAACCCTGACAACTACCACTGACCCAGCGAGTGGCCTTGGCCTCTCCCTGGCTCCCCCTTCCCTCCAGCATGAAGACACAGCTCTCCAGCCAGCTGTTTGCCCCAGCTAAGGCTCAGGGCTGGAATAAAGTCCAGAGGCCACAACCCACACACTGAATGCCACCTTCACCTTTGGGGGCCACTGAGCTGGGCAGAGGGTCTGGTGTGTGGTGAACCTGCTGGTGGCCAGTTGCACGTGTGAGGAATGTGTAGGGGCCTGGTGGGGTCTGGGGTGGGACAGCATCTGGGCTGGGGTCAGCACATGTTGAGCAGTATTCCTGGTGGGGGTGTGTTTGTCTGCCCAGAGAAGGAACCCATAGCACGGGCATGTCCCTGCTCAGGCACTCAGCCAACCTTTCCTTGTTAGTTACTGGGGTCAGGATGGGTGGGAGATACCAACAGGTGGGCCAGGGAGAGGGGAAGGTCTGGGTGGTGGCAGGTGTGTGTGGGGGAACCTGTTCGATGCAGATGAAACCAGGAGTGGTTGGAGCTTTGCTACGTCTAGGCTGGAAAGGAGAAGACTGATGAAGGGGCCCCGCATGCTTTACCCACAAAGCAGTAAAGGGGCAGTGTGTCCTCTGGATCTTTCCCCTTAGTCACCAGGAGACGGACCTTGTCTGGAAGGTACAGGGTCTCAGAGGGCCTCGGCTTTCTTCTGCACTGCCGTGACCTCACAGAGCCCTGCCCCAGCCCCCACTAGGCCCATGTGTGCATTGGCTGTCAGCACAGCTTGTGTGAAGGGCCAGTGCTAGCTCTTCACGTCCTGCTGCTGGGAGGCCTGAGCGACGACTTCTTTCCTGCGCCATCAGCCTCTGACTTTTGACGTTCCTTTTCAATGGTTTCGTGTTAAAATTGGTTGCTCACACCTTCCCCACAAACCCCTACCTTGTTGTGGGGCTTCCGGTGGGCAGCTCTTGATGGTTTTCAGTACATGATGTTCCTTGGGGGCTGAGACGGCAAAGAATCTGCCTGCAACGCAGGAGAGCCTGGTTCAGTCCCTGGGTTGGGGAGATCCTCTGGAGAAGGGAATGGCTATCCACTCCAGTACACTTGCCTGGAGAATTCCATGGACAGAGGAGCCTAGCAGGCTACAATCCATGGGATCGAAAAGAGTCGGACACAACTGAGTGACTAACACTTTCACTTTGGGGCTTCCTTAGTGGCTCAGATGGGAAAGAATCTGCCCACAATGTGGGAGACCTGGGTTTGATCCCTGGGTTGGGAAGATCCCCTGAAGAAGGGAGTGGCAACTCACTCCAGTATTCTTGCCTAGAGAATTCCATAGGCAGAAGAGCCTGGCAGGCTAGTCCATTGGGTTGCAAAGAGTCATACACAACTGAAAAACTAACACACAGACACACGTGATGTTTTTATAAAGAGGAACTTGCGCCCCCTAAAACAAGGATTGGGAAGCCCGTGGTAGTCTGCTTCTACTGGTGTCTCTATGGTTCAAATTATAGAGGCAATAAATGCTTTAGAAAATACAAACACGGGAATTCTGGTGGTCCGCTGGCTAGGACTCTGCTCTCTCACTGCCAAGGGTAAGGGTTCAATTCCTGTTAAAGGAACTAAGATCCCACAAGCCCTGCGGTACGGCCCAAAATTAAAAAAAAAAAAAAAGTTAAATATATATTTTGTGTTATTTATATTACAACTATTTACAAAACTTAACACATCACAAACCATGGAATTTAAATAGATGATCTGTTATAGTATGTAAATTTTATCTCGAGTGTGTTAGTCATTCAGTAGGACACTCAGTCTTGTCTGACTGCCACTCCATGGTCCATAGCTCACTAGGCTCCTCTGTCCATGAAATTACATATTGAATTATATCTCAAGACATAACCAGATGGAACTAGGTCTGCCCCCTGATGCACAGGAAGCCACTTGCAAACACTGGGTTGTGGCGAGGAGGGTGTAGGGTTTGGGCAGGTGCCCGTCAGAGAGAACAGGCAGCTCATGTTCAAAAGATCCGAGCTCCCCAAGGCTTTCAGGAGAAGGTTTTAAAGACAGTGTGAGGAACAAAGTCATGGGTTTCATGATTACCTCACGCACAGTTCTTTGGTTGATAGTGAGGTAACCGGGTGGTGTCACTGCAGGCAGCCTTATCAATTTTCAGGTTCCAGTTGGTCTGGGGACTAAGTGCTGGTGGTCAGCACGCAGTTAATTTCTTCCACCAGCAGGGGGTTTCGGTATTTGCAAAACCACTCCATGGCTATTGCTCAGGTTATTACTTCTAGCCTTTGTGTAGAAGTACTTAGCTTTGTTTTATGGCTAAACTATTACTACTTTGTCTTGCTTGACTGCTTTTGTCTTTGCATTTTCTCACTTCTCTGACAATTTTGCTCACTGGTACTTGGCGAAGGCCTAGGAGGCTAAAGCCCTTCTACAGAGGTGGGGGACATTCCAGTGGGGGAGGGGGGGTCTCTCCCCCTAGGAAGTCCTGTTTGATTTCAAATAAAGCTATTTTAAAAAACACACAGAAACCTCCTTGAAGGGGCTTCCACTGACCAAACTGAGGACAACTTGAGGATCAAAATAATGACAGTAAAGTATTATATTTCTTTGAATAAACTAGGAATACATGTGTCTTCTTTGATATAAATAGGTAAAGAGAAAGCTTTTTTCCCTACAATAAACGATAAAATTAGAAAACAGCCACTTGGCAACCATCATGGTAATAAATAATTCAGAGAAAAAAACAGTACATGCAAAAACTAGGGAGCGAAAGTTGTTGAGAAACAGCGTATTCACACAGTCTCAAAGTATCCTCCCATAAAATACTTATTATATACCAAAAGAAAAAGAGTAACTTGACAGGGAAGAAGCTTGGGCCACTCCACCTTAATTAAGTGATCAAGACAAGCCTCTCCAAGAGACCAAAGCCATGCTACCCGATTGGACAAGAAGAAAAGAACCCAGCATCTCCTCCAGAGCACTCCTGCCAGAAAGATACAACCTGAGTCTAGTCAGGAGGCAACCAGACACATGCAGATCAAGGAACGTGCTCCACAACAGCTGGCTGGGGGCCTGTGTCAAGGGCATGAAGAGCTGTTCCTGCCTGAATGGCACAAGAGGTGACACACAGGTACTGGGGTAACTGGGGTTATCTGGGAATCCAACTGAGGCTTATGGGTCAATGCTATATGGGCTTTCCTTTAACTTTAAATCACTTCTAAAGACTTCGGATCTTTTAATTCATCTTAGGAATAGTTAGAAGGCAATGGCACCCCACTCCAGTACTCTTGCCTGGAAAATCCCATGGACGGAGGAGCCTGGTAGGCTGAAGTCCATGGGGTCGCGAAGAGTCGGACACGACTGAGCGACTTCACTTTCACTTCTCACTTTCATGCATTGGAGAAGGAAATGGCAACCCACTCCAATAATGTTCTTGCCTGGAGAATCCCAGGGACGGGGAGCCTGGTGGGCTGCCGTCTATGGGGTCGCACAGAGTCAGACACGACTGAAGCGACTTAGCAGCAGCAGCAGCAGGAATAGTTAAGGCTCCCTACTGGTGAATTCTAAAGGAAATCAACCCTGAATATTCATTGGAAGGACTGATACTGAAGCTGAAGCTCCAATACTTTGACCACCTGAAGCAGGGAGTCAACTCACTGGAAAATACCCTGATGCTGGGAAAGATTGAGGGCAGGAGAAGGGGGTAACAGAGAATGAGGTGGTTAGATAGTAACACTGAGTCAGTGGACAGGAGTTTGAGCAAACTCCGGGAGATGGTGGAGAACAGGGAAGCCTGGCGTGCTACAGTCCATGGAGTAACAGAGTCAGACATGACTTAGTGACTGAACCTGGTGATTTCTGTAAACACTTCCTTGAATCATTCAAAGCATGGGTCCTGAAGGTGCACATTTTTGCCTCAGTCAAAAGTACCCACCAGAGGGCATCATTTATCTAGATTATCCATGATATTTTAATTCTACATCTTGAGGAATTTTCAACTCTTCTGCCTAGGATCTGTGGTTGCCTTAGAGAGGCAGCACTTCCTTGGACTCGTCCACCTTCTTCCTCAGTTTCCAGGGGACTTTCAGGAAAGTTGAGGTTGAGATTGAGGCTATGAAGTCTCTTCCTTTTGGTCTAAGGCTCTGCACCTTCTGACCTGCTGACTCAAGGGGCACACTGTTCCCTGCAACTGGCTGTCCTGGGTGCTACGGCCCCTCGAGGCTTTGTCCTAGCCCTTAGTGTGAAACAAAAGTAATATCCACCTATTAAGGGGCATATAGCTGTGGAAAAGTAATGCACATAACAAATAACTCAAGAGTCAGGTAACAAATGGGGAAACCCCTACGTGAGAAAAGTAAGGTCTCCAATTAGTGACCCCAGCTTCTACCTTAAGACAATAGAAAAAGAACAGCAAATTAAGCCTGAAGTAAGCAGAAGAAAGGAAAAAGGCCAAAGTAGAAATCAATAAACTTGAAAAAGAAAACAAAAAATAAATTAATCCAAAAGGCGGTTCTTTAAGATCAATAAGACAGACAAACCTCTGGCAAGACAAAAGGAGAAAGGAGACACAAATTACCAATATAAAGGATGAGAGAGGTGACACCACGACACAGTAAAAGGATAAGGAAATATTACGAAAAACTTTATGACAATTAACAATTTAGATGAAATGGACTAATTAATTAAAACACACAAACTACCAAAAGTAACCCAAGAAGAAAAGGACAACTTGAATGGCCATATTTCTATGAAATGAATTGAGTTTGTAGTTAAAAAACCTTCCCAAAAAGAAAATTTCAGGCTTCACTAAACGTTTACGAAGTAACACTAGGTTTAATTCCCAGGTGGCACAGTGGTAATGAATCGGTCTGCTAATGCAGGAGATGAAAGAGACATTGGTTCGATCCCTGGGTCAAGAAGATCCCCTGGAGAAGGAAACGGCAATTCACTCCAGTATTCTTGCCTGGAAAATTCCATGGACAAAGGAACCTGGCAGTCCATGGGGTCAACAAAGCATGGGATACGACTGCGAACTAGCACCTACGCATGCAATGTTAGGTTGACAAACTCTAACGTAAAATTCATAAGGAAAGAATACTTTCTCCAATCCTTCTGAGGCCAGCATTACGCAACACAAGGCGAAGACATCACGAGAAAATAAAACTACAAACCAATATTCCTCATGGGCAGAGATGCAAAAATTCTAAACAAAACTTCAGCAAATTGAATACAACCATAAACAAAAACGAAAATACATATCGTGACCAAACAGAGATTATGTCAGGAATGCACTAGAAAGTCAATCACTGTAACTGATCATGCTTTTCTTCCAGAGAAAACAGATCTCTGTCAATCCCACGAAGGAACAGAGCCAACGTACGCTATAAGGGGGTCGGCTGCTGCTGCTGCTAAGTCGCTTCAGTCGTGTCTGACTCTGTGCGACCCCATAGACGGCAGCCCACCAGGCTCCCCGTCCCTGGGATTCTCCAGGCAAGAACATTATTGGAGTGGGTTGCCATTTCCTTCTCCAACGCATGAAAGTGAGAAGTGAAAGTGAAGTCGCTCAGTCTTATTCGACTCTTCGCGACCCCATGGACTGCAGCCTTCCAGGCTCCTCCGCCCATCGGATTTTCCAGGCAAGAGTACCAGAGTGGGGTGCCATTGCCTTCTCCGGAGCGGGGAGGTCGGCAGGAGCCCCCAATAGACGGCTGTTAGTTCTCCAGCGACTGTCACGCTCACCGCGGGCCCGAGCCTGCTTCCGGGCGGCATCCAATCCCACAATCCCCGGGGCCTAGACGTGGCCCCGCCTCTGCGCTCAGGTCCCGCCCCTTAGGTAGAGTCATGGTCTCGGATTGGTTACTGCGGCTTCCGCTACCTGGTGGGCGGGGCCGCTGACCACCTGTAGGTTCCGGGCCTGGCTGAGTGTGCTTCCCCCGAGCTCACCGACCTGCTTGGGCGAGGACGGGGGGGACAGGGGTCAGTCAGCCGATGGCCTAGCTCCCGTAGGGTCGCCGATGTCGGAGACCAGCCCGAAGGCGGAGGCGGCGAAGCTGCTGCCTTTCCTGGCGCTCGGGGAGCGGGCTGACCTGCAGGCGGCGGCGGCGCAGCATGTGCTGGCTCTGACTGGCTCCGGGCCTGGGCGCACGCTGCTGGCCGGCCAGGCGGCACTGCTGCGGGCGCTGGTCGAGCTGGCGGTGGCCCCTCCTCCCGCCCCAGCCCGAGACGCCGCTCGCGCGCTAGTCAACCTGGCTGCCGACCCCGGCCTGCACAAGCCGCTGCTGGCGGCCGAGCCCAGACTGCCTGTCCGCCTGTTGGGCTGCGCGTTGGACCCACAGTGGCCCTGGGCCGAGGAAGCGGCCGCCGTGCTGGCTAACCTCAGCCGCGAGCCGGTGCCGTGCGCTGCGCTGATAGAGGCTCTGGCAGCCGCAGAACCCGGGGAGTCGGGCCTGGAGCGGCTGGTGCGCGCGCTGTGCACTCCGGGCTACAACGCCCGCGCGCCCTTGCACTACTTGGGACCAGTGCTCTCCAACCTCAGCCAGCGTCCCGCGACCCGCGCTTTTCTGCTGGACCGCAACAGGTGAAGCTCCGGGCGCTCGCGGGGAGGGGTTGGAAGTGCGCAGGGACGGCACTGAGTGGCCCTTCCCTCCAGGTGCGTGGTCCAGCGGCTGCTGCCCCTTACCCAGTACCCGGATTCCTCGGTGCGCAGGGGCGGGGTGGTGGGAACACTGCGAAATTGCTGCTTCGAGCACCGTGAGTCGTGGTGGGGATGCTGCCTTATGGGGGGAATAGGCTGTTCTCTGGGGCCCCTCTGGACAGGTCTGCATTCCTGTTTCTCCCCAGGACATCATGAATGGTTGCTTGGGCCCGAGGTGGACGTTCTCCCCTTCTTGTTACTGCCGCTGGCTGGGCCAGAAGACTTCTCTGAGGAAGAGATGGAGCGTGAGTGGCTAGGGTCGAGCCTCAGGGTTGGTTTAACAGGAGGGGGGGACGGTAGGGGAGAGGCAGAAGGAGGTGTCCAGATCAGGGCCCTTCTGAAACCTCCCAGCAGGGAATTGCTGAGCACAGATGAGCCTTACAATGGCAGGGTCCTGCCTAGTGGCCCAGGGGCCAGCATGGAGACCCACTGACTCACAAATTCACCCCTAGGGCTGCCTGTTGATCTGCAGTACCTGCCACCAGACAAGCAGCGAGAGCCTGACGCTGACATCCGTAAGATGCTAATTGAGACCATCATGCTGGTGAGCAGGGGTCCTGCTTCATTAATGCTACCCCCCCAACACACACACATTAGCACACTGACACCTGGGTACCCTCTGCCCTCTTCCAGCTGACAGCCACGGCACCTGGTCGGAAGCAGGTGAGGGACCAGGGAGCCTACTTGATCTTGCGAGAGCTGCATAGCTGGGAGCCTGAGCCTGATGTGCGGGTGACTTGTGAGAAACTCATCCAGGTAGGTGCAGGGTTGGGGGAGGGGTGGGCGTCCAAGGTATGCCAGCCAGCTCCCCACGTGCCTCCCCTGCTGGCAGGTACTTATTGGGGACGAGCCAGAGCGCGGCCTGGAGAACCTGCTGGAGGTGCAGGTGCCTGAGGAGGTTGAGCGGCAGCTGCAGCAGCAGGATCACCAGGAGCGGGAGCAGTGTGAGCGGGAGCAGCAGGAGCTGGAGCTGGGCCCAGAGCCACAAGCAGAGGGAGCTGCACCCACGTGAGGCCCCTGAGGCCTGCCAGCATCTCCGGGCCCACTTCTCTTCACAGTCTGTCCAGGCCTCCCAGACCAGGCCTGCCTGCTGTGCCCTGCTCTGAGAGTATATCTGGCTGAGAAGCAGAGCTGCCCTTAAGCTCCACTCCAGGTCTTTGCTGAGGATTGAGGGTGCCTCCATGTGCCCTGTTGCTTCTAGCAAGAATGCTGGCTGCTCAGAGGAGGACTGTTCAGCCAGGGCTGCCCCAGACCTCTGACTCGCTCAGGTGTCTCCAGGTGGAGGGCTGGCAGGGCTGGACAGAAAAACACTGCAGGCCTGAAGGGCCAGCTAGAGCTTCCCAATGAGTCTCAGGGGTGCTCTAAGGGTCTGAGTGCTTGCAGTGCCCCTTGCTGCCAGTTCCAACCCAGGTCCCTCCACCCTGGGGGCCCTCGGCTGGCCCTGCCTGAGACCTGGCCTCACAGGGCTGACCTGTTGAGAGTTTCACCAGCCACAGCCTGTCAGGGTCTCCCAGGGCTGCATCCCCCTGGCCTGTCCTTGGGGTGTTTGCTGGTGCTGCCTCCTCTTCACTCTCAGCACCTTCCCTGTGCCCAGACCCAGCCCTCAGGCTTTTGTGAGCACTTCAAGTGCTATTTCCCAGTCCTGGACCGACCTGATGCTCCCACCTTCCCTGTCTAGCTAGGCCCTCTCCCTGTTCAATTCCCCTGAGCCTTAGCCCCCCAGATCCCATGCCCACCAAGCTAATAAGCCTTGCCCTTGGCCCAAGTCTTCCCCTGGACCACGCTCTGCCCCTTTGGAGCCCGTTGGCCCCGTATGTAGTGCTGAAGGCACTTGAAGAGTCCACGGCCCCAAGCCCAGCAGGCTGTCCCTCACCCCACTGTATTCCCTTCCTGGGCCTCCCACCAAATCTAGTGCCATCTTCTGCCCTGGATCCCTGTTTCCCTGCCCTTCCAGGCTTCTCTCTGCAGAGCACCCCCCCACCAACCCCCAGCCCTCTTGTCCTCAGTCCTGGTACTACCTCCAGAGCTGGGGCCAGCTCTACTGGAGCTCAAATCAAAGCTGAGTTCTTCGTGGGTACCAGGTGTCTTCCTCTTCTGTGGTCCCCTCTTCATTCTCCCTCCCCCAATTAAATTAAAGCTCTGGCCTGAAGGTATGTGGACTGTTTTCCAGATGCCCCAACATCCCTCTTCCTGCATTGAGAAGTCCACACCCTTGGCTCTATAGAATAAATGCTTTATCTGGCCTTGCCCCTGCCCTCCCACCCGCCCTCAGCTAACCAGGTAGTGCCCAGGCACGCTCCAGATGGAGCATAGCAACAGTGGATGCCTGGAGCGACCCACCCTGCGACCGGCTGTCTCCGTTCTCCAGAGCTGAAGCCCGGCAGAGTCTGCAACTTGTCTTGGGCAAGCCCCTGGGGGCTCAGGTGTCAGACTAGAGGCACTCTCATGAGAGGTGCCCTGTAGCTGGGGTCGCCACAGTTGCAGGAGCGACCTTGGGGGATCGGAGTCTGCGCTGGGCTCCACATTGTCCAGGGATGTTTGGAGCTGGGGCTTCTCTGGTTTTTCTGCAACGGATCACAGTGGGAGGGTCAGGAGGGGCGCTGAGGAGCCTCCTACCTGCCCACCCAGCTAGGCCTGCCACACCTGGTATAGCACAGAGTGTGGTGCAGAAGAGCGCATGTGCAGCAGGCAGCATCCAGTGGTGGGTGGCCACCTGCTGCAGGGCCAGGCGAGCTCGTGGGCGCAGCTGGAGCAGGCCTCGGATCAAGTCCTGGCACTCTGTGGGCGAGGACTCAAGGCTGCAGCCTCACGGTAGCGGCCCCCTCCTGCCACCTCTCATGCCCCCAGCCCACGGCCCTCACAGCCAACGATTCTGGCCCCTTGGTGGGGTTGCCCCATGCAGTCTTCCCAAATGGCTAGAGGGTGTCCGTGTTTCGCATGTGGACGGACAGGCAGCGAGAGGTGAGGCAGCCTGACCTAGGGCTAGTTCAGGATTCAAGCTTAATGGGGCCACCAACCCCAGTTTCCCCCGTCACCACAGTCCATCCCCCAGCCTGGGCTGGCAAAGATGACAGGTCAGCATCCCCCATGCCACAGCGCATGTGGCCCTTCTCTGGACCTAGGTCTGTCTTGCTGCCCCCTCTCCAGGCACGGCTGGGACTTGGGAGGAACACGTGGTGGAGGTGCTCACCTGGTGACAGGCCTGGCCGGAAGGTGGGGCCCCGGCGCATCAGATACAGCATTCGGTGGGGCTGGCACTCCTTGAAGGGCAGCTTCCCAGTCACCATGGCGTAGAGGATGACACCTCTGGGGGTATGGGCTTCTCAGGGCCCACCCCTCCTCCCCGGCCCCTGCCCCTCTTCCCCACCCAGGGTCCTGGAGCCCCTGGGGTGGTGCTCACAGGCTCCACAGGTCGGCCTGCTCCCCGTTGTATTTCTTGCTCATGAGGATCTCTGGGGCTGTGTAGGCCACAGACCCGCAGAAGGTGCTCAGCAATGAGTTCTTGAGCCCGGAACGATTGGCAAAGCCAAAGTCTGCAAGGGACGTGCAGGGAGGGCGGGGCGGGTTGCTAGAGAGAGGGCTCCTGAGGGGGCTGTGGGCATGGGGCACGTGGGTAACTATAAGTGTGGCTGTGGGCAACTGTTGGGTGTAGGCCTCATTGGAGGCTTGGAGGACAAGGCAGACTGGGGTCAGAAGTCTGGAGCAGACCAGTGTAGAGGCTGGAGCCCTGGGCTTGGGGCAAGAGTGGGGTATGTGCGAGCCAGGGAAGTTGAAGGTGATCAGGGCTGGCCCAGGCTGGGAGCCTGGTTGGGGGCCGGGCCGCAGGCTCACCACTCAGCTTTAGGCAGCCTCTGTCATCTAGCAGGATGTTTTCACACTTCAAGTCCCTGCATGGGGAAGGGGAGGCGGGGCTGGACCTGAGCTCAGGCAGGTCTCCACGCGCTGGGCAGCAGGCTGGGTGGCGCCCTCACCGGTGCACGATGCCTGAGTTGTGGCAGTGCGCCACGGCGCTGACCAGCTGCCACAACAGCCTGCGGGCCTCCTCCTCCTCCAGTCCCGGGCAGCGGCGATGAGCAGAAGTGGCGTTGATGTGCTCCAGCAGGTCACCACGGGCCGCCAGCTCCAGTACCAAGTAGGTGCGCCGGCTGTTCGCGAAGGTCTCATACAGCTGCACCTGCCGGGCCACCCCCCCACTGTCACCCCCAACCAGGGCCCTCGGGTGCACAGGGCTGGGGTCTCGGAATGGGGCCAGCCCGAGTATAAGGATCTCAGGAGGTGAAGGGGCGGGCCTGGGGTAGGTAGGAAGGGCTGGCTGCCTGGGGTCTCTGCCCACCACGTTCAGATGCTTGTATGTAGCATTGAGTGATGAAATCTCACGGGGCAGGAACTTGCGGGAGAACTCTGCAGGGGCCTCCGCAGTGGAGACGATCTTGATAGCCACCTGCAGGTGTGGAGGGTGGCCACTGTGCAAAGGTCACAACCCCCCTGGGGACAGGATGTGGTAGAACAGGCCCCATGGCCTTTGTGCATGTGGCCGAAGTTGACTAGGGCAAGGTTCGGTGAGCAGCAGCCTTGGGAGGCAGCACTGACCTTCCCCCTCATCCTGTCCTGGTTACTTATGTGTTCAATGGGTCCAGGAACTGGGAGGGATCAGACTGCCAGAGCCTGGGCCTTCTAGAAGATGTGGGACTAGGAGGAAGCCAGAGCACCTGGGAGGTGCCTGAGTGGAGTTAGGACAGGGGCCACTGGGGCTGACTATGGAACCCCCACCCCGTGGCGAGGAGGCGAGCCTGCCTCACCATGGTGTGGCGCTTGCCCCGCAGGTCAGAGGCCAGCTTGGAGTTGTGCCGCATGCGCTCCTGCGTGGCGTAGGCCAGGTAGACTTTGGAGAAGGCCCCAGAACCAATCTTCTTGGAGGACAGCAGGTAGCCATTGTCCCTGCATTCATGCACCTGCTCCAGAAAGGCTCTCTGGTCCAGCTTCTGCCTGCCGGCAGCCTTCATAAAAATCAGGGCTCTGTGGGAGAGCTGGGGCTACCCAGCACCCCGCAGGCCGTGGGGAGGGGCTCTGGGAGGTTCAGCTGAGGCTTGACTTGTGTTAGAGGGATGGGGTGATGGGTTGTAGACGGATGGAGCAATGCACTGTGGAGTGATGGGGTGATGTACTGCAGGAGGCCAGCTGGGGCCTGCAGGCCCTCAAGGCTGCAGCCAAGTTTCTGAAGCCTCTCTGGGACAGGAGCAGAGATGGGGAGGGAGGCTAACGCAGCCACACAACCATGGACTGGCATGGGGTTGGACAGGCTCTGGCAAAGCAGGAGCAGATTCTAGAATGGAAGGTTCTAGAGCTGTGCTTGCATTGTGCCCTCAAAGGGGTATCCTTCTATTCCCCAGGCATTGCTTGCCCTGAGAACATCTTGTTGGAACCAGCCCTGCCCTGTGTGAGGCCCACTCCACGGGGTGAGAACCCCAAGGGCCACAGACAGCCCTTTTATGGTTTTGGCTGTGCGGCGCAGCATGGGGGATCCTAGTTCTCCAACCAGGAACTGAACTCGGACCCAGCAGTGAAAGGACGAGTCCTAACCACTGGACCGCCCACCTCAAGGAGGTGAGCCAGCATGCACCTCCCTTTTCCCGGCCCCTGCAGTGTTCTGTGAGCGCTGTTACTCGGGGTGGAGCTGTGTTGCCTGCGGGCGCTGTTTGAAGCTGCAACCACTACCTCCCACAATCCTGCTTCTGTGCACACCAAAGTGCCTGTCCCATGGTAGGCAGTCCACACCCAGGATTTCAAATGTGAACATCACCAAGTGATGCCCCCTTTACAGACGAAACAAGTAAGGGCCAAGTTCATGGTCTCTCTTCTGTGAGCTGGACAGCATAGTGTCTGCGGACCAGATTTGTCCCCACAGGATCCGTGGTGCCTGCAGCACTCCCTCTGCATGGAAGTGAGCTATGGATACATTTTCTCCTCCCTGTTGGACTGTGGGCCGCTGGAGGGCAAGGCTTGTGTCTGATATCCCCTGGCTCACCCACAGCCCTTGTCTGGCAAATTGCCTGGAGGATAGAAAATATGGACAGTTTAGCTGGTTTGTTGCTCCATGCAGGTTAGGAAGAGAGAAACTGGGTATTTCAAGGGGAGGGGATTTAACTCGTGATGGTTACGAAAGTGTTACATGGGCTGGAGATGGGGGGAGCCTACACCGCCTCCCTGGCTCCCCCTCATTCCAGAACACAGCTGGAAGCCAGTGACTGTTGCTCAGATAGGTGACAGGCAGGGTTCAGAGTGCTCACCAGCTCTACTCACCCTCCTCTTTCTCTGCACCCCAGGTCATCCATCTATTTCAGAGCATTGCTGAGTACCTCCCTGTGCTGGGCTTGGTGCCAAGCCCTTGGGAGCCAGTCACAGGCACGGGCCTTTCTCACAGAGCTTACTGTTACAGAAGAGAGACTGCCCTTAATACTCTGTTTTGAGGCGGGGGGCCTCGCGGCATGCAAGGTGTTAGTTCTCCAACCAGGGATCAAATTCACGCCCCCTGCAGTGGAAACAGAGTCTTAATCACTGGACGCCCAGGGAAGTCCCTGGCCTTAATAATTTAATAAAAATTGAATGATGCTGTTATCTGTGCCAGGGCAGCGTGTGTGCGTGCTTAGGAGTGAAAAAATTCAGCTGAGCCTGGGGAGGGTAGGACCAGTGGCGTGTCCTGAACCCTGGCCATGGGGACAGCGACGGGAGAGTGAGCCATCCAGGTATGAGCCTCCCTTGGATAACCCTCCCTTCCTGCCTATGCAGTACCTGGGGGGTGGGAGCTCTTTCTTGGGGGCCAGGCCCCATCTGTGGAGCAGAACGCTGTATCAGCCGTCTACAAGAGTTCTGTCCCGCTCTCTGCACTCTATCCCTAGGACAGAAGGCTGCAGCCCTTCTCTCTGTGAAAAAAGAATCCCCCCATCCCTGCCGTACTGTCCAATGACCAACCTGCCCCCATGTTTAAACTGAGGCCACTTTGCCTCCTCGCACTCCTGCCCACAGATCCCTGTGGACCCAGTGAGACGCAGACAAGTTGTTAATGCCGAGGATGTACTGTTGCTGACTGGCCCTTTCTTCTCCAATTGCTTTTCCTTTCCTGAGCTTCTGGAACACCACTTGCTCCTTTCATTTTGGTCTGTGGGCACACCCAGGTGATTTCAGCCTCCGGGGCTCTGCGGGGGCCAGTGTGTCTGTCCAGAACCTGGGCTCCTCTCCTGGCTTCTCTCTTTCTCAGCCCCCAGCTGCAGTTCTTCACAGCACTTTGTGCAACTTAAGAATCATTGACTTGCTTGTTGTCTGCCTCCATCTCCAGATCCCAAGGTCCCAAATGCATATACTTGCTTTTTGTTTTTTTAATCTTTTATTAAAGACTAATAAAATATTTTTTATTTTTTTTAATGTTTTGCTTTTTATTGAAGTATAGTTGATTTACAATGTTGTATTAGTTTCTGGTGTATAGCACTGTGATTAGTTATGCATGTGTATTTATATTCTTTTCCATTACAGTTTATTACACGATATTGAATAGAGCTTCCTGTGCTATGCAGTAGCGTCTTGCTGCTCGCCCACTCTGTGCGCACTCATTTGCATCTGTTAAGCCGCAACGCACAGCAGCCCCCGCCTTTGGCAGGCTCATGTCTGTTCTCCATATGAGTTTGTTTCTCTTTCATAAATAAGTTCATTTCTGTCATATCTTAGGTTCCACATATGGTGATATCATATGGTATTTATGACTTACTTTCTGACTCTCTTTCTGACTTACTGCACTTAGTATAGTAATCTCTAGGTCCATCCAAGTTACTGCAAATGACGTAATTTCATTTTATTGCTCAGTAGTATTCCATTGTACATATGTACCACATCTTTGGGCTTCCCTGGTGGCTCAGAGGTTAAAATGTCTGCCTGCAATGCGGGAGACCCGGGTTTGATCCCTGAGTCGGGAAGATCCCCTGGAGAAGGAAATGGCAACCCACTCCAGTATTCTTGCCTGGAAAATCCCATGGACGCAGGAGCCTGGTGGCCTACAGTCCATGGGGTCACAAAGAGTCGGACACAACTGAGCGACTTCACTTTCACCACATCTTTATCCAGTCATCTGTCAATGGATATTTATGCTGTTTCCATGTATTGGCTGTTGTAAATAGTCCTGGGGTACATGTATCTCTTCAAATTATAGTTTTCTCCAGATGTATACCCTAGAATGGGATTGCTGGATCATACAACAACTCTAGTTTTTTGAGGAACCCCCTTACTGTTTTCCATACTGGCTGCACCAATTTGCATTCCCACTAACAGTGGAGGAGAGTTCCCTTTTCTCCACACCCTCTCCAGCATTTGTTATTTGTAGATTTTTCTTTTTTTTAATTTATTCATTTGGCTGAGTTGGGTCTTGGTTGCAGCATGTGGGATCTTCATTGTGGGCTCTGTAGCTCTGCAGCATGTGGGATCTTAGTTCCCCAACCAGGGACTGAACCTGTGTGTCTTGCATTGCAAGACAGGTCCTTAACCACCTGACCACCAGGGAAATCCCTAGAGTTTTTAATGATGCCTATCCTGAGTGCTGTGGTACCTTACTAAACTTTTGATTTGCATTTCTCTAATAATTAGTGATGTTGAGCATCTTTTCATGTGCCTATTGGCTATCTGTATATCTTCTTTGGAGAAATGTCTGTTTAGGTCTTCTGCCCATGTTTTCCCCCCAGACTTTAAACTTTTTATTTTGTATTGGTGTATAGCCAATTAATGTTGTGATAGTTTCAGGTATATTCTGCATATAAGTTAAGTAAGCAGAGTGACAACATACAGTCTTGATGTACTCCTTTTCCGATTTGGAACCAGTCTGTTGTTCCAAGTCCAATTCTAATTGTTGCTTCTTGACCTGCATACAGATTTCTCAGGAGGCAGATCAGGTGGTCTGGTATTCCCATCTCTTTCAGAATTTTTCCACAGTTTGTTGTGATCCACATAGTCAAAGGCTTTGGCATAGTCAATAAAGCAGAAGTAGATGTATTTCTGGAACTGTTTTTCGATGATCCTACGGATTTTCGCAATTTGATCTCTGGTTCCTCTGCCTCTTCTAAATCCAGCTTGAACATCTGGAAGTTTACAGTTCACATAGTGTTGAAGTCTAGCTTGGAGAATTCTGAGCATTACTTTGCTAGCGTGTGAGATGAGTGCAATTGTGCGGTAGCTTGAACGTTCTTTGGCATTGTCTTTCTTTGGGATTGGAATGAAAACTGACCTTTTCCAATCCTGTGGCCACTGCTGTGCTTTCCAAATTTGCTGGCATATTGAGTGCAGCACTTTCACCGCATCATCTTTTAGGATTTGAAATAGCTCCACTGAAATTCCATCACCTCCACTAGCTTTGTTCGTAGTGATGCTTCTTAAGGCCCACTTGACTTCACTTTCCAGGATGTCTGGCTCTAGGTGAGTGATCACACCATCGTGGTTATCCAGGTCATGAAGATCTTTGTTGTATAGTTCTTCTGTGTATTCTTGCCACCTCTTCTTAATATCATGTGAAATGCCGGGCTGGATTAAGCACAAGCTGGAATCAAGATTGCTGGGAGAAATATCAATAACCTCAGATATGTAGATGACATCACCCTTATGGCAGAAAGCGACGAACTAAAGAGTCTCTTGATGAAAGTGAAAGAGGAGAGTGAAAAAGTTGCCTTAAAACTTAACATTCAGAAAACTAAGATCTTGGCATCTGGTCCCATCACTTCATGGCAAATAGATGGGGAAACAATGGAAACAGTGAGAGACTTTCATTTTTTTTGGCTCCAAAATCACTGCAGATGGTGACTGCAGCCATGAAATTAAAAGACACTTGCTCCTTGGAAGAAATGCTATGACCTAGACAGCATATTAAAAAGCAGAGACATTACTTTGCCAACAAAGGCCCGTCTAGTCAAAGCTATGGTTTTTCCAGTAATCATGTATGGATGTGAGAGTTGGACTAGAAAGAAAGCTGAGCGCCGAAGAATTGATGCTTCTGAACTGTGGTGTTGGAGAAGACTCTTGAGAGTCGCTTGGACTGCAAGCAAATCCAACCAGTCCATCGTAAAAGAAGTCAGTCCTGAATACTCATTGGAAGGACTGATGCTGAAGCTGAAACCCCAATACTTGGGCCACCTGATGAAGAACTCATTGGAAAAGACCCTGAAGCTGGGAAAGATCAAAGGCAGGAGGAGAAGGGGGTGACAGAGGATGAGATGGTTGCATGGCATCACCGACTCAATGCACATGAATTTGAGCAAGTTCCAGGAGTTGGTGATGGACAAGGAAGCCTGGTGTGCTGCAGTCCATGGGGTCTCAAAGAGTTAGACATGACTGAGCAACTGAACTGAACTGAGTTTCAGGTGACCAGAGAAGAGACTCAGCCATACACATACATTGTCCCCCAAACCCACCTCCCGTGCATGTTGACATAAAATATTGAGCAAAGTTCCATGTGCTCTGCAATAGGTTCTTGTTGGTTATCCATTTTAAATAGAGCAGTGTATACATGACCTTCCCAAAGTCCCTAACTCTCCCTTCCCCACTGGCAACCATAAGTTCATTTTCTGTGAGTCTCTTTCTGTTTTGTAAGTTTATTTCTATCATTTCTTCTTAGATTCCACATATAAGGGATGTCATACAATATTTCTCCTTCTTTGTCTGACTTACTTCACTCAGTATGACACTCTCTATATCCATTCATGTTGCTGCAAATGGCATTATTTCCTTCTTTTTAATGGTTGAGTAATATTCCACTGTATATATGTACCATATCTTCTTTTTCCATTCCCTTTTGATGGATATTTAGGTTGCATCCATGTCTTGGTTATTGTAAACAGTGCTGCAATAAACATGTATCCTTTTAGATCATGTTTTTCTCTGGATATATGCTCCGGAGTGGGATTGCAGGGTCTGAGCGACTTCACTTTCACTTTTCACTCATGCATTGGAGAAGGAAATGGCAACCCACTCCAGTGTTCTTGCCTGGAGAATCCCAGGGATGGGGCAGCCTGGTGGGCTGCCGTCTATGGGGTCACACAGAATCGGACACGACTAAAGTGACTTAGCAGCAGCATGGTAGCTCTAGTTTTAGTTTTTAAAGGAACCTCCATACTGTTCTCCATAGTGCCTTTGCCCATTTATATACATATGTGTGTATATATATATATATATACATTGTATATATTGTATATATGTGTGTGTGTATAGATATATGTATATATACACATTGAGTTCTACGGCCTGTTTGTATATTTTGGAAATAAAAGTCTTGTTGGTCACATCATTTGCAAGTATTTTCTCCCATTCTTTAGGTTGTCACTTTGTTTTGTTTATGGTTTCCTTTGCTGTGCAAAACCTTGTGAGTTTAAGTCCCATTTATCTAGTTTTGGTTTTACTTCCACTGCCTCAGAAGAGTGATCTAAGAAAACATTGGTACCATTTATGTCAGAGAACCTTTTCCCTGTGTTCTGCTCTAGTTTTATCGGTGCCTTCACATTTTGATTCCCAGGGACTATTGGCAGACTAGATATGTGCCTCGTGTGTTCAGGTGTGTACCTGTGTGTAGAGGGGCCTGTGGCCCTGGGCTCTTTGGGGTTATTTGTTGGGTGTTCGTGTGTGAGAGATATAGGGCATGACAGTTCCTGCCTGTGTCCAGGTCTAGCCCACCTGGCGTGTGTTCCTGGACAGGTATGTGTTTGCAAAGGGACTGGGTTTGGGTACATCGGTGCCCCAGGTATCTCAGGGTATGTGGGTCTGTGTCTGTGTGACAGGATCACCGTGGTGTGTCGGGAGGGGTCACAGAGCAGAGTGGCAAGCAGGCCCGGTCCCTCACCTACGCAGTAACCTGCCACACCCCTTGAGGCCCACAGGGCGGCCAGACTGGAGCCCAACGGTCAGATGTGGCGGTCACAAGCCGGCTGGGGGCGGGGCCGAGAGAGAGAGAGAGGAGAGACACGATCTCTCAACCAATGAGCGCAGAGATCGTGTGGGGGCGGGGCCAAGTTACCGCGCGGTGGGAGGCAGTTGGCAGGGGGCGGGCTCGTCGCGTGGCCCCGCCCACTCCGGTCAACGGCTGCAGCGAGGGCGGCTCCCGGGGCCGCGGCTGCGGCGCCTCCTCTGGTAAAGGGCGGACAGGTCCCGGGGGTCGGAGCCGGCCGCGGTCACTCGGGGAGGTGCCCCTCGGGAAAGCCTGGGTCGCAGACCTTTGGGTCGCCCCCTTGGCCCGGCCGCCGCGGGAAACCGAGTCAGGGGGTGCCTCTCCAAAGTCACCAGGCGAGCGCGGGGACGGTCCCGGGCTTCGCGGGGCTGAGCCCGCCCCCTTCCTCGGGCTCAGGTGCGCTCAGCCCCGCACAGAGACGGATTTGCCGCGTCACAACCCGGAAGAGCGGCCTGGGAGTCCAACCGCTCACTTTCTTCCTCGCCTGGCGTGCGGAGCGCGTCCCCTGTGCTCGGCCCCTCCCAGGGTGGGACTCGGGATACTCGGCCCGTGCCTGTCCCTCCCCCCACCCGGGGGGGCGTTCAGTCTGTCACTTTTCGGAGGCGTGTGGTCCACCTCCTTGGTTCCCCAGGGGAAAACGGGGGTCCTCTGTGGGAAACTCATTCTAAACCCGAGGGTCCCAAAGCGCAGGTACCATTGTATTCTTTCTACTTTCTCTTTGGCGTGAGAGGAGGAGGCGGTCCAGAGCCGGGAGGTAATGTGTCCTCAGTCCTGAGGGTTACTGGTCATGCCCTGTAGGTGTGAAGCTGGAGAGGCTGCAGGAAATTCCTCTCTAAATCCGGGTGAGAGCTCGGAAGTGCTTGGCCACGGCTGGCCCCCAGTCCCTGGACTCTTAGGCCCAGTTTTGGGTTCCGGTTTTCTGTAGCATCAGCTGAGCTGCAGTGCAGCCGTAGGGCCTGGTAAGAGGGCTCTGTGTGCATGGTGGTTCCCATCTGCACACTTTACAGAGGTTCTCCTTTGCCAGCCCAGCGGCGTAGGGGAGGGGCTGACTGGAAAGCTCAAGGGTGATGAGGCACAAAGGGGGGTAGGGGGCAGAGGGGACTTTTGTGGCAATGTTAGCTGGAATGGCTGTCTGCTGCGGGGCCAGGCGGGGTTGGGGTGGAGGCTGGTTTGAGGGGACCACTTTGGAAAGGGAGGTGGTAGAGGTGGAGAAGGTGAGTCACTATAGAGTGTGGGGATGGAGGTGGAGGAACAGGAAGGGGTGATGCTGCTTCTGACCTGAGAGCTAAGTGCATGATGACACAGAAGAGGCAAGTGACCTGTGGGTTGGGGAGGGGTTGGGTGACAATCGTGTTGGAGCCGTTGGGTTTGTGGCGATGATGGTCCTGGTGGAGATGGCCAGCAGGCCCTGGGCCCCAGGAGACCTATGTGGGAATCATCTGGTGGGACACTTGAGTGGTGGCAGGATTATGATGTGGTCACCCCTTTGGTCCTGACAGCCAGAGGGCCTGGGAATGCGGTTGTCAACAGGGCTTTTGGCTGCCACGACTCAAGTGAGCACGCACCTCAGGTCTCTCTTTGTTGCTAAAGTGGAATGACCAAGTTGAGCTGTCTTGGTTACCTTGATATCAATGTCCAGGCTGACGTGGATTGTTGTTGCTGCATCTTACTCCACCAGGACTGCTTGCTGAGGGCCCCAGTAGATCAGAGGTGGAACCCTGGGGTTCTTGCTTGCTCCCTGGAGCTCATAGCTGCCGCCTATGCCTGGAGGCAGGTATCTGTGCTTAGTTCAGACCCAGGGCCTACCGAGGCACCAATGAGCAGCCCAGATTGCGTGAGCCCTTTCATGGAGCCAAGTTACTTGACCTTCTTGAGGCAGGCGCTCCAGGAGAGTCCCTGCTGTTGTTCAAGGAATGCTGGCTGCTGGGCGTCTTGAGATGCGTGCTTTCCTCACTGAGCTGGAGAGCCAACCACTTCTGGGGGGTGACACCGCTGGCGTGGCTTACATTGAGAAGCATTGCTCTCCAGGAGCTGTGAGCAGTGAGCTGTGGACTGTTTCCAGGTCATCTGCCCCAGTTCTTGTTGGTGACTCTGGAAGTTGGTTCCTGCTCTGGCTCCTGTGCTGGGAGGGAAAGACCCTGGGCTTGGTGGGGCTATCCTGTGACCCCCTGCTGGGCTTCCTGACTTCCTAGTCTCCCCTCACACACCTGCCTTCCATACCACTCCTGTTGCCTCTGGGCTGGGAGGTATGTGACCCTCCTAGCCCTCCCACACCCCATTCTGAGCCCCACCCAGCTCAGTGAAGTGGTCCTGTACCACGGTTAGGTTTGTCAGCTCACGTGGCAGTTGAAATACAAGTAGGCATCTTTCAGGCCAGGGCTCTGTGGGCAGGGGCAGTACCTGGTAGGCTTTTACTAAATGTCATTGAATCAATGCTGACTACTGGTGAGCATGGGGGAGGGGGCAGCTGCTTCCTCACTGGCCCACAGTGTGTCCAGTGCAGGGAGGGAAGGCCCTGATGGCTCTGCCCTGTGCCATGTGCCAGGAGCATCATGGTGGGCAGGCGGGCAGCCGTGGAGGGGAGTATAGGAGCCAGTCCTGGTGGAGTCCTGCCCCACTGCTGACCAGCTGCTCACAGTGTGCCCGTCTTGGACTTACTTGGCCATGCAGATTCAGGAGATGGTGCCTCTAAGGTGCTTCCCGCGGGAGGCAGGGGGCCTCCTGGGCCCTCCCCTGTCTGTGTGCCCCCTTCCTCTGTGGTGGTTACACCTGGCTTTGCCATCAGCACTGTGCTCACAGGTCAGTTATCTCCTGGCCTAGGGCAGGGGCCGCAGGTGGAGACCTTCAAAACCAGTCAAACCCAGGTAATCTATACTTACCTGGCTCCCACTTTTTTTCCAGTGCTTGTTTTTTCAAATCTAACCAGATCCCTGATTGACATATGTGTTTTTATGACACTCTGTGGGCTTCTGTAGATGGGTATTGGAAGATGGACGATCCCATCACAGAGTGCGACCATTCAGGCTTGTAGGGAACACTCCACAGGCTCTGCTGGCTGTCCCCACCTATGTGTGGCCACTGCAGGCCTTGCTCCCCGCCCCTCAGTCCTGTGGGGCAGTGAGGGGAAGTGGCGGTGCACGGGAAGTGGAGTCCTGGACTGGTGGTCTTCTTTGTGCCGCCTGTCTTCCTGTTCATCTTGTTGATGTGGGTGCACTTCTGTGCATGTTAATGTTAGGCAGATTGGGCTCTTGTCATACCTATAATGAATGGTTTGACCTATTTTGTCTTTCATTTACTTAATGCTCTATTGAGGATGGGGTGAGGTCTGAGAGTGTACAATTGTGGGCATAGGTGTATGTATGGATGTGGTCTTGAGTTTATGTATGCTTCTGATTTTCAGAAATTAAAAAATTTCATATAGTCCAACTGAAAGCTTTCATTAAGATATGTGGAGTTTTGTGTCTGGCTTAGAAAGTCCTTTCCTACTCTAAGACTGTAAGATATGTCTTTGTATTTTCTACTTAGGACTACATTTACTTTTTACACATGATCCTTATATCCATCTAGCACTTATTTTGGGGTAAGGACAGATGTAGGGAAAACTAATTTTTTCCCCTGAGTGCCTACCAAGCTGTTCCTACACTATTTGTTGGCTAATGTCTTTATTATTTAAAATTTTCCCTTTTTATTCCTTATTGGTGTTTATTTCTGGATTCTCCGTACAGCTCTGTTGATTTGTGTGCCTCTTATAACAAAGGCATAGTTTTAATTATGGCAGCATTTTAGTACATTTTAACATAACATAAAATGGACTGGAATGGGAAAATTTAATTCAGATGGCCATTATATCTACTACTGGGCAACAACGCAGCAGTGGCCGCAGGACTGGAAAAGGTCAGTTTTCATTCCAATCCCAAAGAAAGACAATGCCAAAGAACGTTCAAACTACCACACAACTGTACTCATCTCACATGCTAGCAAAGTAATACTCAAAATTCTCCAAGCCAGTCTTCAACAGTACGTGAACTGAGAACTTCCAGATGTTCACGATGGATTTAGAAAAGGCAAGGAACCAGAGATCAAATTGCCAAAATCTGTAGGATCAGCGAAAAAGCAAAAGAGTTCCAGAAAAACATCTACTTCTGCTTTATTGACTATACCAAAGCCTTTGACTATATGGATCACAACAAACTGTGGAAAATTCTGAAAGAGATGGGAATACCAGACCACCTGACCTGCTTCCTGAGAAATCTGTATGCAGGTCAAGAAGCAACAGTTAGAAGCAGACATGAAACAACAGACTGGTTCCAAATTGGGAAAGGATTATGTCAAGGCTGTATATTGTCACTCTGCTTATTTAACTTATATGCAGAGTACACCATGCCAAATGCCAGGCTGGATGAAGTACAAACTGGAATCAGGATTGCTGGGAGAAATATCAATAACCTCAGATATACAGATGACACCACCCTTATGGCAGAAAGCGATAAAGAACTGAAGAGCCTCTTGATGAAAGTGAAAGTGGAGAGTGAAAAAGTTGGCTTAAAACTCCATTCAAAAAATGAAGATCATGGCATCCTGTCCTATCACTTCATGGAAAATAATTAGGGAAACAATGCAAACAGTGACAGACTTTATTTTTGGGGGCTCCAAAATCACTGCAGATGGTGACTGCAGACACGCTCCTTGGAAGAAATGCTATGACCAACCTAGGCTGCATATTAAAAAGCAGACATTACTTTGCTGACAAAAGCCGATCTAGTCAAAGCTATGGTTTTTCCAGTATTCATGTATGGATGTGAGAGTTGGACTATAAAGAAAGCTGAGCACCGAAGAATTGATGCTTTTGAACTGTGGTGTTGGAGAAGACTCTTGAGAGTCCCTTGGACAGCAAGGAGGTCAAACCAGTCAATCCTAAAGGAAATCAGTCCTGAATATTCATTGGAAGGATTGATACTGAAGCTGAAGCTCAAATAGTTTGGACACCTGATTCGAAGAACTGGATTAGAAAAGACCCTGATGCTGGGAAAGATTGAAGGCACAAAGAGAAGGGGATGGCAGTGGATAAGATGTTTGGATGGCATCACTGACTTGATGGACATGAATTTGAACAAGCTCTGGGAGTTGGTGATGGACAGGGAAGCCTGGTATGCTGCATTCCATGGGGTTGCAAAGAATTGGACACGACATAACATAGGACAAATCCCGCTGTTCACAGACTTTTCAGAATTTAGTTGGCTACTGTTGTATGTTGATTCTTCCATATGAATTTGGAACCATTTTATCAAGTGGAATCCTCCAGTAGCCTGATTCACATTTTTATAAATGAAAGAGAATTGACAGTTTTATAATATTGAGTCTTAGATGAGGATTTTGAGTCTTTTCCTTCAATGAACAGTGTTTTGTTTGTTTTTTGAAATTGTGTATATGCCAAGAATATAAATCAAAGCTTTCTCTGTGTGCATGGTGGGCTGAAGGCAGATCAGCATGCATATCTGCTGTTCAGAAAGGATGCCACTATCCCTGTAGGAGCGAGGACTGGGGGAACCCTGGGTCACCTGCTGGAGGGGTGACAGTGTCCTGGGGGAGGTAAGTGATTGACCTCTGAGGAATGAATGTGTTCTGTCGGGTGAAGAGGACAGGGTGGGGTGTTTGTAGGGAGCAGCAGAAGCAGAGGTACAAGAGCCCAAGCCCTGGCCCAGGGCATTCAGGATGCCTGAAGCATGAGGGATGAGAGAGGAGCAGAGAGGGACTTGGGTCTGGGTTGCAAAAGTCTTTGTCGAAGGTATTGCTTTGATTCTGTGAGCAGCAGTGAAGACTACTGAGCAGTGGTGTGGCATGATACAGCCTGTGTTTGATGAAGACCAGCACTCTCAGGGTGGAGGAAGTGGCCAAGGCAGCTTTAGGAGAGGCAGCTATCAGAGATGGGCTCTCAGAGGGGGAGCAGGGCACCTGCTGCCCGATATGAAGGGTTGGAGCAGGGTGAGGGAGGCGGGTGGCTAATGTTGATCACAGAATGTCTGTCACTGAGTGGTGTGATGTGTGTCTGCTACCAAGTGGTGTGATGTGCCATATAACTCTTGAAGTCACGTAGTATAGGTTCTCCATTTTTTTTATTCAGAGTTGTCTTGGCTATTTTAGGTCCTCTGCATTTCCGTATGAATTTTAGAATCAGTCTGTCAGTTTCTACAAAAAACATGCTGGGATTTTGATTGGGAATGCATTCAATCTGTAGATCCATTTGCAAAGAATTGATTTCCTTGTACAGTATTTCTCTCCATTTATTTAAGTTTTCTTTTATATCTCAGCAGTGTTTGATAATTTTACTGCATTGTCCATCTTTTGTCAAATTTGTCCCTAAATATTTCATATAATTTTTGCTCAATGGCAGATGTTGTGGCTTTTTCAATTTTTGATTGTTTGTTGTTAGTATATGGAAATATAGTTGATTTTCTAATATTAATGTTTTTTAAAAATTTAATATTTATATTTTGTGATCTTGCTAGATGACTTATTGATCTGGTTCCAACTCTAGATTCTGTAGCATTTTCTGCATAGATGATGACATCACCTGTGAATAAAAATAGTTTTACTTCTTTTTCAATTTGGATGTCTTATTTTTTTTCTTGCCTTATCTCACAGACTAAATCCTCCAGCTGACAGTGAATAGAACTAGTGAGAGCAGGCATCCTTGCCTTGTTCCCCATCCTGTAGGGATTGCATTTAGTCTTTTACTGTTAAGTATAATGTTCCTATAGATTTCCCTTTGGTGCTCTTTATCAGATTGTGGAAGTTTTCTTCTGTTCCTGTTTGTTGATAGTTTTTATTATAAGTGGATGTTGGATTGTGACAAATCCTTTTTCTGCATTTATTGAGATGATTATGTGGTTTTTATTTTTTGGTCTGTTATTGTGATTTACAGTGGCTGGAGTTAAAACTACCAACCAACCTTGCACTCATGGAATGACCCAATTTGGTCATGAGGTATTATCATTTTTACCTGTTGTTGGATATGATTTGATAAAATATTGTTAAGAAATTTTGCATCTGTGAAGGATATTGATCTATAGTTTTCATTGTTGTGTCTAGTTTTGCTATCAGAGTAATGCTAACCTCAGAGAATCAGTTGTTAAGTGCTTTTTAGGTTCAGTTTTTCTGGAAGAATGTGTGTAGAGTTGGAGTTGTTTCTTCCTTAAATGTTTGATAGAATTCCCCAGGGAGGTCATGTAGGCTTAGAGTTTTCTCTGTGTGAAGGCTTTTAACTACAACTTCAATTCTTGGTTAAATATAAAGCTATTTTTTTCTTTTTTTTGACTGTGCCACATGGTATGGGGTATCTTAGTTCCCTGACCAGGAATCAAATCTGTGGACCCTGCAGTGGAAGTGTGGAGTTTTAACCACTGGACCACCAGGGAAGTCCTAGATTATCTATTTTTTCTTTTTGTTTTTAATCTATTTTTTCTTGAGTGAGCTTTGATAGTTTGTGTTTCAAGGAACTTGTCTATTTCTTTTGTTTTTTGATTTTAATAATTTTTTATTGAGGTAAAATTGACTCATCTGTTTCTTTTAAATTGTCCAATTTACCTTCGACAAGTTAGATATATTCTTATTATCCTTTTAATATCTGTAGAATCTATTTGTTCTCATTCTTAAGATTGGTAATTTGTGTTGTCCCTCTTTTTCCTGATCAGTCAGGCAGGTTGGTTATCAAATTTATTGATCTTCTTAGATAACTAGCCTTTGGCACTTTTATTTTTTTTTCTTATTTCTTTATGTACTGATATTTATTATTTTAATTCTTTTGCTTCTTTTGCGTGTGTAATTTCTTAAGGTAGGATTTAACGTTGTTGACCTTAAAACTAAAAGAGGTAATTATTTTACCAGCAGAATGTGTTTATCTGGGAATAGCAGAGAATTGCAACTCAGGACAGCCATACTATAGCAAAAACTATATAAAACTAATTCCAGCTGAGCTATTTCAAATCCTAAAAGATGATGCTGTGAAAGTGGCAGTAAACATGCCAACAAATTTGGAAAACTCAGCAGTGGCCACAGGACTGGAAAGGTCAGTTTTCATTCCAATCCCAAAGAAAGGCAGTGTGAAAGAATGTTCAAACTACTGCACAATTGTACTCATTTCACACGCTAGCAAAGTAATGCTCAAAATTCGCCAAGCTGGGCTTCAGTAGTACATGAACCAAAAACTTCCACATGTTCAAGCTGGATTTAGAAAAGGCAGAGGAACTGGAGATCAGATTGCCAACATCCATTGGAAGAAAAAGCAAGAGAATTCCAGAAAAATATCTGCTTCTGCTTCATTGACTATACCAAAGCCTTTGACTGTGTGGATCACAATAAACTGTGGAACATGGTATGGGGTATCTTTGTTCTTGTATCTTAAAGAGATGGGAATATCAGATCACATTACTGGCCTCCTGAGAAACCTGTATGCAGATCAAAAAACAACAGTTAGAACTGGACATGGAACAATGGACTGGTTTCAAATTAGAAAAGGAGTACATCAAGGCTTTATTTTGTCACTCTGCTTATTTAGCTTCTATGCAGAGTACATCATGCAAGATGCTGGGCTGGATAAAACAGAAGCTGGAATCAAGATTGCTGGGAGAAATATCAATAACCTCAGATATGCAGATGACACCACCCGAATGGCAGAAAGTGAAGAGGAACTAAAGACCCTCACTTGATGAAAGTGGAAGAGGAGAGTGAAAAAGTTGGCTTAAAGCTCAACATTCAAAAAATGAAGATCATGGCATCCTGTCCCATCACTTCATGGCAAATAGATGGGGAAACAATAGAAACAGTGACAGATTATTTTCTTGGGCTCCAAAATCACTGCAGATGGTGACTGCAGCCATGAAATTTAAAGACACTTGCTCCTTGGAAGAAAAGCTATGACCAACCTAGACAGCATATTAAAAAGCAGAGAGATTACTTTGCCAACAAATTTGCGAATAGTCAAAGCTATAGTTTTTCCAGTATTCATGTATGGATGTCAGAGTTGGACCATAAAGCAAATTGAGTGCTGAAGGACTGATGCTTTTGAACTGTGGAGTTGGAGAAAATTCTTAAGAGTCCCTTGGACTGCAAGGAGATCAAACCAGTCCATTGTAAAGGAAATCAATCCTGAATATTCATTGGAAGGACTGATGCTAAAGCTGAAACTCCAGTACTTTGGCCACCTGATGTGAAGAGCTGACTCATTAGAAAAGACCTTGATGCTGGGAAAGATTGAAGGCAGGAGGAGAATGGGATGACAGAGGATGAGATGTTTGGATGGCATCACTGACTCGATGGACATGAGTTTGAGCAAGCTCTGGGAGGTGGTGAAGGACAGGGAAGCCTGGTATGCTGCAGTCCATGGGGTTGCAAAGAGTCAGACACAGCTGAACGACTGAACAACAACAATAATAGGCAAGTCCAGCAAACAAAGGAGAGGAAGTTACTTTGCAGAGAAAAGGAGGGGTTGCTCTGAAGGAAAGTCTATGGGAGGGAGGGATGTTTAGGATGGTGGTGGCTTCCCACTCTCTGAGCTGAGAAGGTTCCCATCTGCTGGGCTTGTGGCCTGTCCCAAACCAGAGATGTCTTCCTGCTGGGAATGCAAGTCATGGCTCTTCTTGCTGGCTTTGTGATTCACTTGAAGTGGTGTGTGTGGGATTGCCCCCTCTGGCTTCCCCTGCTAAATGAGGTTGCTGTTGTTCAGATCCACAGTGTCATTCTTTTCTAATACAACCATTTAGTGCTATTTATTTCCCACACATTTTTTATTTTTTTTTTAATTTCTCCCACACATTTTAATATGTTTTCATTTTCATTCACTTTAATTTCATTTTTTGCATTTTTTTGGTCTCATGAATTATTTTAAAGCATATTCAGTAGTTGATAAATACTCAGATTTCTCAGATAGCTTTCTCTTATTGATTTCAAATTTAATCCCATGTGGTCAGAGAACAGGGGCTTTCCAGGTGGCGCTAGTGATAAAGAACCTGCTGGCCAATACAGGAGACTTAGAAAACGCAGGTTTGATCCCTGGGTGGGAAGATCCCCTGGAGGTGGGCATGGCAACCCACTCCAGTATTTTTGCCTAGAGAATCTCATGGACAGAGGAGCCTGGCGGGCTACAGTCTATAGAATCACAAACAGCTGGACACGACTGAGCGACCTGGCAGCACAGAAAACATACTTTGTATGACTTGAATACTTTTAGGTTTATTGAGACTTGTTTTATTGCTCAGAATATAGTCAATCTTGGTAAATGTTTCATGAGCTTTTTGAAGAAATATATATTCTTCTGTTAATGAATGGAATGTTATAAAAGTACTGTTTGAACCAAGTTGATTGATGGTATTGTTCAAGTCTTCTGTACCTGCAGTGATTTTCTGTATACTTGTTTTAACAATTACAAATAGAGGGCTGTTGGAATTTCTGTTGTATTTTGCATTTGTTTATTTCTCCTTGAATTTTTTTAGTTTTGACTTTGTGTATTTTAAAGCTTTGTTATTAGGTGCATAAATGTTTAGAATTGTTATGTCTCTGCTAAGAAAATAGAGTCCTTGAAGTCAAGCTGACTCTGCTTTTAGCCTCCTGAATGAAAAGGTAGATAGAACAGGTCTTGTTTGCAAAATGAATTCATGACCTACATATCTACCAACAGCAATGATATCGTTTCCATTGTTTCACTGTAGAAAATAGGAGTAGTAAATAAGAGATGAGTAAGGGTGAAGAAAGACTTAGGGAGCCCATGAGGATCTTGCCCTAGTTGACAGGAAGGTGACTGCCAACTGGAGAAGTTAGTTAGGAAAGTGGACGAGAGGACCTTTCCTGTAGTACAGGTTTCAGAGGGTCCAGGACAGCTTCTGGTGGCCAAGCCTCCTTGTAGGGAGACCAGCATAGTCTCATTTGCAGAATGCTGCATCATGGTGAATCATTCTGGGCAGCTGCCAGTGTGGGAGCCATTTAAAACTCTTAAAATGAGTTAAAATTTTAAATCATTCTGGAGAATGAGAAGAGCAGACTGATGATCAAGCACAAGCTTCAGAAATATTTTATTGGATGTGTACAAGTGCTTGCATCATGTTGATTGAACCAGTAGGAAGTCAATTATTAAGCATGCACTTTTCCAAATAAAAAGCGATTAAAAAAATAATTGCTATGTCTCTGAAGTCTACTTTATTATCTAATATTAATATAATCACTCCAGCTTTAAAAAAATTATTTATTTATATATTTTTGGCTGCATTGGGTCTTCGCTGTTGTGCATGGGCTTTCTCTAGTTGCTGCGAGGAGGGGCTACTCTCTGGCTGTGGTGTGCAGGCTTCTCATTGTAGTGGCTTCTCTTTTTGCAGAGCTCAGACTCTAGGATATGTGGGCTTCGGTAGCTGCAGCACACAGGCTTAGGAGTTGTGTTGCACAGGCTTAACTGCCCTGAGGCATGTGGGGTCTTCCCAGACCAGGGATTGAACCTGTGTCCCCTGCATTGGCAGGTGGATTCTTAACCAGTGGACTACCAGGGAAGCCCCTCCAGCTTTTTTGTGATTATTGTCAGCCTCATTTTTCTTCTCCCATTCTTTTACTTTAGCCTCTTTATGTTAACATACTTAGTGTTTCCTGTGGTTTCTAGAATATATGAAATACAGTTGTAATCTAAATGTCTTATCTAGTAATTCTTTACTCTGCACCATTTCCAGGTCATTGTCTATTGACTGATTCACCCTCATTATGGGTTGTGTGTGTGTGTGTTTTTTTTTTTAATTTATTTTTTTATTGACAGATAATTGCTTCACAGAATTTTGTTGTTTTCTGTCAAACTTCAACCTGAATGAGCCATAGGTATACATATATCCCCTCCCTTTTGAACCTCCCTCCCATCTCCCTCTCCATCCCACCCCTCTAGGTTGATACACAGCCCCTATTTGAGTTTCTTAGCCAGACAGCAAATTTGGGTTGTGTTTTCTTGCCTCTTTGTGTGCCTGGTCATTTTTGATTGGATGCCAGACACTGTTATTTTTCTTTCTTATATTTGTTTGTTGGTGCATGGTGTTTTGTTTTCCTCTTGTTATTCTCAAGCTTTGTGCTGGGCTGGTCTAAGTTACTTGGGAACAGTTTGATCCTTTCAGGTCTTGCTTTTAGCTTTGGTAAGTGAAACCAGAATGGCATTTTACCTTTTTCTTCTTTTTCCATTTTTGGCTGCATGGCTTGGCTTGCAGGATCTCAGTTCCCCAACCAGATATTGAACCTGGGCCATGGCAGTGTGAACCTGGGATCCTCACCACTGGGCCCCTAGGGAACGCCCTAGTTTTACTTCTTTACTGAGTTGAAACCCTCCTGAGTGCCCTTCCCAGCCCGCTGAGAGTTGTGGTATTCCCCTGCTGCCAGGAGAGGCCCGTTCCTGGCTCATTTGTGAGCCCCACAGATTGTTTCAGCTAATCATTTTGGGCAGTTCCTTCCCCCGCCTTGGGTCATCTCTGGCCTCCTGCCTCCATCTGCGCAGCCAGCCACAGTGGGTGTTCTTCCCATGCTTTGTTTTTTCCCTCCCTTCTTCATCTCATGTCTCTGATGCAGTTGAGAAAGGTTCTTTGCTCTTAAGAACTAAGGCGGGTCTCACTCACATAATCTTGAGTTCCTTGCCTTAAGGTCTATGCCCTTGACCCCATCTGCTAAGTCCCTTTTGCCAGCTAAGTAACATACTCATGTGCTGAGGATGGGGACATGGGCATCCTTGGGGACATTATTTTGCTGCCCCTGTGCTGGCCAGTAAATCAGCTGAGTGACTGGGGACTCTCTGCAGGCCTCTGAGGTTCTCCCTGGTACTGGACCCTGTGAACTCCAGCAAGACCCAGGCCTCCCGGGTTGTTCCTGGGCCCGCTCTGTATGTCCTCAGCTGGACATGCCCTTCAGGCGATGAGCTGGCATGATCACAGGCTTTCCCACCCTTTGTTCCTGATGCCCATCAGCTTGAGAACTCTGGTTCCATGTGTTTCATTCAGTTTTTTTAGTTGTTTGGGTTGAGGCGGCAAATAGGTCCATTCCTCCCAGGCAGGCTGGGAGCTGATGTCCCTTATGTTTCTGTTTGTTCCTGCTCGAGTTGGGTGTGCATAGCTGTCTGCATTTGTATGAAGGATGCTCCAAACTTTGGAGCTGGAGCTGTTCAACCCATCTTCTCTGAGGCCATGGAGATGGGTGGCTGTGGCTTTTCACAGGCAAAGCCCCTGTGCCAGGAGTGGGCTGTGTGCTTATAACCCAGACTGGCCCAGGGACCTCAGAAAGCAGGTTCCATGCGCAGGGGTGCCTGCCTGAGAAGAGTCCTGATGGCTCTCTGTGGAGCCTGCGGCCAGCACCTTCATACCTGCCTGACAGCTGTGGCATTTCCAGCCCTTCACCTTTGTGTGTGTGTGGGGGGGGGGGTTGCCACCTCCTTGCTCTGCTGCTAATGGAATATGTGTCTTTATTTCTTGTTTTCCGGGTTATTTTTAGATGTTTTCCAGGAAAAGAGGGGAAACACCTTGCTGATCCCACCAGCCTCAAACCAGTCTTCTCCATGTGCTTTCTGTCTGCCTGAGATTCCTGGAAGTGTCTGGTCTGCTAATTTTATCTGTTCTTGTGTTCTAGCTCCCTTGTGGGCTTGTTCTTTTAAAACATGCATCTTTTCCGTCATTGCACTGAGGTTTTGGTGGGATGGGTGAATGCCTAGGACCAGGGTGCCTTCTCCATCTAGAGTTCTCACCTGTTGTAATCCCCCCACTCATCAGACACCTCTCACAGCCCCTTCCTATGTGGCCACAGCCAAGTGAGTGTGTCTTCCTGCTCAGGAGCAGGTGGAGGCCTGTCTTCTTTGCTTCCTCTACCTTCACCCTTTTTTGGATGGGCAGTGCCCAAGAATGAAGGTGGTGCCCAGAAAATAGAGGACCCCAGTGTGAGAAAGCAGTCCTGTACCAGTTGTTGGAGCCTGTGACCACGTGGGGAAATGCAGAGGCACTTGCATATTCCATGGGCTTTATTCTTTGGGTCCAACTGTTGCAAGTGGTGCTTTGAGGCACATGATGTTTGAAAGCTGCAACTCTCAAATCCTGTGAGCTGTCTGGATGGTTGGTTTCAGACACCAGAGAGCCCACCAGCTCCCTGAGCTGCCTGTCCAGTCTTGTTCAGCCAGCAGGAAGTGGGGGGTCCCAGCCACGTAGTGACCAAGGTGGTTGTTCTTGGCCCTCAGGGAGGGGTGTCCCTCTCCGCACAGTCCGTCAGCAGCACGAGGCCTTACATGCACAGAGTGAAGGAAGATGCTGTCAGTGGAGATGGTGATCGCGCTTGGCCTGGCACCCTCTGCGGGCCAGCCAGGATGAGCCCCTGTGGGCCCAGCACATGGCGGCGGGGCTGCCGGCTGCTGGGGTGGAGCGGGTGCCGCCTGTCCTCTGCACACCACCTAGCCAGAGTGTGGCAGAGATTGTTTCCCAGACGAACCCCTTCTGATCTTGTGTTTTACACAAACACACTAACTACTCGTAAACTGAGGAGGCCAGTGACTTAAATGTTGCACGTCTGGTGACTCCAGGTCTGAAGAGAGGCATCCAGGTTCACACCAGGAGGCAAAAAGAAGCTCGTACCACAGTGATGAGCGAGACCTACGCGAAGAGTGAGTGTGGGCCCCTTGGCTGGCCTCCATGGCATGCTGTGGATTTCTGAGTAAATGCACTTGGGAGGAGTGATGGCTGCTTGAACACAATTTCTTTAAAGTTTCATTAGACAAGAAAAGGAAGCTCTCGCCTCTGCCGACGCTGGCTCAGTTTGGTGTGGGGACAGTGTTTGCCTGACACAGTGGCTTTGTGCTCCGTAGGGGAGAGTCCCTGTGCCTTCCTCCTTCCTACAAAAGCCCCAGGACCAGTGTTCACTCTGACTGGCCACTGTACCTGCAGCCAGGGCCAGCTCTTTGCCTAGGGCATGGTCCAGGGCAGAGTGTGGGCCAGAGGTCCTCCTGGAGTGGCTTCATGGGGCTGAGCCCACACCGCCTGCTTTTTATAGGAGCTCGGATCCAGTCAGGCTGGAGAGGCGGCGAAAATGCGGCCTGGGTTGGAAGGTCGGGGTAAAGGTGGCCAGAGTGACCTCAGAGCAGGCAGCCAGTGGGTTCCAGAGACCTCGGCCAGTACGGTGGACGGAGGGGGCGGTGTGTGGGACGGAGGGGGCGGTGTGTGCGCCTGAGGCTGCAGAGGCTGGGCCGGTGAGGCTGAGCCAGGTGGTGGGCCGGGGCTGGGCCTGACCCTGCCTTTGGACTTTGTCACTGTAGGGCTGTCCGCCATCCTGCTGGACGCTGTCACTGACAAGGACCCTCAGATGCAGGAGCAGGTATGTGGCGCCCTGTGCGACTTCGGAGAGTCGAAGCCAGCGGAGGTTCTTAGCGCCTGCGAGGAGCACCTGCGGCTGCACGAAAAGGTATTGCTCCTCGCAATATGATGGAGTGAGGCCTGCAGGGAGGGGCGGGACCTGTGGGCAGGGTTCGTGGCAAGAGGCGGGGTCTGTGGAGGGGTGGGGCCTTTGGTGAGGGGTGGGGCCTGCAGGGCAGTGGCCCGGGTGGGTCTGAAGTATGCAACCAGGCTGCTGTAGGTGGAAAGTCACACTGGCAAGTCCAGAACCCCTTGAAGCGGCAAGTCCAGCATAGGTGACCCACTCTGTCCTGTGGGTCAGTCCCGTTGTGGGGGACCGGGTGGTCGGCATTGTAGTGTCCGGTTGCCCTTGCGCAGGCCCAGTCCACCGTTCCTCTCATCTACCAGCTAGTGAGAGAGGACCTGGGTCCCTGTGGTAAGCAGAACGCCTCTGCTCCCTGCCCAACCATAGACTCCACTGGTCGGGCCCTGCTGAGACTGCACCAAGGGCTGTGCCAGCTCTGCCTCTCCTGGTCCTGGCTTCCGGGTTCTGTGACACTCCTATCTCCCTGTAGTGGGACATAATTTCAGTTTCCACAGTGCATGGTTTAGGCTCATTCCTAGGAGTTAGACTAAAAAAAGACCGTTTTTCTTTTTATTTGAGTTTGGGGCTCTCGTCTGTCAGCTGCCATTTCAGGGTTAGACAGCTGAGTCTTGACAGGGCCCCTGGGCTCCTGAACCAGTTTGATGACCCCTCCTCTCCAGCAAGGCCCCTTCCTGCGCCTGCCCCCACCCCCGCCACTGTCCCAGTTTAAGGAGACCAGGGCTCATTTCTGAGCTCAGGGAGGAGCCATGAGAGACAAGTGAGTCCCGGTCCTTCCTCCACCATCTCTCTCTACAGCTAGCTCATCCATACCGGACGATAATCCTAAGGGCCATGGAGATAGTCGTGAGCAATCACATCAGCGAGCTGGACAAGGACACGGCCAGGGCCATCATCCTCCTGGCCTCCAATGAGATGACCAAAGTGAAGGTGTGGGGGATACCTGCCCTGGCCTGGCTGACCTGCCCCTGGCTGGGTCAGGGAGCTATTTTCTTCCCGAGTGCATTGAGAACATGGGTTTGTGTCTGGCTGCCTCAGGTCTGGCCTGTTGGTCCTGTGTACTGACTGCCCTTGTGGGGTGGGGCGGGTCACCCCGCCATCTCAGATGTAAGCCAAAGTGGAAAGCAGTGCTCCCAAGCTCTCAGGGCGAATGTAGGAGCACCAGGACCCCACTTGAGTGTGCATGGGCTCGGGGCTCAGCCTGGGGCCCTGCTCACAGCAGCCCGAGAGCGTCCTGAACACTGGCGGCCTGTCCTCCAGTGGAACTGAAGGCAGAGTGTCCAGTTTTCCTCCTGGGCACCTTCAGGGTGGGTGAGGTTTGCCTTCTTTGGTCAGGGTGTCAGTTGAGGTCTTTGGGGACAGGAGCTGGTCTCTGATTGGCAGCAAGCCGCCAGCAGCGTCCTGGTGGCGGTGGGAAGGCGGTTCATCAGCAGCGTGATGGAGGAGCTGCTGAGCAAGTTCCAGCCTGGGCTTCTGCCACACCCCTGCACCGTGCACACGCTCGCCAGCCTCTCTGTCTCCAATGGTAGGTGGCAGCCCCGCCCCTCCACCCACATGCTCAGAGATTCTGAGGATGGCACCTCGGTTCCTCTGGTCCCAGTCACTCCACCACATGCCCCAGGCTGTGCAGAGAGAGCTCAAGGTGTGTGGCGGGGTGGGGGTGGCCGTGGGCCTCTGTGACGCACCCCTTCTTGCAGTGTTTGGCGTGGTGCCCTTCCTGACGTCCATCCTCAGCACCATGCTGCCCATGCTGGGCGCAGCCAAGCACGACTCAATGAAAGTAGTGTTCTGCTGTGGTAAGACAGGGCCTCTGTGGGGTGGTGGGTGGGTGTGGCCTGCCCACAGTTGGGGGGGTCTTTTTTTCCAGTGCTCCTTTGTGGGGGGGCTGGGGGGCCTTCAGGCTGCAGGAGGAGGGTGGGATGATTAGAGGAAGGGTGATGCCGGTGGAGGCTGAGCGGGCACTGCTGTAGGTAGAGAGCTGACCTCTGCTGTCTGGCGGCTTTTCTCTGCTGTTGGAGACCCCCCACCAGAACCTTATGGCATATTTCCCTGAGCCCTGGACACTTGATGGGGGGCAGGAGGAGACTGACCAGAGCTGCAGCTCCCTCCCACTTTTCTCCCTGCTCACGCTGGCAGAGTGACATTTCCCTGGGTGTCCTGGGAGTGTTCACTCTCCCACCCTCTGTGTGCCATGGGCAGTGCCTCATGGCATGACTCCTGATGGGCAGGAGGGCACTCCTATAGGGGGGAACAGAGAGTCTTGAAACATGGGGCCTGAGGGAGCCTGGCCTCTTCTAGTGGCCTGCACACAGCTCTTGTCCCTTGGCTTCCTAGTGTCCCTAGCGTCCCCTCCCATCTCAGGAAGACAGCTGCTACTGAGGGGAGGGAGAGGGAACACCTAGGCCCATGAGGCCCCGTGAAGACAGGATCCTCTTTTTAAAATAGTTTATTTTTGGTTGTGGGCTTCCTAGGTGGCACTAGTGGTAAAGAACCCACCTGTCACTGTGGGTTTGATCCCTGGGTTGAGAAAATCCCCTGGAGGAGGGTACGGCAACCTACTCCAGCATTCTTGCCTGGAGAATCTCATGGCCAGAGGAGCCTGGTGGGCTACAGTCCATAGCGTCACAAAAAGTCAGACATGACTGAGCAACTTAGCATGCATGCACGCATTTTTGGTTTTGCTGGGTCTTTGTTGCTGGCGAGGGCTTTCTCTAGTTGTGCAGAGTAGGGGCTACTCTTTGTTACGGTGGCTTCTCTTGTCGAACATGGGCTCGAGGCACCCCAGCTTCAGTAGTTGTGGCGCACAGGCTTAGTTACCCCGAGGCATGTGGGATCTTCCTGGACCAAGGATCAAACCCAAGTCCCCTGCATTGGAACACGGATTCTTAACCACTGGAGCACCAGGGAAGCCCTAAGGACCCTTTTTAATCCCCAGCCCAGGCTGTTAGAGGTCCTGGGCTTCCACCCCCATGGCCAGGCTAGAGGGACGTGGTTAGGCTGTGGCCACATCGAGACAGGGGTTGGGAGGCTGGTAGCCAAGCAGAGAGTTGGTGTTTGCAGAGGAGTCCCAGTGAAGCTGCCTGTTCTGTGCACACCAGGGGACTTTCCTATCTGGGGCCTAGAGCTTTGGGCTGCAGCCCTCCTGTTCATGGTGGCTTTGGGTTCAGGTTCCTCAGCTCTCAGGGACTCTAGGAAGAGCTCTAGCCCCTCAGAGCTGCGGCATTCCCATTCTCTCTATTCCACGCCTTCCTCTTGAGGGCCCCTCCCACATGTGGGTGATAGCAGGCTGCTGGACTGAAACCCTCTTTGACCTGGTTTCTGCTGAAAAGGGAACTTGTGACAGGATCCCTGAGCAGCTGGGTGGGAATCACTGCTGAGCTCAGAGTGCAGGGGCAGGACACAGAGAGGACCGAGGCAGAGATGGGGGGGCGGGGGGGGCGAAGCACGCCAAGGACAGTACACATCCCAGCTGGGGGGACACAGGAGGGACTGGGGAGAGCTGTGGGGGCTGGGGGAAAAGAGCTCCAAGGACAGCACTCATTCCAGCCGGGAGGGAGAAGGAGAGCCTGTGTTGGAGCTGAGGGCTGGTCCCTGGCATTGCTGGAAGTGCTGGCATCGCTCCAGGACTTGCAGAGCCCTGTGCAGGAGGCCCTGCCCCTCACAGGCTGCAGGCCTGCAGTGTTCACCTGGCTGCCATGTCGTGTGTGGAGGGCTGGATGGGCCAGGAGACACTGCCTGCAGCCGCCCTCTGGCTGAGGTGTGTGCTCCTCACCACGGACAGCGCTCCAGGTCTGCAGTTGAGGGAAGCATGGTCCTACCCACTGGAGCAGCCTCAGTCAGGCCAGGAGGGTCCACATCAGCTCATCCGTGGCCTGGGTGGGCCACAAGAGGACTGGGACCTCTTGTTCTTCCAGGCAGTCTCCGATTCTGGGCAGATTGTGTTCACTGTGCAGGAAGGTGGCCCAGGTGGGCCATGGGGCCCAGAATAGGAGCGTGTGTGCACTCAGAGGTTCTTGTCCAGCTCGCAGAATGCTGCGGCCAGGCAGGGGGAGGGCGGGGAGGAGGGCCGCAGAGGTGGATGGACAGGACCCAGACAACAGGTGCTCAGCTGGCCTGGACACACTGCCAGCGCTGGCAGGCAACCACAGCTCACACCCACCAGGAAGGCCTAATGAGAGAGGCAGCAGCAAAACAGACAGAAAGGGAGACTAGGGGAAGCAGACAGTTGAGGGAGGGGAAAACAGGTAGGAGAGGAAACCTGGTTGATACTTCATCGAGACAAGAGAAGATGCATTCATAAAACAGAAGCACCTTGCTCTGAAGAAGCTACGTTTGGACAATGCAATAAAGCTTTTGGGAATTAGCAACATGATGAAAATGGAAGGTAGAAGTGGAAGTGTTGAGGAAATCCTCTAGAAAATGGAGCCAAAAATGCAAGTATGTGGAAAACAGAAAGAAAAGACTTAGCAAGTGAAGCCATGAAGCCAGTCTTGGATAATCACCCTGGATAGAAGGAACAGAGAAAGCGGAGGGGGTCGCTGTGGGAGCTGCCACAGGTGGAGAGGCCCTCCCCGTGCCTGCTTCGGGAAGCTTCCTCGGGGCAGGTGGTCAGGAGAAGGCCAACGGCTTGCCTTCTGCTTGAGGGAGAATGCTAGAAAGCTCCAGCGGAAGGCACCACTGTGAGTCAGCACCCTGCCCCAAGGCTTGCTGAGCAGGAAGGTGTAGAGAGGCTCCTTGAGAAGGCAGGATCCGGAAGTGTGTGGCCCATGTGGTGAGGCTGGAGGAGCCTCAGGATGTGTGGCAAGAGGTGTGGAGGTTGCCACAGTGACTTGGGCCTGGAGAACGAGGGAACTCAAACCCCAGATGGTCCTTAAGTCAGAACACAGCTGGTCATGGAGGGAGTGGTGGGCTCAGAGCCACAGGGGTCTGGAGGGGTGGACGGAACGGGCTGGCCCCAGCCTGGGGTACGTGGGGAACACTGCGCACATGTGTGTGGAGAGAGAGGCCCAAACCTGGTGTTTGCTTCTGAAATAAGGAAAATCAGGCTGGGGGAGGGGCTTGAGTGGCTCATTTACCTGAGGCAAGTGTGTCCTTGATTAAAAGTACAAACCTGGTAAGTAACTCAGGGAGGGGGGTGGTTCTACTTCTGGCCACCTGATGTCCTGTTATCCTGAAAGCCCTTCCCACACAGGGTACCTCGAAGCCCTGGTTAGCTTGATCAGTAGTCTGATTGAGCAACTCAAGGAGCAAGAGTAGGGGGACGCAGGGGTTGGGGTGGCAGGCAGGGACCAGGGCCCACCTAAGCAGACCCCCTCCCCCAAGGCACCTTCAGTGGGAGGACAACCAGACGCAGGCCTCCTGCTGTGGGCCCCAGCGGGGGAGGGAGGTCCTATATGCTCTCTGAGTGCTTGTGGCCGTAGCTGCCTTCCTGTAGGTGTAGGGCTGGGCTGCAAAGCATAAGCTGAGAAAGTAGTCTTGCAGGTGGTCCAGGTCAGAGGTCATGAGCTGGAGCACGTGGTCCTGTCAGTCAAGATCCTGGGGGTGGGTTCTGGCCTCGTGGCCAGCTGTGAGCCGACAATGCTGCCAGCCATCTAGTTCTCATCTCCTCCACTGCCCAGGCCTCAGTGGGGCTGCGTGGCCAGGTCCTGGCCTCTGACTCTTTGTGGTCCCATCGTCTCCATTGACCCACAGTCCAGGCCCTGCTGGCCACTCACAGGTCTACACCTAAGTGGGTCCCCCGGCTTCCCTGCCTGGGCATCCATGGCACCGTCCCTTGCACGGACACCGCGCCCCCCCAGGCTGGTGCTCCCCACCTTAAGCACCACACTCGCACCCAGGCTCACATACCCGGGTCTTCCTGCATGTGCCCTGGGGGGTCCTACGCCATCTTGGAGAGCAGCCCTTGAAAGCATGTGGTATGTGTGTCTGTGAGGGGAGAGGTGGGCACCACAGACCAGAGCAGGTGGGCGTGGTGGCCTGGTGGCATTTGGGAGAGGTTGGTCATGTACTGGTGTCCACTGTGACACAGGGCTACAAATCAGGGGCTTAAGACAACGGGGCTGTCTTCTACAGCTTAGAAGCCCAGTGTCTGAGAGCAGGCTGTTGGCAGGGCCGCTCACCTTCTGTGACTCTGGACAGAGTCCTTCCAGGCTCCCCTGGTGTCTGGAGGTGTCTCTCGATCTGGGCATCTGGGCTTGAGGCTGCGTCACTGCAGCGTCTACCTCCGTCATCAATATGTCTGTCTGTCTTCTTACGAGGACAGGGTCCTGGTGGGTTAGGGCACACCCCACCCCACCCTACCCCACCGTGACCTAGTCTTAGTGTATCTGCAGAGACTGAATTTCTAGAAAAGTCATGTTCAGGTTCTGGGAAGGACAAGAGTCAGGGGACCCTTCACCCTGCTCCACCCTGTAGTCCTGAGCCTGGCCGGGGTGCTCAGGAGGGTGTCTCGCAGGCGGGCGTGGGATGTTAGAGGGGTTGGGTGAGAGCCAGCGTGACCATGCCTGCCGCCTCACCACTGGGGTCACTGCAGCCCTGCAGCGCTTCAGTGAGAGTATCCTAGAATACTTGGCCAACCTGGATCAGGCCCCAGACCCCACAGTCAGAAAGGACGCCTTTGCCTCAGACATCTTTGGTGCTTACGACATCCTTTTCCACCAGTGGCTACAGAGTGGGGGAGCGAAGGTATGCTCTGTGGGTGGGGACTGGTGGCTGCACCTGCCCTCTCCCTCCCCAGCCTGGGGGTCCTGCCACAGACCCCTGGGCCCTTCTGCCATCCCGCAGATCTTGGTAGAGATTTGTGTCCACCTGCCCACGCCAAGCCTTGTGTTGTGGGGTCTCCCCTGCAGGTCCTCACAGCGTTGGGCTGCTTTGCTGAGGTCCCACCCCCACCTTGGGGCCTCCACGCATTAGGGAGGAGGCTGCCTGGCTGCTCTGACTTCTCCCTGGGCCCACTCCCTCCACCCCACAGGAGCCTCTGCTCTAGGTCCGTGGGGGAGGATTCCTTGCCTTTGTCCCCCACCACTGACCAGTGTCCCGCCCCCTCTAGCTGCGGCTTGCAGTGGTGGAGGCCCTGGGGCCCATGAGCCACCTCCTCCCCAGCGAGAAGCTGGAGGAGCAGCTCCCCAAGCTGCTGCCCAGGGTTCTTGCCTTCTACAAGAAGCACACCGAGACCGTCCATGTGTCCAAGGTACGCACAGTGTGGCTGTGAGCCTCAGTGGCTGAGGCCCTGGCCAGGTGTCGGCCTCAGCAAGGGACGTGGGCAGAGCTGGAGAGCCAGGCCCCTGGCCTCACAGGGCCCCCTTCCTGGCACCACTCCCTCCTTGCTCCAGCCCCAGGGTGGTGTCCTGCTGGGAGGCTCTCAGCCAGGTGGGGTGGGGCGGGGCTGGGGGCGAGGAGGTCCTGACAGGCCACTCCTCCCTGCAGAGCCTCGGCCAGATCCTGGAGGCAGCCGTGAGTGTGGGCAGCCGCACTCTGGACATCCACCTCAACTCTCTCCTTGCCGCTCTGCATGCTCAGGTGGGCCGGTGGAGAGGCTTATGAGCAGGCTGGGGCTGGGCGCTTGCTCCTTCTATGGGGGTGCCTGCTGAGGGGCCCAGGGAGCAAGATTCAGGGTGAGGGTCCAGCCAGGTGGACCTCTGCAGGCTTCCTGAGTCGTCTGGGTGCAGCCCTTAGGGGTACACTGACTCAGGCAGTGGGGCACCAGACAGCCCTACATGCAGGGGCAGGAGGGGAGGAGGCGGCCAGCAGGGCAGGGGGAGTGTCTGTGCTGCCTGCGGGTCCCCGAGGGTTGGCTCAGGCGGAGCAAAGGAGCCGAATCAGCAGCTGAGGCCAGCAAGGGGAGGGCCTGAAGGCTCTCCTGGAGAAAAGGCTTCAGGGGGCTTCTCAGCTGTAATGAGCCTGAAAAACTATGAGGTGGATAGATGCCTAGAAAAATCTTAAAAATGTCACAATTGGTAGAAGAGAAATAGAAAATTTGACTAAACCAGTAAAGAAATGGAGACCACATTCCACGCCCTTCCTTTCTGACAGCAAACCCGGGACCCAGTGGTGTTCAGGTTGCCTCTTCCAGACTTTTGAGGGATAGCCCATTTCCACCTCACACAGGTGGGCTTGGAAATGAGAAAAGTATCTGGAGCTGCCTGACAGGTTCTATGGGACTGGTCTTGACTCCAAGTCAGGACCACACAGAGAAGTCTGGGCGCCCGCGGGTGAGCTGGCATGAGGGTCTGTGCGGAGGAGAGTTGGCTGCCCACCTCCTACTCACCGCACATGGGCCCCAGCGGGAGGGGCTGTGGGAAGGTTCTCTCTGATCTCAGCGATGCAGAAAAAACTTTTGAAGAAGTTCAGCACCTATTTGTCACTGAAACTCTTAGCAACCAGGATGGGAAAGGAACTTCTCTTACTTGGCAAATTTTAAATACCTGATCCATCAGCATGCATCATACATGTGATGGATACAGTTTGCATCACAGTAGATAGGAGCGACCACCTTCCCTTACCGTCCAGAGCAGGAAGGGGCCCCAGTCGCGTGTCAGCAGGGCCTGGGGTAAATCCTGGAGGAGAGAAGCAGAAGAGAAGGACCCCGGACAGACCTGTGGTTTGCCTTCGCCTGGCCGCCTGCCCACCCTTCATCCTGGCGGGCCGCTGCTCCCCATGCTCAGTGAGGCGGCACAGCCCTGAGGGCAGGGTTGCCTTGTTCTGGCCCCCGCCATGTCTGCTCCCAGCAGATATTTGTTTTGGATGGTTGATGCACTCATCTAGAAGTTCATTCGTACAAGAACTGAATCTATTTACAAGTCCTAGAACTCTGTTCAGCAAGGCTGCCAGTTACAAGACCAACCTGTAAAAATCAAGAGTATTTTCCCCCATCAGTGGTGACCAGCTATAAAGTACCAAAAAAAAAAAAAAAAAAAGGTGTTTACAGTAGCAACAGAAACTTAATTGTAAAGTATCAGGGAATTAACCTAGCAAAGAATGCCTAAGATCTCTGTGGAGAAAAAGTTTACAACTTGGAAAAAAGTGAGGAAAAAATGAGAGATGGAGTATTATTTGCTTAATACAAAGTGATGGCCTGAAACTAAAAACTGTAATCTGTGGGGGGCGGGGGGAGGTTTAAAAGGAGAATATTTGTGGAAAAGCTGAGAAGCTAGAAAAGTGTGATATTTCCTTTTCTTAGTGCTTTCCATTCATGTCTTTTGTTTTTCTGTTGATTTTAGGGTGTTTTTTTTCCATATTGGTCTGTAGCAGTTATTTATAGTCTTGTGTCATGTATGTAGATATTTGTTTCTGCTTTATTGTTATCTGTGGCTCTGCTTATGATATTTTTTTGCCATGGAACATTATTTAATTTTTTAAAGCCATCACTTATCTTTCTTTATACACTCCAGGTTTTGCTGTACTTAAAAAGGTTTTCCAATTCTGCAGTGAGTTTTTAGGTTCTCTCATTTCCCCTATACTTTTTAATTGTCTAGAGTGTATTTTAGAGGAAGAGTGAAAAGCTAGTTTTATCTTTTTTCCAGGTGACTGCCCTCGTCACTAGTTATCTCTCTGATCTATCGCCTTTTAATCAATCACTGCAAACCTTAGCGCCTGGACTCAGCAGCGGTTTGTGCTCCAGTCACCGAGGAGTTCTGAGCACCTCACGCATCTTCTGCAGGCTCCCTGGGGCGGGCCAGAGCATCTGCTTCCAAGCTGCTCCCTCGCTGGTCCCCAGCCCTGGTGGGAGGTGCTCCGTGGGTCGCTGAGTGACCTCGGGAGCAGGCAGCAGGGCCCTGGGGACCTGGAGCCAGCCTGGCAGCCTTGCCTGCACCTGCTCCACCTGCTCCAGTCCCCTGGGAACTGGCAGGGCCAGGCTGGGGTGGCACCTGTGATCCCTGTACCATGTCTCCCTTCTGGTTGGGAGGCTGGGCTTTCCCACGGGTCCCCTCAGAGCCCTGCAGGTCCTTTGTTGTGACCTTGGGGGCTGAGTGGGGACAGGGGCGCCACCCAAACTCAGCCCCAGAGTGTTGCCCACAGAGGTGCAGTGGGGCCCAGGGGCGCAGCCGCCTGCAGCCTCTGCCTGCACCCCGGCCAGGGTAGCTCCCTTTCTGTCTCGGTTTGGATGGACAGACTCCAGCGCTTTCTGTGCTCGCGTGTCCTGCCCGAGAAAGTGGGCCGCTGTCTCCTTCCTCATCAGGAAGTGTGTCTGGGGAGTTTGTTCTCCTGGCTGCTGGTGGGTGGGGTGGGGTGCAGGAGGAGGGCCAGCTGTGTGTCCTGCGTCCCCGCCCCAACCGCAGGGCCTGAGAGCGTGTCTTGGCGCAGGCAGGGGTTCCTCACCCAGGTGAGCGCACCTGAGGACCTGCAGCTCTGGAAGCTTGAGACACCCCTCCAGCACCCCCAGCCACTGACTGTCTTTTGTCCTGGACAGATCTGTGTGCCCGTGGAGTCGTCCAGCCCGCTGGTGATGAGCAACCAGAAGGAGGTGCTGCGCTGCTTCACCGTGCTGGGTATGCAGGCGGAGCCCTTGGTCTCATCAGGGTGCTCACTGCCCTGAGCGTCTGTCTTCCCCGCTGGGCCTGGGGGATGCAGGCAACCAGCAGGGAGCAAGACGGTCTTGATGAGCACTTGCCCGTAGCCTGCTGCTCGCCGGACCGCCTGCTGGCCTTCCTGCTGCCCAAGCTGGACACCAGCAATGAGAGGACCCGTGTGGGCACCCTGCAGGTTCTGAGGCACGTCATCAACGCGGCGGGTGAGTACCTTGTGGAACGGAGATGGGATAGGCCCACCTTGTCCATCTTCAGCATGAAAAGGAGCATTTTGCTTTGAGTTCTTAAAATACTTTCCCCAACCTTCTATTTCGCAAAATTCCCTGCTTTTTGAAGGGTTGCAGCAGTGGTGCTCACCTGCCTGCCAGCAGGTTGTCCATCTCTGATGTTTGCCCTTGGCAGGGGCTGTAGTCGGCAGGCCATGGCGCCTCGGCATGGGGGGCTGGTGGCTGAGTCCTGCCGACGCCCCCCACCTGCAGCCATCTGCTGCAGTGGCCCCTCATTGTGGAGGCCTGGCCATGGGCACAGCTCGCTCCGCTGTCTCTTAGACGTGGACCTTGGGAGGAGTGGAGGCCAGTTCTGTGGAAAGTCCCTGGTTTCCATGTGTCTGAAGATTTCCTCACAACTGGATAGGAGAGTTCAGGTTTCTTGCTTTTAAGCAGTTTTAATCAGCAATAAGCCTGAATGGTTTTCACACCTGAATTTGTGTGTGTGTGTGTGTGTGAGAGTCTTGGTTGCTAAACAGTGGCTGTGGCCATGTCAGGCCTTCAGGTTGGAGCTGGGAGCAGGGAGTGGTGCTAAGATTCTGATGACCTTGGAGGCGCCCTCACCCCACACTTGAACCTGGGACCCCTGACTCAGCTCTGCTGCCCTGAACTTCTAACCTCCTCACTTCTTAATCGGATAAAATAATGTCATTTGCTGAAAAAAGTCGTTTTTCCCTCGGAGAGAGATAAGTGGGCCAGTGCTTAGGTGGCCTTCTCCTCCCCCCACGCAGAGGGCCGCACTGAGGCCAGAGCCCTGCAGCACGGGCTCAGCCCGCATCGTGGCGGAAGGGCTGCCCGGCGTCTGCCTATCGGCAGGCAGGCTGAGCCCCCTGTTGGTTTCTTGCAGCTGCTCAGATGGAAGTTAAGAAACCCGTCATTCTCTCTTCCATGAAGCTCCCTCTTCTGGACACCAACAACAAGGTGAGTCAGCGGGCAGCTTGGTGCAGCCTTGCACAGCGACAGGCGGTATGGCCACCGCTGACAGGCAGCTGCCACCTCAGCACACCAGGCCTCGGCAGGCCTGGGTGTCTGCTGAGCTGCATGTCTGGGCCCCCAGCTTCCTCCTGATGCGTTAACCAGGTGTGAAGCTAGGAAGCAATCCTCAAGACCACCTTGGGGCTTGATCGTTCTCTAGAAGAACCCCCAGAACTCAAGAGCCATTACACCAAAAAGACCTACGTGAGCGTCAGCCACACAGACGCCCATGGGGTGGCCTGGGCACTCGGAGGCTTCGTCCTGGCCCTGTGGAGCTGTGGGCAGCGCTGTGCTGGCTCGCATGGAGGGCTGCCCAGGGAAGCCCCAGCCTTGTGTCTGGGGTCTCTGTCAGGCCTCCGTCACGCAGATCTAGGCATCCAGCCCTTTGGGTGGCCTGATGCCCCACCCGAGTCACAGGGCTAGACGACTTGGTACAGTGGAAGCCCCAGGGAACAGGTGCTTGGACTCCAGCAGGATATCCACAGCTTGGTGGTGACCCCAGAGCTGAGGGCGGGGCTGGCCCTCCCTGCTTGGGCTCAGCAGCAGTGGGTCCCCTTCCCGCAGCTGCCCCAGCCTTTGTGCTCATCCTGCACCCCATTCTTGGGGACTGTCTGTGAGAGTCCCAGAAGCTACTGGAATGGAGCCCAAACCACCGAAGCTGCGTCTGTTTCAGGGCTCCTGTGCCCTGTGCCACCCTCAGAGGGGCCCAGTGCCTGCCCGCTGTGTCGGTGGCCAGAAGCACCCAGCCTAGGGGCCCTCAGGCTGCCACATGGCTCAGTCCCTCCAGACCCATCAGCCCATGGTCACTCAGGACACACATGTGACCTGGGATCTGGGGAGGAGAGGTGTGACCAGGACAGGGGGAGGGTCCCAGAGAGGGGTGCTGGGCTGGGGGAAGGCGGGAGGTGTGGGCAGAGCGGGGGTGAGATGCCGGCCCCTGCTGGGCTGTCATGCTGTGGCCAGCACTCCTCTGAGGCCCCTTCCTGCGCCCCCTGCTCTGGGCAGGTGAAGCGGGCGGTGGTGCAGGTGGTCAGTGCCATGGCCCACCGCGGCTACCTGGAGCAGCCTGGCGGCAAGGCCATGGTCGAGTACATCGTGCAGCAGTGCGCTCTGCCCCCCGAGGCTGAGGTAAGGCACGCCGTCCCTCTATTCCATCATTGCGTGTTGTCTCTTGGACCCGTGGTTTGTCGTCTGACTGCTGAGTGGCGCTCTGGGGGTGTGCTAGTCTGCTAGCCACGTAACAGGTGTGAATAAAGCATCCGTGAAAGTGAGGGTGCAGGTTTCTGCAGGGCATGCGTTTGTCCCCCTGTGTAAGCAGCTACTGTGAGGTGCTGAGATGTTTAATTTCATAAGAAGCTTCCAGGTGGTTTTTGAAAGTAGCTGTGCCATCTCGTGGCCCCAGCAGCAGCTCTGTTGGCACACGGGGTTAGGTCAGTGCTGTGTGTCTCATTTTCTAGCCACTGTGACAGGCTAGCGTTGTGCCTGTGACCAGTGATATTGGCATCCATGTGTCTGCGTGCCTGCTCACAGCTTTTACCTGCTTTGGAGTTGGGCTGTTGCCTTTCTTCTTCAGGACAGAAGTGCTCTTCATATATTTTAGATGCAAGTCCCTTATCAGATTTATGGTTTGTAAATATTTTCTGACGAATTTGTTGCCTCGTAGGCATTTATTTTCTTAACATTGTATTTTAAAAAGCAGAAGTGCTAATGTTTTAGAAGTCCACGTCATTGGGCTTTTGTTTATAGCTCTTGCTTCTGGTGTTGTAACTAGTAAATCCTTTCTTTACCCAAAGCCACAAAGATGTTCCCCCATGCTTGCTTCTAGAAGTTTTACACAAGGTCTGTGATCCAGCTTGAGGTCATTTTGTTTAACGTGAGATGTGGGTTCAGGCTCAGTGTTTTGCACGTGGGTGTCCTGTTGTCGCAGCATGTTCACTGTAAAGACTCTTCTCCCCACGTGGACCAGCTGCCTTTGCCTGGATGTCGAGAACCCAGTGACTTGGATGTTTATAATTTCCTAGGTGATCAGCCTTTTGTGGCTACTGTGGGCTTGTAATTTTATTGCATTGAATCTGGCCAGGTATATTTCTGCTTCTAAGTGTTTCTTGAGATTTTCTTTTTGGCCTAATAACCCTAATAGGCAGTCAGGCGTTCAGCGTTGATTGTGTGTATTTGGTATAAAGTTTTATCTATATTTTTAGAGCATGCTCTAAAACTTGCTATTCAGGCCCTAAACATCTCTATTTTTTTCTTCTCGATCTTTAATTTCTTGGTGAGAGGGGCCAAATGTCTCCAACAGTCATTGCAGTTTTCCCACTTTTGCTTGGTTTTCAGTGTTTGCTTTTCAGAATTTCAAAGCATGAATTGAAGACTCAGAATTTAGAGAATAGAGTCCTTTTTTGCCTGGAAGGTTCCAGGGAGCTGGGCTCTGGAGCACTGGCTCCTTGGGTCTGAGAGAAACCACTGGCCCGTGGGGCAGCAGGGCTTGTCTGTGTTGTTGGTGGGAATGGCATTTTCTCAGGCAATGACCGCGTCCACAAGGACGGAACACCACCTGTGAGGATGCGGTTAGCAGCTCTCAGGAAATGCTCACAGTTTTTCTAGTCTGGATGCTGGAGCTTGGCCCGGGGAGCAGGCTTTCTTGGGCGATTTTAGTGGAGGGCGAGTGTCCTGCCAGTGACCGGGGATGGTCCCCTCCTTAGGGGTTGGGCAGGGCTTGTCATGCTTCCATTCAGGCCGTGTCCTCAGGGCCAGAGCCCACGACTGGTGACCTGCAGAGCAGAGTGCACAGCATCCTGCCCTCCCGCCCCCAGATTCAGAAGCTGGGTGCCGACAGTGAGGCCCTGGCGGCCGATAGCGTGAGGGCCATCAGCGTCAGCACTCTCTACCTGGTCAGCACCACTGTGGACAGGATGGGCGAGGTGAGCACCCCTGCCCTGGGGGACCCACCACCCTGCTCCTGACCCCTCGGTCTGGGAGCAGGTGTGGGGAGGCTGTGGGTGTGAGGAGGCTGCAGTGCAGGGAGGCCACGCTCCTACACACCCTGCACTGCCCCCAGGTCCTCTGGCCGTACCTGCTTGAGTTCCTGGTCCCCATTCGCTTCACCAGGGCACTGAGCCCACTCTGCAGGAGCCTTGTGCACTTGGCCCAGAAGAGGCAGGAGGCGGGGGCCCATGCTCCCCTCATCCAGTACAACGGCAACGGTGTGCCCCTGCCCCAGCCCAGCCCTCCCCCCCTGCCCCCCAAGGGGGCAGCCCTGAGTGCTGTGGTCTCTATCCTTGCAGTGCACCTCCCGTCTCCCTACGCCATCACCACCAGACTCCTGGTAAGCAGCTGCTCAGGCCCCAGTGGCTTCTCCTCCTAGCCAGGTGGCCTCCAGGCAGTGCCTACTCTGAGGGGTGTTGGGGTGGGGGTGGACTCTCCCTTAGTCCCTGTTGCCCCACCCTTGTGCTGTCACTTCCCCGGGAAGGACCATCAGGCACTCCGGGAGGGATTTGGGGAGCTGTGTCTCTGGGGCCTCCTTGCCCCCACCTGGGTGTCCGTGCTCGGCCTCAGGTGGAGCACTGTGGCCCAGGACGCTGGTGGAGACCCCAACTCTGCCTTCTGCAGGCCGTGTCTTCCTATCCCTACGTGGGGGACGGTCGCGGGGCAGCCTCGCTGCGCCTCTTGAATGTCTTGCATCAGGACATCCACCCGGCCCTGGGTCAGCGGTGGGTGACCGCCATCCCCCTGCTGCTGGAGCACCTGGACGGTGAGGCCCAGGGGTGGGCGCTGCCGCTCTTCCTCTGACCCTGATTGTTGCCTGTTGGCATCAAGGCTGGCCACTGGAGACCAAGGTTTTATAAGTTGGAAGAAATCGCCTTTGCTGTGGTTCAGGAAAGGGCCTGGAGAGTGGGCTGGAAAGATGCTCCTTGTCTGGTGTCACCCGCGAGCTCACTGGATGTGGGCCCTTTCTTCCTCTATCCTGGAGCCGAAGGGGCCTGGGCCTGGTGGAGGGGACTCTGAGCTCTCCACTGCTGTCCGCCAGGCTGAGCGGGTGACTGGTCATTTCAGAATACAGTGAAGAAACCCTGTCACAGAAGGAGTGGGAAGAAAAGCTGCTGGTGGTGAGAGAAGAGGAGAAGACGAGAGTTAGCCTGCTTTGGGAACAGGCCCTTTTCTGCCCGGGTGGGGAGGGCTGGGCAGTGGGTGCTGGGGGCACTGTACCCCCCAGAGTGGTGCTCGCCGTGACCTGATGGTGGTGGGGAGGGGCGCGGGGACAGGCGGGTGTCTCTGGGTGAGGACTGCGTGCTGCGATGGGGTCACATCACAGGGGCTGCTCTGGCCAGAGAGCCCTCCGTCCTGTCCCCTGCTTGGTTGAGGCCCCAGTGCCCCATGTGCTGCACACCTGACCACCCAGAATTTCTGTCTCAGCTTCAAAGTTACCTACGGCCATTCGGAGCTATGGCACAGGACCTGTGGTCACCGCCTGTGGCACCTGGGGCTTTGGGTTCTCCCCTAGGCCGGCCAGTGAGAGGCTGAGCCTGCCCTCATTGGTTGAGTTCCTGTCCGCAGTTTCTCCGGGATTCCCTGGCTGTCGTGTCTGACAACACCTGGGTCTGCCACCTGACCCTGGAAATGTGCAAGCAGCTACCCAACTACAACGGGACGCCCCTGGAGAAGGTGCATGGGGAGGGGAGCCCCAGGAGGAGAGGAGGGGGAAGGGGAGCCCCAGGAGGAGCTCCCCCAGGAGGAGGTGCAGGAGGACACACCGCCAGCAGTGCTGTGGGCACGGCCCTCGATCCTGTCCCCTGATTCCGTCTCTTGCTCCCTGAGCCTGTCTGATGGCCGCTGTGGTCCTGGCAGGACCTGGAGCAGAAGGCTGTGGGCTGGCGGCTGGAGACGCAGGGCTCCGCACCCACCTGCTGCTCCTCAGACAGTGCGCAGAGCACGTCTGGCCCTTGCAGTGGTGTGCAGTGGTGTGTCTGGCCTGTGGTGCAGGCACTGAGTGCCCCGCTAGGGGCATCCCTCCTCTGGGGAGCTGGCACCAGCCCTTGTCTGGCTTCATTGCAGAACTTCCTGTACAAATGTGTCGGGACCACCCTGGGTGCCGCTTCAAGTAAGGTGGTGAGGAAGCACCTGCGGGAGCTGCTGGAGACGGCCCGATACCAGGAGGAGAGGGAGCACGAGGTGGCTGCCCCCCAGTGTGTGTGTGTGCACGCCTCCCCACCCCACCTTGCCCAGGTGTGAGTGCACCTGTGCCTCCCCAGGGCCTTGCCTGTTGCTTTGGGATCTGTGCCATCTCCCACCTGGATGACACCTTGGCCCAGCTGGACGACTTTGTGAAGTCAGACGTACTCAGAAAATCTGCTGGCATTTTCAACCTTTTTAAGGTAGCGAGGTCAGGCTGACAGCTGAGGGGGAGGCCTGGGGTGGGCTGGCCCGGGGTTTTGCCTTAGCTGCGGTGCCAGCATGCTGAGGTTCAGTAGGGCGGACAGCGTTGGTCCTAGAGCTTCCTGGGCTCGGTGCCCTGCAGGCCGGGGGTGGGGCAGGGAGCTGGCCTCCAGTCTCTGCTTCCTCATGGGTGGGGCCGGCATGTGTGGGCTCTCTCCCACACTGGGGTAGGGGGCAACGAACCGGCTCTGGGCAGCAGGATGGGAGCAGCCCCTTCCTGTCCCACCCCTGGTTTGTGTGTCATCTGCCCCCTGGTGGCTAGTGGGGGCTGCACATGGGCTGAAGCCAGTTGTTGGGGAGCATCTGCGCTGTCTGCTCCTACCCTAGCCTGTCTTCCTGGACCAGGGTTACCAGTGCCGGAGTCTCGGGCTGGTGTAGTATGAACAGGGCCCTAGGACAGAGGGGCCCTGGGCAGCTACCCAAGCGAAGACGGGGACCCCACCTGGCCCTTTGGAAGCTCTCAGTCCCCAGCCCCTCCGCCTGCTTGCCCCTCCCACTGTGGTCCCGGCCTGTGTCCTTTCCCTTTTGACCCTTGGTCCCCAACAGGCCCTAGACTCCTCAGTCAAGTGGCATCTTCCTTCACACTGGCTCTGCCGTTCTTTGGCACCTGGGGTCAGAGGGCGCGGCTCCTGTTGGGGGTGTGATTGTCACAGAGTTCTGACTTCTCAGAATCGAAGTGAGAGTGAGGCCAACAAAGTGAGGAGTGCGCTGATCCTGTGCTATGGGCACGTGGCAGCCGGGGCCCCGCGCGAGCTGCTGCTGGCCAGGGTGGAGGCGGACTTGTTCTGGAACATGTCCCAGTGCTTCAGCACCAAGGTGGGCGTCTTCTGGGTGTCTCAGAGGCTTGGGGCGGGGCGCTGCCTCAGGAGCCGCTTATGTGACTTGTCTCACTTCTGTTGTCCAGGTTCTGGGGATAAAGGTAGAAACCCAGGTACAGTGTGCGGGGCCTGGGCTCTCTCCTCTGTCTGGGCTGGCCGGGGTGGCAGCGGGGCACTCCTGGGGCATCCTAGTCCCAGTTCAGGCAAGGCCTGCAGGACGGCCCTCTAGGGCCTAGGAGCTCCTGCCCTGGCCCAGGCCCCGGAGGTTGGGGGGACGGAGGGGAGGTGGTGGCTCCCAGGCCGGGCAGGGGCCTCAGTGTGCCCCTCTCCTGGCTCCACTCCATCTCTGCCAGCGCCTGGTTGGGGGAGTTCTGCAGCCAGGCAACAGCCTCTGCCTCACTAACACAACTCCCTTGTGGACTCTGGCACTAACCTGGGAACCTTCTCTGGGAGTGGCTGGGCTGTCCCCTTGAAGAGCGGACCCCCGCCACCCTGGGTCTCCTGGGGTCTCTGGGCCAGGGCTGTTCTGTGAACTCTCTCTGTGACTCAGCCCTTTAGAGCTGGGGGCCAGCCCTCTGCTGGGGCTCTGCCAGAGCAGCTGCGTCCCCTCCACTTGGGGGAGGCAGCTGGATGGCGCCTGGCAAACCTGCAGTCATCTGCCCAGGGTTGTGACCCCGGGACCCCCAGGTTGGGCCCACAGCCAAAGGCCTTGGGTTCCTTCGCAGACCCATCTTGGCCTACGTGGAGGACTGGCCGAGAGCCCGTAGACTGGAGGGGAGTCCACGTCTGGCTTGCAGGAGAGTGGCTGGCGCCCTGGCCTCGCCACTGTGGGTGGCCCCCTCCCATCGGGCTCAGCCCCTGGGCCTCGGGCCTTGGTGGCTCCCACAGCCCAGTTGTCCTTGCAGGACCCGGCCCTGAGACTGAGCCTGGTGCAAAGTGTGTGCATGGCCACCCAGGCCATCTGCAGCAGTGCCCACGGCAGCTCCTTCCACCTCTCGAGGAAGGCGGAGCTGGTGGCGCAGATGGTGGTGAGTGTGGGCGGGCTGGGGAGGACCGAGCCCCCGGGTTGTGGGGCCTGACCCGGGGGCAAGCTGGAGCTTTGGCCAAGGGCTGCCCTGCGGCTGCTCTCCCAGGAGTTCATCAGAGCGGAGCCCCCAGACTCGCTGAAGACGCCCATTTGGAAGAAGGCCATGCTTGCCTGCACGTACCTGGTGTATCCTTTCCTTGGGGGGCGGCTGTGGGGGGCCCTCTGCGTGAGAGCTGGGCCTTAACTGGCGGCTCAGTACCCTGGAGCCGGCCCTGGAGGAGCAGGTGCAGGCGGACCTGATTCACAGCTGCCTGCACCGTGTCATGGCTGTGCTGCCGGAGCCAGAGGAGGGGGACAGCCCCCAGGAGGTATCAGCGGCCCCCACAGTAGGGGGGGACCCCCAGGAGGTATCAGCGACCCCTGTGGTGGGAGGTGGGGGACAGCCCCCAGGAGCTATCAGCGGCCCCCATGGTGGCCCTGTCCAGGGGTGGGGGCTCACAGCAGGACTGGCAGCTTCTCTTGTTCCAGTCCCTGTACCTGGACACCGTGCAGGTCCTCAAGGACTTGCTGACGAGCCTTCTTCTGTGGAACATGACGCCCCTGGGTCTGCAGGTCATGGTGGAGGTGTGTGGCAGACAGTGGCACTCTGTGCAAGCGGGGGGCGGCCTGTGAGCCAGTGGGCAGGGCCCCTCTGGCCTGGGGGTTATGCAGATGGGTGCAGTCTGAGCAGACAGGGGTTCGGAGCTTGATCTCTCTGCTCCCCCATCGTGGGGCCTGGACAGAGAGACCCTGAGGTGCCCCATATGGGCACTCCTGACCCTCTGAGGCCATCATGATGGTGGATGGTGTCTAGGAACACCATGTCCTTGCATGGGCATGGCTAGAGATTACGCCAGGGGTGGCCGTGGCCGTAAGCCACATCAGCAGGACAGAACGAGGGGGTGGGGGAGCGCTGCCCAGGGGGCCCACTCTGATCTGGTGCACTGGCCCCCGTGCCCAGAGGGTGGCCTGGCAGGGAGGCTGCCCCAAGCTGCACCTACTGAAGCCCCTTCTTCCTCAGCACCTGAGCCCATGGATCAAGTCCCCGAGGGGCCACGAGCGGGTGCGGGCGGTCGGCCTGAGTGCCTGCCTGCTGCAGTTCTTCCTTCAACACCTGCAGATCAGCGTGAGTGCCCCAGGGTGGCCTGCGAGGCCCCTCTTCAGCCGCATGCCCATCCCTTGGCCCGGGGCCACAGCATGGGGCCCTCGCGTCTCCCACTGCCTGGTGCTGTGAGTGGCACTGTCCTCTCCTGGGCTGTGGACAGAGGACCACAAGGGTCAGCAAGTGTCCCCAGGGCTGGCCACTCAGCATTGAACCTGATGGGCAGCCTCATCCTTAGGAGCCTGCCCGACACAGGGAAGGGTGATGGGTGTTGGAGGCAGAAGCCGCAGCTCGGGCCAAGGTAGGGACTTGTGAACCCCTGGAGCGCGGCAGAGAAGACAGCACCGTTAGTTGGAACAGTGGGAAGGAGCGCCTCCCAGAGCCCCGTGGTTACTTTGCATTTTAGTATTTGTTGGGGTTCAGCAGCTCCTCTTCCCTTGTTAGAACCTCGCAGTTGTTCTTACGAGGCCGTTACTCTGCTGGCTTTAGGGTAGACGGGCATGGTCCTCCTACGCTCCCGCGTGGCCTTGACAGGAGTGTACCAAGGGCTCCTGTGCTGATAATGGTGGACCTGGCCACCCCAGCCCCCGGCCCTAGCAGAGGCACGGTCTGTCGCTGCTGTCTCCACTGTACATAATCATTTACTTATTGTGGTAGGCAGGAGAACTGGACTTCTGGATATTTAGGAACTGGTAGGAACTGGGTAGTTTATAAGGAATAAAATTTCTCTATGACTCTTAATGAGTGTTTAGTTAATTCTCTGCTCTTCAGACACACAGCCACAGCCGTTCACAAAGGTCATGAGTTTGGCCTTTCTCACCATTTCGACACCTGCTGGCTTGTGCTGCTGACTGCAGGAAGGTGGACACTGGCGGTGGCCCCAAGCCATTAACTCTCAAGCAAGATGCTCGTTGGTTGGCAGTGTTTATTTTTTTGTTGTGTTCAGGGCATCGTCTGTTGGCTGGCTTAGACAGCTTTTCCTACCCAGGTTCTCCCGTGGTCTGTTTTTCACGTAACCCTGGTCCAACCAGAGTTCATTTTTCATTCGTGATGAGACAGGGCTCTGCCCTTGTGGAGAGGAACGCAGCTGGTGGCCCTCAACCCCCGTCCAGCCTCCCCCTGGTTTCGGGAGGAGTAACAGCCTGGAGCCCCACACCTTTCAAGAGCCTGTGCTGGGCAGGCGCGTGGTGGCCCCTCCCAGGGAAGCCACTTGTGTGTGGGCTGTGTGTGGGTGGTGGGTAGCTGATGTCCCCCAGTTTGGGGCATAGGAAACAGGGCCCTTTGCTCAGAGCACGGTTGAGAGGCTCTGTATTCGAGGAAAGCAGGAAAGGCTCTGAAGAACAGGCCCAGTCCCCATGGGGATGAAAGGGGTTGTGTAGCACCCCTTGGCTTTTGGGGCAGGAATTCCACGTGTCTGAGGAGTGATCAGAAGCCGGCCATGCCCTGTCCACACCGCTGCTTTCCCAGCTCTCGTCCCTCTTGGGACCCACCCTGGGCTGGGGGAGGGCTGCCCTCTGGTCACAGGCCTGCCCATATCTGGGTCCAGGGGGTACAGGTACCTGCCCACCCCAGCGACTCCTGAGCCCCGGTGCCATCTCTGGCTATCTGCCCCCAGAGTCCCCACAGCACCCCTATGTCTGCCTCTCCAGGCCCTGGTGCCCTTCCACAACCTGGGCCTCCTCATTGGCCTCTTCTCCCCACGGTGCGCCGACCTCTGGCCTGCCACTCGCCGAGAGGCTGTGAGCTGCATCCACTCCCTGCTATACCTGCAGCTGACCTGTGTGGGTGAGCCCCCCTGGCTGGGCAGCAGTGTCTGTGTGTTAGGGGGATGAGGGAGCAGAGGCTGGGCCTCTGGTGGCCAGGGAAGGCCTGCATCCACCCCACGTGCCCTGCTGCCTTGCAGGCTTCTCGCGAGACTACCAGGACGACGTGGCTGAGCAGCTCCTCAGCCTCAAAGATGGCCTGGTGCACCCTGACCCTGCCATTCTCTTCCATACCTGCCACAGCATTGCCCAGGTACCTGCCAGTGGCCGCTGCAGCAGCTCCTTGCACGTACGGGCTGTGTGGGTGCCAGCTGGGCAGGCAGGCAGGTCTTATCAGAGTTCTGTGTCCAGCACCAGCCCGCCCCTCCTGCACTTGCTGTGCCCACCCTCCGGGGCCCAGTAGGGGGTGGCAGGAGCTCAGCTTCTGGCTGCACAAGGTTGAGAAAGCTGCCCTAGCCCACCCGGTGACTCCCAAGCCAGGACAGTGCTTCTGTTCCACTTGGTGACTGGAAATGACCCTCAGGGGTCTGGAGGCTTTCTCTCCTGCTGAAGATGGAAGGGAAGGGGGTTAGCAGGGCCCTTTGTGGGGGTCAGGGGGGCTGAGACATTGAGAAGCAAAGACCCAGCCCAAGGGGAGTCCAGGGGGAGTGGGAACTTCATGTTTGGGGGTCAGACTTTCTAAATATTCATCCACTTTTGTGATTTTATTTCTTCTCTGTACAGAGTTTATCTGCCCTAACTTCTGGTTGCTCTCTGTTATGTGGAGGGAGCACAGGGACTCTCTTATGTGGGAGGAGCTGAGGGTGCTTTGGAGCCTCTGAGGCTGGGGAGTCCAGGATAGAGCATGCCCCCATCTGCCCTTGACTCTACTCTAGAGAGGCTGCACACCAGGACCACTCCTAGTCTACCCCGCTGGTCAGGAGAAGCCTCTGGGAGGGTGCTGACCTGGGCCCTGCAGATGCCCAGGGACCCCCTTCCAGGGGCCTGGAGGCCAAGGGCTGCACCTAGACCTGGCTTCAGTCTGGGTAGGGGTCCTGGGCGTGGGCCACCCCACCCCGCACTGGCAGAAGCTCTAAAGGCTTTAAGGGCCTGTAAGAGGGTGGGAAGGGCTGGAGGAGGGGTTTGAAAGGGGCCAGTCCTTCCCTGAGAAGCTGTCCCTGGGATGCCACGCCCCGAAGGTGTGCTGAGCCCCTCCTCTCTGTCTTCCTGACACAACTGTCCTCCTAGCTTATTGCCAAGCGCCTCCCTCCAGATCAGCTCATCAACCTCTTGCTAACCTTGTTTGAGAGCCTGGGAGATCCCGACAAGAACTGCTCGCGAGCTGCCAGCGTCATGATCAACTGCCTGCTGAAGGAACGGGGCAACATGCTGCAGGAGAAGGTGGGGCCTGGGGGCGGGGCCAGGGCCTGGTCTAGAGCTCCCTGGGGGCATGGCGTGGGCGTGGTCATGTACAGAGGGTCAGCCGGGAGTGCCGGTGGGCAGGGCTGGTAACCTGGGGCTCCCCACCCAACTCCCTGCTCTGTGAAGGTTTGGCCCTCAGCACTCTGCGCTTCTCCCTGTGGGCCTGATGGGATAAATCTTCCTCTTCTCTTTGAAGACTGAACTAGGCGAAAGTAACTGCTCAGAACGTAAAGATAGAAAAGGCAATTGAAAGGGAAAGGCCAGTGCTAGGGTCTGTGATTGGGCACTGAGCCGGCACAGGCTGAGCGCCCTGCTCACATTGCTGGTGAGGACAGGGGTCCACAGGGTCACTAGGTGCTGGCACAGAGGCTTCCGCGGCAGGTCCAGCCCAGAGCAGAGGCGCCCGGGACACGCAGATCCTGCCCTATCCACCATCCCATCATCACCTTTGAGGCCTTCTGGCCATGAGCTCATGTGGCGGCCCACGTGGTCCCCAAACAGTTGCCAGCCGCCCTGACAGATGTGCTCAGGTCCTGAGGCCTGAACAGGCTCCAAAGCTCAGGTGACTGCTAGATGAGTGCTAGATTCATGGCTGCCCGTGAGTCCTATGAACTACATGACCCAGCAGGTGCGTTCCCATATGCTTGGACAAAGATTTAAGCTCCCTATTAAAGTGAAGCATAGCAATAGAAAAGGGGGGTTGTGCTAAGTGGACAGCCTTGGGGTTCACAGGAGCAGAGGCCCTACCAACCCCAGAGCCCCTGGCACCCCAGCTGGCTCCACAGGGTGCCACTAGCTCTCTGCAGCACAGAGCAGGGCTTGGGATGCACCTCGTGTAGCAGGAGCCTCACGTCTGGCGTGCATGGCCGTCGTCTGTGGGACGGCGTGTGTCTTCCAGGCCTGGCCCACGTGGGTCGCCCCATCACTCCCTCACGCCCACCTCAGCAAGTGCTGGGCAGTTCCCAGTCTGAGCACAAGTGCTGCTGGAGTCAGGCTCCTTTGGACCTGAGGGTGCATTTCGGTTGGAGACACGGCCAGGAAAGTGACTGGGGCCGCAGGAAAGCTGTCCCAGGGCTGTCAGAAGGCCTCGGGGCTGTCCCAGCTCCTTCGCGCACGTTTCTCTGTGGCTTATGACCTGGAACACTTGCATGTTTCTTGGCTACTCAGATCTCCTCCATGAGGAGAGTGATCTTGGCCATTTTCTTCTGGGTGGTCTGTGCTTTTCTTACCAGTTTGCAGAAGTACTTTGTATATTCTGGGTACAAGTCCTGTATTGGATGGGTCCCTCACAGGTGTTTTCTGGGGGGAGGCGAAGCAGGAGCTGCCAGTGGAGAAGCCCTGTGTGGAGGGGCCGCCTGCCGAGGTGGGGGTGGGGGTGTGTGTGGTGTGGCGCCTGGAGGGGAACGTGTGCCACTGTGGGACCCCAGCCAGGGCCTGAGGCTGTGGGGCAGGGAGTGGAAGGAGGATGGAGGAGGGTGTGACTGCAAGCGACGGCCAGGGGTTGACGGGCCAAGGTTCAGGTTTTGCACTGAGTGGGGCTCCTGGGTCAGCTCTGAGTGGTAGAAAGGTAGCCTTGGGGCTCTGTATGGGGGGAGGGGGACAGCCGGACTGCAGGCCGTGGCCGCTGGTGGTCCTGGTGTCTGTATATACATGCACACGTTTTGTTGATTCGTTCCTTTGTCGTGGACACTTGGTCTGCTTCCTTCTCTTGGCTGTTGTGAGCCATGCTGCTGTATAACGTGGGTGAAAGGCATATCTCTTCAGGATCCTATTTTGTTTTGGGTAAACATCTGGAAGTGGAATTGCAGGATCTTATGGTGATTCTATTTTGAATTTTCAGAGGAACTGCTATACTGTTTTCCATAGTGACTACACCCGTTTATGTTCCCACCAGCAGGGCACGGGGGTTCTGGCCAGTATTGGTCAATGCCTGTGTTTTTAATAGTGGCCACCCTGATGTGTGTGAAGCAGCATGTCATACTGGTTTCAACTTGCTATTCCTCTGCAGTGAGTGATGTGGATATGCTTGCCAGCCATTTGTCTTCTTTGGAGAAGTCAACATCCCTGCCCATTTCCAGATCAGGTTATTGGATTCGATATCATTTTGGAACTGTAGGAGCTGCTTGTACTCTGAAATTAACACATTATCAGATACATGACTGGCAGGTGTTTTTGCATAGGTTGTCTTCTCCCTAGATTGTGTCTTTTGCTGCAGCTCCATATGCAGTGCTTTGAGGCTCATTTCCAAGGAGTCATTACCAAATCTAGTGTCCCGAAGATTTCCGTTTTTCTCTAGAAGTTTACTAGTAGTTTTGAGTCCTGCCCGTACTAGATAAATCAGGGTGCCTCTCCCGGGGCCCATGTGCTGAGCTGGCTGCCGGCCTCCAGAGCTGCTAGGCTGTCTCCTCCGGCTCAGCCTGCAGACCCACTCAGCACACCTACCCCAGGGTGGTGTCCCTGCCTCACGCTTCCAGTCTGTCTGCAGCAGGCCCCTCTAGCTCACGTGACAGGGACACTGGCATCAGCACCATTGGTACCATTTCCTTTCTTGCCCTGAGAGCCTGCTGGGGGACCCCCAGAGACACCTGGACGGTCGGACTTGAGTTTCTCTGATACCGAATCAGAAAAAGGAGTCCTAGTCGGTGACCTGTGGCCGGGCTGACCCCTGCCCCAACACCCCAGGATGGTCAGGTGGGCGCAGAGGGAACTGGGGGTCAAGGGCAGAGGGACATGGCAGGAACGAACAGCTGCCTCCCATCGTGCAGGCATGGGAAGCAGCGCTGCTCCACAGAGATGGCCAGCAGACCCGAGGCAGAGGGTGCCCCAGCCCAGTGGTTCCTCCTGGGCATGTGCCTGGGTGAGGCAGCCGTGCCCACAAAAATCTGTGCAGGTTAGGGAGTGGGGGGACCCCATGAAGAGGGTTCCCAGTCTGGAGCTGCGGGTGTGGGCTGCTGAGGGCGAATGTGGAGCAGCCCAGCAGGCCTGAGGTGGCCCTGAGCCCCCTGGGCAGGGTGGGCCCCGCTCACCAGTCCCGGGAAACCGAGAACCCGGTGCGGACACAGCCAGAGCCACCACACCTGAGCACTGGAGTACCATCACGGCTCCAGAGAGGTCCAAGCTGCTCTTGGGGCTCACGGGTATTGCTGCTGAGAAAGTCTGCAGAAGCAAAGACAACAGAGACAGATGAGCTGAGACACTGTCTCAGACTGACACCCAAGGGAGCAAATGGAAACAGGGAAAAAATTACACGCAGAAATTTGAAATGCAGTAAAGTAGACATACAGGCAGTTATGTTCCAGGGGACTTTGAGAACCTGGGGTGAGGGACAGGCCTCCGCAGGGCGCCACCATCACCGGCACCCACGAAAACTGTACCAGCGCCAGCCAGCCAGGCCTGGGGTCTTCTGGGGAGCCCTGCCCCTCATGGCTGAGAAAGAGCCCAGGAGACTGGAGTGAGCCACGCTCCTTGCCCCAGAGATGGTGTGGCCTGTTCCAGTGGCACTGTGAATGGGACGATCACAGCCCATCTACCCACGAACGTCACTGGGCCCACGCCAACGGCCAAGACGAGAACCCAGCCACAGTTGGCTCAGGGCCACCCTCCCACCAGGCTTCCTGAGCAGGCTCAGTGTGGCGGCAGCCAGCTGGTCAGGGAGGCGCAGCTGGATGGGCTGAGGGTCGGGGCCGATGGGCGGAGCCATAGCAAAGAGGTCCAGGTCCTTAGAAGGTCGTCAGCCTTGTGGACTCGGGTCATAGAAAGAGGACTTGGTTATGTTTACAAATCCTTTGAGAACTGTGGTGACAGAGCCTCTCCTTCAGGCTGGCCACACGTGTGCCTACATTTCCCCCCTGCCCTTGTCCCCGCTGTGGGCGTGGGTCCCGTCAGAGCTTGGCGGGCCCTTCCCTCTGCTCTTGGGCCCAGGGCCCCCGGCGGGTCCTCAGCCAGCCCTGCCCCAGGGTGGAGCCAACGACCGCCAGCTGCCCCATGCAGGGGGCCCTGTCCCTGGGGCCGTGGCCAGCACTGTCATCAACTTTCGCCTCATACCAGGATGCTTCCTAGCTGTCCAATATGGACGGTGCGGGGCGGCACCCCATCAGCTCGGGCCGCCGGGTGCCCTTGCTGCCCATCGGCTGCTGCTCAGCCGCCATGGCCAGAAAGCCTGCCCCTCCTAGCCAAGCCTATGGCCTGGGAGGAGGGACGGAGCGCTTTCCGGTGAGGAGTGGGCAGCTGTGTCTTGCCTGCAGGGGTCCAGGCAGGGTCACCCTGTGAGCCTCAGCACTCACCCCCGTGGCCTGGCCCTCCCACTCTGTCCCCTCAGGTTGTGTGTGTGTTTCTGTCTGTCCTGGCACCTCCCGCCAGCAGGCCCCTCTTGGGTTCCTGTCCCTTCCCACATGGACTCTGGGGCCATGAGTCATCTCCCTTGGCCCTCAGGGCTCTGGCTCCTGTCCTTCTTCATCAGGGCTGGGAGCAAGGAGCCCCGACATCACCGGCGGGTGAGGGGTGCTGGCTTCCCTGGCCCCAGGGATTGGTGCGCACGTGGGCATGTCCTGCCGCTGGCCTGACTGCCGCCTGCCCACAGGTGCCCGAGATTGTGAGTGTGCTGCGCTCCAAGCTGCAGGAGACCCGAGAGGAGCACATCCTACAGGCCGCACAGCACAGCGTGTTTGCCCTGGCCACCCACCACTGTGCCTCTGTGGTGTCCAACCTTCTGGGCAGCCCCCTGCCCTTTGACAGGTACCTGGTGCTCACCCACCTGCAGGGATGGATGGGGTTCCATGCTCTGGTGTCCCCACGCCTGACCAAGTATTTGTGGGCCCCCTAATCCTGTGTGTGGGAGCCTGGAGGCCCTGGCACTGGGCCGGGTGGAGATGGCTTGCTCTCTTGGGCAGTGCTCGCCAATTCTCTGGGGCTGGTGCTCTGCCGGGCCTCCATCCACCATCATCCATGAGCAAGACCCTGGCCCAGGGCCCTCCTCGAGCCAGGAAAGGTCTCCATTTGCCACCCCGGCTCCCGAGGATACCACTGGCGCATCAGTGACACTCCAGTTGCCACCATGGGGTTCTCAGGGCAGAGCGTGTCCACACCGGGCCTGTGCCAGGCCCTGTGGGTCCCCAGTCCCCAGGGCCCTTGCTTCTGCGCTAAGGCCTCCAGGCAGCCTTTGCTCTGCTCCCAGTGCTTCCAGAGCTCAGGGCCCGCTGGGCATGCCTTTCTTTGGGTCCACGTGGTGGATGGAGCCGGCACCTGTGATCTGGAGACCCCCACGCCAGGGGACAGGGAGGCAGCGCATCCTTCCCTGTGGCTGCGGCCTGAAGCGCCTGCACCTGCCCCAGAGTGCGGCTCCCACGGCCTGCTTGGCTCTCGCTTAGACAGCGGGCACCACTCCCCAGATGCGGCGGTCCTGTTTGCCACTGCCCCTCCTGCCATCACTGTCGGCCTTTTACCCTTTGCGCTCCAGGGGTCCCTTTCCCAGAGTAAACCACACTTGATAGCTGATATGGTTGGGATTAAACCAACTGCCTATTTTTCTTCCCTTGGTCTTTTTTATCTTCCTTCCTGTCTTTTTAGATTGACAGGGCCTTGTTGCAGTTTCACTTTTCACTCGGTTAGTTTGGAAGTTGCACTCCTGTGTCTGGACCACGTTTACTCAGCCATCCCTCTCCGGGGCTGTTGCCGGGTTTGGAGCTTGAGCTCAGCACATGCCTCCCTTTAGCTTGAGTAAGAGGATGTGTCCTTTCTGGCTCCTGTGAGCCCAGATTGGGCTGAGGCCAAGGGACGTGCACGGGGTGTCCCTTGTTGATGGTGCTCTGCACCTTCTGGCAGAGAGGAGTCTGAGGCTTTCAGTTCTTAGTCCTGCCAGGGGGCTCCCTGGCTTCTCGAGCCTGTGAGTTAGTGTCAGTGTCTGTCAGCAGCTCTCCCGACTTTCAGCCTGTCTCTTCAGACACCGTCTCCCTTCTGCTTGTGAGACGCCACTCGAATGTGCGCTCACCCCCACCACCCTGCCCCTGACACCTCTGCTTCTGAACATCTGATGACCCTTCCCTGCGGGGTTCTGGGCAACTTCCTCCACTTGTCTTCCAGTTCACCATTTCTCTCTCCTGCCGTGTCCAGGCTGATGTCAAGTACGTCACCGAGCACAGCGCTGCGTGTCTTGTCTCATCATTTCTAAAGGGCTGTTGGTTCGCTTCCAAATGTACTCTGTGTTTAGAGTTTCTGGTTCTGGTTAGATCTCTGATGTCTGTCGCTTCTCCCTGTAAACGTACCGTGCAGCTGCAAACCTGTGTAAACGCTGGGGCTGGGGTAGCTCGGGCCTCCTGCAGCCTCTGCCTGACTTCACCTGCATGCCTCTTTGGCCACGTGCTGCTCTTTGCTCAGAAGTGACTTGCAGGCGTGCTTGGGGCTGGGGTGACAGTGACTCCTCTAGGGAGCCCAGTGTCTGCTTCTGGCAGCTCCAGGGGACACCTCCCCACGACTGGGTCTCTGCTCACCATCAAGCTGCCTGGTTAGGATCCTGGGTTGGAGGAAGGGGTCACTCAGGGCCTGGAGTCAGGGTGCTGTTTGTGGCCTGGCTGGAGCCGAGGCCGGTGGGCATGCCGGGGCTGTGGAGCTGGGGCCGGCAGAGGCCTCAGAGGAGTTGTTCTCCTGCCCCTCCAGCCACACCTGCACCCTGTGGCGAGCACTGGCCTTGGAGCCCGGCCTCGCTGCACAGGTCCTGGGGCTGCTCCTGGAGAAGATAAGCAAGGACGTCCTGTTTGAGGAGAGCCAGGCCTTCCTGCTGAGCAGCACGCCGGACCGCGTGGCCACCCTGCTGCCCCTCGCAGTGAGTGGGGGCTGGGCCGGCACGCACCGCCCCCTCTGCCCTCCCCCGTGGGCCCAGAAGGCGATGAGGGGCCACGTGGCCGCTGCCAGAGGGCCCCATGGGGAGCCTGGGTTGCGCCTTGCTGGCACCTGGCAGCTGATGGGAACCCTGGAGCCGGCGAGCTGTGAGCCCAGGCTCGTAAAGTCCCCGCAGGTGTAGGCCCCCAAGGGAGCCCACTCTATTTCATCCTACGGGGAAAAAAATAAACCCAGCTTGGCAGCATTTCCACAGTGAAACAGCTGCAAGAATTTCCTTCTCCTGCTGAGGAGCCAAGAGCAGATGCTGGGAGCTGGTCCTCAAGGTGGCCACGTTGCCCCGGGCCTGCCTTCTGCCCCGTGGGCCAAGCTGGACAGGGCTGGGCTCCTCATCTCACCCCCACAGCTACCCCTCCCAGGGCCCAAGAGCTCATGGAATGCCGGGTGCCTGCAAAGAAAGAGGAGCTGTAGGCTGGTTTTTGTCCCGGGTGCAGGGTCTAGCGTTCTCTGAGCCTACCCTGAGGGTAGGGGCAGAGGCTGAGGTGGCCCGTCCACAGGCCACCTGTGCACTGCACGAGGTCGCATCTGCCCCGGCGTCCGGGCCAGCAGTGCTGGAGCTCTACCCCCAGCTGTTTGTGGCACTGCTGCTGCGGGTCAGCTGCACCATGGGTGTCCAGCCGCCCAGGCAGCTGCAGGCCAAGGAGAGGAGGAGCGCCAGCTCAGGCCTGGCCTCACGGAGCCTCGAGCCTTGCAGGTGAGTGGGCCTGGCCTGGCACCCCCAGGCCGTGACTGTCGGCTGCTGGAAGTAGCTTCCCAGCGGTTGGGGGCGGGGGGGGTTGGTCAGCGGGCACCAGCTGACCCTGAGCTGCGCCTTCCCTGGGGAATGCTTGGGGTCGGCAGGTTCCAAGCCAGCCCACTCTGAGTGCAGCCTCAGTCCTCAGCCACACTAACTGGGGCCCCAACTTGAGACCCTGCAGGGCCCCCACCTGCAGTTGGCCACGGCTCTGGCCCCAGCCCTGTAGGAGCGCAGCTGCCACATGGGTGAGGCCCTGCTGGCTTGGAGCAGGGCCTGGTGCCACTGGCTGTGCCCGCGCCTTCTCTATGTCTCTCAGTCGGGGGGTCTGGGGACAGGCTGGGGCCCCTTCAGGTCTTGCAAGAGCAGAGGGCCCACAGTGCTGCTCAGGGGAAGGGACACTGGTAGCAGGGAGCAGGCTGGGGGTCCCTGGGCATGTCTTCTAAGAGCATAGGCGGGTGTGTGTGCACATGCGTGCAAGGGGCAGAGCTGTGCCCTGCCTGCGCCAGCCGAGCCCGTACCCGTATCTCCGCAGCTCTGCGGTGGATGCGCTGCAGGCCGTGCTTGTCCGCGGTGGCAACGAGGATGTGGTACAGTGCATGGAGCTGGACGGGGGCTGGCAGTTGCTCAGGACCTCGGCTGGGCATGAGGAAGGTGTCACCCGGCTGGCCAGGTGAGCGGGCAGCACGTGGGGCAGCGGGGAGTCCGTGAGGGCAGCAGGTTCTGTAGGTGCAGTGGACCGGGCACAGGGGGAAGGCCTCTTTGGGGGGGTCGTGTCTGAACGGAGGATGTGCAGGGCACCTGGGGGGCGGGGCTAGCGGGCCAGATGGTACAGGGTGGGAGGCAGGCACGCTCCCCAGGCCCCCGGGACTGGTGTGCTCTGGGCAGCCTAAGGCCCCAGCTCTTGCCCGCGTGCCTCCTTCCCAGTGCCATGGCAAAGTTCGCAGGCCCCCGGCTGCCCCTGGTGATGAAGCTGCTCTTCACCACACAGAGTAGCATGTATGAGGTCCAGAGGGTCACCTCCACAGCCTTCCTGGCTGAGGTATGAGCACTTGCTTTGCACCATGAATGGAGGGGGGAGGGGGGCAGTGTGAAGTACCCCCCATAGGCAGGCCTGGGTAGGGCAGGGGAGCCACATTGAAAACCCACCCCAGACCAAGGCAGTGGGAGCCAGGGAGGGGTTGGGGTCAGGAGTCAGGGGAGGTTGAGGAAAGGCCAAGAGCCCCCCTTGGCCTGCTGGCCTCAGCCATGTCCCCTCAGTGACCAGGGGCCGGTGCTGCCCGGTGCACTTGGGCGGGTGTGGTGGTCAGCACACCTCTGCCCCCAGCTGCTCAGCAGCAATGTGGTGAACGACCTGATGCTCCTGGAGTCGCTGCTGTACAATCTGATGGCACGGCAGAAGGACACGAGCGCCCGCGTGCGGAGGCTGGTGCTCCACGGCCTGGCCAACATCACCTTGGGCTCCCCAGATAAGGTGACCGTCCGGTAGCCCTCTGGGGCCCTGCTCCTGGGCGAGGGAGGGACAGCAGAGCCACAGCTGGTGAGGAGACCCGGGCAGACCCAGCAGCCACAGGATCAGAGGTGGTGCTCGGAGGGTGGGCAGCTGGGCATGGCATGGCCTGGGCACACAGGAATGTGTGGCCTCCCCAGGTACAGACCCACAGCCCCCAACTCCTGACAGCCATGATCGGTGGGCTGGACGACGGGGACGACCCACACAGCCTGGTGGCGCTGGAGGCCATGGTGGGCCTGGCGAGGCTGATGGACCTGGTGGACGCCTGGGACCTACATGCAGTGCTGCTGCACATTGCTGTCCGCATTCGGCCCTTCTTCGACAGCGTAGGCCCCCCCCCAGCCGCCCCTGGCCATTACAGCCTGGCCCACTCTGCCTCTTGCTCCCCCTTCACTGCCCTGCGGTTGCCCGGGAAGCTGGGCTGGGAGGGCCATGTGACACCTGCTGTTGCCCAGGAAAGGATGGAGTTACGCTCAGTGTCCATTGGCCTCTTCGGGCACCTCAACAAGGCCTGCCGTGGGGACTGCAAGGACGTGTTCCTGGAGCAGGTTGTGGGCGGCCTGGTGCCCCTTCTGCTGCACCTGCGTGACCCCCACGCACCCGTGGTCACGGTGAGCAGAGCGGGGGATGGGTAGGCCCGGCCAGCTCAGGGACTTAGGGCTCAGCGTGTGCCCTGCAGGCCTGCAGGTTCGCCTTGCGCATGTGCGGCCCCAACCTGGAGTGTGAGGAGCTGGCAGCTGTCTTCCAGAGGCACCTGCAGGAAGGCCATGACCTGCACTTTGGAGAGTTCCTCAACACCACCTGCAAGCACCTGGTGAGGGGCGGGGCTAGGCAGGGCCGGGCTGGGCGGGGGGACCGGGCCTGCCTGACCGCCTCTCTGCAGATGCGCCACTTCCCCGACCTGCTGGGCCGCTTGCTAAGCACCAGTCTGTTCTACTATAAGAGCAGCTGGGAGGATGTCCGTGCTGCTGCCCCCATGCTCACAGGTGAGGCCGCCCCAGGCAGCCCCCACACCGACCTGGCCCCTGACCTCGGTCCTACCCCTGGCCCCCAAGCCCCCTCACTGGCCCCTGACTGTGGCCCCACCCTCACAGGGTTCTTGGTGCTGCACATGGAGGCTGAGCAGCGGCCACAGGTGGACCTGGAGCAGCTCCTCACGGGTGAGCCCCAGTCCTGCCAACCCCGCCCCACACAGCCAGGAGCCCAGAGGGCCCCCGCCCCCCCAACATGCTGGGCTGCACTGACCCTGTGGGCACCAGGGGGGACTAAGTGATTTTCCTGGATTTCAAGGATTTTTTCCCTGTCACTGGTGACCTCATCGTCTCTAGTAATTCACGGAAACTTCTTAACTGTTCCAAAAGAGCTTAAAAAACACTAAAAAAGGAAAAACTATCTTTCCGTTGGCTCCTGAGCCCTCCCGGCAGAGGCCTGTCTTAGGAGGGCGGTGGGCGGGCGGCCCCACGCACAGGGTGGGGTGTCAGCCTCAGGGTCCTGGCCCCCAGGCTCTGTGCGCCCGGAAGGGGTGGGGGCAGCCTCAGTCGCAGCTGTTAGCGGGGTGTGGGCGGGATCTTGGGCTCAGTCAGTTCTCCAAGGGCCGTGGCGGAGCCCCCAGCAGCGGCTCCTTGTCCCCCAGCACTCCAGCTGCTGCTCAAGGACCCAGCCCTTAAGGTGCGCTTGAAGGCTGTGAAGACTCTGGGCCGCTTGGTGAAGTTCGCCTGAGGCTACCCCAACACCCAATACCAGCCTGGCTGGCTGGAGGGTCCAAGACAAGGCCCTAAGGAGTCCCCTGCCCACAGGGCCACAGGGGAGGCCTTGGGCCCACACAGCAAGGGAGGGCTGGAACACAAGGGTGGTCAAGTCACCAACCCCCATCTTCCCAATAAAGCCATTTGCTCATCAGCAGGTGATGTGGTAATGTGACCTGGCTTGTGGGCAGGCCAGCAGCCCCCTCCCCCGTTAGGAAGCTGACTCAAGACTACCCAGCAAATTCCTGTATTGAGAGTCCAGGGCACATGTGCTGCCCACCCCCACCTGCCCCGCCCCAGAAGCAGGGTGTCTTAAGTGAAGAGGCGGAGAGTGCCATCAGCCCCGGAGGAGAAGACCCAAGGCTGGGTGGGGTGGAAGGCCACATCAAGCACCCCCAGGTCTCTGGTCAGGGCGTGCCCCTTGAGCACCTTCACGGGCACCAGCAGTGGGTTCTGCAGCAGGTCACTGTGGGGGAAGGAGAGACTCAGGACGTGGGTGGAACCGTCCCCAAGGGGCGCGGGCAGGCGGGGCCGTTGACACTCACTTGTACACCATCCCGTGGCAGACGATGACACTGCCGTCGTCAGAGCCAGATGCGAAGAGCGGGTACCGGGGGTGGAAGGCCACGGCCCGGAGGGCCTTCTTGTGATGCCTGGGGTGGGGGGAACCAGGTTCAGTGAGGCAGGGGTCAGGGCAGGAAGTGACCGGTTGCCCACCAGCATCTCACCTTAGCACTCTGTATGGCTTGGTGGAGAGGTCCATGTCAAACCACACGAGCTTGCTGTCATAGCTGCCGCAGATGACGTTGTCACCTGGGGGCAAATTCGGTGGTGGGGACTTGGTGGCCCTCCAGGTGCCACCCTCCCACCAGGACACCCCCTTACCTGCCGGGTGCACTGCCAGGCTAGACACCCACTTGCAGTTGGGCATCAGCTTTTTGGTGAGCTCCTGGCGCAGCAGGTGGTAAAGGCGGACGCAGCGCTGGGAAGCCACGAGCAGGAAGGGCCGCGTGGGGTGGAAGGCTACACGCTGCACCTGGCCATGGCTGCGGCGGAAGGGGCTCTGGCTGCGGCGCCGGCTCAGCTGGTGGATCAGCACCTGGGTGTGCCCCGGAGTGGCCAGCACCGCAGCCAGGTAGTCCCCGCGCCCGTGCCAAGTCACCTGCGTTACTGGCTGCAGGGAGGTGAGGCTGGGTGAGGTTCGGCCCCTCCCCGGGGCCCCGCCCTCCGCCCCACGCCCCGCCCTCCGCCCACCTTCCCGTGGTGGATGCGCAGCCGCAGGCCGTCCTGGCGCTCCTCCTGGGAGGCTTCCAGCCAGTGCGCGGGCTGTGAGGCGGGGTCCAGGGGTGGGGTGAAGGCGCTCAGCAGCTGGTCCGTGCTGCCCACCACCAGCCGGTCCCCCAGGGCCGGGTTCAGCAGCAGCACCGTGTCCTCCCTGCAGTCAGAGCCACATGGAGGTCCTCAGGCATGGGTCTGTCCCCCCACCCCGACCCTGGGCACCCCGGGCCTCACGCACACTGCAACAGCCACCAGGCAGACGGTGGGGTGAGGGTTCCAGGCGACACTCTTCACCACACCACCCACGGGCACAGTCCTCATGCAGCGGGCAGTGGCCACCTCCCAGAGTCGCACCGAGCCATCATCTGAACCTGGACACGCAGACAGGCCCTCAGTACCTGGCCCTCCAGGCCAGCCCACCCTGCCCAGCTGTGGAGCTGCCCCACCGCGTGCCCACCTGATGCCAGCCACTGGCCATCTGGGGAGACGCTGAGGCAGCGGACAAGGCTGTTGTGGCCCCTGTAGACCTGCAGAAAAAGGGCAGGGTGGTAAAGACCAGACACTCGGAAGCTTTTGCTCCCTGCCACCTGCGCTGTCTGCTCACCAGGGCCTGGCACGTGGGGAAAGGCTGCAGGTCCCGTGGCCGGGGCAGCTTGGGGATGAGGTCTTCAGGGTCCACGTTCACCTGAGAAGAGGATGCAGGGTCAGCTGCACCCACCCCCACTCCACGCCCCTGCCTGGGCACCCCGGCGTACCCTCATCTTGCGCTGCCGTGGGCACAGGTAGAGGTCCAGGCAGCGCTCAAAGCGCTCCTGGATGAAGCGGCCGTAAGCAGGCACAGCCCGCAGGCTCGGGAACCGGCGCGGCAAGAAGCTGAGCTTCCTCTCCTCAGGCTCCTGCTGCTCCCAAGCCAGGCACTGTGGAGGCAGGAGTGAGCCAGGAGCCGGGGCCGGGCAAGGGGTTAGCCCAGACCCCACCATGCACCAGGCCCACCTCCTCCTCGCTGGGCAGGTACTCGGGAGGCGGGTTGTAGGACTCCGAGTGGCCAGGCAAGGCCAGCTTGGGAGCAGGCACGTGCATCTTATGGCGACCCAGCACCGCGTTGGGGTCCTCCTGGGCCCACAGGTCATAGAAACTGGGACTGTGGTCCCGAGGCCGGCGAGGCTGGATCCAGCCCATCTTGATGGCATGAACCATGCGGGAGACCTGCAGAGACGGCAGGGTGAGGGGGGCCGGGGCAGGGGTGGGGTGGGCAGGTGCACCCCCAGGATGGCCTACACCCACCTTCTCCTTCTCCACCAGGGAAGGGATGAAGCTGCGCTTGTCTGCAGGCCGGTTGGTCACTGGGTGGATCATGAGGTCCCCACTGAAGAAGTCCACAGCTGGCTGGGGGGCGAGCAGAGGAGGGTGGGCCTGGGCCCTGCAGGTGCCCCCAACCCCAGAGCCAGCAGCTGCCACCTACCTCGTAGGGATTGAAGCTCACGTCCCCGAACTGGCCCCTCTGCAGCCGCTGCACCAGGGCCACCTGCTCGCCAGTCAGCCGTACGCTGTGTCCCGTCATCCGGTCCCGCACCGTGCGCCTGGGGGGACCCAGTCAGAGCCCTGGCCCCGGCCCCGCCCCGCCCAGCCCGCAGGCTCCGCCCCACGCCCACCCACCAGTAGTCAGGGTCGTCCATCTTGTCCAGAAACTGGTCCAGCTCGTCGCGGGTGCGCAGGGGCTTATAAATGCGCCGGCCGTCCAGGTCATAGCCCACATGGGGAAAGTCATCGTACCACTCCAAGGGCACATTGCCCACCGTGTTCCGGATGTCCTGGGGCAGGAGGCCCGCGAGTTAGCAGCAGATACCCACCGTGCCCACCCCTCCCTCAAAGCCCCTCAGAGAAAGACACAGGCCAGGAAGGGGAAAGGCAGAGCAAAGGGGCTGGCCTCCAGGCTGCAGGAGCAGCACCCAGGCACCCTGACTTGAGCTTCTCCCCAGGGTGTGACGTGGCAGGACGGCCAGCACTATCCGCCCCCCCACCCAGACCCTCAGAGGCGCCGGAGTTGTACCTTCACATTTTCCACTGAAGTGGTGCCAACCCCAGAGCCTCCCCCCTGGATTCCTTGGCCAGGGCTCTGGGCAGCCACAGGCAAGGGTGACCTCATCGCCCGTGGGCTCCCTCCCCTGGCTGGGGCCTTAGGCAAAACTGGGTAGCCATGGGCAGGGACTCAGGGAAGACCCCACCAGTCCACTCCAAGAAGAGACAAAGTCCGCTGCACTGAGCCTGGCACACTTTCAGGGGCTCCCCCAGCCTCCCAGCCCTGCCCCCACCCCACCCTCAGTGGGCAGAGCAGTCACATTCCTGGACACACATTCCTGGTCGAGGCCCCTGCCAGCCGCCACCCTCCCTCCACCCAGCACCGAGACTGCTGCCCAGGCGGCCGCTTCCTGCAACAGTAGCCACAGGGGGAGGGGCCCAGATGAGACTGCACAGCAGGCAACCTGGGAACCCGGACAGGGACAGGACCCTCTGGGCACGGCCCCTCTGCACCTGCCCAGCCCCCAGCCTGCTGACCTGAGTCCTCCCTGCTTGCCTTCCTCCATACGTGCCCAGGTCCCTGCCCACTGCTGGGAATGCCTGTCCTTCTCCTGTGCTCCCAGAGTCCACACAGCCATCCCTGGACTGGACAGATGTGGGCGGCCCAGCAAAGACCCATGGGGCATTTAGCAGGGAACAGGGTGTGGGTGGGGGGTTCTCCAGGCAAGAGTGCAGGCAGAAGCCAGACCTGGAGGGTGGTGCCAGGAGGGGCAGGTGCAGGAAAGACAGGCTGTGCCGTCAGGTGAGCCCCACGACAACCTGAGGGGGGCAGCTGATGGGGCCGGGGGCTGGACTCCAGCTGCTCAGAGAGCCTCCGTGCCCTCTTTTGGGCACAGAAGGCCCAAGTGTACATGAGAGGGAGAGACAGACAGGGTGTGGCCAGGCGCTGGGGCCAGGGCATCTGGGTTAAGGCGGTCATGCCAAGTGAGAAGGCCGGGGTCACGGATCCTTCTTGACCCTCCCTCCTGTCCCCTGCTAAGAGGGAGGAGGGGAGGCAGCAGCGCTTCGCACCCCCCCGGAGGGGCGCCCACTCTCCCCTCCCCGCAAAGACAGCAGGATGCTCCAGGCCCCTTCACCACGGCGCGAGAAGGCAGAGGGACGGAGGGCCCCTGCTCCAAGCGGCCTCCAGGGGCTGGGAGGCGGGGAGGAGGGCGGGCCGGCGCGGGGGAGGGGCCGCCGTGGCTATAAAGGCCCGGCCCGCGGCCCCGCTCCAGCCCGGGACGCACACGTGCGCGCTGCGCCGCAGCCGCCACCGCGGGAGCCCCGAGACCCGCGTGCCCCTGGCCCGGGCGGCAGTGGCGGCGGCATGTGCGGCGCGCGACGGAGCTGACGGCGGCCGCCGGCCCCATGTCCTTCGCAATGCTGCGTTCGGCGCCGCCCGGCCGCTACCTGTACCCTGAAGTGAGCCCGCTGTCGGAGGACGAGGACCGAGGCAGCGAGAGCTCGGGTTCAGACGAGAAACCCTGCCGTGTGCACGCGGCGCGCTGCGGCCTCCAGGGCGCCCGAAGACGGGCCGGGGGCCGGCGGGTGGGGGGCAGTGGCCTGGGGCCCGGAGGGCGGCCGGGCCGCGAGCCCCGGCAGCGGCACACGGCGAACGCGCGGGAGCGGGACCGCACCAACAGCGTGAACACGGCTTTCACCGCGCTACGCACGCTCATCCCCACCGAGCCCGCTGACCGCAAGCTCTCCAAGATCGAGACCCTGCGCCTGGCCTCCAGCTATATCTCACACCTGGGCAACGTGCTGCTGGTGGGCGAGGCCTGCGGCGACGGGCAGCCCTGCCACTCGGGGCCCGCCTTCTTCCACGCATCGCGTGCCGGCAGCCCCCCGCCCCCGCCGCCCCCACCCCCTGCCCGTGACGGGGAGAACGCCCAGCCCAAACAGATCTGCACCTTCTGCCTCAGCAACCAGAGAAAGTTGGTGAGTGTTCCCGCGGGGTGTCCACGGAAAGGGAGGCTAGGAGGATGGGGCGTCCCCCACCTCCAAACCACCCCTGCAGCCCACACCTGCTGGGCAGAGAGGGCGGGGCCAGAAGCAGGCAGAACCCCCAGCAGCGCCTGTGACACCCGCAGCCCCAGGTCCAGGGAGAGAGAAGATGAGGAGGGCCCAGCTAGAGCTGGCGGGTCCCCAGGACACAGGCTCCTGTGGGGACAGAGAGGGAAGAGACCCAGGCAGGACCCACACCAACGGGGAAGAAGCTAGGGGACCAGACCAGGGTTGATCAAGCAACTCTGGCCACCTACCCTGCCATCAGGGGAAGGGCACTTGGGGGCAGTGAGGAAATCCTGCTGGGGTCCGCTTGCTCTACGTGGCCTAAGGCTTACTGGGCACCTGCCTGCCCTCCCTGGACCCGGCTGCCCACTCTGACGCCAGTGTGGCTGTGGGATCCGCTGGCAGGAGGCTGGCAAGAGACTCGGGGGCTGGGGGAGAGGGCCCCGCTGCGGGAGACGCTGGCCGGCTCTGATTTACGGCGCCTGCTGCGCGTGGTGGCACCGGAAGAGCAGGGTGAGCAGGGAGAAAATACGGCGCGGCTCTCCCCAATCCCCATTTCCTCTCCAGACAGCACGCGTGAGCTCCTGGGGCCTGAACATCTGGGAGATTTAATTTTACAATTTCGGCTGTGCAGCAGCGCACTCTCCTCCCCAAACTGCTCGGGGAAGCCGGGGTGAGCGTGGAAGGGGGGTGCTTTCAGCGCACCCCATGGGGAAGTCCAGAGGCACAGGCTGGTGCTGGCCTCCGCTTGGGCCCTGACACTGCCCTCCCCTCCGCAGAGCAAGGACCGGGACAGAAAGACGGCGATCCGGAGTTAGAGGCGACGCCGGGCCATCCACGGAGAGCCCCAGACCTGACTCAGGCACAGGCCTCGCTGAGGGCACCCCCAGGCCCACCTGGCCCCAGCTGCAAGTGGGGCTGATGGACAGACAGGCGGTGGGACGCGCGGCCACCGCAGCACTTGCCCGGCCCCACTGGAACTTTCCGTGCTGGCTCGCTACCTGGTTCTCCTCTGGCCATTATGTGCTAGCATTCTGTGTCTTTGATATGATAATATAAAGTCTGGAAATTTTGTATAATTAAAAACAAAACAGTATCTTCCAAACGCAGATGCACGCTGTCCTCTGGAGCAGCCCAGAACCCGTCCTGGGCAGATCCGAGCCCACACTCTCGCCCTCAGGGCTGTGGTCTGTTCGTGTCCCGGGCACCCTGGGCCAAGGCACCTGGTTCCTGGGGAAAGCCCCCACTTTCCAGGGCTCAGGGTCAGCCCCCGCTGCCAGGGAACTGCAGCACGGGGTCTGGAGACCAGCGAGGGGAGAGGGCGAGGAAAGACGACAGCCCCCCCGCACTTGGCAAGGGACAGAGCGGGACAGGCCGAAGCCAGGGAGCACTCCCGCCCCACCCCCGCTCCAAGGGCCACCAGGGGTCCAGGCGCCCTGAAGGCAAGGGCGGTGCGTACAGCGTGCAACGTGCTGGTCTCCTGGGCCTTGGCACCTCAGGCCCTGCTCGCAGAGCCCCAGAAGTGGGAGGCGGGGCACTGTCTGGCAGAAGGAGCTCCCAGTCTGTGCAGGCCTGAGGGTGTGAACCAGGTGGCAGGTGCCCACCCTAGGCCGCCCTGGCCCCAGAAGTCCTGCTTACAGTGGAGGACCCTGGCCGCCCGCCCCTGCACCCACCCAGCTAACCTGAAGGCCCCACCTGCCCATGAGGAGGGCAGTTCAGGCCTCTCGGAGCTGCGCACAGCTGGCTGACCATTAAAATCTTGCAGGTGACAATTACGGCTTAGTGGCGTAAGCTCACAGGCACAGCAGAGAAGCAAGCTGGGGGCAGCGCCTTGCGGCACCCCCCCCCCCCACGCTGACCAGCAGCCTGACTTCCGGCAGCCGGGCTGAGAGTGCCAGGGGCCAACCCGGGGCCCCAGGAGAGGCCAGGTGCCGAGGCCCACGTGGGCACCCCAACAGGGCAGGCCCAGAGCTGCCCCCTCCTCTTAACAGACGGGCTCCAGGGAACCAAGAAGCAGGAAGCAGTGGTGTAATTTTGGAGGAAATTCTCAAAGCCAGAGCCATTAAGGGTTGGGGGGGTGCTGTGTCCAATCTGATAGAAATGTAACAGAATAAAAAGTCACAACGGCAGGTTCCACTCAGAGAGAAACCCAACCCCAAATTTCCTCTCCTTAATCCTGCAGGAGCCTACAGCTGGCCAGCAGGAGGGGGAGAGGGCACGCTCGGTCACTGCAGAAGCCCCCCACCCCCACCTGCCTAGAGAGCCAGGACTCTCAGGCAGAACATGGGGGTCCCGCTAAGGGCTGAGAAAGGTACCTCTTCTGCTCCTGGGCACTGAAGACACTTGGAGAACCGACCTGGGAAGGGCGTTCCCGAGGGCCTCCAAGCTTGCCGCCCCTGCTCCACTGGGCACCAGCAGTCCTGTGGGGACAGTCTGGGGCCTACCTGTGCTAAACCACCCACCTTGCCCACGCATACGTGGGCCGGGTGAGGGCCCAGACCCCCTCATAGATCCTCCAGAGACGACAGACAGGTAGTCAGGCGTAGTTAGACAGGTGCCCACCTCACAGCCAGACTGGTGCTGGGCAGATGCAGGAGAGGTGGGAAGCATGCCCCGCACAAAGGTGGGGGTGAGCGTGAGGGACTCCCCACAGAGCACAAGGACAGGCAGAGTGAGGCTGGAGGGTGTCTCGGGGGTGCCAAGTCAGTAGGAGAGGACAGGCCGCTGGGACGGTCCCTGCGGGGAGCAGGTCCTGGCACAGGACGTGCAGCCAGGCCCTCAGCTGCTGGGCCTGGGACTCGACAGCGGCTGCAGCTTGGCCGGCCTCAGGCCTGGGCAGTGGGCCCGGTCGCTCCCTGAGCTGCACCGGTAGCAGCAGAGGCCGAGGGCCTGGCCCGCCAGCCAGCGGGAGAGGAGGGGCGGGGGCGGGGAGAAGCACACCATCACCCTCCACTGCTCCAGAAATTCAAACCAGACTGGGGGTGGTGGGCCGGCCGAGCCCCAGCGGGCGCGAGTCCACTCGGCTGTCCACTGCAGCAGCCGGGCCCCCCGTGCACCAGAGCCCCACTCCCGGCCCAGGACCCAGCGCCCCACGCGTGCCCTGTGCGGCAAAGTGAAAAGTGGGCACGGCTCACACCCTGGGCCAGCAGCCGCTCCTGAGGCCAAGCAGGCCTGGAAACGCTCCGATGGCCGTCAGGGCCGGGCTGTCAGCTCCCTGTCCCCAGCCCGGGAACGAGCTGCTGGCGGCACCACGTGACCCGTCACCAGGCTGCCCGCCCTGGGCTGGCCCGCCCCCACCCTGCACAGCACCTGCGGCTGCCAGGAAGCACATGTGACCCCACAGGGGCCGCGCCCGCCGACCCCTCCAGGGCCCAGACGCCCCGGCCCGCACTCTCGGCCGCACTCTCCGGGGAGCGGGGAGGGGGACACGGAAGCGCATCCGTGAGGCGCCCCGCCCCCGGCAGCTCCGGACACCGCGGCCACCGCTGATGTGTCGGCTGGGATTTTTCCGCTCTCGAAGAGCCCCCTCCCCCTCCCCCTCCCCAAAGTGGCTGCAGCTGTCAGGACCGCAGATTGGAACTGCAGGTACGGCGCTGGCCCGCTGCCCGCCTCCCTCCCGTGTCTGTCTGAGGGAGAGGAAGCCGGCCCACCTCTGGAATCCTTCACTCTCTCCTCGTTCGCCTCTCCCACCTGTCCCCTGGGAGCGCGGGGTCAGCCGCCCTCACTCTGGCGCGCTCTTCCCCTTGCCCCGCTCCGATTACAATGCCGGCAGTGTTCCCTCCCGCTCCCCCTCCTCCCGCAAAGCGCCCTCTGTGGTGGGGGGTGGCCCAGCCGCGTGCCCCAGGCCACCTGCTGCAGCTGGACCTCCACAAGGTACCCACACGAGGAGCCCTGGGCGACAGCCCCGAGGCAGAAGGCCAGGTCCCTCTGGGCCTCCTCTGGTCCCAAAGGCCAAAGCCAGCAGAGGGGCCTTGTGGGGCTTGGCTGAGTGGAGCCCACCCGCTGTACCGTGGGGGTGGGGGTGCCGGGAACTCGGACTTGAAGCTCCCCTCCCAAACCTCCCCTGTCAAACTGCCCCTGCTGTGCATGATCCTCAGAGAAGCGCTGTCACCCAGGCCCGCTGCTGAACCTCTGGACACGTGTGGGCCCTGGGACCCTCCGACCCACTCCTTGGCCCCTGACCCACTCCTCAGTCCCTATCAGTGCCTCAGGGCTGTTGAAGGGCAAAGAAGCAAGTCTGCCTCCACCAAGGGCCCCCCACCAAGGGAGGCCCCCTGCTCCCGGGTCCTCAGATACCCAAGACACCCCCACCCCCTCCGTTGTCCAGGGAGCGTGGGCGTCCCCACGTGCGGCGGTGGCGGTGGCTCCCAGAAACGCCTCAGGTCCCTGGAAACGGGTATGGCCCCCACAGAGTGCCAAACACCCATTCTGAGCTCCATGATACTGCGGCCACCTCCAAGATCCCACTGCGGGGACTCGCCCAGAGCCTCCAGCGCCAGCCCTGCCTGGTCCCCACTCTGCAGCCAAGCCATCAACCACTTTTCAGACAAGACTTGCCCCCCATACACCTGGCTGCCAGCCCCCAGCTTCTGGGGCCACGCCTCCAGTCTGAGGGCAACCCCACCCCCTTCTGTCCCTGCAGAGCCCCCAAGCTTGGGCTCCTGCCACCCAGAAAACTGGCTCCCGGTGGGCACATGGCAGGCCAGGCCTCTATAGCTCGCGTACCCAGACCAGAGAAGGTGGGCTCTGAAGGCGCCCCACCCTCACCTGCCCCGCCCCGCCCCCCCAGGGGAGCCCTGTCTCCTGACCGGGACCACTGGACCCGGGTGGCTGGTCCTGGAAGAAGGAGAGCACCCCGCACACCGGATCACGGCGGGCCTGGCTCAGAGGTGGCACTTGGCAGAGGGACCCGGGGCACCCCGAGGTCACGGCCACCACACCCACCCGTTAAGGCCACCTGCGAGGCCCCGGGCCCCAGGCCCCTCTCTGGCGAGGCGGTGGGGAGACGGCAGGGGCGGCCGGAGCCTAGTCGCGGGTGTGGGGGCGGCCAGGGAGGCCGGCAGCCCACGAGGCCCAGCCGAGCCGAGAGGCACGCTCTGCACAACAGCTCGAAACCCGAGCCGCCGCCGCGCCGCCAGCAGCGAGCGCGCCGAGCGCCGCGCCGGGGCGGGCCCAGCGAGGCTGCTGCCGCTCGGTAGCGGGAGGCCGTCAGCGGCGCCTGCGGGAGAGCGGAGGGGGCCGCCCGCCGCCCGCGCTCTCGGCCCACCACCCCCCGGCCTCAGTTTCTCCAGCTTCTCCCAGGCTGGAGCCTTCCCCCAGGCTGGAGCCCGACCGCCTGTGAGGGCCCCCGCCCCCGCCCCCGCCCCCCGCGGCCGGATGAGATCACGTCTGTGGGGGAGGGGCGCGGGCGGATGGGGGAGGGGCTCCCCCACTCGCGGCCGCAGGGACCCCCGCCAAGCTGGTGGCTCGGCCAGGGGCCGCAGGCCAGGCGCTGCCCAGGGTGAGAACCGGGAGGCTGGCACCGTCGAGGCCGAGCTAGGACGCAGGGCGCGGGTGTCCCTCCAAGAAGGGGAACCCTCACTCACCGGCCAGCGCCCAGGGCAGGGGACCCCAAAGCTGGGCCCAGCAGAGGCCAGCAGCCAGAGCACCTAGAAGCCCCAGGGTCCCCCAGCCCAGGCCTTAAGTTCAGACAAGGCCCAGGGAAGAGGAGGCTGGGCACTGCCACCCCTCAGGTTCTTCCCCAGAAACACACCTTGTCCGGACGCCCTTGCCCACTGCTGGAGGCCGGCCAGGGCCGGAGTGGGGTCCTGGCACCATGAACCACCTCCAAGGATGCTGCGGAGAAGGGGCCGCCCGACACCCCACGACCAAGGTTCTGGGGCTGCGGGCCCTTACAGGTGCCAACCAAAGCCCGGGGTGGGGGTCCCTGCGCCCCTCCTGTGCTCTCGCACCCCAGCCTCCCAAGCCCCTTCCTGAAGCCCACCCTGCAGAGACGCCGTGACGGGGTGGGGGGCACTTCTCAGGGAGGAGAGCCTCAGCCAGGCGGGCCTGGCCCCCGAGAGCCAAGCCCTGCCGCCCCCTGGGCCGTGGCCGGCTGCACTGGCAGAAGCCGGCTCCTGCTGTCACTCAGGCCCACATATGGGATAGTCATCGCCGGAGGAAGCGGCCCCCCCAGCCCCCGCGGCGGCTCCAGAATGGGGCAGGCCAGGAGGAGCACCTCCCCGCGGGCGGGCCGAAGCCCCTCCCCCGGCCTCTGCACTCCATTTACAATCATCATCGATTTCTCAAAATACCGAATATAAAAAAGTAGCCGACAGGATGTGGCTGCCGACAGCCAGAGCCCCTGGGAGGGGGAGACAGGCCGGGAGCTGCGCTGCACGGCCCCCCTTCACTGAGTGCGCCCGCTGCTCCGGCCAGGAAACCAATTTATTTTGTTTTGTCTCTGTTCTCTGAACGCACAGAGACTGAATCGGGCGGGCGGCCAAGGCTCCTGCAGCCGCTGCCAAAAGAGCGGAGGATGGGGGTAGAAGCCGTGCAGGGGAGGGGGCGCGTGTCTCCCAGCCGGGGACAGCCCCTGACAGGCAGCAGGAAGAGCTGCTAGGGGTGGAGACCACAGTCTCTGCAGGCCCCCCAGCCCGAGGAGGCTCACATCCGGGGGGCTGACACCAGGGCAGTGGGCAGAGGGGCCTTAGGCCCTGCCCCCAGGCGGCAGGGACACACCAGTGAGGGGGTGGGCAGGGGAGCACCCATCACGTCCAGCAGGGAGCCCCTGAGCCTCAGACCCCCCAAGAGCCCATGGGCAGCCCTGGGCAGCGGAGTCACAGCCACCTCTGGCCAGATGGGGCACCCCAGCCTGTCAGCAGGCTTTCCCTGTGAGACGTAAACCGGGAGGACCAGATTCACCCAGGGCCATGGCAGTCGGGCCTCTGGGACACCAGGGAGGAGGGGGCAGAGCACAGGGCGCCCGCCTCCTGCCCCTGGGGTCCAGTGCAGACGCCGGCTGGGCTTGCCCCTACCCCCACCCCCACCCCAACCCGGGCAACAGCACAGGCTGGCTGCCGGGGGAGGCCTGTCCACGTCCACCCAGAGTGGAAGCACAGCCCCCACAGAAGATGCGGTGCCCTCTGCCTGCCAGAGGCACCCCCACAGTCCAGGGCCAGGACATGGGCACAGGGTGGCCGCGCCGCGCCCAGCCGCCCTGCCCGTGATGACACACACTCCTGCAGTCATGTGTCCCCAACCCTGAAACTGCTCTTCCAGACAGGCCTGGGGCCACGCCAGGACGCCCACTCAGGCCTTGCGGTGGCCACACAGCCCACCCTGCAAGCGGGCAGCCTCCAATGAGCCTACCTCCTCATCGGAGCTGTCCTCCGCATACTCGTCCTCGCCTGGCATGCTTGCCACCTCCATCCGCGAGCACGGGGTCCTGGCCTGGGAAGGGAAGAGAGTGGGAGAGGTTACTTCAGGACCTGGGGCAGACTGTGGGCCAGGGCACCCTGCCCCTCCTGCCCACACTGGGGCTGAGGTCCCGCACCACAATCTCTAAGCAGCTTTGACCTGGTCCCACTGCCAGGAAAAGTGTGGACACCCCCAATCTAAGTGGGTCTCTTGGGGAGGAGGGTTCCACCCAGGGTGAACCTCTGTCAAGGGCCATCAAGATATCCAAGCTCAGGGGGAAGACCCCAGAGAGGGCCTGACACCAGGTGAGCCACCCCCGCACTCAAGGTAAAAAACAGCTGCAAGGCTCCTGGCTCAAAGGCCCAGCTGAGCCCAGAGCCAGCCCAGGGTCAGAGGACAAAGCAGGGGTGGCCTCTTGGCAGCAACAGATAAAGGCCAGTCCATCTAGGGGAAGCCAGGCTCTCGATATCAGCCACTAGCACAAGGGCCACCCCGGCCCATCCGAGGGCCAGACCCTCAGCCTGAGGACAGCACGTTTAGCCCAGCTGGCTGAGGGCCTGGAGAGGCACCCACACCCTCGGAGCGCTGGGAGGACTGGCCCTGGGCTGACCCCGCCCACCAGGCCAGTGAGTGGGTGCCACTGGGCATTGACACCCCAACCTGGAAACAGATCCTCCCCTGGTGGGGTGGGAATCGGTGTACCGGAACTGGGACTGATGGGGAAAACAGCCCGTATCTTCCCCCGCCCCGGGGGGGCAGTAAAGCGTCAGGAGCAGGAGCCCCGCTCCCCTGCCCAGGCAGGAGCCAGAAGCCGCCCGGCAGCTCTTCCTCCCGCCCGCCAGCTTTTCCCTCCGTGTGAGGAGGCTGGGACAGTAAGTTTTTTTCCAGGCCAGGAAAAGGCGAGATTCGGTTTCCACGTCTCTCCCACCCTTACTCCCCAGGCTGTGCGCTGTGGGAGCCCTGCCCACTGAAAGTGGGTCAGCCCTACCAGGCGGGCGGCCTGTGGGGAGGGGGCACAGGGGCCAGCCCGGCCCAGGCTCCCCGCCCACCCTGCCCGGAGCATCCAGCGGACACACCTGCCCAGGGCCCAGGCCGGGAGGACCCTGCAGGGAGCTGCTGTCAGTCTCCTCGAGACCCTGAGGCCAGCCCGTGGCGGCCAGGACCCGCATGGGCCGCCCTGCTCTGGCCGCCGGCCGCTCAGGCCCCAGGGGCCCTGCACCACCTGCACCACAGGCCACGGTCCCGGGCCCTGGCAGCAACCACAGGCGTGGCAGCCCCAGTGCCATCCGGAGCCAGACACCGGCGGGGTCTCGGCTGGGGGGATACCCAGCCGTGGGGCTCCGGGCTCCTGCCAGAGCCGCTGGCAGCGAGGGCCCTGCTCAGGGCACGGGACAGCCTCTCCAGAGGCACCGGCAGTGTCGCCGGCCGCCACCAGGGGGCAGCCGCAACGTGGGACCTGGCGGAGCAGGGACCAGGCCGACTGAGCACCCGCAGCCCTCCAAAGCCTGGAGACCTGGGGGGGGGGGGGGGGCAGAGTCCTCTTCCTCCTCTTCCTCACACGGTCCAGCCCCGGCCCCCACATCCTCAGACACAGGCACCAGATGGTGGGGTCTGCCCAGAGCCACTCGGCACACAAGCCACCCACACCCACCCCCAGACGGGCTCAAGGCCACGTTGTGTGGGGGTGCCCTAATGGGCCCACATGGATGGCTGGGGGCCCGCGGGCGAGACCAGAGGGAAGTGAGGTTTTGAAGGCAACTGCCTGAGCCAAGGGGGCCAGGCGACCACGATAGGCCTCTCCCGGGAAGGGCTGCAGCCTCGCATGGCTGAGGCAGTTTTTAACTTCGGCTACAAAGGTTTGAGTTTCCTCCTGAGGAGAGGCAGCGTCTGTGTGCTCCCACGCTGATCTGGGGGGCCAGCCCCGGGGGAGCAGCCCACAGTGGGGGTCTTAGGCGGGCTGCTCTGCCCTCCCCTCTTGCTGCCCTCTGCACCAGGTTCTTACCAGGACTGCTGTGAAGAGCTGCTGTGCTGCACGTGAGAGCCCCACACAGGTTACCCCACCTGGACCCCTAAATGGGATGTGTTAAGCCTCTGAGGAAAGAACTACCAGAGCTCTGGGGAGCACAGAAGTTGACATGCTTCTGACCAACTGAGAGGTGCCGTGGGAACCCTCAAACCCACTCATGTCACCCCAGACTGACACCACCACTCTCCGCCTGAACTCTCATCACCAGAGACAACAGAGTCCAATGCTGGGCCAGGCAGGGCACAGCGCCCCCACGGGGGCCCCCGCTCCAGCCTCTGGGTCGCACCGGGGTTCTCTGGGACAGGCCCAAAGTGCCCTGCTTCAGGTGGCCTCACTAAGCAACCTGTGAGGCACGGCCTGCTCCCTCCCCAGGCGCCAGACCGCCTAGCACCCTGCCCACTGCTTCTAGAAAAGCGCCTCCTGCCCAAGGGTTTGCAGGAAGCTCCTAAGCTCCAGGCACAGACAGTTTGGGCAGAACTCAATGTAAGTTACCTAGAAAACGGTAATTCCACATTGGGCACCCTTAGTGAGTCTTTTGTTACATTCTTGAATGTGGTAAGCAGACTGAACTAATAGAAATGGGAACTTTTGTATGAAAGAGTATGAAAACAAAATAGGAGAAAACCCACACAAGTGTTATAGAAAGGACCAGACCAAACACAACAAGTAGGAAAAAAGAGATCTAAAGAAGCATGATCGGGAAAGAATGGCAAAAAGTACCTGATACACTCCATGACAAGAGCCAGACATCTCTCCTGACAGAGAAGCTGCCCAAAGTGCCCCCGAGCACTGCTGGGGGTGCGGGGCGAGGCCAGGTGCCCGGGAGGGGCCAGGCCCAAGGTGGAGATGGGAGGGTGGGGCGGGGTGCAGGAGGGGAGCGGGGCCAGCGGAGGTGAGGTGCGGGGAGAGGCAAGCCAGTGGAGGATGCGCCAAAGGCGAGGGTGAGGCTGGAGAGGCTTCCTGCTTTGCACGGCCCACGGCCCGCACACCTGGAACCCACAGAATCAGGGGACAGGGCTCCCCGGAAGAGTGACCCTTCCACCATGGAACTCTTAGCGGAAGAGAGAGAACAGGCTCCCTCCTGTGTCGGCCACTGGCTACCTTTGTCCCCAGGTAGGCGTCTGGACCAGGCACTTCCCACTCCAGGCAGAGAGAGGCCTGGAGAGGCACACCCCAAGCTGGGGCCCCTTGCCGGCCTGCACCCAGGTCTTTGACATCTCCCCAGCATGCCCCTGAACACCGCAGGGGCTGCCCCCAATCCTTAGCAGGAGCCAGCAAAAGCCTCGAGACAAGTTGCAGGCGATGTGTCCTGCCAAGGGTTGAGGAGGGCGCAATGAGTGGAGCTGGTGAAACGCCAGCCAGGAGCCCCGCTAAAGCGGGGCCGCTCAGGCAGCCCTGCTAAGAACTGGCGGAGAGGTGGGGGTGGTGGTGGGGGGCAAGTCACCTAAGTCCACATGTCGTCTAAACTGTACCAGGAAAAAAAAATACATAAACTGTACCAGGGCCATGGCTGTGGCCAGCATCACAGGAGCTCGAGGCTGCCATCCCAGAGCTGGGCCGCTCGGTGGAGGGGCTGGTGGCCGCCGGAGCGTCACCACCACATGCCTCCTGAAGCTGTGGGGTGGGGACACTCCCTGCGGAGGCTGCGCGAGGACCCACGGCAGGGCCTCGTGACACAGGGCGGCCATGGGCTGTGACAGGGGAAGGTAGTCAGCGGACCCTCGAGAGGGCCCTGAGCCAGCGAACAGCCCTTGTGGTGGGAAGGTTTCATAGGCGAGCAGCCCTTCATTGGCTTCAGGATGCAAGGAACAGGCTAACGCGGAGCACGACAGGGCTGTCACAGAGGCAAAACTGTCCAGCCATGAACTACAGTCACCAGGAGAGTTAAGGGAGCGGACAGGAACACCTCGTCTCCCAAATGGTGCCGCTTGAAGATGTCACTCTTTGTCAAGGAGGCGGAGGAGAGGCCCACCTTAAGTCACTGCACAGAAATCCCACCTCAGGCTTCGCCCCGAGGAAGCCAGCTGACAGCTAAGTCTAGCAGGCAGCCTGAGACCCAGGAGAAGTAATGTCAGGGTTCCTGGGTTACTGTGAACAGAGCACAGGACTGTGCTCTATAGCTCAGGACTCCTCGGCTCCAAGTGGCGTTCTGCCCCGCCCTCGCTGTGCCCAAGGGAGGAGGGAGGGGGCCCTGGGGTCACAGAGCAGGAGAGATCAGTGCCAGGGGCCCTCAGAGAGCCCGATGCCCGGCAGGCGCTATCTTGGCCATGGTCATCTGGGGTGCAGGGAGCCCTCGGGAGACTCCTGGCTCACCCACCTGCTGCCCAGGACTCCTGTCCATCCTGCCGCGCTGCTCGCTGGTCCCCTCCCCCTCTTCCTCTGAGGCAGTGGCATCCTCAGTGCTGTCGCTGCCGGAATCTTCCAGGCCTGAGAACACACTCTCCTCGCTGTCGCTGTCGCTGAGGCCAGGATCACTGCCAAGCCTGCGGCTGGGAGCCGGAGCGTCGAGGAGAGAAGGCTGCAAGAGGCATGGCACTGATGACCCCAAGCCCACCCACCGGGCACCAAGCGCTGACCCACAGCCTGTGCGGCCAGCCTCCACGGCCATGGCCCTCAGGCCACAAGCCTCCAGCTCCATCAAAACCATCCACCCAACCCAGGCCTCCCTCACCACCCACCTCCACCGCCAGCAGGCCTCCTGCCCTTGGAGGAGACATTCAGTTAAGAGTCTCACAAGAGAAGGACTTTCCAAGGAGCTCAATTCCCATCACATCACCCGTACCAGCCCCTCCACCCTCCAGGCCCGAAAGCCACTCCCTGTAGCTCTGGCATTCACATCTCCAGAGCTACCAGGGCACCGGGGTGGGGTCTGGGACAGGGAGAGGACCACAACCTGAGGCGCTTTTCCCGCCAGAAGAGGACTCTATCCAACCAGATTGGGACTGACAATTTTATCAGTAAATTGTAAAGACTGGTTGAAGAGACATAAAAATCATGCAAACTTTACTTAAAGGCAAGTGTTCTGGTTCACCACCCCATGGGATAGGACCAGAGCTTCCTCTGAGCAGAGGTCTGCTGACCAGACACCACCTAATCCCTAAGTTCACAAGACCCATGCACTTAGAGAGGGGAAACAAGAACTTACAGACTTTCAGCAAGCACTTACTCGAATGGAGAACCCTAGATTTCTGCTTTTTAATAGCTACTAATTCTCTCAGCTAACAGGAAAACCTGCACTCACCAATTATTTGGCAGCATTCAACTGAACTTCCACAGAAGTAACTGATACACACTATCTTCAACGCTTAGTAAGCTACACAATTACCACAGCAAAAAAAAAAAAAAAGGCACAAACACAAACGGCTGCTGAGGGTACAGAGCTGAGTGGTGGAAGCAGGCGAGCCTGGTGCCCAGAATGCCTGCTGGCAGGAGAGCAGCAGGACTGGTCAGGGGAAAGGGGCTGCCTGACAACCCAGTAACGTGGAGTGCTCCCTTAGGCAGGCGTGGTGGACAAGCTTTGGAGGGCTGATGACACCCCAAACCCAGCTGGGGTTCTGCTGCATAGCAGGAATGGCTTTGAGTGCAGTTAAAAAGGGATGTGGCCAATACAGCAGGCACTGCCTTCCTATTCTCGTGCCCTTTTACAACGTACCCGACATATCGGTAACGTACTAACAGGCTCAAACCTCTTTAATGCAGGAACCACAATTTAAAGGGCTACGGAGGCCACGAGCACGATGCCAGCCCCTCTTGCTAGTTCGCTCCGGCCCACACTTCTCCAACCACACTACGGGAGCCCCCTGCCCAGGACGCCCCCACGAGGCCACCGCCAGCAGAGAGCTGGCAAACCGCCTCCTCGCACTCCTGGGCCCTGCTCCCCGGCGCTGGCCGTCCCGGAGCCGCCATGTGCGGCCCAGCCGCGCCACGCTGTCCCGCTCGAGCAGCCCGCGGTCACCTCCTCCAGCTCCGGCTCCGGCTCCGGCGGCCGCTTCCCGGGCTGCGCCACTGTCGCCGCCGCCACCGCGCGCCCCGCGCCCCGCGCGCAAGCCATGCTCCCGGACCGCCCGGACCCGCGCCGCCACTTCCGGCAGCTAACAGACCTCGTGGGTCCGGGGGCGGGGCCCGAGGGGTCAGAGGGCGAGAGGCGGGCCCAAATGGGCTGGGCCGGCGCGCACGCGCGCGCCGTGGGGACGCAGGCGGGCGGCGCCGGCGGGAGCGCGCCCGTCGCAAGATGGCGGCGGCCATGCCAGGCCCCGGGGCCGTGTGTGCGCAGCGGGCGGCGGCAGCGCGGCCCAGGCAGCAGGCTCGGCGGCTGCGCTAGCCCGGCCCTCGGCCTCTCTTTGCGGTCGCTACCTCCTCCTCTCCCGCCTTGCCCGGTATGGATCTGCCCGTGGGCCCGGGCGCGGCGGGGCCCAGCAACGTCCCGGCCTTCCTGACCAAGCTGTGGACCCTCGTGAGCGACCCGGACACGGACGCGCTCATCTGCTGGAGCCCGGTGAGGGGCTGGACGCGCCGGCCCGGGACGTGTGGGGGCGGACAGCACGGGGTTCGGGAAAGAGCGTCCGAGGCCTCCCCTCGGTGCGCGCTGCCCGGGTCTGGGCAGAGCCTCTCCTCGGTCTCTCGCCGAGTAACTGAGACGACGGCGGAAGCGCGCCTGGCTTGAGGGCAGCACCCAGTGGCGAGCGTGGTGGCCAGGTGACCCCACAGCTTCTCACATGAGTTACCAGGGTGGCGGGGTCGGCAGCTGTTGCGAGGAAATGAGGTTTTGGCGCAGGTATTGGAGGGCGTTGTTCGACTGGGAAAGGAAAGGGACCGAAAAACAAAGCACAACGTCATAAAGTTGTGGTGGGTCTCGAACTCCTGTCCGGACACCACAGCTGGGTTTCCCCAGAGCCGCTTTGGTTTTCGTTCCTCTCGGGCCTCTTTATCCACGCCCCTGCCTCCAGTTGCCTGGCAGCAGGCTCGTCTCCATAGTCTGACCCTGCAGGCCGGACAGCTCCTCCGTTTGCAGAGGTAAAGCAGAGACTATCTGGAGTTGCGGCTGAGAGTCTGCGTCCGGGCTATGACGTCGCGTCCGGGGAAGGCCGGAGCCATAGCTCCCGGCCCGCAGATGTGCGGCCTGGGCCGCCCTGGTTTGGGGAACCTCTGGGTGCCTCCGGACACACTTGCTCTCCTGAGGGCCCGGACGCTGGCTCGCCCAGACTCTCCTAAGTACTTCTCTTTCGCACTGTTAAGCCCTTAGAAAGGAGGAGCAGTCTGAGCTGAGGCGAGCCCAGAGCGGGAGGCCAGGTCCTCTGGTTCCTGGGCTGTTTGCTGAAGCTCTGGCTCAAAGCTGGTAAAGAGAGTCAGAATCATACAGCGTCCTTGTAGGGAACACTTCGTGTTGGTCCCAGTGACACACCTGTGTGCCACGCTCCATCCCTGTTGTCTGCTTCTGTAACTGTGCGCAGCGTTCCCCAAGAGGAGGCTGTATTTCCTTCCCCACAGCCTGTCCTGTTACCACCATCCCCTTGTTCAAGGCCCTAAGCTTTGCTGACCCAAGGAAATGACCCGAGGTTTCTGTCTTTATTCTTCCTTTCTCTTCTTTTTCCTTCCCCTAAATTCCCAGGAAATACTCTTACCCAGGTTGGGGAGGGGCATCGGAGATCCTTTGGGGTAGTCTGAGTTTTATCTACCGGGATAATCGCCTCACCTCTTGATCTGCTCGATGTTTCTGCTTAAAGATGGTGAGGCAGAAGCCAAAGCCCTGCCAGCTAGCTCTCCAGGTCCCACTTCCTGTGTTCTGAGCGAGACCTTAGACCTGGAAAGCAGGATGGATCAAGCCTGCCACAGCCTCGCACACAGTGGCTGCACCACCCACCAGCCCTGCTGGAACGTAAACTGGAGAGGGTGGGAGCAGCCGGCTGGAGCCCATGCATTTGATCCTCCTCCCCTCTGTCCTTAGGCCAACCAGGATGTGCTTGGTGCAGGGCGCAGCGGGCAGGGGGCTTGTGCTGCCAGGCAGGACAGAAACTGAGCACTGGTTCAGCTGTGGAAGGAAGCCCTTTGCCAGGCTGGGCAGGGGCTGTGGAGCTACCTGGCCCTGAGAAAGGAGATGGCCCTCTGCCTGAGGCCTCCGCGATGCCCACACAAGCCCCAGGCCTCTGGCAGAAAGTCTGCTGGGGGAGACTTCTGCGGTCTTGAAGCCCAGAGTTGGCTTCCAGAGGCCTTGGAATGTTCTGGCGTCTGTTCTCTTGGTGCCTCCCCTCCAGCTGGAACTTTTCTCCCCATTCTGCCTGGAGGACCCTGTGTTTGGCCCTAGAGACAAGGGAAAGGGGGGGGGTGGAGGGCTTTCCAGCCCCAGCAGCGCTGTGCATCCTCCACACAGTCTGAGGCCCTGCCTGGAGAGTCGTGTTGGTTTCCCCTTCCCTCCCAGACCCCCAGTCAGTTACCATGCTCGGTGTGGCACCACCACAGAATAGGCCAGGGCTGCCCCTCAGACAGCCCTGTGGGACCAAAGGCCCCACAACCTTGGGAAGGAACCTGGTGAGCGTGGCAGCTGCATCCATGGGACGCTCCATGAATCAGGCCTGTTTGGCCTCAAGACAGCGTTAACAGTGGTAGGAAGGTGGGTGACTTGCTGAAGGAGGCTCTTCTTGTTAGGCTGTGGGCACCATGAGGCCCTAAGAGCAAGGGCCTCCTTTGCCTAGGAGCTGGGTGTCGCCAAACCAGGCCCCATCCCAGGTGGCCAGTTTGAGCGCCTGCAGTCAGGATCGCTCTGGAGGCCCTGGCTGGAGAGCAGCCTGCAGTCAGGTCGCCAGCTCTCTGCGGGACTCCTTGAGGAGGGCCCCAGTCGCACCTGGCCACTCTGAGGTGGCCGAGGATTGTTCCTGGGGCTCCCATGACCACCTGGCCGGGAGCCAGGTGGGTCCCAGCAGACCCTCCATCCTGCCCTTGGGGGTTGGCAGTGCCCGAGAAAGGCTGGAGGAGTGCCCAGCACGCAGCACAGGCTGCAAGGGGCACTGGGGCCTTGGAGGCTCCTGGTGCCCCCTGAACTTGCCACCCAGGACCCGGCAAGCCCTTTCTGGCCCTCCACATAGCAGGAAGCCCAGCTCTGGGGCATCAGTTCACCTCCTCCCACAGCACCACGCAGAGGTGGCTGCTGGCCTTTTACAGATACGGGAACTGAGTCCCAGAAACACTAGGAAACAGACGAAAAGCAGGAGGACGGCAGGACCAGACCCGGAGTCCACGGTCTCTTACTGGTGTACAGCTGTGGCTCACGCCTGCCCTCGCTGCGTGCCGCGTCTCCTGGGTAGAGGGCAGCCCGAGGCCCATGCCGGTGGGGTCCAGGCTCTGGTTTCACCCCACCTGCTTTCTTAGCTGGACCAGAGCCATACTTGGACTGATCAGTACTCAGGTGTTCATTGAACTGTATTGAGTTTTTACAAGAGAGTCCCTGTTTTACCTTCCGTAGAGGTACACAGATATACACGTGGACAGATAGAGAAACGGACGAGCCAGGCAGAGATCTATACAGGACGGGCTCCCTGTCTGTCCCTCCTGCCGAGGTGGGCTGGGGGGGGCGGGGGGGTGGGGGGGTGATGAGGAGGAGGGGCACAGAGGCTCGGACGGGGCTGGAGGGAGGGAGATGGACACAGTGGACGTGAGTCCGCCTGGCTCCACAGGCCGCGTGTGCTCAGAGGGATCAGGGGGCCCACAGGACCCACCGTGGGCAGAGCAGTCAGCTCCATCGGGTATCACAGGCTAGGGACCCACGTCTGCACCTCTGGCTGCAGGGATTCCCGACCTGGGAGCGCTGGCAGCCACCCCAGAGCCCCTGCCCCTGGGCCCAGCGGTGACTGAGTCAGCAGAGGCCCCTGCGTTCAGTTGGGCCTGGAGACCCAAGTGTGGGGTGGCGGCCGGAGAGCTTGACCCTGAGCACAAGTAGGACGGGGACGTGAGGGGGGTGCAGGTGGGCTCCTTCTTGGCTGAGGAGACAGGCCGTGAAGGGCACCGAGCTGCTCTGCAGCCGCGTCCCCATAGCGCTGGCACTCTCACTGCACGCGGGTGCCCGCTGCATGCCCGCGACTCCCAGAACACATCACGCAGACCCATCGCTTTGGCTGGAGGACTAAGACGGGCTTTCTGTTCTGGGCAGACTCTTGAAAGGTGCAGGTGGGCCACTGGAGTCACCGTGGTGGTTAATCCTGTTGATGTGGAGCCCTTGGAGAATCTGCTCACAGACAGAGGCCCTCCCTCTGTAAAGATGTGCATATGTGCAGAACTTTGTATACGTTTCAGGGAAACGTTTTGTAGGAAATAGGGCCACAGGCTCCAAATTTACAGCAAGACTGGATATTCACTGAGCCCTGCATTTCAGAGGCAAAGGCGTTGCTTGCCAGCTAGCAGCTGGGCATCGGCTTCTCCCTTCCCCTGCTGTATGTCCCATCACTAGTCCCTCCGTGTCCAAGGGTAAGCCAAGACCTTCTTCAGGAATGACATGGGGTCAGCAGAGAAGGAGGGGCCTTGAACTTCTGAGGCAGGAGGGAAGAGGTCCTGTGAGGGACTCACCATCACGCCTGCCAGGCTTCTAACAGCCCTTAAGGTTGGGCTGGCAGGACACACCCAATATGGACTCACCCTCCGACAGTCTTCAGGTCTGTTACACGAAAGGACGGGTGAGCCCTTGCTTTCTGTCGAGGCAGCGTTCAAACTCGAGAGCCTGGTCTTTGGTGAAGCTGAGGCAGCCAGAATTGGCAGAACCTGGTACTAGCGAGAAGGAGCTATGCGAGAGGCCCTGCGCGGGTCTCAGCTAAGTGCTGCTTCACCCACCGGTGGCGTGAGACCTGGGCAACTGCCCAAGAACCTTCCAGGGAAAGAACAGCCACTAGGAGCTGTGTGCAGTCCTCGCAGCTGGGGTGTAGAGTCTGCTCTGAGCGTAGAGCCTGCCCGGTGCCTCAGAACTGCCGAGGCTTGAGGGTGCAGCTGGATTGGCCCCAGAGAAAAAGCTGCCCCGACGCCGTGTGAACGAACTTAAAGACAAGCCTGAAAGGATCAGGCTGATCCCTTCCTTCAGAACTGAGGGTGCAGCCCTCTTGAAAGGACGACAACTGGCCGACTAAAGTCAAACAGAATGTGGTAACATGCCTTGTGTCTGGGATCCAGTTGAAACTAATAGATGGGCCACTTGGCGGGAGAATGTCACCGGTAACAAGGGAGTTAGAGTAACAGACCCAGGTATGATGGAACTGACTAGCAGGAAACTAGTAACTGTTAAAACAGTTACTAAAACGCTCTGTGTGCTCAAGAATGTAGAGCTAAAATCTTAAGACCGAGAAGTAGAAGATGTGAGAAAGAAGGCGGATAAGCAGAATGTGTCGGGAACAAGTGTCCGCTGCAGAAGAATCACCGCTGGTTACCTCTGTGTTCACTCCCCCTTCAAAGAGGTGGCCCATAACCACAGCCTTCGCTGGGGGCTGCACACAGCGCCTTCCTGCTGAGAAGTCCCGCAAGGCGGGGGGCTGCACAGTGGAGGCGCTGGACAGGCAGGCCTCCGTCAGCAGTGATGAGTCACATTGACGGCTGTACCCTGACGTGCCATGATGGGCCAGGCACACCACCCCTGTGGTCTTCCTTTCCAGAAACTTACGTAACCTCAACTCATCATGAGAGAAAAACATCAGACAGATCCAAATTGAGCAACATTCTACACAATACCAGCCCAGTCCTCAAAACCATCAAGGTCGTCAGAAACCAGGGAAGTCTGAGAGATTGTTAGTCAAGCATGACATAAGCAGATATGAATGTCGTGTACTGTCTTGGATGATGTCCTGGAACAGTAGGATGTTTGGTAAAAACTAAGGAAATCTGAGAAAAATGAGAGCCTTGGTTAAGGATGAAGCACATCGCTATGACACTGGGGGCAAATGCACTAGTGCAGGCTCTTAATAACAGGGAGAGCGAGTGTGGGACATACAGAACTCTACTGTCTTAGCTTTGCGGTAAGTCTAGCATTCTGACATGAAAAGCTTGTCTTTATTAAGTCTTTGAAGGGGATTAAACAGCAGACTAGAAACTACAGAAGAAAAGATCACTGAACAGCACACTAGCAAAAGAAACTATCCAGAGTGATCACAGAGAGGAGGAAAGACTGCGAAAAAAGTGAGCAGAGCCTTACAGGGTTAATACCACATGGGCTGGCACACAGTTCCAGAGTAAAGGATGGAGGAAAATTTTGGAAATAACTGGTTTCTTTCTTTATTTTTAGAAAAAACTAGACATTTTCCCGAATTTTTTTTTTTAATGTAAACCCACAGATCCAAGAATTGCATTGACTCCCAAAGAAGATAAAAACACAAAATATACCAATGCATGTCACTATCAAAGTGTTGAAAACAAGCGTTGGAGAGAAAATCTTAAAAGCAGCATGGAAAAAAAAGGAAATTGCATGTGGAAGAACAGGACAAGAATGAGACTGACTTCCTGGCAGAATCGGCGTGAGGCCTGGGCTGGAAGAGACCTTGTAAGCTGAAGTCTGCTCAACACTCAAGACCTGGAGTAACTCACCACGTTGACAGTTTTCTCAGTGGAGGCAGAAGAAGCATAATGGTGTATTAGGTGTCCTGGTCAGGCAATATGGCAAATACATAAAGATATCAAGATTGAAAAGTAAGAATTAAAAGTATATACATAGAAAGCATCATTATTTACTTAGAAAGTCCTAAAGAATCTACAAAACCTTATTAAAACTAATGAGTGAATTTAGTGAGTTCATAGGCTTCAATGCCAGTATACAGAAATTAATTCTGATTCCACGTACTAGTAACGAGCTGTTGACAATGGAAGTACAGTGCTCCAAACACTACAGAATATGTACTGGTTATATTATCTACAGCTGTGTAGCCAGGCACCTGCAGACTAACTTCCTAAAACAGCTGAGGCTCCGTGGCACCTGCCACCACCATCATGACTCGTGAGAGGGCAGCCTTCATAGGAGCCTTGCTTTCTTCCTCATCTTCCATCTGAGGATCTCCACCTGCTGTGCCAACATTCCCCATCCGTCCACCAGACGCTTCCTGTCCGAAAGATCCACCTAAAGTCGTGCCAAAAGGGAAATAAGAACTGCTTCTAAGCTTCCACGTGAAAGTTAGTAGAGTAAAACCAAAGCAGGCAGAATGAAGAGAATAATACAGACAAGGAAAACCAATGAAACTGAAAACAGTAAAACATGATAAATCAATTCAATAGCTGAATCTTTGAAAAGGTTGGTAACTTGCAGCATGACAAAGAAGAAAAGACATAAATTCCCAACATGATGACCATCAGAGGGTGTATCACAACAGACACCACAGGCAGTAAGAGGGTAATGAGGAAGTACAGCTCTGCACATGTAAATTTAATAAAATGAACCAATTCCTTGAAAAGCACAAACTGTCAAAACGCACCCAGGGTGAGACAGGTAACTGTTAGTAGTCTTGATTATATTAATGAAGTAGAATTCCTAAAATTATGAACCTTTCTAAAAAATCTTCAGATCAAAATACCTATAACGAAACCGTCCCAAGAAAATTACCAATATGCTTCATAATGTTTATAAAACTTTCAGTTCAGTCACTCAGTCCCATTCATTTCAGTTGCTCAGTTGTGTCCGACTGTTTGTGATCCCATGAAAGCATGCCAGGCTTTGCCATGGCGCCAGCACGCCATGAAAGCGCGCCAGTTGTGTCCGACTCTTTGTGATCCCTGGCAGTACGCCAGGCTTCCCTGTCCATCACCAACTCCTGGAGCTTGCTCAGACTCCTGTCCATCAAGTTGGTGATGCCATCCAACTATCTCATCCTTTGTTGTCCCCTTCTCCTCCTGCCTTCAATTTTTCCCAGAATCGGGGTTTTTTCCAATGAGTCAGTTCCTTGCATCAGGGGGCCAAAGTATTGGAGTTTCAGCTTCAGCATCAGTCCTTTCAATGAATATTTAGGACTCATTTCCTTTAGGATTGACTGCTTGGATCTTACAGTCCAAGGGACTCTCAACAGTCTTCTCCAACACTACAGTTCAAAAGCATCAATTCTTCGGCGCTCAACTTTCTTTATGGTCCAACTCACATCCATATGTGAATGTGACTACTGAAAAAAACCATAGCTTTGACTGGACGGACCTTTGATGGCAAAGTAATGTCTTTGCTTTTTAATATGCTGTCTTGGTCGGTCATAACTTTTCTTCCAAGGAGCAAGGGTCTTTTAATTTCAGAGCTGCAGTCACCATCTGCAGTGATTTGGAACCCAAGAAAATAAAGCCTATCACTGTTAACATTGTTTCCCCATCTATTTGCCATGAACTGATGGGACCGAATTCCATGATCTTAGGTTTTTGAATGTTGGATTTTAAGCCAGCTTTTTCACTCTCCTCTTTAACTTTCATCAAGAGGCTCATCAGTTTTTCTTTGCTTTTTGCCATAAGGGTAGTGTCATCTGCATATCTGAGGTTATTGGTATTTCTCCCAGCAATCTTGATTCCAGCTTGTGCTTCATCCAGCCTGGCATTTTGGATAATGTACTCTACATAGAAGTTAAATAAGCAGAATGACAGTATACAGCCTTGACATACTTTTTTCCCAATTTGGAACCAGTCTGTTGTTCCATGTCCCATTCCAGCTGTTGCTTCTTGACCTGCATACAGATTTCTCAGGAGGCAGGTCAGGTGGTCTGGTAGTCCCATCTCTTTAAGAATTTTCCAGTTTGTTTGGATCCACACAAAGGCTTAGCCTAGTCAGTGAAGCAGTAGTAGATGTTTTTCTGGAATTCTCTTGCTTTTTCTATGATCCAACAGATGTTGACCATTTGATCTCTGGCTCCCCTGCCTTTTCTAAATCCAGCTTGAACATCTGGAAGTGCTCGGTTTACGTACTGTTGAACTTAGCTTGAAGAATTTTGAGCATTACTTTGCTAGCATGTGAGATGAGTGCAATTGTGTGATAGTTTAAACATTCTTTTCCATTGCCTTTCTTTGGAATTGGAATGAAAGGCGGGACTTTTCCAGCCCTGTGGCCACTACTGAGTTTTCCAAATTTGCTGGCATATTGAGTGCAACACTTTCACAGCATCATCTTTTAGGATTTGAAATAACTCAACTGGAATTCCATCACCCCCACTAGCTTTGTTCATAGTGATGCTAACGCCCACTTGACTTCACATTCCAGGATGTCTGGCTCTAGGTGAGTGATCACACCATTGTGATTATCCTTTTGTATAGTTCCGTGAATTCTTGCCACCTCTTAATATCTTCTGCTTCTGTCGGGGCCATACCATTTCTGTTCTTTATTGTGCCCACCTTTGCATGAAATGTTCCCTTGGTATCTCTGAATTTTCTTGAAGAGATCTCTAGTCTTTCCCATTCTGTTGTTTTCCTCTATTTCTTTGCTTTGACCACTGAGGAAGAGTTTCTCATCTCTCCTTGCTATTCTTTGGAACTCTGCATTCAGGTGGGTATATCTTTCCTTTTCTCCTTTGCCTTTTACTTTTCTTTTCTCAGATATTTGTAAGGCTTCCTCAGACAACCATCTGGCCTTTTTGCATTTCTTTTTCTTGGGGATGGTCTTGATCACTGCCTCTGTACAATATCATGAAACTGTCCACAGTTCCTCAGGCACTGTCTGTCAGATCTAATCTCTTGAAGTTATTTGTCCCTTCCACTGTATAATCTTAAGGGATTTGATTTAAGTCATATCTGAATGATCTAGTGGTTTTTCCTACTTTCTTCAATTTGAGTCTGAATTTTGCAATAAGCAGTTCATGATCTGAGCCACAGTCAGCTCCAGGTCTTGTTTTTGCTGACTGTATGGAGCCTGTCCATCTTAGGCTGCAAAGACTATAATCAACCTGATTTCGATATTGACCGTCTGGTGATGTCCATGTGTAGAGTCATCTCTCATATTGTTGGAAGAGGGTGTTTGCTATGACCAGTGCGTTCTTTTGGCAAAATTCTGTTAGCCTTTGCCCTGCTTCATTTTGTACTCCAGGGCCAAATTTGCCTGTTACTCCAGGTACCTCTTGACTTCCTACTTTTGCATTCCAATCCCCTATGATGAAAAGGACATCTTTTCTTGGTATTAGTTCTAAAAGGTCTTGTAGGTCATCCTAGAACTGTTCAACTTCAGTTTGTTCGGCATTAGTGTCTGGGGCATAGACTTGGATTACTGTGATATTGATTGGTTTGCCTTGGAAATGAACAGACATCATTCTGTCATTTTTAAGACTGTACCCAAGTACTGCATTTCAGACTCTTGTTGGCTATGAGGGCTGCTCCATTTCTTCTAAGTGATTCTTGCCCACAGTAGTAGATACAGTGGTCATCTGAAATTAAATTCACCCATTCCAGTCCATTTTAGTTCACTTATTCCTAAAATGTCAGTGTTCAATCTTGCCATCTCCTGTTTGAGCACTTACAATTTGCCTTGATTCATGGCCCTAACATTCCAGGTTCCTATGCAATATTGTTCTTTATAGCATCAGACTTTATTTCTTCCATCACCAGTCACGTCCACAAGTGGGCATTGTTTTCGCTTTGGCTCCATCTCTTCATTCTCTGAAGTTCTTTCTCCACTCTTCTCCAGTAGCATATTGGGCACCTTCCGAAATGGGGAGTTCATCTTTCAGTGTCATATCTTTTTGCCTTTTCATACTGTTCATAGGGTTCTCAAGGCAAGAATTAAACTTTAGCAAATCAAATTTGGTAGTACATAAAAAGACTAATGTCACAACAAATGGGATTTATCTCAGGAATGTATGGATGGTTCAGGATTTTTGAATCAGTATCACCCAGCATGTTAATAATCTAAAGAAAAAGCACATAATCATATTATTTGTTTCAGAAAAAGCATTTGACAAAATTTATGTTCGCGATATTAAAAAAAATCACTCAGGAAACCAGAGATAGCAGGGACCTTCTTCAGCTGTTACAAAAACAAACTGCACACCTAACGTCATGCCTATTGGTGAGCTCCTGAGCGCTGTCCCCACAGAATCCGAACAAGGCAGAAACCTTTTTCCACCAGCGCTAGCAGATGTTGTATGGGAAGTCCTACCCAGTACCTTAAGATAAGAAAAAGAAATTAATGCTAACTGGGGTGAGGGTGATTGAAACCCCAGTATTCTGAGCCTGTCATGCTTGGGTAGAGACTCCATTTTGTAAGTGGGGGCAGAAAGGAGAAGGAGACCCTCAAACTTTGAGTTGGGCAAGATGAGAGATGCTGGTGGCCTGCCCCCTCACCCTCTCAGGAGGATACAGAACGTGCTGATTGTAAACTGAGGGGTAAGAAATCCCCACCTTCTTGGCCAGAGCTCCCCAGAGTGTGCCATCAATCCAGGTGAACTCTCAGGAGGAGGAGGAAGCAGGGTGTGGCCAAAAATGCCATCGTTCACTGTTTCTGTTGAGTTTTAGATTTTCTTGAATAAGTGTTTCTTCATTTGTTATATGCCTTCAGGACAATTTCCAGAGACTTAGGTGATTTAAGCTTTGTTTACCCTGAGAGTGGTTCACAGGATCTCCTTAGCTGCCTTCCCAGGCATCTTCAGAGGATAGTTTTGCTGGATATAGAATTCTTGGCCAAAATAAAAACGCTGTTTTCTTTCAGCACTTTTGGCATGTCATCCCACTGGCTTCTGGCCTGCATGGTTTCTCATGACAGATGAGCTGCTATTCAGTTCAGTTCAGTTCAGTCACTCAGTCATGTCCGACTCTGTGACTCCATGGAGTGCACATGCCAGGCCTCCCTGTCCATCACTAACTCCCAGAGCTGGCCTAAACTCATGTCCATCAAGTTGGTGATGCCATCCAACCATCTCATTCTCTGTCGTTCCCTTCTCCTCCTGTCCTCAATCTTTCCCAGCATCAGGGTCTTTTCTAATGAGTCAGTTCTTCACATCAGGTGACCACAGTATTGGAACTTCAGCTTCAGCATCAGTCCTTCCAGTGAATATTCAGAAACTGTTATTAGGGATTCCTTATGTGTGATGAATTGGTTCTAACTGCTCTAAAGAGTTTTCCTTGGTCTTATGGATGTCTAGATGTGAATCTCTGTGAGTTTATCCTTCTTGGAATTTGTTGAGCTTCTCAGATATTTTTCATCAAATTTGGGGTCGTTATTTATGCAGATATTCTTTCCGCCCCTCTCCTTTATGCGTGTGTTGGTCTCTGCTGGTGTCCCGTGTGTCACTGTCTTTATTCACTTCTCTTTCTGTTCCTCAGTCAGGAAATCTCAGTTGACAATACTCCTTCACGTTTGATGGTTCCACCTTATTCCTGCTCAGATCTGCTCTTGAGCCCCTCAGGGAATTTTAAATCCGATTTGTTACACTTTTCAACTCCAGGACTTTTCATATTTGTAATTTCTGTCTTTATTGTTATACTTTCTTCTAAGAGGTATCAATCTTATGCTTTTCTTTATTTCTTTCAGTTCAGTTCAGTCACTCAGTCGTGTCCGACTCTTTGCAACCCCATGAATCGCAGCATGCCAGGCCTCCCTGTCCATCACCAACTCTCGGAGTTCACTCAGACTCACGTCCATTGAGTCAGTGATGCCATCCAGCCATCTCATGCTCTGTTGTCCCCTTCTCCTCCTGCGCCCAATCCCTCCCAGCATCAGTCTTTTCTAATGAGTCAACTCTTCGCATGAGGTGGCCAAAGTACTGGAGTTTCAGCTTTAGCATCATTCCTTCCAAAGAAATCCCAGGGCTGATCTCCTTCAGAATGGACTGGTTGGATCTCCTTGCAGTCCAAGGGACTCTCAAGAGTCTTCTCCAGCACCACAGTTCAAAAGCATCAATTCTTCAGCACTCAGCTTTCTTCACAGTCCCAACTGTCACATCCATACATGACCACAGGAAAAACCATAGCCTTGACTAGACGGACCTTTGTTGGCAAAGTAATGTCTCTGCTTTTGAATATGCTATCTAGGTTGGTCATAACTTTCCTTCCAAGGAGTAAGCGTCTTTTAATTTCATGGCTGCAGTCACCATCTGCAGTGATTTTGGAGCCCAAAAAAATAAAGTCTGACACTGTTTCCACTGTTTCCCCATCTGTTTCCCATGAAGTGATGGGACCAGATGCCATGTTTTCTGAATGTTGAACTTTAAGCCAACTTTTTCACTCTCCTCTTTCACTTTCATCAAGAGGCTTTTGAGTTCCTCTTCACTTTTTGCCGTAAGGGTGGTGTCATCTGCATATCTGAGGTTATTGATATTTCTCCCGGCAATCTTGATTCCAGCTTGTGCTTCTTCCAGCCCAGCGTTTCTCATGATGTACTCTGCAGATAAGTTAAATAAGCAGGGTGACAATATACAGCCTTGACGCCTTTTCCTGTTTAGAACCAGTCTGTTGTTCCATGTCCAGTTCTAACTGTTGCTTCCTGCCCTGCATACTGTTTTATTTTGCTCTTTGAACATATTTCAAATGAATTTGAAGTCTTCATCTAGTAAGTCCAGTATCTGAGCCTCCTTGGGGACGGTCTCCCCTGGCTGCTTGTTTCCCTATGTGTGGGTCATACTTTGTCTCTTTGCATGTCTCAGAGTGTTTTGTTGAAAGGTTTTCCATTAATATAATACGCCATTTGTTAAACTCAATATCATATTTTACCCACCCACCAGGATTTGTTGCAATTTCCTGTTGTTGCTGTTTGTTTAGTGGCTTTTCTGAATTAATTTTACGCAACTTGTGTTGTTTGCTATGTGTGATCACTGAGGTGCCTACGCAGTGAGCGCAGTGGTTAGGCAGTGTGGGGAGCAGGAGTGTTCCTTAATGGCTGGAACCAGTAAATCTCCCAGTCTCTGCGGCGAACTGTGTGTGCTGGGTGTGCCTTTAGCCCCCAGCCACGTTGTCGGCACCCTGACTTTCTCCTCAGCTTCCTGCTTACACAGAGCTGCCTTGGACCTCTCACGGACATGCACACAGCTGTACATGCACGTGTGACTTCTGGATCCCAGGAATATCCTGGAGCTTTTCAGAGCTCTTCTTGAAATCTTGTTCCTTAGCTCTTTTATGTTTCCTGGCTGGCCAGTTTTCTCCATCTGTGGTCCACTGTGTTCGGCGTGATGAGTTGGGTTTTTTTTTTTTTTCCGTCATGAATTTAAAACTGCCTCTTGATGCTTTCAGCAAACATCTCTAGGGAAAAGCCTTTTTCTGCTAAGAGCTTCAGCATAAAAGGTCAGATCAAAAACAACCTTGGAGGTGGAACCTTCCAGGGAGACACTGCAGGCCTTGAATGAGCCCTAGCCCCATGGATGCTAGAACGTTTATTCCACCATGATTTGAGCTGTTGGCTTTCTCAGTTACAGGAGAGGAGGTAGGGACATGGCAAGTTAGAACACCACAGTTCTCGGATCTTACTGAGATTCAACCATTTCTTGAATAAATTCTCGTGGGTCATTTTCAGAGTTCTGAAGAAGTTGTCTCTAGCATTTTTTGCTGGTGTTCTTGTGTCTGTGGAGGAGAAAAGCTGTAGAAGGTCCCTTTTCCACCCTTCCCCTCAGCTCACGCTCTTCCATTGTGTCTTTTCATGTGTGCGTCCGTGTTGACACCACGGGGCCCTTCCTGCTCCTCCCCAACCCCATCCTGCACCCCAGCGGGGCCCATGCCCAGCCCACCCAGCCTCGGCCCTCCTGGGAGCTTCTGGACCGAGGTCTGGACAGACATGGAAGAGCAGTGTAGCGGTTTTTTCATCTTGTTCTCATCTCTGTTCCCAGAAAAAGAACCACAAAACTTCAGTTCTGAGCATGATTGTGTTGTCTTCCTCCCGAGGACCTGAAGTTAGGTCCCGTCTCCTTGGCTGCCTCCTTTTGGGGTCTTAGCCGTACATAGGGAAAAACTGTGGATTAGCGCTGACATGGGGCCCTTCAGGGAAGAGCCCACAGTGCTGAGGTGTGACCTGGCGGGCCTCCAGCAGGGATGTGGGATCCCAGGTGAAAACTGTCACCCAGCCTAGGGTTGGGGTGCAGCCCCTGCATGGAGAGGCTGTGGTGACCCCCACGTCTCCCGGCAGAGCGGGAACAGCTTCCACGTGCTGGACCAGGGCCAGTTTGCCAAGGAGGTGCTGCCCAAGTACTTCAAGCACAGCAACATGGCTAGCTTCGTGCGGCAGCTCAACATGTGTGAGTGTACTGCCTTGGCCCTGCATACAGCCCCACGCGGCCCAGAGCCCACGCAGCTGAAGGGGAAGGGGTGTCTCAGGGACTTTCCCTGAGACTAAGACCACCCAGCCACCACAGGCAGCGCTTCTGGGAGGGCAGTGCTGGGCATTCCCTGAGCCAGGCCCCACCCGCCAGGGCCTCCCTCCATCCTCCCTGGGGTAGGGGCCTCACTGGAGTGAGGGGTGAGACCCCAGCCCTGAGGCAGCACTGCCCCAATTCCATCGTGCGCAGATGGCTTCCGGAAGGTGGTCCACATTGAGCAGGGTGGCCTGGTCAAGCCAGAGAGGGACGACACCGAGTTCCAGCACCCGTGCTTCCTGCGAGGCCAGGAGCAGCTCCTCGAGAACATCAAGAGGAAAGTGACCAGTGTGAGTAGCCGTTCTCCCCATCATGGTCTTGGATCTCCGCCCAGACCCCCGGCAACAGCAGCATCCACTCGCTGGCCTGGCTTAACGTAGCTGTGCCAAGCCTGCTTTCTACCAGGTGCCTGTCCCCCGTTGGCCACCCCAGAGAAGGCCCATCCACCCCAGCAGCCCCTCGGCCCTTTCTGCTATATCCCGCCCCGCCCCCAGGCCATCTCAGTGACTGCTCCCCCGGGGACCCAGGTGTCCACTCTGCGGAGCGAGGACATAAAGATTCGCCAGGACAGTGTTACCAAGCTGTTGACCGACGTGCAGCTGATGAAGGGGAAGCAGGAGAGCATGGACTCCAAGCTGCTGGCCATGAAGCAGTAGGTCCTGGGACAGCCGTGGGAGCAGGGCGCACCTCCTCTGGGATGCTGGGGTTACCGTGGGGGGTCCAACCTGGGGGGAGCTTAAAGCTGGTTCTGTCGTAACCAGACTTACCCCCGGGAAAGGGTTCCAGAAAGAACTTCGTGTAGAGTGATGGGGTGGGGACGTGAGAGGCCTCCTGCACAGTGACATGGGGGAGGTGTTGCTGGCGAGGCCGCTCCCCAGCCCTGGTCCTAAGGGTCCAGGCCTTGCAGTCTCGGGCCAGGGCCACGTCTGGACTTGCACAGGCTCCCGGCCCATGCCAGGCTGGACTCGTTATTGGGAGGTGGGGTCAGGTGCGGTCCCGTGGTAGCCCGCAGAGCTGAGCCCAAGCACCGGCTATGCCCTCGGGCCCCTCACGCCACCCACACATGCGCCTCGCACCAGTCAGTGTGTGTCACCTCTCATCGGGCCTGGCGCAGGCCTGCAGGTTTGGACTCCCTTTCCCTGGGGCATGTCTGGTCACCACAGAACCGGTTTTAGGCCCCCCAGCCCCCCACTGCCAGGACCCCCATAGGGGCCAGTTTAGACCTCCTCCTGTGTACTCGGGGCCCTCAAGCACCCCAGCCCAGGGTGGCCTCAAAACCACTTGGGGTGCAGGCCGTCGCACCCCTAGACCGTGGAGGAGGCTCCTAGCCCCTGCCTAACTACTCATGTCAGAGCCCAGCAGGAATGCCTGGCTGGCTGGAATCCAGAGGTGGGATTAGGTGGCCTTGGCCTCCAGGACAGGGATGCCTCTTAGAGTGAGCATAGGAGGGTCTGTCGCTTGTCAAGAAGACATACTGGTGCTGAGCAGGGCGTGGGCTGCTGCGGTGGCCCTTCGAGCTCTTTAAGGCCACTTCTGACCCCCTAAAGGCACAGGAGAACCTGCACTTGCAGCCCTGTGGCCTGAGAGCCGCACTGCCTCTGTTCCCTGGAGCCCCATCCTCGGTCCAGGCAGAGAGCCTGGAGGCTCTGCCACCCTGACTGTGACCGAGAGGGCCCTGGGGTCTCAGCCTGGCCTCTGGCCCGTGCTCGGCAGCGGGCAGGGACGGGCCAGTGGGTGGGCGCATGGTGGAGCGAGGTATCCCGAGACTCCCGCCACCTGCTGACCACGCCTGGTCTGCTGCAGCGAGAACGAGGCGCTGTGGCGAGAGGTGGCCAGCCTGCGGCAGAAGCACGCCCAGCAACAGAAAGTCGTCAACAAGGTGTGCACCGGGCCGGCGGGGAGGGGGTCCCTGTCCGCACTGGGCTGACCACCTCTCCCCCTGCAGCTCATCCAGTTCCTCATCTCGCTGGTGCAGTCAAACCGGATCCTTGGGGTGAAGAGAAAGATGTGAGGCACGGGGCACGCCCGTCTCCCGTGGGCTGCGACCCGGGGGCCACGAGGCCGGGCCGCCACTCACCCACCCTTCCCCACAGCCCCCTGATGCTGAACGACGGCGGCCCTGCGCACCCCATGCCCAAGTACGGCCGGCAGTACTCGCTGGAGCATATCCACGGGCCAGGCCCCTACCCGGTGAGCTGCGGGCGCCCAGGGCGGAGGCGGGGGCGGGGACGCAGCACGCACCACCATGCTCACCTCCCTTTGGTGGCAGGCCCCTTCCCCAGCCTACAGCGGCTCCAGCCTCTACTCCCCAGATGCTGTCACCAGCTCCGGACCCATCATCTCCGACATCACCGAACTGGCCCCCGGCAGCCCCGTGGCCTCCTCAGGCGGGAGTGTAGACGAGAGGTGCGGCCCAGCGCCTTCCCTGCAGGCAGGAGCGGGTGGGGCCGGCAAAGGCACCCGCTGACGCCTGTGCCCCACGGACAGGCCCCTGTCCAGCAGCCCCCTGGTTCGCGTAAAGGAGGAGCCCCCAAGCCCGCCACAGAGCCCCCGGGCAGAGGGTGCCAGCCCCGGCCGACCATCCTCCATGGTGGAGACGCCTCTGTCCCCGACCACCCTTATTGACTCCATCCTCCGGGAGAGCGAGCCCACGCCCGCTGCCTCCACCACACCCCTCGTGGACACCGGGGGCCACCCCCCCTCGCCCCTGCCCGCCTCGGCTCCCGAGAAGTGCCTCAGCGTCGCCTGCCTAGACAAGTGAGTGCCTTCCAGGCGCCCTGCGGTCTCTGGAAGCGCAGGGGCCTCCGACAAGGACAGTGCCGGGCTGGACACGCATGGCCCTCAGGCCCTCGGCATGGGATTTGCCGGGGGAAACTGGCCGACCTGGCCCAGAGCATGGAGCTGGGGAGGGAGACATGCCAGCCAGGGGGTCCCGCAGCCCCTGCACCGTGGGAACCAGGCACGTGGCGGGCACCCCTGCCCCCTGAGCCGCCCTCCCCGGGCCGCCTGGTCTGTCTGTCCTACCACCCCAGAGGTGGGTGAGCGGGGTGGGGGCTTGGAGTCCGCCTGGCCCCCACCGGCAGTGGGGGGCTCTTGTCTTTCTATCTTGCAGTTTGGCTCGCACTCCAAAGATGTCTGGGGTCTCCCGCCTCTTCCCCTGCCCCTCCTCCTTTCTGCATGGCCGAGTCCAGCCAGGGTTAGCGCTGTCCCACTGGGGAGGGAGGAGGGCTCCGCCAGAGCTTGGGCCCCTCCCCAGCCTCTGAGCAGACCCCTGCCCAGCCTGTGAACAGGCTCCCCACCCACCTCTGGGGCCTGAGGCAGCACCCCGAGGTACTGCCTGGCCTCCTCGAGGGGGCAGGCCTAATCTATCCTGGCGCATGCTGGGGTAGGCTGGCCCAGCCCGGCCAAGCACAGCTCCACCCTCCTGCTGTCCTCCAGTGTGAAGGGCAGGCGTTGCTGAACCTGAGAAGCTGGGGCCCCGGCCCTTCTGAGCCCTGAACTCAGCCCCCTGATGTCTTAGCCGGCCCAGCCTGACGTGCTGCCTTACGGGGCCTCACGGTGATGAGGGAGCCTGAGCCACCACCGGTGGCCAAGTGTCCCAGGCCCAGGGCCCCACCTCAGGGCCTCCCGTGAGCCTGCGCAGGGCAGGCTGGCAGCTGGGCGCAAGGGCCGGCAGGACTGCACCTGGGGGTGCCTGGATGCCACGTCACTTGCTCCCCTTCCTCTGGCCAGGACCGAGCTCAGCGACCACTTGGACGCCATGGACTCCAACCTGGACAACCTGCAGACCATGCTGACAAGCCATGGCTTCAGCGTGGACACCAGCACCCTGCTGGATGTGAGTCCTAGCCCTGCCCGCCCCGCGCCCAGCCCGCCCCGCTCCCAGGGCAGTCTGACCGCCCCCTCTTCCCTGCAGCTGTTCAGCCCCTCGGTTACGGTGCCCGACATGAGCCTGCCCGACCTGGACAGCAGCCTGGCCAGCGTGCGTAGGCGGGGTGGATGGGGCAGGGGGGGCAGGGCCGCGCGGGAGCCCTCACTGTGCTCCCTCCTGCTGCCCCAGCAGATCCAGGAGCTCCTCTCTCCCCAGGAGCCCCCCAGACCTCTGGAGGCAGAGAAAAGCAGCCCAGACTCAGGTGAGCTGAGCCCCCCCCCCCCCCCCCGCCCCCCGGCCCCACCGGCACCCTGACCCAGTCGCACCCCTAGGGAAGCAGCTGGTGCACTACACCGCCCAGCCCCTGCTGCTGCTGGACCCGGGCTCCGTGGACGTGGGGAGCAGCGACCTGCCGGTGCTCTTCGAGCTGGGGGAGGGCTCCTACTTCTCCGAGGGAGACGACTACTCGGATGACCCCACCATCTCCCTGCTGACGGGCTCAGAACCCCCCAAAGCCAAGGACCCCACTGTCTCGTAGAAGCCCCAGGAGGAGAGCAGGCCTTGGGCAGGCCTGGTGTCCGGGAGCCTGGTCCCCTGGCTGGCGGAGGGGGGGAGAGGGGGTGGGGCGTGGCCCCCGGCCAGCACCGAGGGCCTAGCCCTGTGAGCCAGAGCTCACCTGGGCTTCACGGCCACACTCAGACTGACCAGGATGCAGGTGTTCATAGAATTGTATTTTGGATTTTTACACGAGTCCCCCTTTTCCCTTCCATAGAGATATACAGATATATACATGGACAAACAGACCGATGAGCCAGGCAGAGATTTATAAACAACGAGCTCTGTGTGTGGTCTCCCTGTCTGTTCCTCCTGCCAGTGTGGGTGGGGGTGGAGGGGGGCATGATGCGCAGTGTCTCGGAAGGGGCTGGAGGGAGGCAGATGGACACAGCACACTGGAGCCTCCTGGCTCCCCTGGGCTGCATGTGCTCAAGAGTTCTTTATGAAGGGACCAGGGTGGGATCAGCGTGGGCCCACAGGAGCCCTGTGGCCAGGTCCGCACTAGAGGACCAGGTGGGTGCACTGGGTCAGCACCGTGTGTCTGGAGTGAAGGAAGCACAGGACCCCCCCCTCCTGAGTCAGGCAGCAGGGGGTGCAGAGGTGCATGTGATGGAGGTGGCGGGCCGTAGCAGCCCACGCGGTGCCTTGCACCCCCAGCTCAGCCCTGCTCGCTGTCCTTGCTGATGAGTAGGGCCCAGGGTGGTGGCTTCCTGGGAGGCAGGGGTCAGGGAGACGCTGCCTACACCTGCTGTAGACCAAACAGTGCCTAGCCAACCAGCCTGTCTCGCCCAGACGACCACCACGGGCTAGAGCGGCTTCTGGTTGGGGCGGGGGCAGCACAGCTGGGTCCGCTGCCCAGGTACCACCTCGGGCACCCATCTTACTGGGCCATGGCTGGCTGTCAGGGTACACCTGCCTGGCACAGCCTCAGGGTTTCCAACCCAGGCGGCAGAGCCAGTAGAGGGGGGAACAGCCCAGGGTTGCCCTTGCCTCACTGCCAAGCTTTTTGAGTGGCAAGCTCTGGGACCAAGGTATTCTGAGGGCCACACCCAACTACCTGCTGAGGGCCTGGAAAAACGGGGAGCCCCTGGCATCAGGCCAACCTCTGCCCCCAAGGGAGGCCCTCAGTGAGGGCTGAGCCAGGCCACCTGCTTTGTCCAAGCAGCCCAGAGCCCAGCCCAGGTGAGCACCCCAGCAGGGGACTGTGCGCATAGCCTCTGAGACCTCTGCAGCCTTGCCTTGGAGTCTTTGCTGCCGTTCAAGTCAGCCTGATTCTCAACCCTCTTCCACACCTTAGCCTCTGGCCTGACCCAAGTTGAATCCACTTGTGTGCAGACCTCAGGCACAGGGGGCCTTGGAGCATGGAGTCTCCACCTCGCAGGGCAAGACGTCTGACCACAGAGCCCTGTGAGGCAGGGAGGGTCACCACAGCCCCAGCTCCTCTCCAGGCGCTGGGGCCTCCTTCCCACAGCATGGCCCCACGTGGGAGGGCCGCCCCCTCCTGCCAGCCCTGTGCCCTGGAGGCTGAGGGAGCTCACTGTGCACAGCACTTTATTGACACATTCAGACCCTTGGGCGAGATCTGTAGGGTTTCCAGAGCATGGGCACCTCCCAGGGGCCAGAACTGCGTCGGGCCTGCTCTCCCCTGGCAGGAGGAAGCCCCTCAGGCAGAGGCCTGGTGGGGGCCAGGAGGCAGCTTCCACCAGCCAGCCCCCCTTCTGCTGCGCCCAGGTTGGGGCAGGCTCTAGTCCAGCCGCAGGCAGCGCGGCAAAGCAGTCCAACACCCACGAGGGGGCCAGCCTGGAGGCGCTCAGGTGCCGGCTGCCGGCGCCTCACGGTTGAGCACGTAGTAGTCGTGGACGTACATCAGGACGGCCACCGGCTGCCCGATGATGAGTGACAGCCACACGGCCGCGTTGCCGTAGTTGCCGCGGAAGAAGCGGCCCACTATCCAGGCCAGCGGGATCTGGGGACACAGGACGGGAGTGAGCCTCTGCGCTAGCGGGGCGGGGCGGAGCGGGGGTCCAGGGCTGCTCACCTGCGCCATCATGCCGGTGAAGGCCCAGAGGCGGAACATGCGCAGGGGGATGCTCACCAGGTACTGAGGGGAGAGGGGCGTCAGCGAGCCCCACCCCCACCCCCACCAGGGGCAGGGCGCGCCCTCAGTGCACTGACCTCGTGGAAGAAGGCGGAGGCCAGAAACACTGCCGTCCTGGCTGCCCACTTGCTGCTGCCCCGCCGGAGCATGGGCTTGTAGAAGTGTCTGCAGGGGAGGCGGCAGTGGGCTGGGCGCCCGGGCCACGCGACACCGTCCCACCCCCCAACCCCCCGCCCCCAGGCGCACACCCACCTGATGCACCACTTGTGAACAGGGATGTTCCAGTTCTGCCAGAAGTAGGTGATGGACTCGGAGTTCCTGCGGGGGCGGGGCAGAGTGGGCAGGGGCTCCGGCCCCAGCCCCAGCGGGGGCCCCCACCACCCCCGCCCCGGCAAGGCCACCCACCACCAGTCCCGGTAGAACTCGCGGTCTCCAAACTGCATGAGCTCGGCCACGGCGTTCAGGCAGGAGTGGAAGAGCCAGTAGAAGAAGATGAGCCAGATGAGGTGGTTGGGGACCTGTGGGGAGTGGGTGCCAGGTGCCAGAACAGCCCCACCCACCCCCACGCGTCCCCACCCAGCAGGCCACTCACCGCCAGCTTCAGGAGGCGCTCCACGATGCGGGAGTAGTCCATGTCCTGTGGGCACAGGGCACAGCTGGCTCCCTCAGCCCTGACCCCGGAACCCACCCTGCCAGGCCTGCCTGCTCACCTTGAAGGGCTTCATGGAGTTCTGGATGGCCGGGACCATCCACTGCAAAAAGCGCAGAGTCAGCTCCCCAACGGCCCCAGGCCCTGCCCCCACCCCCCCTGCCCGGCCCCCTCCCCGCCCGGGCACGTACCTGCTGGATCAGCCCCACCTGGAGCTGGGTGAGGAACAGCTGGGGAAGGAAGCAAGCGGACAGTGAGCTGAGCCCCGGGTGCCGGCAGGCCCGCCCACCCTGGCCCGCGAGGCCCCGCCTCACCATCTCCAGGAGTCGCCGCAGCAGGAAGCGCTTTCGGATGCGGGGGGAGCGGGGGAAGTTGAGCTCGTAGCACAGGGTGGGGGCGAAGAGGAAGTAGTAGAGATCTGGAAGGGAGGGCGGGGCTAGCAGGCCAGGCCGCCGGGCAGTCCCCCCAGCCCCCGGCAGGATCCTCACCGCGGTAGGTCAGGTTGTCGGGGTAGCTCACGGTGCGCTGGGCAGCTCCCCCGTTGGCCTTCTTACCTGCCAAAGCTACGAGCAAGCGGCAGGGGGCGGGTCGGGGGTGAGCCGAGCCCCTGCCGGTCCCGAGGCAAGTGGCAGCCCAGTGGCCCCAGCCCGAGGCAGCCCTCACCAGCCTTGGCCTTGGCCCCAGCCCTGCGCTCTCGGCACCAGAGGTTGACGTCCCGGTAGGAGAACAGCTTGAGGAAGAGGATGGTGTAGACCATCAGGGCCAGCACGGAGCCCACTGTGGGAGAGGCAAGCTCAGGCCACGCCCCCCGCGCTGCCCGTGGCCGAGACAGCGTGGGCTGGGGCGGGGGCGGGGCCCACCTGGAGTGATAGACTCGAGGAGAAAGGCCACGGCCGCTGGGAAGCAGAGAATGGTGGCCAGGTTGACCCCGTGCAGCAGCAGCCCCGCCTGCTCCGTCAGGGCTCCCTGGGGTGGGAGCAGAGCGTCAGCCAGGGACCCCCCTCCCTGGTCAGAGGACCTCCCTGAGGAAGGGCCACCAGGCCTGAGGTGCAGCCCCTCCCAGGAAGGCCACGCAAGGCCCAAAACCCTGAAGCACAGTGGGACCAGCTGGTGGCCCGCCCTAAGCCCGACTGGTAAGGACCTTGAGGCAAGTCAGGGGCGGGCGTGAGGGCACTGCTTACCACGGCCAGGCGCTTCTCCACCTGGAACGCAGCCACGGCAAAGATATTGGCCACTGAGGACAGAAGCAACCCAGGGCAGGTTCAGGCCCAGATCAGCCCTGTCCCACCCACCGCCGGCCTGAGGCCTCCTGGGCACCCAGCTCACCAATGACCAGGCACAGAGCTGGCCAGCTGTAGGGGTCCTTCAGGAACAGAGACACCACCTGGATGGGGTCCACCAGGATGCCATACCTGCAGACGCAGGTGGGTGAGGGTCTGTGTAGGCGAGGGGTGAGGTGGCAGGGGCTGGGGCAGGCCGGGGCCCACTCACTTGATGAGGTTCTCTAGAAATAACCGTGCGTTGCTTAAGATCTGCGATAGAGAGAGAGGGACATAACGCTGTCAGCCACGGCCCCAGAACGCCCACCCCAGCTCCTGCCAGCACCTGCAGCTCAGGACAGTGGCCTCCATCCTGCAGGCCCAGCCCTGCGGGACCTCACGCCAAGCTCTGAGACTCCCCACCCACGGCCTGTGTGCCTGCGCAGGGGCACGCAGCCCCCGCCCGCCTGGAGCCAACCACAACCCCAGGTGCCTGTGCCACCGCGGCAGAAGAAACCTGCTGCCCAGCGGCCGTCCTCCGTCCCACCAAGCGGGTCAGCGCCCCTAGCCACAGCGACAACCCCAAGCCCCAGTGAAGTCCAAGCCTACCCGGCGCACTGCCACCCTCCCAGGGCTCTGCCCTGCCAACCGGGCCCATCCTCACAGGCGGGGTGTGCCCACGCACTTGGTGGGGTGGTGGGAAAGAGCGGGCCGGTCCTGAGGGGCTGGGGAAGCTGGGCCTGGGTCTCCACCCCTACTCACGCCCCCGCCTGCCTCGGCCGCTCCTGCAGCAGCAGCAAAGGACAGATCCCCCAACACAACGAGCTCTTGCCAGTGGCCTGGGGCCAGATGCCTGGCTGGCCTCTGCAAGAGCAGGGGCCACCACCTCCCCCACCCCAGGCTCAGGCCCCACGGGGGTTGCAGAAGGCTCTGTGGAAAAGTGATGCTTCTCCAGGCGACATGGGTGGAGTCCCCCACCCAGAAGGCTTCCCGAGGAGGTGACAGGCTCAGAGATGCAGGGGCCACCTGCCACACCATCCCCCAGCTAAACACCTAACCAGCCAGCTTACCAGGACACACGTGGTCCTGCAATGTCTGCCGACTGGCAGTTGCCTGTCCTGAGAGCCCACCACAGGCAAGAGTTGGAGCTGCTAAGAGGCCCAGCCACCTGGAAGCCCAGGCTGCCGAGAGGACGCAGCAGGCGGCCCCAGCTCCTGGGGGAGGGGGGAGCTTTGTGGGTGCACCAAAGGGCCAGGAGGCTGGGGGCTGCAGGAGAACAGACAGGCTGCTGAGGGCCTGCCCTGCACGACCACCTTGCCACAGTCCTGGACCAGCCACGGCCTCCAGAGACCAGGACGCGTGGACTACTGGGTCTGGACTGGCACACAGCCCCCACCGCTCCCCAGGGGACTGCCCAGAACCACAAACAGAAGCGTGGGGGCCCCTGGTACACAGGCAGCCTCTGGAGCCACACCCAGGGCAGGCAGACACGTCAGCTGGAGGGGCGAAGGCCTCGCGCCACATCAGCCCTGAGCGGTGGGGCTGGGCCCAGTCGGGCCTCACCCTGCCCCACCCTGAAGGCTGCCCCTGGGGTCCCTGCACTCCACCTTCTGCTGGGCAGGCCTGCTGGGGCCCCACAGCAGTGGCCTCGGCCAGGTCAGAGCGAGGCGGACACAGGACTCCAGTCCTGCTCCCTCCAGGGCTGAGGGAGGGGCCAGAGTCCTGCAGAGTGTGGCCTGGAGCTGTGGGCTGGGCTGAGAAGCATGTCCTCACCCTGCTCCCCCAGGTTCACCCAGGCATGCCGCACCCATGAGGGCAATTTGGAACAGAAGAGGAAGTTCTACGTGGACCCCCAAGACCACTCACCTGTGCTGCCAGGGAGGGCCTGGGCCCACGGAGCAGCCATCCCCCACCCAGGGCCACCAGACCATCCCTGCCTACTCTCTGTCGCCCCCTGGGGAGACTCCAGTGCCCCCTGGGGCGCAGACCCCAGCTCAGAGGTTCCCAGGCTGCCCTCTGCAGGCATCTCCTGGGATTCAGCAGGGACGGCATGAGCATGCTCCCGGTAGGGTCCCGGAGTACGGCTGCTCCAGGGACCCCCACCGCCAGCCCAGAGCTCCATTCACCACAGCTACACAAGTACAGACACCCACCCCTGGAGAAGAGCCCATGGCCCCCCGGCTGTCGGGACCCTTGCTCCAAGGTGTCACTCTACGTACCAGCATCACCACACACCAATTCAGGATGCCACGGTAGTTGCTGAAGCCACTGTCAGAACTGAACAGGGAATCCTGCAGGCGGTGACACCTGGAGAGCGGAGACGGACACTCGGGGCAGAGCATCTGGCAGCAAGGCCACCCCGCCGCCCACACATCCCCCTCCGCAGGCAGAGCCACCGGGGGCCTGCCGCTCCCACTGGGGGACGGGGCGTGGGGAGTGCCACAGGAGCTGGTGATGCAAGACGGAAGTGGGGAGGGGGCGGCCCCCACAGCAGCTGGTCCCTCCAGGGAGCCCAGGGGCCACCATTCAAACCACCCATGCCCTGCATTTGGCCCTTCCGGAGGGGAGGACCCAGCCTTCACGTGGCTTCGCAGGGTGAGCGCCACTCGAGCCCCCTGGGGGCTCGGCGCCTGGAGTCCACTGCAGAAGCCAGCAGGGGACTTTCAGAGCCTGCCTCTGAGAGCCCTGTGCCCAGTGCTGGGCCTGGTGGAGATGGAAGCCAACCCTCAGCTGGAGGCAGAGGTGGAGGGGTGCAGCTCAGCCCAGGCCCAGGCCCGCTGGCGGGTTCTAAGCAGCAGCCCCACCTCCCACCAACCACCCTGCCACCAGGAGGCCATCCAGGGCATTGAGCAAGGCCTCCAGTTTTGTAAGGGGAGAGGCCGGGGCTTCCCTTTCCCTCCTGTGGACACATGTCCCCAGCAATAGGGCACAGGAGAACAGCCAGCCTCCAGGGGCGGCTGGGGTCAGCACTCAGATGGCTGCACCCAGGAGACAGACGGCTGGGGAGGACAGGGTGCCAGCATCCTCAGCCAGGCAGCGCTGACAGTCTGGCCCTGCCTCCCTGCCACACCAGGCCCCCCCACCCCAGGCCCCGGCCGGCCCAGCCTGCCCACGCACCTCCTCCAGGTCCATCCTGGGCTGCACACACAGTGGGGCTCTGAGCCCCCAAGCCCTCTTCTTCGTGACTCTGCGCCTGCCTTTTGGCAAGGCAAGCAGGGCTCCCAGGCCCAACTATCCCAAGAGGACAGTCTGTGGGGGTATCCGCTTGATGGACCTGCCCAGAACCCCCCAGATCCAGCCCACTCACTGTCACTGGAACCGTCCCAAAGCCACCTCATGCTACAACCTGCCAATCACCATCTGCATGTCCATGTCTGCACCACATACCCAGGGGACGGTTTCATAACAGTGTGACCCCTGCCACCTTGGGGGCCACCAAGAAGACCACACTGACCAGATGTGCAGCAGTCTCTAAGATGAAAGAGGGGGAGGGGGGAGGGGAGCATTTCCCAATCCTGACAACAAATAATGTTATTAAAGCTTTTCCAGATCCCTGCTGTCAAATTCCTGAGGCCTGCCCCCAGCCACCACACAGACCCCTCAGGTCCCTCTACCAGCCTTCCGACTGTCCCACCCGGGCAGCGCCCTGCCCCCAGAGGTCAGAGGCCCCAAGCGGGAAGAAAGCCCACTGCCCACCAATCCCCACAGAGGTCCAGCCCCATGGCACAGTTCACTGCAGTGGACCAAAGGGCAGCAGGCATGGCCAGCGTGGAGGTGGGGCCTCACCCAGAGCTTCTCTGTCACCCTCTCCCTGACTGAGGCACTGGGTGTGCCTCTGTGCCCCCCAGCGGCCCCCATCTGCTCCGCAGTCCCACCCAGCCAGCAGGGCCATTCCAACTCATTACAGTTGGCACCTCATTCAACCTGCACATCAGTACTGGGAGGCGGGCACATGAAAATGAGGCTCACCGAGCTTCCCAACTTGCCCAGAGGCACAGCCCCAAGTGGGGATCACACATGCGGGGCCATACGGTCCAGCTCCAGGGCCGGACAGAACAAGGAGGGACAGGGTGCCAGCTCGCCTCCCGGCTGCCACTTCCTCAGCACTTCCTGCACCCAGCCTAGAGGCTCTGGACTAGAAAGCTGTGCCTGGAGGACCCATGAACCAATGGCTGAAGGACGCACCAGGTGTCGGGGCACAGGGGAGTGTGGAGGACCTGGAAGGGACGCACTCAGAGGCGAGGCAACAGCAGCGGCCTTCCTTCCGGCACATAGCTACACCTTGCTGCCGGAAGGAGTGAGCTCACACCCGGCACCTGACCCCGCCTGCCCAGACCTAGGTGAGCAGGAAATGTCCGGAAGGGCCTGAGGAGAAAGAGAGGAACAGGCAGGGAGGCAGAGGTGGGAGGATGACGACTGGGAGGCAGGGAGGCAGAGGCGATACCAAGAGTAGCCAGACCAATGCCCAGCCCTGCCCCAGGAGGCCCCCAGCCCTGTGGCATGTGGCCTGGGGACAGGCACACACAGCTGCGTGTCCTGGAGATCAGGAGGGTCTCCGGTGGCCCATCCCTGCCACCAACTGCTCCTCTTCCCGAGGGTCCAGACCTCGAGGATGGGCCATCAACAGGACAGGAGCAGCTTCTGGCCATCTGGCCTATACAGAGCAGGCAAGTGATGGCCCATCCAGGGTGACAGCTTGGCCCAAAGCTGGTACCCGCCCCCACCTCATACAAAGTGACCCCAAATCCAGTTCCCCAGGAGTGGGCAGAGGGGCCTGTGGGCCTCCTGGCCTTTGCAGCCGCCCCCTCAGGACCACCTGGGGCCTGTAGGAAGCCAGTGCCCCTCACAGAGCCACCCTCCCCATGGTGTCATCCTGAACTCTGTGCCTGACCTTTGCTCTCACTCTTCAGGGCTGCGGCTATCTTATCTCTCAGGTGAACTGTGTGCCCCCCAAGGGCAGGGACAGTGCCTGCACCCCAACTGCCCTTGTCCCTCCCCTCCCCACAGCACCCAGTGAAGATAGCAAATCCTTGCTGACTGACCTGTTGCCCACTTCCTCCTTGATAACCTCTAGCTCTGGAGCTGATCCCAAAACCAGAGCCCCTGAGAGCCCTTGACCAGGATGAAGGTCAGGGCTGGGGGGAGGGGCGTGGAGGATGGCAAAGGGGGCGCCTGGAGGCAGCCAGCAGGACTTAGCTGATGCCCACGTGGGTCAGATCCTCCCTTTCAGCCGCAGCTTGCTCCCCCAACTCCTTCCCATCAGTCCTTCAGCTAAGCAGGGCGCCCACCTGTGGGTGTGCGCACTTCCAACTCCTCCCCTGTACCCCAACCAGGGGTGAGGGTCCCATTACAGGACCCACTTTGACCCTAGAGCAGCCATTTGTGCTGGTAATAAGCAGGATCCTAGGCCAGTCAATCGCCGGGTGACGGATGAGGGACCTTTGTGAAGACCATTCTCTGGAGGGTCTGCGAGGGATGAGAAATCCCCTCGCACTGCCCCTGCCTCTGTTCTCCGCCGGTCCACCCTCCTCCTCCGGGAGCTTTATCAACCCACAAGGCACCCCTCATAGCCCTCAGGAAGGACCCCTGTATCTCCTTCCAGGTAGAGGACACTGTGCGTAGTGGGCTCACCCTGGGAAAGCTTCAGAACCCACCAAAGGAAGGCAGAGGGAGGGCGTCTAGAAGTTGAGCCGCTGCCCTCCCCTCGGCCCCCGTACCTGGGTGTTCCGGGCAGGAGACCCTCCGCCCCCAACCTCCCGCTAAGTTTCCCCGTGGAGGCCCGAGGGGCACAGCTGTGCACCAAGGTCCAGGCGCCAGACTCTCGGACTCGAGCCCGAGCTGCCGCCGACAGGCCTGGGCCACCAGGTTGGGTCGCAGGGGCCCCGTATCAGGGGTCAAAGGTTAGGGGTCACGCGCACCGCTACCTCAGGTCCCAGTGGCCGCTGCCCACGTCTACGTCTCCGTCCTTGTCTGTGTCCCGGACCGGCGCGTCCCCTCCGGCGCCCACATCCCGCACCTCCTCTTCCGCTGCCGCGGGCCCACTGCCGCCCTGGATCGAAGGCCGCGACCCCGTCCTCCGGCGCCGGGAGCCGCCCGCGCCGCCGCGGTCGCCCATGGCCTTAGTTCGCACCCCGCCGCGGCCAAGTCGTAGCCCGCCGGGCTGGCAGCACCCGAGGCCTGTGGCCCCGCCTCCGGACCCTTGGCCAACTGCCGCCACCGCCTCTACTACGCCACTGCCGTGGTCCGCGCCGCCAATCAGCGCGTGCAAATCCGTGCCGGACGGCTCCTCTCGGAGTCCTGGGAAGCGTAGCTCCCGGAGCCGCTAACTGGCCCAGGGCCGCGGCGCGCATACCTTTGTAGTCCGCTGGCGCGCGGTGCACCCTGGGAGTTGTGGTCTCCTGGCAAATGCAATCCCGGACAGACGAGGAACACGCGGGGCTTCCGGGCAGCTGCAAACAAGCCTCTGCTGACCGCTGCCTGCCCCTTGTCCCGCTCTATAAACACAGGATTTCGTCATTTCTCAGCTCAGGCGCAGAATTTGGGGTTGTAGTTATTTATGAAATGCCTAGTGCGTTAACGTCAGGCTGACACCCAGCGCGTCTACCGAACGTACATCCCGCGGCACGGTCGTGCTCTGTGAACCCACTAATTACCACCGTAGGCACCCACTTTTCCTCCGCTTAGGCTGTTCAAACACGCGCCAGGTCAGAGAACGGAGGGGGAGAAAGGCCGCAGTCCTCGCATTCCGGGACTTGTGCCATGCCCACCTATTCCCAGGGTGGCCACCTCTCCCCTGCCCAGGCCCCCACAGTAGACAAGCCAGCCCGCCTCTCCACCCGCCCCGCTTCTGCCTTCATCTGCAGACTTGCAGAACTTCCCGCCTTCCCCACTTGGGCCAGTTTTGCCAGGGAGTTAGGATCCTGGGGTGTTGATTCTCAGGGACCCAGAGGTTTCTGTTTCATTGCACAGTCGGCAGTCATCCAGTCGTTGAATGAAGCAACCAATACACCAAAACAACTGCACAGTGAGGCCCGTGCGCGGGCAAGGCCGATCTTACTTGGTTTCACAAACATTTGGCAAAGAGCATGGAGTGTGAGTATCCTGGATCTCCAGATGCGAGGGTTCACCGGGAGTTTAGGCCTGGTTTACACAAGAAACACCCCTAGCCACAGAACCCACTCCGTTCACTCCCATGGGGTAAGCAAAGCTGGGAAGACCGCCTCTCTGAAAGCAAATAAACCAAGAGGCTCAGCCTGAGATCAAGCCTCCTTCCTGCCGGACTCGCTCCTGACCCTCTTACCTCAACCAACAGGCACCTGGGACCCTGGTGACATGTTCTCCCACTGGACCATTTGCGGCTGAGGCCAGCCTGACATCCTTACCTGGCAGGCTGGAGCTACCTGGCCCGTGTCTTGGAGTAGCGTGTGGAAGGGCTCGAGCGACCTCATCAGGCTGGAGAACCCCTCTTGCCTCCTCACAGGCCCGGCCTCGGTGGATCAGGAGTATCCCCTTAGCCAGTGTCCAAGCACCTTCGTCTATTCATAGGCAGAGTTGGGCCACTCAGCGCTAGGACTCAGTATAGCTCCCAAGGGAGGATGGAAGGAGGAGAGAGTCCTCTCAGGAACGCGCAGCAGGGCTGAGTCCCGGGAGCTCTGCCTTTCCCTCCCTATCCCTCTCCCAGGCAGCTGGTGGGAAGCCCCCTAACCCGTGCGCACGCGTCCCTGGGAGCCTTCGGGACTTGCCATCCTTCAGTACCGAGCCCTGACTAGAGGGCCAGCCTGGCTGGCGCGCTGATTGGCAGAGGAGAAGATTGACGGCTCAGGCTGCCTGTTGGCCTGGAGAGGCTGAGCACAGTAGCCACTGACGAGTGAAGGTACGTGTTGGGGGCGGCTCCCTGTGTCCGCGTCCAGGCTCCTTTGCCTTCGGCTAACATGAAGCAGCTGGAGTGAGGAGACCAGGGTGGGCCGAGGGTCATCAAAGAGAACCGATCTGACCCGGGACGTGAGGGAACCAAGGGTTCCACCGCTGGAGTTGAGAGATCAGGGCCTCAAGCCAATGAGAAGGCACGGACTGTGAAGGCACCAATCAGGAAGGGCCTCTGTACCAAGGCGGGGCGGGGCCTGTTTGAGGAAGACGGGGTCCTAGGTTGATACAGGGCGGGGCCTCCGGGGAGGGCGGGGCCTACAGCCCTGGTACCTCTGGATCCTGATTGAGGTGCTGCCAGGGTCACAGCGAAGAGGCACGAGGGAAAACGTCAAGATAGGTGGGGTCTTTTGGGGACAAATGTGCGTGAGGAGTTGTTGAAAGAAAGCTCAATGAGGAATCTCCCCCTGGTGGAAGCAACATCTGTCTTGGGACGAGGAATCTGCAGGCTGGCGGAATGAAGGGCTGGAAGGGTTTGGGGATTTAGAAAGAGCCTTGGGCTGACTCCAGGTTGGAGGCGCCTTGGGCCCGTGAGAGAAGACCCTGGACACAGTGGTCAGCAGCCTGCACCACACCACCCATCCTCTGGATTGCAAAGTCCTGTCTATGGACACCTGTGGAGACAAGGCTAGGCCTGTCCCAGTCACTGGGGAGGCAGCCTCTACCCGTCGTCCACCCCAGCCGCCCATCAGAGTCCTGGAACAGTCAATCCAGGCCCCAAAGCTGAGGAGCCTTGGGGAGGACTGGGCCTCTAGGAGCCTCTCTTCCTGCCAGTGGGACCCACTCAGGTATTCAGGTTCAGATGGGTGGGGTATTGGGGCAGAAAGTGAAAGTGTTAGTTGCTCAGTCGTGTCCGACTCTTTGCGACTCCATGGACTGCAGCCCGCCAGGCTCCTCTGTCCGTGGGATTCTCAGGCAAGAACACTGGAGTGGGTTGCCATCCCTTCTCCAGGGGATCTTCCCGTCCCAGGGACTGAACCCAGGTTTCCCACATTGCAGGCAGATTCTTTAGGGTCTGAGCCACCAGGGAAGCCCAACTGGAGCAGGGCTTAAGTCAAAGGCAGCCCTTGGCAAGCTGCTTCTCTCCCTGAGGGTCAGACTCTTCATATGCAGATTGGGCAATGATGCCTACCTAAGCTCTACCAATACTGGGGGCTTTCATCCTGAGGTTATGAAGGCTGACAGTGCTCCCCAGAAGGGGGTGCCCACCTCAGGTGATCCCACCCTGAAGCAGCAGGTCTACTGCAGGTCAGGCTTTCCTGCTGTCCACACCAGTGGAGTCTGGTGGGCCTGTCCCCTGCCAGGGTGCAGACAGCTGTGCTGGCCCTGGGCTGATCCAGTTTGACCACATGTCTGCAAAGATTTGGAGCCTCTTAGCTCATGCCTACCTACCTGGTTACCAAGGGCATTTGCTGGGGCAGGAGTCTATGTTCCTTGGTTGTCTGAGCCCAGCACAGCCCTGCCATTCATCTTCTCAACTTGACTCACCCTGTCTAGAGCCTAAGGGCTGGGGGTGGCCATGGGAGGTTCTTATTCCTTGGGTATCTCCTCCCCACAACCAGCCCGGTCCAGCTACCAAGGAAAGCCTCCTCAGTGTGGAGACATGTCCCCTGAATCTGGAAGTCAGGATGTGGAAAGCAGGCTGCAGGAAGGGGTCTGCACTTCCCATTTCTCTAGTGGCATTGAGGAAGGCTTGTTGTTGGTTGTCAGGCCTGTCGGGGCAGCAGGAGGTCTTAACAGAAGAGTGAGGATACCCCAGGCCACAGGATTTACAGGCCCTGCTGTACCCACTGTGGCCGTTCTAGATCAGTCCTGGGCTAGACTTGACTTAGGCTCCGCACTTCCTGGCACAGAGAAGATTTACCTGCCATGGGAGGAAAGCCAGCTGCTTTGCCTTCAGGAGTGTCCTCTTGCATTTGGTCTGCCGAGCCGGCCCTCCAGGGTGGAAGACTGTCCTCTTGCCAAAGAAAACACATGCCCAAAAGGCAACGGTGAGACTCCAGGGCTGCATGGGTAGACTGCCACTCCCAGCGCAGGGCCTGCACCTGCCTGGCCTCTGAGATGCTGCAGGCCCAGAAAGATGCCCCCCAGACTCCTCAGTGTCTCCTGCGGCGCGGGCCCAGCCTTGTATACATCAGCCCGACACTCCAAGTTCTATCAAGAGTGGCATTTATTCTCCTCGTGGAGGTGCGGCGCTCCGGGGAGCTGGTGCTATTGTGCTTAGGAAGGAGGTCTGTCCGTCCGTCCGTCTGTCCGGCCGGCCCGGCCCCAAACGGGGGCGGAAGAGGGGCGCAGCCCGAGTAAAAATCCCGGCCTGTTCCGGGTGGGAGTATGTACAAGGCGGCGGGGTGCAGGCGGGGGTGGGGGCAAGGCAGGCCGGCGGCCGCAGCCCCCACCCGAGGGCCCCCGCATCTCGGGCCCTACTTATAGAATCAGTACAAAATAGGTGCTACCTAAACGTTCCTTCTACCTGAATTCGCTAAGTCGGTTATTGTGCTGCTTAGTTACAGGGGCGGGAGGGGGCCCATGGCTTTCCACGGCGGCGGGGTGTGGGGAGAAGCGGGAGACCCTGGCCGGCCCACGGCCCTCCGGCCTTCTCCTTAGGTAGGTAGGTAGATAGGCGTGTAGGGTAGGGTGGGGCACCTGTGTGTGCCTGTGCATGCGGGTGTGCCCAGCACAAGTGGGCAGGCCCCGGCCTGGGAGCTGTGTGAACACTGAGCTGGGATGGAGGGGTCTTGGACATGAGCCCTGCTGTGCCGGGCCCTGAGGCCCGCGTCCACCCCTGTGGGAGCCGCTGGGCCTGGTACCCACTGGGATAGGGCTGGCCAGGTCAAATGCTCCAGCATGCACCTTGTCCTCTGACCTGGGACCCTGGCCTGACGTGACAAAGCTGCCATTGCCAAGGGATGGAAGGAATGGGATTCGGTATGGGTGGCACTGGGCCTTGGGGCCCGGGTCTGTGCCACCTGAGCTGAGGACCCGGGCCCAAGTCAAAGCAGAGCCCCCTGTGCCTAGCACTGGCCCCAGCTGGGGTGGGGAGGAGTGAGGGGCCCACGCTTGGGTCTAGGGACCGCGGCTCTCTCTGCACCTGTGACCATCCCTGGCCCACCGAAGCCGGTTGGATCCCTCATCAACATGCACCTTCCCGCAGGTCGCCGCACCCCTGGCGGACTCAGCAGTGGGCCTGGCACATAGTAGGTGCCTAATGAAGTATGGGTGGGTGATGGACGACTGAAGGAGGGGTCTTGGGGACAAACACCCCGCCCCGCCCCTGAAACCATTACACCCGCCGGCCTCTGCCGTGGGAGGGGGGGAGGGGAGGGAGGGAAGAGCAGGAGAGTGGGGAGAAAGTCTGCGCGTCCGGCCCCGCGCAGCGTCCCTGATCTAGGGGCCTATGGGGTGGGTAGGGCGGGGGGATACCTGATTCTCAGTAACTCTAGAGGCGGCGGCAGCTTCGCATGCAGTGCGCATTATTGCTCTATAGTCGGCTTCGGACTAACTAAGAGGGACTGGGAGCGGGCAGCTCCGGGAAGGGACGGGAGGGGGACTGGGGCTGCATGCAGTGACGTCACAAAGGCGGCGGCCAATGGGGCGGGCCCTTGGGGCGGGGTCGCCGCCGAGGCTTTGGCATAGACGGGTGTAAGTTGGCAACAGAGTGAGGGCGGGGTCTGGGGCTCCGGGAGGGGGCCGGCCTTTGAGAGGCGGGGCCTGCGGCTCCCGAGAGGCGGAGCCCAGGTGGGCGGGGTTCGGGGGCGGGGAAAGTGATCCTGGACATCCCAAGCCCCCGGCGTCGGCGGGAAGGATAGGGGCCTCTGCGCCCCTTCCCGGACCCGAGTGCAATCCGTTCATAAATAAAACGTACAAATACAGAAAGAAAACCCGACGCATCCGCAACCCCCCTAGGGGGCTTTACCCGCAAAGCGAATACAGAGAGGTGTGTAGAGGGCCGTGCCCAGGCCTGCCTGCCAGGCCCCAGGAATCCGTCCTCCAACACCGAATGCCCGGGTACGAGGGAGGGGGCCCCAGGGCAGGGCGGGAGCGGGATCTGAGGAGGTCGGATAAGTCCATGCGGTTTGATATGCGTCATTATTATTCGTTATGGAGGACAGAGCCCGGGAAGCTGGGCTGGAAGAATTCGGATTTGGCAGAGGATGCGAGGCAAGGGTAGGAAAGCGGCTCGGACTGAGGCCCCGGAAGGAACCCAAGGGAGAGAGGTGCCGCCGTCCGCCCCAGTCCCCGATCCGCACTCGTCTAACACTCCCGGGGCTCAGCGGACACCGAGAAGGAGGCGCAGGTAGCCTCTGCGCCCCTCACCCTGCTCCTCCCCCGTTGTTGCTCCCCGACGTCTAGGCCGCAGGCCGGGCTTCTGGAAGGCTTGGGAAGGGGTGGGGAAGACCTGAGTCTCTGCCACGCGATCCAGGGGCGCAGAAGAGGGAGGAGGGGGCGCTCCCTACCTCACCCCACCCCGGTCTCAGAGACCTAACTCGGAGATGAGGTTCGGTTCTGGGTCTCCTCGACCCTATTGCTGGGAAAAAGCCTGGGGCACCCTGGAGGGGAAGGGAGGGGGCTCGGGGTGGGTCTCCCCTCGGGACCCTATTGCTTGAAGGGGCCGGGAAGGCCCCTGGCGGGCGGGGCGGGGCCGGGCCCCCTCCCCCTATTGCTGTGAGGAGGGGCCCGCCCTCCGGCCCCTCCGCCTGGTCGCCGGCGGAGACCTCCCTGGGGGCCCGTATTGCTGAGAGCCAACCCGGCTGGCGGAGGTACCGCCGCCCTAGGCCTGCACAGGGCTAAGCTGCGGCGGCGCGGTGGGCGCAGGGGCCGAGGGACCGCCGGCGGCGGCGCCCTTGAAGCAGGCCGACTCGTAGTGCTTGTTGAGATAGGACTTGAGCGCGAAGCTCTTCTTGCAGCGCTTGCACTGGAAGTGCTTGAAGGCGGAGTGCGTCTGCATGTGCGCGCGCAGGTTGGAGCGGTCGGCGAAGGCCTTGCCGCAGTGCGCGCAGCCGAAGGGCTTCTCGCCGGTGTGGGAACGCATGTGGCCCTGCAGCAGCCAGGGCCGCGAGAAGGCCTTGCCGCACACGCCGCACTTGTGGCGCAGGTCGTGCGTGAGCAGGTGCATGGCCATGGCCGGCATGGACACGTACACCTTGCCGCACGTCGGGCAGCGCCGCGCCAGCTGGCTGTCCAGGCTGCGGTGCGTCTGCTTGTGGCGGCTCAGGTTAGACGACGTGGCATACGTTTTGCCGCACTCGCCGCACGCGTGCCGGCCTCCTGAGCTGCCGGCCCCAGGCCCCGCGCGGGCCTCGGTGCCCGCACCCGCGCGCGCGCCGCCCCGACCCCCAGCCCCCGACCCCGCACCGCGCGTGCCCGCCCCGACCCCGCCTCCGCCGTCGCCGTCGGGGGCCGGCGCCGAGGCTGCGGAGGGGGCGGCGGCGGCGCTGGCGTTGGCTGCCTTACGACGGGAGCGCCCGTCGGTGATGAAGAAGGCGTCAGCTGCGTAGCCCTCGCTGACCGCCGCGTCGCCGTTGATGTAGCCACCAGCGGCTGTGGCCAGCTCCGGGCGCGGGGTGGGCGGCGGCGCCGAGCCCGCGGCCGCCGGGCCCAGCTCTCCCCGCACGGCCGCAGCGTACATGGGCTCCGGGGATGGCCCTTTGAGCAAGGCCGCCTCGGCATCGCCATCGTAGACGGAGGCGGGCCCCGCGTAGTCGTTGAGGTATCCTAAGGGCCGAGGCGGACAGACAGGCAGACAGCGGGAGGGGAACAGGGCAGCAGGCAAGACACACAGGAGGGTGGCAAGAGACACCGGGGCCGGCCAGAAGGGAACGGGGAGGACAAAGGAGAAGGGGCCGAGGGAGAGCGGGGCAGGGAGGATGGCGACGGCGGGGAAGGGAGGAGAGAGAGGAGAGATGAGCCAGGGCCCGGCCGGGCTGCACCCCGCCCTCGCTGGAGGAGGGAAAGACTCGCATCTTCGGGCGCGGCTGCCCGCGCCCCCCCCACCTTCCGCGGAGCTTCAAGGTCAGGGGGGAGGGGCGGCGCTTCCCTCGCCCTCCTTCCCCTCCTCCCCTCCCCCTCTCCCTCCCCCTCGGGTTCTCCCCACTTCAGCAGTTTTCCTTGATTATGCAACACACTGCAGAACCGCAGCGCACAAAGCCAGGACCGCCTGTCCAGGGACCCCGTCGCTCCTGCTCTCACGGTTCCCACTGGCTCATCCACCGTGCCCAGAGCCTGTGTCCAGCCTCGATGCTCACCTGTTCTGGTGCTCGGGGTCTCCCAACAAGCCCTGGAGAATTCTACCTCCCTTTCATCTTCCAGGTCTCCCACTACTCACTAGATTTGACCACCTTCCGTTCCAGCCCTGTCTCCCTCCATCCACTCTTGTTTCTCCCCACCACTCCTTTCCGTCATCCTGCACCGTTGGGTACCACCTTGTTCCACATTACTCCCTCTCCCCAGGCCCTAATCCTTTGTGGGGACTTCCTGAACCCCAGGAAAGGTGACCAGGAAGACACTGTGTTGGAGGCAGTGCCAGGGCACGCACCAGTGGACACCTTCACAGAGACAGGCTGCAGGCAGGCAGCATTATTCATGCCTGCAACTGCGGTTGTTCTCAAGGCATGAGATGGATCTCACAACCTCAAAGTCACAAATACACACCCCGCACGACGCAGAGTCTGGCTTCTTCAGAGTTACCCTCAGCCTCTCAGACTGTAAATTCTGGAGTCCCTTCAGGGTGGGCCGCACCCTGAGCCAGGCCTGCACCACCTACTCACGCAGGGTCAGACATGTAGCCAACCAGACACACTCTCAGCTGGGGTTGCCAATCACATGGGCACATCGCGGCCTCAGAGTCACATGGTCCCATGTAGTGGCACACAGACAGGCACACACTGATACAGGGTCACACACAAGTGCACATAGTCACATGGCCACACGCAGTCACATGTGCACACAGGCTTGAACACAGGCTTATGCTCCTGCAGGTCACACTTGTTTTTCCACCCCAGGCTGCTGGCACTCCCAGCCCCCTTGCCCACTTGCTAGCAATTGTCCTTGAATTTGGGCGCCCTAGCACAAAGAGCCTCCCCCTGCCTCCAGCACTTGGACTTCCCTGCCCACAGCCCACCTGCCCACACCCTTCTCCCTGACCCTGCTCCAGGGATGGGGGCACTGCTACTGCCTCTGCCCCGACAGGTGGGCGGCCCCCACTGGACCACATGGCTACTCCCTGGAGCTCCTAGCACTTCCCTGCTGGCCCTAGAAGAGGGGGCTAGAGGTGCAGCCAAAGAAAAGAAGAGGGTTCTGAGGCAGGCTGTTTCTGAGTGTGGTTTGCATACATTGCTGGTTCCTGACATGGCAGCAGGGTCCATTCTGTGTTGGTCAGGGCGCGGGTCAGTGTGTTCCTCCTGTTCCTGACCCCTGTTCCCCACATTCTTTCCTGCATCCATGTTCTCCCTGCTCAGCCTTGGCTCCGTTCTGGCCTACCTCTGCGTTCCCCTCTCCCCACCCCCATCCCCATCCCCTCCCAAGTCCGCTTCAGACACTGCCTCCTGCTGGTTCTGATTCCTCCGAGCCTATAGCCTGGGGTTCCTGGTCCCTCCAGCCCCACTCTCTGACCCTCTACCCCTTCCAGCACTGAGCCCCTCGCCCGCCGCCCCAGCCCCATCCCAACTCGCACCTTTCTCCTGCAGTCGCACGCCGAGGTCGCTCCGGGCGCGCCCGTAGGAGCTCTCGAGGTCTGCCGAGGAGAATGTGTCAAGTTTGACCTTCTTGACCAGGAAGGATCTGGGCATGATTCCTGCGGGGCTCCGGCGCTGTGGGCCTGCGGAGCCGGGACGCGGGGGGGCTGCGGCCGCGGCGGGGCCCCGTCACCATCCGAGGAGCGGCTGAGGCAGCACGGGTCCCCACTCTGGCCTCTGGATGCTGCCGCGCGGTGCCGTCCTCTCTCCTGCCTGCCCGTCCTGCGTTTCCTCCTCTGCTGCTCCGGACCCCTCTTTTTCTCCTTCCTTCCTTCTCTTCTTCTATTCTTCACTGCTCTTCTCTTCTCTCTTCTCTTCCTTCCTTCCTTCCTTTCCTCCTCTGGTCCCGGCTTCCCAGCCCGCAGTGCCGCCCCTGGACAGGCGGGGGAGGAGGCTGGGGGGGCGGGGAGGGGGGGGGAGCGGCTCCGTCCCGGGCCCGGAGGCTGCGAGTGGGTGCAGGGCTGGCCCGGCTCCGCGGCCCCCTTCCCCTCCCCCCCGCCGCCGCGGCGGAGCTTCAGTCAGCGACCCCCCATGCCCCCGGAGGTAGCGGCGCGGGGCCTGGAGAAGGCGGCGGCGGCGGTAGCGCCGGCAGCTTCAGCACCGCGGCCAGCGCCGGCCCGGCCAGCACCTCGGCCAGCGACCGGGCGCGCACAGCCAGAGGGAGCGGCGAGGGGCGGGCCGCGGGGGCTCGGCCGCCGGGCGGGGGTCCTCTGCGGGGGTCTCTGGGAGCCTTGCTTTATTGTTCTGCAGCCGGAGCGAGCGGCGGCGGCGACGGCGGCGGGCGGGGGGCGGGGGTCCTGGGGGGGAGGGGTGCTCGGGGAGGGCGGGCCGAGGGAAGGTGGGAGGGAGGGATGGGGGCTTCGGGGGCGGGGCTCGGCGCTCGGACAGCTCCCGGGCCCAGCCTCCTGCGCCCGCGGCCGCCTCTGCCTGCGGCCCGGCCGAGCCTCCGGCTTTTAAAGCCCAGGAGCGACAGCAGGGGGAGGGAGGGATGGGGGAGAGGACGGCGGAAATGGCTGCGCGGGGCCTGGCCCCCGCCAGGGTCTCCTGGGAGGGGTCTTGGGGATGCCGCGGCTCCAGCTCGTGTGGAGTTCCCCCGAGAGGTTCCGGGAACGGAGGCCCAGACGTCCGCAGCATTGTGCGGCGTGGGAGGAGAGGTGGGAGCAGGCCTGGGGCCCACGAGCCCGGACTCGGGATCTTTGAGGGAAGAACACAGGGCGGACCCCAGAATGGTCGGTCCGGCCAGCCCAGCTGTCGGGTGTGGAGGCGAGGGATCTGCGGGGGCAGGTGGGGGAGGCGAGCGGAGAAGCAGCGAATGCTGAGGCAGCGAAAGCGCCGTGTGGAAGTGCTGCGCGCACCCCGTGCCGCAGTGTGTCCCTGCCGCTCGGTCACCCGGGCTGACCCCGTGCCCGCTGGAGAGGCCTTCTGCACCCCCGCCCTTCCCCCAAGGGGCGGAGGTCGAGCGCAGCGGCGTCGCAGCGAGAGGAGTGTGAAGGCGGAGAGGGGCTGCTGTGCCCTTGCTCCAGAAATTCGGTTTCACTGGTGGTTTTCCGCCCTCCCGCGCGCCTGCAGCTCCCCCACGCGGCCCCGCAACCAGGCGGATAACCCTTCCCCCGGCCGCCCGCCCAGAGTTTGCAGCCCGCATGACGTCAGGCCCAGCGACCAATGGCTGGCGCGGGGGTGCGGGGAGTTCCGGGCCGCACAATGGCCGCGCGCGGGGACATATGTCCCCAATTAGGGCCCGGCGCCGCCATTGTCCCCTCACGCACCCCCGCCCGTGGCTCGGGTCTCCCTGCTCCGAGCGCGCCCCCACGCGGCCCGCTGTCTCTGGGGACCAAGGTCGCAGGGGCGGCCCCGGGAGTGTGCGGGCGCGCCCCAGCCGGGAGCGCGTGCGAGGCGGGGGTGCGCGCACCCGTCGCGGCGAGCGGTGACCTTGTGCGGGGCTGCTGGTCGGGCCCGCGGACCCGGCCGGGCGCGCGGCGGGAGGGCCGCTCTGGAGGCGCGCTTTCGGCGGCTCCCCGCCCTCCGCGGATCTCTCGGCTTTACCTAGCGTCGCAACAGAGGAGCCGAGCGAGCGTGGCTGTAAGCGAACCGGCCCGGCGCGGGGCGCGGCAGGGACCGCAGGCCCGCTTTGTGGCGGCGGCGGGATATTCATCTTGCGTGGCTGGTGCTCCCGAGGGGCGGGGGCGGGACGCGGCCGCCCCCTTATCGCGGAGCCGCAGCCGGCGGGACCGCAGTGGGGGTGGGGGCAGGGATCCCCCTCGGCCGAGCGGTTCATCTCTGCCCCTTCCCGGGGGGTCCCAGCGGAGGCGCAGCCGGAGGCGCGGGGCCAATTAGCATTTTGATTGCGGGACTGGGGGCCCATCTGGACCGAGGCCTAATTACCGGGCGAACCCTCGGGGCGCCAGCGGGACGTGCCAGGCGCAGTCCCTTCAGCCGGAGCTCCCCACCTCCCGCAAAGTCCGCCCCAACACTGCAGTCGAACCGCGTCCCTGTCCCCCTCCGTTGGTCCCATCGCCCGGTCGTCTGTCATGCGCTTTTGTTCCTCCACCTCGTCCTCTTTCACTCCCCTGGCCCACCCTTTGGCCCCACTCCGCCACCTCTTTCCTCAGTCCCATTCCTCCATCGCCCTCCACTTTCCCCTCATTTCTGTCTTCCTTCAGCCAACTTCTCTGTTTCTCCTTCCCCGGCTCCTGGTTGCCAGTTCCTGCCTCTCTGTCAATTTCCCATCCCCTGGCTCCCAACGCTCTTGATGACAGGGCGGTGTCAGAGCACCGACACATGTGTCCCCCGGCCAGGCGCTCCCAAGGGGATCGTCTGGGCCGCCCTTGCTTGCCCTCGTGTGGGTAGAGCCTGCAGCCCCTGGGACGCCCAGCAGGGAGGGGCAGCTGGGCCTAGGCCCTGGCCATCAGTCCAGAACGGCCGTGGTGTGGAGCACACATGGGGCCCGTGAGCAATTACTTAGTCCTCCTTGCCTGCCTCTTTTCAGGCATCCTGAGGTTGAGGTCACTGTGCCCCACAATCGGGTCCAGCCCACCAGGGAGAGGCTGGGAAAGGACAGTTGGAGATACTAACACTTTTGGAAAGTTGCAGCCCCTTCCCCTCAGGCCACCATGAGTCTTCCACTGGGAGCTGGAGGTATAAGGGGCCTTGCTGCAGAAGAAGAGACCGGGGTCTCAGTGGCAGACCCAGTGGTTCCGCGCACTCCAGCACCCCAGGTGTATGCACATGCTGCGCCCCGAGGAGCCTCTCAGCCTGAAGGTCTCGGTTGCCCCGTCCTGTTTCACACTGCAGCAGCAGCTCCTCATCCATGTCAGATGGGAAGGATTTGGTGTTGGTTCTGTTCCTCTGCCTGCCTCTGCTTCTAGGCATGTGAGGCCTGGCAGGTCCCAGGTAACCAAAAAGTTAGACTTTAGCGGGACACTCGCAGGTATCTTACTACACAAGAAATGAGACTTCACCAGAAAAGACATTAAACAACAAATATGCAAATTCAGGTTTGGGGGTTTGTTTTGTTTCTTTTTACATTTCATTATAGAAAATATTAGATATGCACAAAAGTGTAGAGCGTCAGACTGTGTGCCTGTCACCACCATCACCTAAGACCAGTTCACAGCCAATCTGGCCTCCTTTCTGTCCCTCCCCCCATCACAAAATGGCACTTTTCTCTTAGGAAATAAAGACATGAGAGCAGGTGGGTCTGGCTGTTGTATCAGAGACCCCCTGCCTCCTGCTGTGAGTCAATCTAGCCCTGCCTGGGGATACTAGGAAGTCCCACCAGACCCTGCCTGCTTCCTTTTTGGGCAGGAACATCCCCTTAGCCTGCTGTGTCCAGGGTCTGCAGCTGGCTATTGGAGAGGCCAGCCTCCCCAAAGTGGCCCAGGTCCCTCCTCAGTCTAAGGGATCCAGCTGCCAGAACTGCTCACAGTCTCTGTCTCTCATCCTCAGCCTGAGCTGTAACTCCCAGAGAACTGAAACATCTCTGTGTCGAGTTCCACGTGTTAACACAGTGTCTGCCCGATCAAGTCACGGGGCACTTGAGTCCAGGAGTGTTCTTTGGGGAGTTTTAGAGGAGACTCCAGAGCAGGGGCAGAGTGAGCCCTGGGGAGGAGGGAAAAGGTGACCGACCAGAGGAAGGCCAGCAGCGGGGCCACCAAGGTCGGCTCTGGCAGCGGGCAGCCGGCTGCTATCCCGCCTGCACTGCAGAGAGGCTTGTTGGGTGGTGGCCTGGCAGCCTGTACTTCCTGATACAGTGTGGGCCCCATATGCTCGCTTCCCTGACTTTGCCATGGGATTGCCACTTTCATTCAACATCTGCTCTGGAACTTCGTGCCCATGGCCTGGAGCAGGCTCCTCCCCCGGTCTCCCCAGACTGAGGACCAGGCTTGCGGCCTTCTCTCTGCTGCCCGTTTACCTTCTCACTCTCACAGGAACCTGAGACCACACTTCCCCACCAAGGGCACTGGTCAGTCTTCTGAACACTTGCTGGCCTATGTCCCACTCCCCATTGCCACTCCTGGGACTTTTCTCTGGGGTGCACATATGACACATGGTCTCTATTGTCCTCCTGGGAAGGACTCTGGCTCCACTGCCTACGGGGGACACCTTCAGCTGTCAGAGGCTCCAGGGGTTGCCCCTGGCCCCACATCCCAGCCTCCTAGTGGTGGCCAGCACCCAATGGCTGATCAATGCAGGACGCAAAGGCCTGGCATCTCAGCCTGATGCGTGACGTCTCTGGTGAGCCATTCTGATGCCTCAGCCCTCGCAGGGTGCTGGGCTGGCCTCGGCCCTCCTGCTTCCTCTCTTTCCTCCTCGGGGTTGACCAAGGGGCATGTCCTCACACTGCTGCCTCAGTGGTTCCCTCTTGGAGAACCCAGACAGGCATCAGGAACAAACACTCCAAGAAGGCAGGCAGCAGGAACTTGGGCAGACTCGCCTACTGCCTGGCTGGCAGCGAGGACCCATCCATGGTGCAGGCGGAACTCAGACAGGCAGAAGCAGAAGGCCGAGGTCCAATGGTTAGACCTTTGGCCAGTGGTGAGCAGGGATCACACAGCAGGGAGGAAACGCGGCAGCGGGCCCAGGACCTAGTGTTCGGGAAACAGAGGAGCAGCAGTCACCGAAGGGCTGGGGGTGGGATGGCTGTGGTTCAGTTCTACTGATGCCCCAGAGGGAGGACAGCAAGGGCCGGAGAGTTTTGTCTAGCCGCTGAAGGCCCAGCCCCTTGGTCGCCTGCACTGAGGCAGGCTCCCAGCTCTTCAGCCAAAGTGCAGAGGGTGGTGAGGGTCAGGCCTTGACTTAAGCATCAGACTAGTTGAGCTCCAGAGGAACTAAGGTGGCTGTCACTTCCAGCACAGAGTGCAGACAAGAACCAGATTTACCACCCTACCTGGAAAACTAGAGAGCCAGACAAAATAGGGCTTCCCTGGTGGTCCAGTGGTGAGGAATCTGCCTTGCAGGGGACACGCGTTCGATCCCTGGTCCCAAAGGATCCCACACGCCACAGAGCAACTAAGTCCATGCAGCACAGCCACTGAGCCTGTGCTCTGTAGCTCACAAGCCACAACTACTAAAGTCTGGCACCCTAGAGCCCATACTCTGCAACAAGAGAAGGTACCGCAATGAGAAGCCTGAGCACCGCAACTAGAGAGTAGCCCCTGCTCTCCACAACTAAAGAAAGCCCACACACAACAACAAGGACCCAGTGCAGCCAAAAATAAATATTTTTTCAAAACTGGACAAAATAAATGAAACAATGGGCCTCAAGACATTGGTACTGGGCAGCGAAGGACAGTGACCCCTGAGAGGGCCATACCCAAGAAAGGACACCTGAGAAACCTCATCTGTATGTGGACTTGACTTAGATGCAAGATCTTGGACTTGCAGTCTGAGCTGAGTTCTGGGATGGGAGGAGATGCTGGAGGTCTTGGGAGGAGCCAGATGGTGGACTGTGGTGGGCTACTTACATTCGTGGCTCCCAGGATCCTGCTGGTGTTCACACATTTGGTAGACCCTTCCCATTCTGGCTCTGGGTTTGGCCACATGACTTGCTTCTCCACTGGGATGTAGTATGAATGATGCATGCAGATGGTGCACACTATGGCCCACTGGGTCTTGTCCTCTTATAACACTCCCTCTTGCAAACCAGCAGCAAGACAGGCTGCTGAATATTGAGACACCACTTGAAAAGAGGCCCTGGAGGATGGGGGTCATCTTGGACATTCTGGCCCCAACTGAGATCCCAGCTGATGCAGCCATATGAGCAATTGCAGCTACACATACGGAGTGGAACCGCACAGCTGAGCCCAGCCAGCCCACAAAACCATGACAACAAGTACATCATTGCTGTTTGAAGCACCCGAGATCAGGGTGCTTGTTTGTATCCACTTGTCCTCCACCCTTGAGTCCTTCCTTCACTGTTCTGCGTGCCCAGCTCAAGTCCCACCCTGGATTCCTTTCCAGCCTGCATCCAGCCCTCCTGCAAATCCTGTCTGCTATGGCCTCAATGGGGCTCAGACCTGCCTACGATCCTCTCTGTTCCCCTGTGCCCTTCTCTCCCTGCACAATTCCTGCAGCCTCCTGGTCCTTCCCCACACCCTCCTCAGATGGCAGTGCATCTGTGCTTACAACTCCCCAGTGATTTCCCGAGGCCCCGGTCCCCTTCCTCAGCCCAGCCTGTCTTCTCATGTCTTCTCCTACACGTCCAGTTCTACCCTGCATTGCACCTCACACCTCCTCTTCCCAGAAGTCTCTCCCCCAGAGCTCCACAAGATCGCAATTTCTCGTATCAGCTCAAATGCTGAATCCTTGCAAAGCCCTGATCCCCTAGCTGAAGGAACACCACCCTCCTCCAGCCACTTTGCCAGCAAAGAAGTAGGTGCTTCAACCTGGGTCACCCTTAGGTCATCAGCTCCAAGTGGGAAGAGGCTTTGGGTCACTGGGTGGAAACAAAGCCCACCCTAAAGTCTCACTGACTGACCGAGCGGAGCCCAAGCTTTGGGAGCCCAGGCAGCTGGCATGCCTTTCTAGCCCCTGTCCACATCTGACAGGTAGCCTGGGCATCCCAGGCCTGGCTTGGTCACAGGCACTCACCCAGGCAGCCAAGCCCCTGGCTCACATTCCACACTCCATGCCTCCCTTGCTGCACTGACCCCCAACCTATCCCAGTACCTCCACAGCTGGGTTCTGCCCAACCTCTTGAGCCCATCTCCTGGTAGAACACCTCCTGAGAAGTAGGGATTCCTAGCCTTGAGCCATGAACAACAATTGCTCCCTGGGATTGCCTAAAGCCATTCGCCTAGCTTCTGGACTCCACTCCAGAGATGGGCAGAGATGCTGGCAGCCAAAAAGTGAGCAGTGCTGAGCCAGGGTTCCAGGCAGGGGCAGCCGTCACGAGCATGTGACATGAGGTCCAGGAGCCAGAGCTTGTTTAATGCTCTAGTGCTGCCATCTGGAAATTGATAACTTTTTAACAAGGACTTCTGCATTTTCATTTTGCATGGGGCCCTGCAAATTACGCAGGTGGTCCTGGTTCCAGGGACACTAAGCTGGCATGATGCACAAAGACCAGACCGGGGTCATGTTGAGCATGGCCCTGAGGAAAAACCCTGACAGGAAACCGAAGTGACTTCTCTGCTCCCACAGCAGCCTCCAACACCCAGGAAGCAAAAACACCCACTGCTCAGAGAACGTGGAACTGGGGCCACACAAGTCAGGCAGGAGCATGCTCCAGGGGCACCATGGGTCTGTCCTCCAGCAGGCCTTGAGCTCTGGCCTCGGGCGCAGCAGCAGCAACTCTGGGGAGTGGAGTCCACCAGAAGACACAGGGCTCGACCTTTGGCTGTGTCCTTGTCTCATTTCTGATTGGACTAGAAAGGGCATCTGGCCCAGACTGGACCAATCAGATTCTGAATCATGGATTCTGCTCATTGGTCAGCACTTCTACTGACCGTGAAAGGCAGTGTGTCCCACACATGTCCTAGATGCCTGACTGCTTGTCAGGCTCAGTCCCACTACTACCATCTTCCAACCCAAACTCCCCATTGCTTCCTGGCAGGCTCCCTGAGGCCCTGTGAGCTGTGCAGGAGGGGAGGATCCTGAAGAGGCAGCCCCAACTCGCACAAAGAAAACCCCCAGGCTTGAAGCAAGAGGTCACTTTATTGAGAAGAAGGCCAGTGGTGGGGGTGGAGGCGGGGGACTGGAGGGGAAGGCAGAACGCCTCTTGGGGTGGGAGAAGGGTGGGTGCCTGCTGGCAGCATCACACGTCCGGGTCCCACTGAGGGTTCCCCCCGTAGGCACCAGTCTTGCGCAGCACGATGCCCGGGCTGAAGGTGGTTCCCAGCGGCCAGTGGCGGACCACGTGCCGGTACGATGTGGCCAGGCAGTCAAAGTAGTTAATGTTGAGCTTCCGGGCAATGTACCGGCCCAGATATTCCATTTGCTGTGTGAACGGGTGGCGAGTGGCGGTCAGGTCAGCTCTTGCTCGTCCCTCCCCTTGCCAAACCGCACCTCCAGCCCTGACCGTCAGCCCTGGCACCCTCTCTGCCAGCGACCAGCTTGAGAGCCCGGGCCAGGAGCCCGTTGTATGCACCATCCACCTGCGAAATGTCCCCATCTTAAGAGCCTAAACAGTGGTCGGAGTCCCGTTGGACCGAGAGGGGAGAGGATTGTCTGTCTGACGCACCTCATAGCGCTCCGACAGCTGCACCAGCACTAGCGGCTCCAGCTTGTGGCCGCACAGAACCAGCTGGAAGAAGCACCTTCGATAGGCTAGTAAGGGGCAAGTTGCTCAGCTCCCGGACTCTGGTGAGCAGGAGTGGGGCTCCGGGGACGGGGTATGGGCCCGCGTGTCCGCCCCTCCCCACTCCACGTGGCTTCCCGTCCCTTGCGCGCCCTCCCCTAGTCCGCGGCCCTTCCCTCGCATCACCGTCCGAGTTGAGCGCCAGGCGCACGTAGACCAGGTGCATGGGGCCCTGACACACGGTGCGGCCCTGGATGGAGAAATGGTACACGCCACGCGCGTGGTTCAGCACCAGGCGGCGCCGCGGCAGCGACGAGATCATAAGCCACAGGCCCACGCCCACGCCGTAGGCAGGGAAGCCCCAGGTCTCCTGCTTCTGCACCTGCGGGCGCCGCGGGGACTCCCTGAGCCGCCGCGGGGCCGGTGGCGAGGCGGGGCCGGGTCCCCGGGGTAGGAAGGTCGTGGGCGCGGGCCCGGGAGCTCAGACCTCGCTCACGAGACCGAAGCTGATGAGCAAGATGCATACTATGAAGAGCAGCGTCCCCTTCCACAGCGTGTCCAGGTAGTACTCGAGCACGAAGACTGGGGGCGACGCGGCGAGGACGCATGAGGACAGCGGGCTCCTGCTCGCTGCCCGAGGTGGCAGCGCCAGGGCTCGGGCCCGGAACAGCCCGCCCCACGTAGGGCCCGGGCCTCGGTCATGGTCCAGCCTGCGGTTCCGGAGCCTAATCCGGCAGCAGCAGGCCAGGCCCGGGGCTCTGGCCCAGCCCCTCGCTTCGGCCCCGCCCCTCCCCGGGCTCTGGCCCCGCCCCTCGCGTCAGCCCTGACCCAGGCTCTGGCCCCGCCCTTTCCCGCCCCTCGCCTCCCTATTCGGATTCCAATCCCCGCCCCGCGTCTCCCCGCTTCAGTGTCGGAGTCCCAGTCCCTGACTTTGGTCCGCGCGCACCGTTGGGCTGCTGCTGCATGAACGGGTAGAAACTGTTGTTCTTGAGGCGCCTGGCGAGGCTGCGCTCGGTGCAGAAGAGTCCTTGGGCCCAGAGCTGGAAGGGCTTACCGCTAGAGGTCGTAGGCAGTCCGCTGAACCGGCCCTTGGGGGCCTGGGTCAGGTACGGACGGTCAGCTGGGCGGCTCGTCTGTTGCCACTACCCACTGCCCACAGCTACGCTCATACCTGGGAGAATAATGCTTCCAGGGCTGCGGTCAGGAAGGAGCAGGAGCTCTGAGGCGAAGACAGGGGAGCGACACCAGGTGGCGGTCTAGGCTGCGCGGCGCCGGGTTCTAGAAGCTCTGGGCAGTGGGTTCTAGAAGGGACTATTCTGTTGTGGTGGGCGTGAACTTCCCGGCTAGCCCCTGCCCCACTGGAAGCCCCCTATACAGCCTGACTCACATCACGTGCTCGAATCACTCCTGCCGGCCTGCACGATGTGCCATGTCAGGGTCAGTGCTTCCTGGGTAGCAGGTGGGCAGGCTGGATGCAGGGATCCTTCCCCACCCAAAGCTCATGCCCACAACTCTCACCTCCAGAGCTGGAGCAGCTTCACCTGGGCCTGTACGGCATGTCAGACCGGCTGACTCTAGCCAAGGAAGGCAGCCCTCTGCTCACCCAGAAGTGGTGTCACAGACTGCGGGAGCTGGATTTGAGTGGCCAGGGCTTCAGTGAGAAGGACCTGGAGCAGGCCTTAGCTGCCTTCTCAGGCACCCCTGGGGGCTTGCACCCAGCCCGTGCTCCCTCAGGGCTCGGGCCCGGAACAGCCCGCCCCATGTAGGGCCCGGGGCCGCCTGCAGGCGGGTTCAGCCTGCGATTCCAGCGCCAAATCCGGCCACAGCTCTGGCCTGGCCCCTCGCTTCGGCCCCGCCCCCACCCCAGTCCCCGCCCCGCATCCCGGCCTTTTAGTCCCTGACTCGGGTCGGTCAGCCTTAACAGAGAGACACCCCAAGCCTAAGTTGGAGAGAAATCGGCAGGCAGGTGCCTACAAGGAGCCCATGACTGGGCGTGGTCACTCTCTCTCCATTGCCAGCTCTGTCCTCGTCAGCCTCACATACTATCAGAGGCAGCTCACCTTAGTGCCCTAGGATGGGGCACACAAGCACAGGCACTCAGTCCAGGAGTGAGCTGGCAAGGCACAGCCTCCCTCAGGGACAACCCTTGCCCCCTCACTCTGATCCCAAAGACCACACAAGAGTTCCAAAAAGGGTTTTATTATAACAAAACACTCAAATATCCAAAACTGGGAAAAGAGGCAGAGCAGGGCTGGCTGGCAGAGGGGCCTGAAGCTGGCTAGCTGGGGGAGGGGAGGCTGGTGAGCAGCTGCTCCAGGCACCATTGGACTTCCTCTGGGCCCCTGTAGGCCCGCTTCAGGCCCCGGGGAAGGCAACGGCAGGACTCCAGGTTGAGGTACCGCAGACCTGGGCAGCTGCTTATCACAGAGCTGTGGGGGCAGGGCAGGCCACAGCAGGTTAAGCACCAGCAGGGCTGAGCCAGTCTAGGGAGCCCTCGCTGCCCTTGCACCACAGCTGGCTATGCCCCTTACACCTATCAAGGCCCACCCTCAGTACCCTGGGTGTCCCTGAGGCCAACCCCAAGCAGGGACTTGGCCAGTATGGGCTCCGTTTTCTGACTCCTGGAACTGGCAAGCCACGCAGGATGGGGGCTAAGCTATACTGGCTCCACGGAACTAGGGGGTTGCTAACCTGACTGTGCCCGGTGTGACCCGAGTGCCCCTGAGGTTGAGGGAGCACAGGGCCAGGTGGGAGCCCCCAGGGGTGCCTGAGAAGGCAGCTAAGGCCTGCTCCAGGTCCTTCTCACTGAAGCCCTGGCCACTCAAGTCCAGCTCCCGCAGACTGTGACACCACTTCTGGGTGAGCAGAGGGCTGCCTTCCTTGGCTAGAGTCAGCCGGTCTGACATGCCGTACAGGCCCAGGTGAAGCTGCTCCAGCTCTGGAGGTAAGAGGAGTGGGCATGAGCTTTGGGTGGGGAAGGATCCCTGCATCCTGCCTGCCCACCTGCCACCGAGGAAGCACTGACCCTGACACGGCAGATCGTGCAGGCCAGCAGGCGTGATCCGAGCACAGCCGCGCAGATCCAGCAGGCGCAGGTGAGGGGAGCCGTGGAGCAGGCGGCCCAGGACCTCGTTGCTCACAAAGTTACAGGTGGAGCTAGCAAGGCAGAGCTCCTCAAGGCTGGGAAAACCTGGGCCAGGAGTCATCGCTCGCCCGGAAGGCTTGGGCAGCCACATCAGGTTCAACAGCCGCAGCACCTAGGAGCGAGGCCCAGGCTGCAGATGGGGAGGGGGGTGACAGGTGCAAGAGGTGGGGCGTCAGGTACCTGCAGCTGGGGGCAGCCTTTCTGCAGGGCCTCTACAGGCAGCTGGAGGGGAGTGATGTTGTGGTTGAGGCCAGTGCTCACCTCCAGGACCTGGAGCTGTGGGCAGCAGCTGCCCTGTAGAGGTGGGGAGAACACGAGGTCGGGCGTCTGGCAGTCCCTGGCTTGGCACCCAGCTCTGCTCCTGGCTGTCACCAACCTACCAGCAGTGCACCCAAGATGGCTGTTGTCTGGGAGTTGTAGGTCAGCCACAGCTTCTGCATTCGGGGTCCAGCTTCCTCCAAGAAGCTTACCACAGCCGTGGACTCCACCTAGGGACCCAGCACAGGGGTACCTGCCACCTCAGCCCAGGCTTCCTTGGGGCCCCTGGGGACATAGGGCTCACCATTGAGTGCTGTATGTCCAGGCTGTGGAGCTGAGGGCAGGCTTTGGCTAGCATGATCAGAGCATCAGGGGTCACACCATGACAGTCAGAAAGCTTGAGGAAGCTGAGCCGAGGACAGGACTCGCTAACCAGCTGTGGAAGACAGTGGGCCAGCTGGGGGTTGGAGAAGGGAAAGAGACCAATGGCTGGTGCCAACGCCACTTCACTGTCTCAGCAATGAGCTCCTTTCTGGCCATTCCAGGCCTACCTGGGTGCTCCCACTTCTCACTCCTCCCTCCTGGAGGAGATGCCAGGAAAAGAAAACCAAGCAGGCATCCTCATGGGGCATCACTGGGCCCCCACGGTACCTGACTCACTTCCTGGAAGTACTGGGAAACCCCAGAGTGTCATGGCTGGCGTGTAGGGCAGCCTCACGCTCTCACCTTCAACACAGGGTGTAGCTGGGACTTCCAGTGGATGAGAGTCAGCCTCTGGAGCTGTGAGAACCTGGGCCGACAGCAGAGGCAGAGCTGCAGGCCGTTTCCTTGCTTCCCTTCTGCCAGCGTTCTCCCCGCCCATCCCCTTGGTGCAGGAATGCAGGAAGGGGCCTGGGGCTTTCACACAACACAAAAGTGACGTGAGGGAGTAAGAAAAAGATGGAATTCCTCACCGATTGGGCATAAGCCACTCCAGGGAAGAAAGGAGCTTTTTCTCAGCCTTGGCCCCACTCTTAGCGGGGCGGCCAGCCAGCGGGGGAGACAGGGTCAGGGTGTGCCAGAGTGCAGGCTGGGAGGCGGCCTCGTTCCAGCGGCGGCACACGCGCGCAGCCCTGGGAGAAAGGATCTGGTGAGGGGCCGGGCTTTCTGTGGCCGACGCTCGCCCTCATTGGCTGCCGCTGTGGGGTTTCCTAAGAGGGACCTGCCCCTCCCAACTCTCACAGCGGCGCGGTCAGTTCAAAGTGTGGCCCCGGGTGTTCCAAGTAGACCCTGAGAGACTGCTGCCGTGGACACGTGTGTGGGCGCTCGGGCCCCCGCTGCGTGCCTGTTCGGTCGGCCTGAGCTACGGCGCTGCGCGCAAAGGGTAGGGTACCTGCCGAGAAATGGTATAGGCCCATCAGCCGCCACCAGCAACCCGAAAATTTGCAGCAGGATTTCCAGGGGAACGCGGTCACCCCAGCCCGGGTCGGGCTCCTGCAGCGGCGTGGGCGCGGGCGCGGTCCTGGGTTTGGCCTCGGCCGCACGGGACCCCGGGGACCGCAGCCGCTGAGCTCGGCGGGCGGCGCGCCTCTGCGCGCGGGGGCGGGCGGGCCCCGGGCCTGGCAGCACCAGCAGCATGCTGTCTGACTGCAGCAGGTGGTACCCTGAGCCGCTCGGAGCAAGTCGATCCCACCACCAGTCTTCCGCCGAGCGGGTCCGCGCCGCGGCCGGGTGCACGACCCGGACTCTGCGCCGGGCCCTGCGGGCCCGCCCTGCAGTCCCTGAAGCCATAACCGCCCGCCGCGCTCCAGATTCCGCGCCGGGGACGGAAGGGGCGGGGCCTGAGGCGGAAGGGCGTGACCGGGGCGGGGCCTGGACCTCGGGCCAGCCCCTCGCTCGGGCTCAGCATCTAACTTCCGGGGCGGGGCTTCCGGCGTTGGGGCCGGTCGGGAGAGCGCGTTCGACGAGTCTGGGAGGGTGAGTTGAGGCTCTCGCTCCGGCTCAACTGCGTCTTAGTTCTACTGTCGTGGCCCTGGGCGGAGGCGGCGCCCTCAGAGTGTGGCTGGACGGACGGCCGCCGGGCCTGGCAGCGCGCAGGTTCAGGACCGGGAGGCGCGGGACCTGGGCGCACCGGTCGGCACTCCGCGGCTCCCCGACGTAGGGCGGGGCGGTGCCCGCCGCGGTCACACCGCCTAGCCCCGACTCGGCTCCGACTGTCCCGCGGCTCGCAGAAGCCGCAGCGGTGTGCGGTGCCCTGTCCCGGAGTCCTTGTTCCGTGTCCATAGGTGCGAGTGTGGTGGCGGCGGTCTCGGCCACTCAGACCCGAAGGTCATCCTCCCTCTTTTACTCATTCTGCCCTGGGCTTCGGCGCTTCCCGCTACTCTGCCTGCCCGCGGGGGTATGTGTATCCTGGTGTGTCCCGGGTTTGCTTGGCCCCTCCTACCTCCCATACCCCACCCCTGGCACCCCACTCAGTATCCCTGGTCTTGGCTGCCTGGTCCTCTCCTTACTCCCGTTTTGTGTTTTTCTGTCGTGATCCTGCATGCGAGTGTGTTCCCTTCAAGCCAGACCAGGTTTTCAGTTCCCAGAACCGAAGCATCTTCTTTGGACCTAGGTGGGGAAAAGAAGAGCTGGCTGTGACCTTTGCCCTGTCCTGGAGGCGCCAGCCTTGGTCTGAATGGCAGCACCCCCGCTGGGCCGTCTGGTGTTGACCCACCTGCTCGTAGCCCTCTTTGGCATGGGCTCATGGGCTGCAGTCAATGGTATCTGGGTGGAGCTCCCTGTGGTGGTGAAGAACCTACCCGAGGGTGAGTGGGGGGGGCGGGTTGGGGGGTGCCGAAGCTGCAGCTCCTTTCCTTCCCTGGGCGTCCTGCCTCTGACACAGCTGCCTCCTTTCTTTCCTTGCAGGTTGGAGTCTCCCCTCCTACCTCTGTGTGCTTGTGGCTCTGGGGAACCTGGGTCTCCTGGTGGTGACCATGTGGAAACGGCTGGCCCCGGGCAAGGGCGAGCGGGTCCCCATCCAGGTGGTGCAGGCACTGAGCGTGGTGGGCACGGCCCTGCTGGCCCCGTTGTGGCCGCAGGTGACCACAGTGGCGGGGCAGGAGCACTCTGTGGCCTTCCTGGCACTGGCCTTCGTGCTGGCGCTGGCCTGCTGTGCCTCTAACGTCACTTTCCTGCCTTTCCTGAGCCGCCTGCCGCCTCCCTTCTTGCGGTCCTTCTTTCTGGGCCAAGGCCTCAGCGCGCTGCTACCCTGCGTGCTGGCTCTAGTGCAGGGTGTGGGCCGCCTCGAGTGCCCACCAACCCCCACCAATGGCACCCCTGGGCCCCCCCTCTACTTCCCAGAGCGTTTTCCTGCCAGCACCTTCTTTGGGATCTTGTCCACCCTGTTGGTCATTTCAGCTGCCGCCTTTCAGGGTCTCCTGCTGCTGTTGCCACTGCCGCCGTCTGTACCCACGGGCGGCCCAGGGCCTGGCCTGCGGGTGGGAACCCTAGGAGCGGAGGAGGAGGAAGAGGAAGAGGCCTCGCCCCTGCAGGAACCCCCCAGCCCGGCGGCAGACGCCACCCCCAGCCCAGAACCTGTGGGCCCCAGGCTGCTCTCCACCCACGGTGCCTTCCTGCTGGGCCTGTTGGCCGTCACCAACGCTCTGACCAACGGCGTGCTGCCCGCTGTACAGAGCTATTCCTGCTTGCCTTACGGGCGCCTCGCCTACCACTTGGCTGTGGTGCTGGGCAGTGCTGCCAACCCACTCGCCTGCTTTCTAGCCATGGGTGTTCTGTGCAGGTACACAGGGAGCCCAGGCCCCTTGGGATGGGATTTAGGGGTTAGGGCCTGGGCCAGGCACAGCCAGCTCTGAGTTTTGACTCGCCCTTGGCAGGTCCCTGGCAGGGCTGGGCGGTCTTTCTCTGCTGGGCATGTTCTTTGGGGCCTACCTGATGGCACTGGCAGTCCTGAGTCCCTGCCCACCCCTGGTGGGCACCTCTGCAGGGGTGGTCCTTGTGGTGAGTAATTGGGACAGGGCAACAAAAAGGGTGGCCATCAGGAGGGGTTTGCCTTAGAGCAGGGCGTCTCCGCTCAGCCTGCTACTATGTTCACCCTCCCAGGTGGTGTCGTGGATTCTGTGTCTGGGCGTGTTCTCGTACGTGAAGGTGGCTGCCAGCTCGCTCCTGCATGGTGGGGGCCAGCCGGCGTTGCTGGCCGCTGGCGTGGCCATCCAGGTGGGCTCCCTGCTCGGCGCCGTGGCCATGTTCCCTCCCACCAGCATCTACCAAGTGTTCCACAGCGGGAAGGACTGCGTGGACCCCTGTGGCCCCTAAGCCTAGTGTTGGGGGGGACTCTGCTCCCCCCACCTGTCTTCAGGGTGCCACAGAGACTTCCTGTCCGCTGCCTGGAGAGGCCCACCTCACATGCGGCCTGCTCACGGACAGTTGCACACTCCACAGGCGAACCTGGCACTGCAGGCAGGTGGAGGACACAGCAGGCTCAGAGCCACGGCCCAGCTGGAGACATGGACTTGGCCCAGGATTTGTGTGGGATTTGTACAATAAAGCATTTTTATTCCGTGAGTTGGAGTCAGTCCCAGGAACAACTTTTGCGGTGCAGAGGGACTTCCTCTGATCTGGAGCCTTGGTCTGACCTATTCAGGAGGGGCTGCCGCTCCCTGGGGCAGTGTCTGGAGATCCCGGGTTTGTGGAACTTTGTCCTCTACACACAGAGAAGTGCCCAGAGGGACAGAGAAGGCCTGCTCCCGGGGCCTGGGGTCTGGGCCAAGGACCCACACAGGTTACAGCAGCCAGAGGCTTTGTGGTGGGCCAGGCCAGCCAGGCACAAGGGCCCGACCGCATGGGCTGCCTGCTGGTCGCTGGGTCTGTGGCCCAGGTGTGGCAGCATTTCCCTGCTGCTTTATGGAGGATCCTGGGGGGGATTTACACCAGGGGCTTGTTGCCAGGTCCCTGCATGGAAAGGGCTCTGTGAGCGGGACTCAGAAGACTGGGATGTGAGGGTCTAGCCAGTCTCGGGATCCTTCTGCCCAAGGATGTCACCCCCTCCCCCAAGCCACCTGTCCCATTTTTAGCTCCTGTGATCAAAGCTGCCAAGCCCCAAGCCATTGTTAGGTGAACGTGACAGCGGCTGCCTTCTCTCTGGGTTGCTGGCAGATGGCCTTGGCTTTGCACAACCCACACTCTGCCCCCGAGGCCCCAGGATGGCGGTTTGGGCCTCTGCTTGTTGGTATCTGTAGGGAGCCAGGCTGTCCTGTACTTGCGGGCTCCCCCACTCAGGACTGGCACAGCCTATAGAGAGCCCTGAACTGGGAGGGGCTGGGAGGGGATTTGGATGGAGGCTGCTGTGGGGCTGGGCCTGGGCTTCCTCTGTCTCCTCTGTGCCTCTAGGGCAGGTGGGGAGCAGAGAGAGGCCTGTGGAGGACAGGCTCCCAGCGGGGCCCTGAGTTGTGGTCCAATGGGACCGGCCTGGTATGGAGACCCTGTTCTCACAGACCAGGCACCCGCTTCCACAGGGGGCCCTGAGGCCTAGGGTGTGGACTCGAGGCAGTGGTGCTTGCCTTGCCACCCAGCCCCTTCCGGATGCCCTTAACTTCAGAGGGTGGCTGTCCTTGACTCGGGAAGCACGTGGGCTTCTCAAGGCCCCGGCCTTGGCCGGACCAGCTGAGCAGGAGGAACTTCCCGGTGGGAGGGAAGGATTTCCAGGCCTTGACCCTCCAACAAGCATTCAGCTGGGCCACACTCCCATGGAGCTCAGACAGCCCAGCCCCGAAGACAGGCCCTAGTGGTGCTAACCACCAGGCCACTTGACCTGACGGGACTGGGTAGGGGGCAGCAGCAGCTTGACTTGCCTCTTGCATTTGGGAAGCAAGCTGACAGGCAGCTGTGAGTTAGGGACACTGCTTTTGGTTGCAGCGAGCAGAGGCTGAGGGCATGAAATGGGTGGTGTATCCTTCCCCGCACCCCCTGACACTGCCCTTGTCCCTCCCTTGCCCACCCTGGAATGGCTCCCAGTTCCTTCCTGCCCGCACCCCCTCCCCCTCCACGTTGGGAGTCCAGGGAGCCTCTGCCTGCCTCTGTGTCTGCCAGATGTGCCAGGCTGCATAGAACGTGCATGGTCTCCCGAAGAGGAGGGGGGCAGGGGAACTGGAGGGGGTTTGAGGAAGCAGCCGCCCTTTGAAGTCTCCAGGACATTCCGGCCAGCGTCCCCGAAGCAAACAAGTGGGGGCCCAGATGACAAGGGGAGGAAAGGCCACAGGGCCAAATCCTGGAGAGCCACTCGCTTGCTTGGCACACCCTTCCCACTCTCAGCCACCCAGGGATGAGGGCCAGAAGCAGGGCAGCCCACCAAGCCAGCCCTTCAGAGCAGAGTGTCCCCCAGGACTGCACCCAGGCATGATGCCTCCAGCTGGATGGCATGTGGCCAGTCACTCGGCCTCCCAGCCCTGCCCAAAGGGTGTCTCAGACTTTGAAGGAGACCCCAGACATTCTGTCCACTGCACTTTCCAGGGGTTTCGGAGGCAACTGTAGTTCTAGTGGGTTATTAATCACAGACCCCTCTGGCCCACACCCTGTGGCTGGGTGGGTAACCCAGCTGATCCAGCCATGGTGCCCACACCAATTGAAATGGGGGAGGAGAGGTGACCCTGTGGAGCAAATGAGGATCCAGTAGATTGGTATTAGGCGTGTCAGTTGTTCCAAGAGTTGTAAAAACTACCCAAACTCCTCAGTGCACACCAGACGGTGAAGATACCACAGAGGGAACAGAGCAAGGGGTGGAGGGAGCCAGACCCTGACATCATCCTGCAGTTGCCTGGATCCAGCTGTACCTGAAGCTAAACCCCTTGGACTTACAAGTTATGTCAGCCCAAAATTTTGTGCTTATTTTAGTTGAGTTGTCTTCTATCTGTCACAGCTGCAAGAGTTGTGAGGTCCTCTCTCGTCTCTGAAGCATCTGGGACCATCCAGAAGTTTGCATGCCGAGCACTGGCTGACCTTTCCGTGCCTGGGGGAGGATCAGTCACCGTCCTGCAGACTCTCCCGTTGTACTCCCCATGTCAAGAGCCCTAGGCTCCCCCACCAGCTCCTGAGCAGGATGCTTCGCTGACCACTTCCACCCTGGAAAGGAGAGTTTCCTGGAGATTGGACCCTCTCAGAACACCTTGAGCCAGGCCGGGCAAGGAAGGAGGCAGGACCTTCTTCAGCTGGACTATCCAGACAAAGCCCTGGAGGGGGTTTCTGTTTTCATGTTTCCTCTCCTTTGCAAGTGTGGCAGGAGAACTGAGCTCGTTAGAAAGCAGATTGCAAAAGGGCCCCTACCTGACCCCTCACAGGCGTCCTGCTACCCATGTCCCCCTGCAAGTGCCCACCCCACCCCACATGGATTTAGGTCAGAGGGATGTGAAGAGATGCAGCGGCCAGGGTGCTCAGGCATCCAGAGGAGAAACAGACAGATCCCCAGATGAAGGTGTCTGCTCTCTGTCTCCATTCAACGTTGCACTGAGGGTCCTGGCAATGATGGTTACACAGGAAAAAGGGCATCCAGGTGGGAAAAAAAGTAAAACTATCCTCAGATGACAGGGTTCTATGTATAGAAAATCATAAGGAGTCCACAAAGAACTTGTTAGGACCAAAAACAAATACAACCAAAATTTGCAGAATACAACATCAATATACAGAAATCAGTTGTATCTTTATACATGTTCAGCCGAAGATCTGAAAGTGAAATTAAGGAACATTTTTTTACAGTAGCATCAAAAAAAATAAAGTACCTCGAAGTGAATTTAACAAAGGAAATGCTAAACTTGTACATGGAAAACTACAAAATGTTGACAACAATGAAAGACATGAGTAAATATTCATAGATCAGAAGACTTCTGTTGTTAACTTGGCAATACTGATCTACAGATTCAAGTAATCCCTATCAAAATCCCATCTGGCTTTTTTTTGAAAAAAAAAAAAAACAACTAATCCTAATATTCATAACAAAACAAAATGCAGGAGACACAGAATAGCCAAAACAATCCTTTTTGTGTGTGTGCCATGCCACATGGCTTGCAGGGTCTTAGTTCCCTGACCAGAGATTGAGCCTGGATCTTTGGCAGTAAAAGTGCTGAGTTTTAACCACTGGACCTCCAGGGAATTCCCCAAAACAATCTTTAAAAGAATATAGGTGGCTACAAAACTACAGTAATCAAGACAGACATATAGGTCAGTGAAACAGAATAGAGAGCCCAGAAATAAACCTGCACACTTATGATCAATTAATCTACAAGGAAAAGAGACAAGAATATTCAAAGGAGGTGGGGGCGGGGGGGGGGGGGCTTCCTAGGTGGCAATAGTGGTAAAGAATCTGCCAGCCAATGCAGGAGAATATACAAAGGGGAAAAGGCAAACCTCTTCAGTACATGGTGTTGGGAAAACTGGACGCTGCAAATGTTAAGACTCAAACTGGAGTACTTTCCCATTCCAGATACAAAATAAACCAAAAATGGATTAAAGACTTAATGTAAGATCTGAAACCATTAATCTCTTAGAAGAAAACATTGTCATCGGCCTTGGCAATTTTTTTGAATACGTCTCCTCAAGCAAGAGAAACAAAAGTAAAATTAAACAAATGGGACTACATCAACCTAAAAAGCGTTTGTACAGTAAAGGAAACTATCAACAAAATGAAAAAGCAGCCTACTGAATGGACAAAGATATTTGCAATGGTTATATCCAACCAGAGATTAATATCCAAAACATTCAAAGAACTCACATGATGCAACCTCAGTAAAACAAACAAAGCAGTTAAAAAATGGGCAGAAGACCAAAATAGACAAAAGAAGACATACATATGGAGAGCAGGCACACGAAAAGATGCTCAACATCATCAGTCACGAGAAAAATCAAAGCCACAATGAGATCTAAGCTCACACTCACCAGAATGGTCATTATCAACAAGACAACAAATAAGTGTTGGAGAGGGTGTGTAGAAAAGTGAACCTTGTATGCTGTTGGTGGTTACGTAAACTGGTGCAGCCACTGTAGACAACAGTATGGCGTTTCCTCAAAAAGTTAAAAATAGAGTTACCATATGATCTATCAATTTCACTTCTGAGTATTTATCTCAAGAAAACAAGAACACTTGTTCTTAGAAAACATACATGAGCCCCTATGTTAATTGCAGCATTATTTACAATAGCCAAGATACAGAAACAATCTAATTGTCCATTGACAGATAAGTGGATAAAGAAGATGTGCCACATATATTATATATATATATACACACAATGGAGTATTAGCCACAGAACCCTGTCCTTGGGCTTCCCTGGTAGCAGAGTGGTAAAGAACCTGCCTACTGATGCAGGAGACACAAGAGACGCAGGTTTGATCCCTGGGTTGGGAAGATCCTCTGGAGTAGGAAATGCCAACCCACTCCAGTATTCTTTTTTTTTTTCCCCACTCCAGTATTTTTTCATGGAAAATCCCATGGATAGAGGAGCTTGGTGGGCTACAATCCATGGGGTCACAGGAGTCGGGCACAGCTGAGCAACTGAGCACAATTAGCCATAGAACAGAATGGAATCTTGCCATTTCGACAACATGGATGGACTGAGAGGGTATTTTGCTGAGTGGAGTAAGACAGTGAAAGACAAATACTGTATGATTTCACTTATAAGTGGAATAAAAAGCATAACAAGTGAACAAACATATGAAAACAGAAACAGACTCATAGATGCAGAGACCAAACAGGTAGTTGCCAGAGGGGAGAGGTATGTGAGATGAGTGAGATAGGTGAGGGAGATTAATAAGAGGTACAAGCTTCCAGTTACAAAATAAGTGAGTCATCAGGTATGAAATGTACAGGGGGGAATATAGTCAATAATATAGTAGTAACTTTGTGCAGTGACAGATGGTAACTAGACTTACCCTGGGGATCATTTTATAATGTACAGAAATATTGAATCACTACATTGTTCACCTGGAACTACTGGTGGTGTAGGTCAACTATGCATCGAGAATAAATTCATAGAAAAGGAGGTCTGATTTGTGGTTACCAGAAGCAAGGGGTGGGGGAGGCAGAACTGAATAAAGGTAGAAGGGGCAAATTTCCGGTTGTAAGGCAAGTACTAGGGGGACTTCCCTGGCGGTCAGCGGTCAGGGCGCCTTGCTTCACTGCAGGGGGTATGGGTTCGATCCTGAATTAAGAGCTTGCATGCCCAGCGGCAGGCTTCCCAGGTGGTGCTACTGGTTAAGAACTCTCCTGCCAATGCAGGAGATCTAAGAGACATGGGTTTGATCCCTGGGTCAGGAGGATCCCCTGGAGAAGGGCATGGTAACCCACTCCAGCATTCTTGCCTGGAGAATCCCATCAACAGAGGAACTTGGTGGGCTACAGTCTATAGGGTCACAAAGAGTTGGACACAAGTGAAGTGACTTAACATGCATGCATGCCGAGTGGCACAGCCAAAAAAAGGTAAGTATTAATATTAGGGATGTAATATACAGCATGATTAATTAACTGCTGAATGTTACATATGAAAGTTTGTCAGAGTAAATCCTAAGAGATCTCAACATAAGGAAAAAAGTTGTTTACCTTTTATGTTTATACAAGATGATGTTCAGTGAGTGTATTGTGGTGACCATTTTATGATGTATGTGAGTCTAATCATGCTGCACACCTTAAACTTACACAGTGCAGCATCAGTTACATCTCAATAAAACTGGAAGAAAAAAACATTTTATTTCAAAAGCATATATATATGTGTGTGTGTATGTATGTATATACATATGGGCTTCCCCGGTGGCTCAGATAATAAAGAATATGCCTGCAATGTAGGAGACTGGGGCTCGATCCCTTGGTCGGGATTTACAAGATAATGTAAAAATACATAGTCATATATTTCATATAATATACATACACGCAATAACATTTTAAAAGCACTAAAAAAAAGAATAAAGTTTCAGGAATTTCTCACACTTCCCAATTACAAAACTTACTACAAAGTTATACTAGCAGAGTCTTCCCTGATGGTCTAGTGGTTAACACTGTGCTTCCAAGCAAGGGGCGCAGGTTCAATCCCTGGCTGGGGAACTAAGATCCCACATGCCACAGGGCAATGGAAACCCTCCGGCTGCAATGAAGACCCGAATCAGCCAAAAAATGGAATCAATCTGTAAATAACACTTGCTTCCCACCAACTTGCATCCCTGATTCTCACACTGAGACTTTTACTGAGTCTTACTCTTCACAGCAGCATAGATATATATGCACAAGTTCAGTTAGAGTCTCTCTTTCTTTTTACCAAGACAGAATTGGAGAAATTTGCTGTGTGCAAGAGGCCTTGTAAATGGCCACACCAAGAGGGTGGCTCATTAACAGGAGTGAGTCACTTCTAGGGAACATGGGTCGACCTCCTGGAGCGAATGCCTACAGAACACTACCAGGGTTTCGCACTCCGTGCCTTATAGGCAGTCAGGAAGGCCTCTTTCTAGCAGGCTCACAAACAGAAATTCGCTCATAAAATATACATTATGTTTCTCACCTGGGATAACAAATAATGGAGGCCTTTGAAAGTCCAATCTGAGAGTTTTTATAATAACTTCTAGCAAAGCAAACTTAAGGTGGCCTGCGTGGTATCTTAGCATCCTTAACTTGTGAGCCAGGACCTCATTTTGCAGCAAGAAAAGCGAGGCTTGAGCAGTTAGTCACCCTAATCCATCGCTTGCAAGTGCTGGGCTGAAACGGCTGCCCCTTCCCCGCCCTGGGTTCAACTCCAGCTGCCGGCGCTGAGCCCCTAGTGGGGTCTCTTCCCCCTCCCGGCTTCCGCCTTTGCTGTGAACTCCTGGGGCAACAGGTGACCTGACCTCCCCAAACCTCAGCTTCCACTGGGGGTGGGAAAAAACCCTAGCAGCAGCAGGGTCTGGGGACGACAGAGGAGGAGATGGTTGATGGCATCACCAACTCGATGGACGTGAGTTTGAGCAAGCTCTGGGAGTTGGAGATAGACAAGGAAGCTTGGCGTGCTGCAGTCCATGTGGTCGCAAAGACGGACACGACTGAGCGACGGAACTGAACTGAGCGGTGGAACTGAACTGAGCGGTTTCAGACCGAGCGCCGGTATTGGCCCTAAACCTAGTGGGCCGGGAGCCGCCAGGGGGCGCTGCTCCACCGCGGCGGCGGGACTACTCGGGGCGTGGCCTCCAGTCCCGCCCGCCCATCGGACGGCGCGCGCGTGCGCACTGTGCCCCTCCCGCAGTGCCTGCTGGGCCGGCGGAGGGTGTGCGGCGTGTGGCGAGCGGGAGCTGAGCGGCGGACCGAAAATGTGGAGACCTGTGAGACCCCGAGCGCTCGCGCCCCTGCCGCGGCCCGGGTCGCCCAGCCGGGACCCGCAGGGCCCAAGACTCGCCCCCCAGGGATCCTCCCGGCTGGCTGGAGCCCGTCACAGCCGTCAGGCAGCCTGTCCTCGGGTCCCCGCTTCAGCCCCCAGGCCCTGTGAGGGAGACATCGGGCCTTCCCCGCCGCACGCCGCAGCTCCGCTTTTCCGAGGCTGCTTCTTGGTGCGGGAGTCTTGTCTCAGAGGCGACTCTCCAAAGCCTCCTTCCCCGCGAGGGACGACCCTCGTCCCTTACGGACGTTCCTCCCCAGGGAGACGCCCTTTCCCGAGGCGGCTGCCTGGCGCCTGGCGCCTCCGCCTGCCCCGTGTCTGCCTCAGACCCCTCGCCGCTGCAGGCTCTGCCCGAACGAATCGCAGAGCGGACCCCCCCCCGCCCTTTCTTCACCTGATCCCTTGGACACCCTTTTCTCCTTGTCACCAGCCCAGCCCGGGTCATCCCGGGCTGACTGCTGCCCCCCGCCTCTGGGGAGACAGGACTTGCGGGGGCGGCAGGTGGGCTGACAGCTGCTGCGGCCCGGCTGTGCCTCGGGGTCACCCCTCCTCTCAGGCCTTCCTAGGTTTCTGCCTGGCCCTGGGCTGCCCGCCTAACTCAGCTTCTTTTGGTCCCGAACATGGCACCTGCCTTTCCAGTCTGCGCCCCGTGGGACCTCCCGTTTTATTGCATCTCTGCCGTTTGAATTGGCACCTTTCAAGCAGGGTGTCATAGTCGTTGACCCAGGTCTTAGCCACTCCCTCTCCGAAAACCTAGCCCCTTGGTTTAGAGGTGAGGAGACTGAGTGGGGCTCATCACCATTTTCAACATGGAATTTTCTGTAGACCTCATAGTTTTCTAATAAGCCTAGCCTTGTGGGCTTAGGTGTCAATACAAATGAATGTCCATTGGCGTCTGTGGCTTGTAGAGCATCTCCATTACACAGGGGTGTTTTGTGGGTGAGATGATGAAGCAGCGTTAGTCTGAGAGTCAGGCAGAGACAGTGAGTTGGTCTTTTCTAGTTTATAAAGCTGCTTCACTCCTTCAGATCACTCCGTCCTCTAGGCAGCCCTCGGGAGTGGGCAGGCGGGCTTTGGCCCTTGAGCAGGAGATGCTCATGACCAGTAAATGGAGCAGGGCCCAGTAGGCTTCTGAGTCCTGACTGGTGCTGAGAGGGTCAGAGACCCGAGAAAAGCAAAGGACACGGTGTTCAAGGTCATCTCCACTCCCTTTCCCGGGCCCAGACACCCAGCCTCTCTTCCTGACCTTAAGAGCAGTTCGGGCTCAGAGCTTGCTTACTCTCCTGCTGTGTGCGCAGGGCTGTTGACCTGCCCTTACAGTGCCCAGATTCTTGTCACCTCTTTGTAGTTTCAGGTCTCGTGAGATTCAGCAGATGCTTCTTTCTCCTGGGGTCCGGCTTATCTGCAGTGACTTTTCAAATCTGCTGTGTCTAATCTGCAGGGTGTTAGGAAATCCAACAGCTCAGCTGTATCTAAAGCATGAGTGCAGGTGCTCGGGGCTCGGTGTTGATGTGCACACGGAGTTTGTGAGCTCTGTAGTGTCTGAGTGACACTGCTGGATAGATTGTTAGCTGAGTTCCGGATGAGCATGGTGCACCTGGGCTGAGAAAAGGGCCCTCTCATCTTGTCCCAAAGCGGGAGGCTTCGGGAGTGAGAGGACCGCCCCAGGAAGGCTGCGTGTGTGTTCATGCTGCTGAGGAGGCGCCCTCTCTGTACCTGTTTGCTGCCGCTCTGGGTGTGGTGCGGGTTACATGTGATGCGTGGATATTGCCCTGGACTGGCTCCTGGGAGTTCTGGCTGCTGGCTCTGCCGCATTTATAGCTCTGTGACCCTCGGGTGTCTCCTGGGTGGTGGGGATATTTGGGGAGTCCCCGGCATCCAGCTGGCATGAGCCAGCAGGGCCCCGTGAGGGCTCTGGTGTCGTCAGCAGAGGCCTCATTCTCCCGGGGAGCTGCTGCTGTCTCTCTCCTGACTGCGGCCTTCCACCTGTTGCTCAGCACATGGCCTGGGCCATGTGGGGTTCTGCATTTATCTAAGGTCAGCAAGTGTTTATGATAAAGAATTTCTGCTGTACCTTTGAGATGATTAAGAAAGAGATGGCCCTGCCCAGCCTGGTGGGGAGAAAGCCTGCAGGCTAACCTGTGCTCCTGTGATAAGGACAGTGGAGTGGGGTGGGGGAACAAAGAGCCCTGGTGAATGGGGGCGGGCTTCAGGCACAACAGCGGCCTGGAGAGCAGGCCTGGGCCAGGCTCCTCGTGGCTGTGCAGGGTCTGCCAGAGGGATGTTCGTCTCGGGCGATTGAGTGAGGGGTCAGGGCTGGGAATGAGGCAGTGTGGCCAGAGCGCCTGCTGTGGTGCTGATTCCTCAGAAAACGACAGAAAGCTGCTCTGGGGGCTGTGGTCAGGGGCCATTACTTTTCTGGCCGTGCCCCCTTGGCATTGGCCAGGTGTCCGGAGGCTGTGGACGCTGGTCTTCAGCTTCCCTTCCAGAGCCCCAGCCGGTGGTGGACAGTGGTCAGGAGGCTGTGGGAGCAGCCAGGGCCCTGAGCTTTAGAGTCAGTGATTCAGGTTTGGCCTTCTGTGAAAAGAACTGTGTTTAGTAAGAACGTGATACGTAAACTTACTTGTTAGGTGATTTGCCTTTTTCTCACTGGACTCTCCTACTAATGACTCCAGGGACAGTGTGCTCCGCCTGGTGGCTGGTTTGGGGATGGGAAGGGTATGGGCTGGGGAAGTGGTTCGATTTCCCAGCCTCTGGCTTCTCTGCTGTGCTGTGGGCCTCGTGAGGAAATAAGCCCCGCCTCAGAAATGCGTGCATTTTATTGAGCACCTGTTAGGTGCCAGGCCCTGAGCAAGGCGCTTTATTTCTGCCATCTTCCACCTTTCTAGCTTGGCAGGGCACAGCAGGGAGCCGCCCCGCAGGCACAGAGTGCGGTCAGTGAGGCGGCTGGGCAGGCCTGCGGCGCAGTGCAGGGCTTGGCCCGCGGGCACTCTGCCCCGCTCTGCAGCCCCTGTCGGCCCGGGGCGCCGTTCCCCTGGAGGAGCACCGACTGGGGCTGCGCCTGCTTCTCCTCTGGCAGTGTCCTCGCCATGTGCCCCGCCGCATCTCCCTGATGGACTCTGGGCCTTGCCCAGGTGGAGGCCTTGATGGCAGTGCCCTCTCAGGGCACCGTCCTCGATCGCAGTCTCCTGCTGCCCCTGAAACACACCCGGAGCACGTGTGCGGGGTCCCTGGCGGAGGAGATGTGGCCCTGGGCTCAGCCGTGGTCTTGGAGCTGCTGTGCCTGCCCTTTGGTGTGGCAGCCCCTTCAGGCCTCACCTCAGCCTTGGCGCCGGCAGCCTTGGATCTGCAGGTCGTTGGCATTCTGGCTAGAATAACTTGTGGATCTGTCCTTTCCTTGCCTCTGAATGGGAACATCTCAGGGTAATCGTTACCTGTCAGCTTTGGCCGTTTTCCTTCGCTGTCTCGTGTGCGTCCCCACCGGGACTTGGCAGCGGCCCATCCGCTCCAGAGCTGAGGATTTCTTTATCAGCGTGTGTAATCTGCTCCACACTTTCTACCTGTTGATCCCTGACTCATGATGGTGCGGAAGTGATGCACAGTCAGTAGAAAGTACTTCCAGCTTTGAGTTTGGCCCTTTTCTGGACCAGTGGCGGGAAGCGGATGCTCTCTTTGATGTTGGGCAGCGGCCGCAGCAGCTCCCCGTCAGCCTGCAATCTCCAGGGCACACTCGGGTGCCCTGACCGCGTCCTGTATTCACCATCGGCGCGGTGTGCAGTCAGTTACAGAACTGGTCCCCGCTTCAGTGTGAAACAGGCTTTGTGCTAGATGGTTTTGCCCACTTGTGAGTGTTCTGAGCAGGTTTCAGGAAGACCAGGCTAAACTTTGGTAGGTTCAGTGTATTAAATGCATTTTCGACTTTTGACATTTCTCAACTTACAATGGGTTTAACCCTAACCCCATCGTAAATCAAAGAAGATCTGTAGTCTGTTTTCTCAGCTTAGTTCAACCCAGCAAATAAGTGCTTGTTTGTGTTAGGTGGGGTGGCCTGCGGAGCTGGGAGGGCAGGGTCGCTGGGAGGAGGGTGCCCAAGGGAGCACTGGGGACCAGCGGGCAGTTTCTCGCAGCGAGGAGCACCTGGAAGGGCCTGCCCTCTCCTTGACCACAGGCTGGCCTTGGCGGTGCTTCACCTGCCCCCACACTGGGCACTGCCCAAGGGCTTTCCAGATGTCAGTTCACTCACCCGCGCTGCAGCAGTGCAGTGGTCCCACCCCGCAGACAGGGAAACTGAGGCACAGAGGAAGGAACTTACCTAAATGGCATGGCTGGCAAGTGCTTCAGCCCAGATTCCAGCCCCAGCTGTGTGGCCCCAGGGTCCGCCCTGAGCCGCGGCCTCGGCTCAGCCTGAGGCTCTGGGGAGCCCAGCCAGTGGCTGGTGGTGAGCGGTCCCCTCAATGCCGGGAGCGCCTCCGCCCCGGGTCGTGACCGCTCAGCGTCTCCGGGCAGTGCCAGGTGTGCCTGGACCCACCGCCTCCCGGAGAGTGCGGCAGACGCGCTACCCCTGTGACTGTGAAAACGGTCAAGTGTAGGGTCCCCGAGAGTTACTTACCCAGGTGCTTCCACCTAGGTCTACCCAGTGTTAGCATCTGGCTCCAGCTGATTGTGTCCGTTTGAAACCATACGTATTTTGAAAGTAAGACACAGACTTCTTGACGCATAATCTCGACACTTCATCGTGCACCCCTAAAGGAGGAGGGTATCCTCTGATGTGACCATCAGAACCATCTCACCTCAAAATCCTGACTGTGGCTCTCTGCTGACTGTGGTCCCAGAAGTGTTTCATAGGTGTTTTCTTTCAGAGATTCAGTTAGGATTCATGCTTTGCATTTGGTGCAAGTCCTCCCAGGTTTTTTCTTGTGACTCTTTTTTAAAATTCTAATGAAAACTAGGCAACATGTACAACAAGGAGAGAGAATTGATAAGTGCTTGTACCAGGTACCAGTAGTTGTCAACGCATGGATCTGAACAGGTTTCGGAGAGGCCAGACTGCTGTGTAAAGAGTACCCCATGCTCAAGAATCCTCTGGGTCACAGATAATGAACCAGAAGCCCCAGGGCTGCTGGCTGCCATCATTTCTTTTTCCGTGGGTTTGTGGTCTCTCTGAGAAGACTGAGCCGCATCAGACTGCTCCCTGGCCGGAGGCGCAGGTGGCTGGTATGAGGGGAATGGCAGCCTCTCGACTCAGGCACCGGCCTCGGCCCTCGTGCTGGCTCCTCATGCCGTCTCCCTGATCGCCCCAGAGGCCCAGCTCTGCCTCGGGCTGCAGCCGGTCTTGCTGGGCATCTGGCCCTGCCTGCTCCTACGGCCTCCCTGCATGAATCCCCTGGGGTCCCTTGGGACACCCCACCTGGCTGAGGCTCCAGTGTTCCAGGACCAGGCCTTGCGGCTGGGCCAGCGCAGCACACGGGGGCATGCACCTCCTGCTGCAGGACGATGGTGGTGAGAGGGCTTGAGGGGGCCTGCGGCCAGCATGTCTCCACCGGACACGCACAGAGGGCTCTGCTGGGGAGGAGACGGGCTCGTGTTGTCAGCGGGCTGGGGGTGGGGGATAGGAAAGGGTGGGCACCGTCTGTGGCGGCTGGCCCTTGCTGCCCGTCTGCCCGAGGCTGCCTCTGTGGCCCCTGCGGGGTTTTCCTCGAGGATCTGCACTCACTGCGGGGGCCTTGGGGAGCAGCGCTCTCTGTCAGCCCTGGTCTCCTCTGAGGACAGTGGGTCATTGCCTTTTCCTTTGACTTCTGTGTTGTTTTGTATCCTTGAAATCGTCTCCAGGGCTGTGTGCTTTGGCCAGAAAGTGATTGGAAAGTCAGTTCCTTGTTTGGCTCAGATTTCATAATAATAACGTTAACATCTGTGCTGTGGGCTATGATTTAGTTTGTGAAATCTTTTTTTGTCCCCGAAACTGAGACTGTTTACAGTTTGGGGAACCTGAGGCTGAGAGCCCTTCAGGTCTTACTCCAGTAAGATCGGGAGACTAAGGCTGACCGTGGCGTGCCGTGGTTTCTTCCGTGCCCCTCAGCCAGGGCAGCTCGTGGGGCCTTGCTTCTCTGCCTGCCCCTGGCTGTGCCCCCCCTGCCTCCCACCCCAGGTCTCACCATGGGGCTCAGAGACACAAGTTCTTGTGTCTGTTTACTTGCCCAGTGCCAGTCCCCGAGGCCCTGCCTCCTTTCTGATCCTGACCCTTCCCTGGGAAGCTGCTGGTCTCAGAGGGGAAACAGGCGGTGAGGGCGCCAGGACTCTGCCGGGAGCTGGGGGCAGGGCCAGTGGGGGGCGGCCTCCTGGTGCAGACGCGGCCTTGCTTCCCTCGTGTGACACTGCCCTTGCCCGCGCTCTGAACCTGGAGCTGTTGCTGCTCCCGAGTCAGACGCGGGCCCAGGAAGCACTGACGCTCCGCAGTGATGGGTCGTGGGGGGCAAGGGGGATTCCTGCCGCCAGCCCTGTGCCCTCTGCTCTTTGCAGGCACAGCTCTGCCACTTCCACTCGGCCCTGCTGCAGGGCAGGCCCAAGCCCTGGCCGTCCCCTGCCACCTTCTTCAGGAGGAACCTCGCAGCCCCACCAGCAAGGTGGGGAGCTCGCCACAGGCACCCTCTGGCACATGCCCCTCATCATACAGGGTGCCCTCCATTGGGGGGCGTAAGGCTGGACCTTCTCTGCGCACCCTTCCCACGACGGGCTGTGCCGGCCCCCCACCGCCAGGGCCCTGGTCTGGGACCTGATGGGGGCTGTGGGCTGAGAGTGGTGGGGGGGCACGCCTGTTGGAGACCAGGGGGCAGCGAGGGTGGGGGCGGGAGGATCCAAGGCCTGGTGGACAGTGGGCAGGATGGAGCCCATGTGGGGTCCAGGCGTCTGGGGGGCTCAGTGGGGTGACCTGGACCCGCAGGTCAAGCGCCCGAAGTCAGTGCCGCCTGCCGAGGTCCTAGTGCCGCTGCAGCGCCTGTGGCCTTAGCCAGGGCGGAGCCGCCCGGGTGACTGGGCCGTGCGCCCGTGTCTGTGCAGGCCCCTGAGGCCCCAGCCCCTGTGGAGGAAGGCGCTGTCGGCCGCGGCCCTGGGGGCGCCCCTGCTGCTCGGGGTGCGATACCTGACGGCGGGAGCCCAGGAGAGGAGGCGGATGCGGCTGGTGGTGGACGGCATTGGGCGCTTCAGCAGGTAGGGCAGGCGCGGCCACGTTGGGGGCTGGGGCTGCAGGTTTCTGCTGGGTGCTCTGATGCTGCCTCCCTGGGGCGCTGTTCTGCCCCGGGGCGACTGAGCACTGCAGGACCAAGCTGTCTGTACAGGGTGTGGCCCCCACAGACCCATCTCTGGCCGCTGCCTTGTCTCCCTTCTGGCCACCCCTGCTTTCCCAGGGATAGCTCGGGGTCGCGGGGGCTTCCTCCTTGCCTCCACTAGCAGGTGCCTGGACCAGCACCACGCCCTGCTGGTCACTGGAGCCTGGGGCTCCTTAAGCTGAAGGCTGCCTCACGCTCCTGCATCTCCTAGGCAGGATTCTGGGGGTAGTGTGGGCGGTCTTCCTTCTGAGAAGCCTGGGCAGGCGTCCTGCTCCAGCCAGGTCCGAGCCTGCTGCCCACAGAGGCCTGAGAGCCAGCTTCCGTAGTGGGAGACCTCAGCCCACCCCACCCTACCGAGGGGCCGGGAGGCGATGGCCCGAGGCGGCTCCTGCGCGGCATTGCGTGCGGAGGCCACAGTGGCTGTCCTGCTGTGCCAGCTCTGAGCCCCCAGCCCTTGGGCAGCCCGGGTCCAGGCCTGGTGGAGGATCAGGATGCCTAGGACAGGGCCGTTTGGCTGCCTCTTTGTTGAGATTTACCCCAGCGGCAGCTGCGGGTGGGCAGACAGACAAGCACCTCACCTCCACCCTCCTGAGGGTCTGCCTGAACTCCTGGCTGCCCTCCTGGGCAGGTTCCAGGCAGCGGACTCTGTGTCCTACAGGGTTTCCCAGGCTCCACAGCCCGCGGCCTCAGCGGGTCCGGGCCGCTTCCCCTTCCAGCTCGCATGTGCTGCTGTCCCCCGTGTTAGCTGCGGGCTCGGCGCGCCCACCCGCTCCTCTTCCTTCAGGGGGCTTTCACAGCCAGTTTTCAGAAGCCGAGCTGGGACTGAGTGAAGGAGCGCTAGAGAGGTTACCTTCCCCACCAGCTGCGCGGCCTCCTCAGCTCTCAGCCCTGACAGTTGCCAGAACGGGTGGGCCTGGCCGAGCCCTGGTGGGTGCAGGGCAGCCACGGGGCCCCTGGAGACCCGGGAGCCTGCAGTGTGCTGGCAGGAGCCCAGGAAGTCGGGCCTGGCTCGCCCAAGGGTGGCGGCTGGTCCTGCTGTGGCGGGGGGGCTGGGACGCAGCGCACGCGCCAGGCCTGCTCACGGGGCCGGGGTGCTTAAGGGTGGTTTCTGATCCCACCTCTTACTTAATTTTAACTTTACAAACCCTGTGGGGTTTTGTTTTTGTTTTTTTTGGACACAATTTTAAATGTCCAAAGAAGTTGGACTAATAATACAACTTTTTTCTTTTTGAAACATTGACAAGTATGTTGTCAACATGCTCCATTATTCCTGAAACCTTGAGAATTTCCTAAACAAGGATGTTCTCCTCCACAGCCACGATCAGGGAGCTGACAGACACATTGTGACCCTCTAACCCTCAGACCCCGTCCTGTGTCACCAGGCCCTCCAGTAACAGCCATTTCCACATGAGGTCTGGGCCCGTGTCTAGCCTCCTTCAGCCTGGAACAGCTCTCAGAGTCTCCTCGGCTCTCGTGGCTAAACTCAGGCTCAGGACACGGTCCCCAGACCCCCCTTGCCCAGGGCGTCTGACAGCGGCTGAGTCCCAGCGTCCCCAAGGTTCCCTCCCCTCAGACCACGGGCTACCCACGGGGCGGTCCCCACCCTCCCTCAGTTTTGATAGTTTCCTAGGATGGCTCAGAAAACACCATGTTGGTTTTGGTGTTTTTACTACAAGAAGGTGAAGTTAGACTCAGCACGAGAACGGGGTGCCCAGCAGGGGTCTGGGCGGCCCCGCCTCAGAGCTCCCACACCCCTGGCCTCTGACTGTGGTGTCCAGAATCTCTGCTGGGGCTGCACTCCGTAGGCCTGACTGAGCGAAGACCCCCAACTCTAATGCCGTGGTTGTCCTTTCTGGCCGCCATCAGCTGCCTCGCTCGGGAAACCTCTAGGTTTACAGGAGCAGGCTTACATTAATTCTGCATCGTATGATGACTTTGACATGTCTGCGGGCCGATAGGCCTTATGACACCATCAGGTCAGCACCCTGGCCCTGTGCCATATACAAGGTCCAAGGTGCTGCCTGCTCCATAGAGCGAGCTCCGTGGAGGACATCCCTGCCCCTTCTGAGGCTGCCCCTGAGGCCCAGTGTTCACTGTCTAACCTTTCCAAGAAAAGCTTTGCCGAGCCCCGACGTGTGTACTTCTGATGTGTGCTCGTGGTTTGTCCCACGTTTGGCCTTCGGCTTCCCTCATACTTTGACGCCGGTGCCCTGCCCTCTCCTGTTGCTGCTGGTTTAGCGCCTTCCCTTCCGGTGCTTGTCCCGTGAGCTCGTCCTCCTGGCTCAGCCGTCCTATCCACCCCCAAGGGCTGTTCTGCCGTCAGGGAACCCTGTCCTCCTGTGTGTCTCCCCCAACCCTGCTCGCATCAGCCTCTACCGGACACATGGCGTCACTGCCGGCTTGTTGCTGCAACTCTTGAGGGTTGTTTTGTAGGAGCTCCTGCACCTGACTTGTGACCCTCTCTTTTAATCTCTACAATTTTATTGTAAATCATTTCAAACGTACAACATTTTATTTCTGACATTTCTGAATCCTTCTGACGTGATCCATCCTTCAAGCATTTTACTCCCGCTGGCACCACAGTCACTCCAGGCTCAGCCTTGCGACCATCCACCCTCAGGATGGGCAGGGACCCTGGCGCGGCGCCAGTGTGTTTGCCGCTCCGGGCTGCATGTACAGTCAGCTGTTTGCCGTTGTCAGAGGTAAACGTGCTGTTCCATTTTCAACGTGAGTCCTCCAGATTTCCGCTCTTTCTGTGTCTGTAACCTTTTCTCTACCTGGGAGACACCCGGCTGCCCTTGTCCCTAAATTAGTGACTTATTAGGTCACCCCCATGAGTGTAGACCTCACCCCACCAGCTGCACCTCACCATCAGCCCCTGTGCAGACCTTGCGTTGGCTTTTGGACAGAGTACTCAGGAAGGAGTGCAGCTCCCTCGGGTCCCGGGAGCTCAGAGAAACGTGTGTCCTTGCTCACCCTGCCGTGCTCAGACAGCCCTTCTTGCTGGAGTGGCTGGGTGGACCTGGTTTGTGGTGCTCAGTGAGGGTCTGGAACCTGGTTTTGGATCCTCCCCTCTCCAGATCCGGGGCTTCCATGTCCACAGCCTGGGGTGCAGAAGGGAGTGATGACCTCAGCCTGCACCAGAAGGCCAGGGCCCGTGGGACTGCTCGGGGTGCACCCGCAGCTCCGGGGTTCGACCCAGGGCTCCAGTCCACAGGGCGCAGCCGAGTGCAGAGGAGGCTGGGCCGCTGTGCACGGACACGAGTGTGTCCACAGACGGAGCGGCTTTACTCGAGGGTGGGCTTTCCTATTAACAAGTGCTATCAAAGAATGAAGGAACACGTCTGCTTGTTAGGGACTGCGCCCCCTGCTGTCCTGGGCACCCCTCATCTGCATACAGGGACCGGGGGGTGGCGTGCGTGCAGGCTGCCCAATGCCCAGCCCAGGAGCTGAGATGGACCTGCTGGCCGTGCAGTCCCGAGAGCCCCGCGGCATCCCCTAGGTGCTCACAGCTGTCCGAGGCGCTGGTGGGGTGCCTGCTGCACGGGCCAGCTGGGGCTGAGGGCGTCCTCTGCCCGCAGGTCTCTGCGGGTCGGCCTGCAGATCTCACTGGACTACTGGTGGTGCACGAACATCATCCTGCGTGGGGTGGAGGAGGTTTGTACCTGCGTCCTGGCTGGCCCGTCCTGTGCCTGTGGGGTGGGCATGCCTGGGGGGCCCAGGGTCCTGCCTGCCCCCATCCCTGTTCTCTCTGCCTGTGGTCAGAACAGCCCGAGGTACTTGGAGGTGATGTCTGCGTGTCATCAGCGGGCGGCTGACGCCCTGGTGGCGGGGGCCATCAGCAACGGGGGTCTGTACGTGAAGCTGGGCCAGGGGCTCTGCTCCTTCAACCACCTGCTGCCCCCCGAGTACATCAGGACATTGCGGGTGCTGGAGGACAGGGCCCTCACGCGGGGCTTCCGGGAGGTGAGCCCACCCCCCGAGGCGTGAGGCGGGGAGTGTGGCCCCATGGTGTCCCCCACGCTGCTCAAGGCGTGTTCCTCCAGGTGGATGAGCTGTTCCTCGAAGACTTCCAGGCCCCGCCCCACGAGCTCTTCCAGGAGTTTGACTACCAGCCCATTGCTGCAGCGAGCCTGGCCCAGGTGCACCGTGCCAGGCTGCACGATGGCACCGTGGTGGCTGTGAAGGTACGAGGGGTCCCCAGGGCATGTGGGGGGCGCGGTGCCGGCAGCCGGCCCTCCCTGAAGCCTCCTGTGCAGGTGCAGTACATCGATCTGCGGGACCGCTTTGACGGCGACATCCACACCCTGGAGCTCCTGCTGCACCTTGTGGAGCTCATGCACCCCAGCTTTGGCTTCAGCTGGGTCCTCCAGGTACCGCGGGGCAGGGGGCTGGGGTGGGCCGGCTCCCAGGCTGGACCCCCAACTGCCCGTATGGTTCCCAGGACCTCAAGGGGACCCTGGCCCAGGAGCTGGACTTTGAGAACGAGGGCCGCAACGCTGAGCGCTGTGCACGGGAGCTGCAACACTTCCGCCACGTTGTGGTGCCCCGCGTGCACTGGGGCACGTCCAGTAAGGTGGGCTGGGTCCCCCCGGGTGGTGCCCACGTGCACTGGGGCACGTCCAGTAAGGTGGGCTGGGCCCCCCCGGGTGGTGCCCGCGTGCACTGGGGCACGTCCAGTAAGGTGGGCTGGGCCCCCCCGGGTGGTGCCCACGTGCACTGGGGCACGTCCAGTAAGGCGGGCTGGGCCCCCCCGGGTGGTGCCCGCGTGCACTGGGGCACGTCCAGTAAGGCGGGCTGGGCCCCCCCGGGTGGTGCCCGCGTGCACTGGGGCACGTCCAGTAAGGCGGGCTGGGCCCCCCCGGGTGGTGCCCACGTGCACTGGGGCACGTCCAGTAAGGTGGGCTGGGCCCCCCCGGGTGGTGCCCGCGTGCACTGGGGCACGTCCAGTAAGGTGGGCTGGGCCCCCCCGGGTGGTGCCCGCGTGCACTGGGGCACGTCCAGTAAGGTGGGCTGGGCCCCGCTGGGTAGGGGACCTCTGACGCCTGCTCTCTCCCAGCGTGTGCTGACGGCGGAGTTCTATGAGGGCTGCAAGGTCAATGACGTGGAGGCCATCCAGAGCATGGGGCTGGCGGTGCAGGATGTGAGTGCTGTGGGGCTGGACTGGAGGGTGTGACCCGCGTCTGGCGTGATGGCATGTGGTCTGACCCCATCCCCACTCCTGCCTGTCCTCGGCCCAGATTGCAGAGAAGCTGATCAAGGCTTTTGCCGAACAGATCTTTTACACGGGTTTCATCCACTCTGACCCCCACCCTGGCAATGGTAAGGAGAGCCCCACGGCTGGGGGCGGGGTGCTGGGGGCTGCACCCGAGAACCAGGGAACTAGAGCCCGCCCCTCCCCAGTTCTGGTGCGGAAAGGCCCGGACGGGAAGGCTCAGCTGGTGCTGCTGGACCATGGGCTCTACCAGTTCCTGGACGAGAAGTAAGCGGGCCTGTGGGCTGGGTGGGCACGCCCCCCGATGGGCCACCACCCACTCCCCTGCTCATTGCTGGGCCTGCAGGGACAGGCTCGCCCTGTGCCAGTTGTGGCGGGCCATCATCCTGAGGGACGAGGCGGCCATGAAGGCGCACGCAGCTGAGCTGGGAGTGCAAGGTGAGGCCGGGGGGTGGGTGTGCAGCCCGGAGGGGGCACAGCCTGGCTCAGGCCCCCCCAGACTACCTCCTGTTCTCCGAGGTGCTCATGCAGCGGCCCGTGCGCCTGGGGCAGCTGTGGCGCTCGCGCCTGCTGAGCCGTGAGGAGGCGGCCTACATGCAGGACATGGCCCGCGAGCACTTCGAGGAAGTCATGGCCGTGCTCAAGGCCCTGCCGCGCTCCATGCTGCTCGTGCTGCGCAACGTCAACACGGTGCGCTCCATCAACAACGCCCTGGGCGCCCCGGTGGACCGCTACTTCCTCATGGCCAAGAGGTAGGGCCGCGCAGCCTGGGGCGGTGGGGGCGGGAGGCCGCGCTGACCTCACGCGCGGTGTCTGTGCAGTGCAGTCCGGGGCTGGAGCCGCCTGGCAGGTGCCATGTACCAGAGCATCTATGGTGCCAGCATCCTGCGCCACATCAGGGTCATCTGGGAGACGTTCAAGTTTGAAGTGGCCCTGAGGTGAGCTGGCGTGTGGGGGTCGGAGGATGGGAAGCCAAGGCCCACTCCCCACCTACCTGCCCCCCGACCCCCCCACAGGCTGGAGACCCTGTCGATGCGGCTCACTGCCCTCCTGGTTCGAGTTCTGGTCTACCTGGGCATCATGCCTGACACCAAGGGGCTGTCCAAGTACCTGGAGACCTAGGCATCCTGGACAGGAGGACCATAGAGCTCGTCCCACAGCGCACCCAGCCAGGGCCAAGTGACTGTGATTTGTTGGAGTAGGGGATGCCCTGGGGCCCCGAAATAATCACAATGCTCTTCTGAAAACAAGTGTTTTTTATTTTGTACAAAAAAGGGGTGGGGTGAGTGGCAGGATCCAGGGGTCTAGAAGTGGGCGGTGACTCGGTCCGTCTCCAACAGGTCATCTAGGATCTGCAGAGAGAGGGCTGGGTGAGGCCGGGGGGCCGGCGGGGGGCGGGCGGGCAGGGGCCGGTGGGGGTGGCTCACGATGTCGGGCGTGGTGCCGATCTTCTTGGCCAGCTCCCCGCGCTCCATGGTGCTCAGGTACAGGTAGCGGTTGAGCAGCTCCCCGTCCAGCACGTTGCGCACAGCGTTCTGTAGGACGCGCCTGTCCACATGCAGCATCCTGGGGGGTGCGGAGGGCACAGGCCATGAGGGGGTCTGGGCTGACCCAGGGGGTCTGGTCGGGCTCGGGGGTGGGCTCACCGGAAGGCGCGGGGGTTGAGGCCAGCGTGGTGGGGCAGCATGGTGGTCAGGGCATTCTGCAGCATCAGTAGCCGCCGGTAGGTCTTCTCTTGCATGGGCAGCAGCAGCCCGATGCCACCGTCCAGCGTGGCTGAGGGGACAGGGAATGAACCCAGTGCACCCACCAAGGCCCGCTGCCCCCACCCCGGCCCCATGCTCACCGAACCACGTGATGTGCTTGTTCTCCCACACGACAGACTTCTTGCTGGGCCCCTCAGCGGCCCCCCGGCATGGGGTCCTCCAGAACGTGTTCACATGGGCACCCACGTGGAAGTCCGCCCGGCGCAGCAGCCTCATACCCCCAAAGCTCTCCTTGGCTGGGCCACAGGGGACCTCAGGTCACTGCCTGCCTGGCCCCCGCCTGACCCCACCCGGCAGAGGAGGGAGGGAGCACTCACCTTCTGGCAGGTACATGTAGACCATGAGGTTGCGGTCACGGTCCGACACTGGGGATCAGAGCCGAGTCAGCCCCTGTGCACACCCAGGGGTCTCAGGGACCCCAGCCCCCAAACTCACCCAGGAAGCCCAGCTGCGCGTTGTCCACCATGAAGTCCACACTGTACACCTCCAGGGGCTTGGCATCCTGAGGACAGGAGGGCCATCAGGACGGCCTGGGCCAGCCGCCAGCCCCCAGCCCCCACGGCACGGCACAGCCCCCTCCGCACCCGGGACACGAGGCTCAGCGTCTTGCTCTCCTCCTGGTAGCGCAGCAGCGAGATGCTCTTCATGACATCCGCGGCCAGGATGAAGTTCTTGACGCTGATCATCTGGTGGATGTACAGCTGCGTGTCGATGAAGGCCATGCCCGTCAGCTCGCTGGCCCGCAGGCTCCACAGGAAGATCTGGGGGTGGGCGGAGGAGTGAGTAGCTGGGGGGTGCCTGGGGGTGGCGATGGGGGCCGCGGGGGCGGTGCACACCTTCTGACCGATGGCCGACACCAGGTGGCCATTGCAGTGGCACAGGGCGGTCACGGGGCCCTTCTGCTCCTTCTCGTACAGGACCTTAAACTTGTTCTTGGTCAGGGGCTGGCCAGGCTCAGGCACCACCTCGATCACATCCATGATCAGGATCTGCCGAGGAGATGGGTGGCTGAGTCAGGGTGCTGGGCACTGCCTGCTGTGAAAGCCCTGCTGGCCACTTACCCGCCCTCGGCATGTGACCTCCTCCCCTTGCATGAGGCAGGTCCCAGCGGCCACGTAGCCCTTGAGGCCCGACACAGTCTCCTCGCTGCGCAGCGACACAGTCTTCATGCAGGTCACATGCTCCCACTCCTCCAGCTCGATCCTGCGGGTGGAGCCCCGGTCAGAGCCAGCCCCGGCCCGCCCCACCACGCCCCGCTCAGGCACAGCCTCACCTGGCGTTGGGGATGGCCTCCCAGCTGACTGGGGAGATGAGCTGGATGCAGAAGGCCTCCTGCTGAGGGTGGACGTACCGCTCGTCTGTAAGGACAGAGGGGGACCATCAGGGAGGAGCGGCCCCCAGGACAGGCCCGGCCTGGGCCCCCGCGCACCTCTCTCGATGGTCTCAAACTCCTTCTCCTCGCCCGTCATGCGTGGAACGCGCGTGCAAGGTGTGCTGGTGCTCGTGGCGACGGCGTACACCTTGGGGAGAGCAGGGTGTCAGGAGCCAGAGCCCACCCCAGCCCCGAGAGTTCCTGGCTGAGTGGGGGCGGACCCTGGACTCCACGTGGTCCAGCCCCAAGGGTCACCGGCCGAGTGGGGGCAGACCTTGGACTCCACGTGGTAAGCCACGTAGTGGGCGGTGCAGCGCAGCGGGATCTTCCTAACAGGCCATGGGGCGTCGTAGGACAAGTAGGCGGGCAGAACGCTGATCCTCAGCTCGCCCTGGGTGGGCACAGGGGTGAGGGAGGCCTGGTGCCCACTGAAGGCCAAGCTGGTGAACCCAGGCCTCGAGGGCTCCCTCAGGTCAGCCCTCGGGTCCGCTGGAATGGGCAGCGACAGAGGCTGTGGCCCACTGTCCTGCTCTTTGCGGGCCTCCTGTCCCTTCACCCAGGTTTGCCCAGGGCTGGCATGGGTGTGGCCTGAGGCTGCAGGCACAGGGTGGGACGCGCACGCCACGCCAGCACCTGCACACGGGGCCCAGCGGCTCCCCTCCAGCCCAGGCCTAAGTGCACTGGCGCTGCCGAGTCCTCGGTGGCCCATGGGGCTACTGCTGTCATCTCTGTGACACGAGGAACCTCGGTACGTGAGCATCCCAGCCGGTCACCTGGCGCCTTGAGCAGAGCTGGGCGCCCAGTGGGCAGACCGGCGACTGAACCCGGCTGGTGCCCTTGTGGGCCACACCCTCCATTGCCAATCTCCTCGTCCTCCAAGCCTCTCCAGCGTTCAGCCCCACATCACCTCCTTGACCTTGGCTCCCACCACCCACCGGACAGCCCGACTCTCCACGCCACGGTGCCCCCATTCCCAGCCATGGGTTGAGGGCCTCATTCTTGGGCCCCAGCACCTGGTCCTGCCTAGTTGTCCTCGGAGGGGGTTGGCACGCCTGGCCGGGCCTCGTGGGGCCTCCCTACCTGTCTGTTGAAGTACAGGAACCCTCGGGGGCAGTTGATGTTGTGGAACGGGGCAAAAGAGTCGATGGGGCCGTCGATGCCCATGGGGTGCAGCCGCAGGGCCCCCCGGCCAGTCACCAGGAGCCAGTGGGGCGAGGGACCGCAGATGAACACCTGGGGGCAGACAGTGTGAGGAAGCCCCTCACACTGTGGGGAGGCCCTGTGCTCGCCAACCCTGCTCCGCAGAGCAGCTGGCCTACCCCGGAGTAGCCATAAATGTCCTCGAAGTAGCGGAACCGCGCCACGCGGCCTCGGGGCCCTGTGCCCTCCTCCGTGCTACCCCCTTCCGCCTTCTTCTTGGACGGCTTTGGCTTCTTCTCCCGGAAGTTGATGTTGTGGGGGACCTGGAGGGTGCTGCAGTTAAGGGCCGGGACCCCTAGCCCTGCCTCACCGCCCCCACACCCAGCCCTGCCGGTCACTGCACCTTCTTGAAGCGAACTTTGAGGTTCCCCTGGCCGAGCTGTGAGTCGTGAGGGAAGGCCTCATAAATGAGGAGCTCCTGGTCCACGTGCACCTGGGGACAGGGGACGTCAGGGGGCAGGGCCGGCAGGCGGGCCGGGTCAGGGCGGGCAGGTGGGCGCGCTCACCAGCAAGTAGGGCCTGCGCTGGCGACTCCCCAAAGCCACCAGCAGCACCTCCTTGACCAGGGGCAGCTCGCCCTGGCGCGTGGCCTCCTCCTTCCGGGCCTCGCCCTGGGTGGTGGGCTGGCCAAAGGAGCTGTCCACCAGGACGCGCTGGCCCACAGGGAAGTTCTTCACCAGGAACACGAGCCGCCAGTCGGGGAGCTGGTAGATCTGTGGGGTGGTGCGGTCAGCGGTGGGGCGGGCGCCGGGCAGGCCTGGGGGGCGTGGGCACAGGGTGCCACCCACCTCCATGGCTCCGTTCTCCCGCACCAGCAGGCACCAGTGGGTGGGCTCGGCCCGGAAGGGCGCGGGGTCCCGGTCGGCGGGCGGCTGGCTGCTCCTGCGCGCCTCCTCCTTGCTGGGGCTGAAGAGGGAGCCTGAGTCCCCGTAGAGCATCTCCTCCTCGTCGTCCACCGTGGGGCTGCGAAGGGCAGGTGTCACAGGCACAGGCGCGCGGCCTAGCCTCCCTGCCCCGCCGCCCTCGCACATTTGGTCTTTGCACCCACCCCGCCCTGCTGCCCTCACACACCTGGTCTCTGCACCCTGGCCCTCAGCCTCAGGGCCGCCGCGGCCCCCCAGTTCGTCGCGGACTCCTCCCAGGCGGCTCTCGGTGGTGAACATGCCGCTGACGTCCCGGTATACACACAGTGTGATCACCTTGGACTGCTGCGGGGAGAGAGAGTGCTCAGCTGGGGAGGGGGCACGCGGGCAGGGGTCAGCAGGCCCTGGGACAGAGCAGGGCGCCTACATGGTGCAGGGGTGGCTTATGCAGCGCCAGGCGGTGATGGCGGCCCCCGTACGAATCATTCTTGAGTAGGAACATGGTGACGTGGCCCTCAGCGCTCATGATGACCACGTAGGGGTCAGCCACGGCACACTGCACGATGGGGGAGCCCAGGTCCACGGGGATGAAGTGCAGCTGGTTCACTGCGGACACAGGCCAGTCAGCCCCGGGCAGGGGGCACGCGCCAGCCCCGGGCCCGCGCCCACCCGCCCGAGGCCTGGCCCACCTCCTTCCAACAGGCGGATGCCGAGCGGCGACACCTGCACGATGTAGCGATTGTCCCCGATGTTGCCAGCAAAGACCGTGGGGCCCTGCGTGGCAAAGCCGCTGGCGTCCAGCTCCATGATCTCCTGCCCCGTCTGCAGGATCTGTGGGCAGCGGTGGGTGAGGGGCATTGCTCACAGTAGGGCCCCAACCCGGGCTCCGGGTGCCTCACCATGGTAGAGTCTTCCCGGCTAAGAATGAGGAACCCGTGTCTCCGCCCGTCATCCTCGGCCTCAGGAGCACCAGGCTCTGGCTCCGTGCCCTCCCCTTTGAGGGTCTCCTCCTGTGAAGGCAGAAGAGGGCAGGGATTCCCAGCCCAGGCCACGCCACCTGAGCAGCAAGCCTGAGCGGCACAGAGCCGGGTCCCGGGCCCCGTGGCCCCTGGGCACCCGCCACAGGCCAGGCGCAGGCCAGGATCGCTGGCTGGGTGTCGCCAACCTGGGTGCACTCACCTGCTCCTTACGCACAGGGGCAATGACGGTCCACATGTCATAGCAGCCAGGGAGCTCAAAAGTGGTCACCACCTGGGGCCGGATGCTCTTCTGGAAGGACAGGCGGGGGTCAGCAGGTCACCCAGGCCCCACCAGGAGGCACCCCCTCGCCGCCCCTCACCTGCAGCACTGACAGGGCCCCGTTCTTGCCATAGCCGGAGCACACCACGATCTCCAGGTCTGGCTCCGGACTGTTCTGAAACTGCACGGGGCAGGGGCAGGGGCAGGGGTGAGGGCCGGACCTCTGCTGTGCAGTCTGCCCCGCCCCATCCTGCGCCCCCCTCCCCCAGTGGGCACCTCTTCAGAGAGGAAGGCAGGCTCGCCCATGGCGGCGTTGGCACAGGGTCCAATGTTGAGGATGCTGTCACACACCTGTGGGCACGGCAGTGGTCAGGAGGCAGGCTGGCCAGGACCGGGCAACCACTCTGAGCCCCACCTCACCTCAAAGGAGTACGTGGCCAGCTGTGTGCCTGACTGCGCCTCGCTGCCATACACTTCAATCTCGTCCACCTCGTCCTGCGGCACTGACTTGCTCCCTGGAGCATGACGAGAGCCCACCTGAGCCCACCTGCTGGCCCGCACCTGACCAGCCTGACACTCAGCCCTCCCGCACCCAACCAGCCCCTCACCCAATGCTCAGCCCGCACCCGACCAGCCCCGCACCCGACCAGCCCTGCACCCAACCAGCCCGCACCTGACCAGCCTGACGCTCAGCCCTCCCTCACCCGACCAGCCTCTCACCCGAACAGCCCCTCACCTGACGCTCAGCCCACACCCAACCAGCCCCGCACCCGACCAGCCCGCACCTGACCAGCCCGTGGTGGCGTCCACACGCTTCTTCTTGGAGGGTGGCTCTTCCTGTGAGGTGGGAGGAGTAGGGACTGAGTACCTCGGAGGGAGCCTGTAGGGGCTGCATCCCCTCGGGCCTGAGCTCACCTTGTCGGCAGCCTCGCGGGCGGTGCTGGCCGGGGGCTCCTGCAGCTTCTCCGTGTACTTGAGGAGCAGCGAGTTGCCGAGACGAGAGCCGAGGAACAGATACCCAGGCTCCATGGTGACCATCTGGGGGCGGGATGGGTGAGGGTGCGGCCTGCCCAACCTGGGGCCCGGGGCCGCCCTCCGAGACCCCACTCACGCTGGTGGTGAGGACACTGGCAGCAGCCTTGTCGAAGTGGAAGGCCCGGACGCTGCGCATGCCATCCGTGATGAGCGTCAGCACGTAGCTGCGGGGGCGGGGGTGGGAGGACACTCAGCTGGGGCTGGGGGACCACTCCCCTGCCAGGGAGGACGGGCCCCAGAGCGGGGACTCACATCTCACCGCCCTTGAGGGAGATGACCATCTTGTCATAGGAGATGAAGGCCGCCTGAGCACAGTCCAGGGTGATCCGCACACCTTCCTGGGTGCCTGTGGGCAGGGGTGGTCAGCCAGGCCCAGCAGCAGCCCCCGCCACCCCGGGCCCTGCTCCCCAGCACTCACGCAGGGGGAAGGCAGTGGTGCCGGTGGTAAGGCTGTTGAGAGCCACGCCGTAGGGAGGGACGCTCTGATTCAGGTACAGCAGCGAGTTGACCGCGAAGATCACCACTCCACCTGGAACAGACACGCTGGTGGCAGGGCCCAGCATGCTCCACACACACCCCACCCCCGCCGCCCCAGCCCAGGCCCCTGTCACCTATGGGCTTGGGCACCGCCAGGGCCTGGGTACAGTCGAAGGGCAGGCTGGTGAGGGACCAGATGACGGGGTGCACCTTCTGCGTTATGTTCAGGGAGATGGCCACGATGGAGCATGTGTCCTGCCGCACGGCCACCCGCCTGGGGGCCAAAAGGAGTCAGCGTGGGGCCGGCATAGCAGGCCCGCTCCCCCGGAGACCAACCAGGTTCCTCCCCCGCAGCAAGCCCTGTGCACAACCAGGCCACAGGCCCTCACCCAGGCCACGTCTGGTTGGGCTCAAACAGGATGAGCAGGGTGGGCTCGTAGTAGCCATGCAGGAACTGCAGGTCGACGATGTTGAGAAGCTTCTCATCCAGGGCCCGCACGTCGATGATGTAGCTAGGCAGGAAGCTGGACCTCTGCCTAGGGGCAACAGGCGTCAGTGGGGGCAGTGTGGTGCACACCTGGACTCCGTGGGGCCCCCACCCCGCCCCCACACTCACCCCTCTCCCACGAGCCCCTCGTGCTCCTCGGCCAGGCTCTCCCTGCGGAAGGGCAGGACCACCAGCCGCGTGCCGTAGATGAGCATGGCCGCGCAGCGCCCGTCGGGGTCCACACGCACCCGTGGCGTGTGTACGTTCTGCACGAAGCCGTCCTGCAGGAGAGGGGCGTCAGGCAGGAGCACCCCCCAGAGACTGGGCTGGGGCTGGGCTGGGGGTGGGGAGTCGAGCCCTACCCGCAGCTCAGGCTCCTCGAAGTAGTGCAGAGACAAGGTCTTGAGGTCGTGGGTGCCTGGGTCATACTCCACCACCGACAGCTGGGGGCGGCAGGTCAGAATGGGGCCCGCCCCCCACAGCCCCCAGATCCCACCCCTGCCCACCCCACCCCCGCCCCACCTTGGCATCCTTGAAGCTCAGGAGCAGGGCATCCCGCTTGGCGCCGGCCAGCTGCACGCTGGCCATGGACATGACGTTGCCAAAAAAGGAGAAGGAAGCCACCAGCTCCAGCTTTTCCCGGTGCTCTCGGTGGGCCTTCCCATCTGCGGAGAGAAAGTGAACAGGGTCTGGGGCCCACGTCCAGCCCCCGCTCCCGGGTTCACGGCTGGGCAGCCACCCTGAGCTCACTCACCTGTGCTCCTGTCATTTTTGGTCGGCGCCTGGAGGAGGGAGGAAGAAGGAAAAAACTGTGAGGGGCCCACCTTACCCACAACCGGCCCTGTGGCCAAGAGCCCTCAATGGGGAGCGGGCGACCAGCCCGCAGGAAGCACCCCCAGCTCCCCCAACGCTGGGGCTCTCAGGGTCGAAGGCTGGACAGCACTGTATGTGCCCCCCAAAACCACTCAGACTCACCCTGGGCCAGCCAGCAATGACACGTGCTTGCTAGGAAGAAGGAACCCCAGCTCTGCTGAGCCCAACTGGTTGTGACAGTGACCCTACCGGGGCCGTGGCCTCACCCCATCTGCATCCTCCAGGTAGGCCCAGGGCCCAGGACCCTGGTGAGGGGAGGCGGCCACACCAACCCTGAGCTGCATCCCGGGAACGCCCCTCACTACAGCCCACTGCACCCAAGCAGGGAGAAAAACCATCTACTGTTTTCAGTGACTATGTCAAGCACTTGATAACAGACGAGACCCATTCATGACAGAAACCCCTTGCTGACCCAGAACACAACTTCCTTAATCCAGAAAAAGTCATCCCCAGCGGGTCTCTAGCAGGGACACACTTGCACTGAACACGACAGTCGCCCTCAGCGATGGGTCCAGCCCAGGGCACCGCCTCCCTTGGCCAGACACAGGGTCAAGATGAAGACTGACTGCCACTCTGGGCAGTAACAAGACACAGAGGAAAAACATAACAAATTTTAAGACACACATGGACGTAATTAAATAATCTAACACACCACTGGCAATTTAGAAGGCAGAGGCAGGAAAAGGACAGAACCTCTAACTGAAGACATAACCGAAATATCCTGATGAGAAGCATCAACCTACAGACTCAAGGTCAGTAAGTCCCAAAGCAGGACAAACACAAACAAACTACAGCCAAGCACATCGCAGTTGAAAGACAGAAAATCAAAGACAAAGACAAGTATCATAAAAGCAGTCAGAGGAGAACAGAAATGCCACCTTCATTAAAACTGACTATAGGAGCCAGAGACGGTCTTTAAAGTGATGAAAGAAGAAAACAGTCAACTTAGAATTGTAAACCCAATGAAAATATCCCTCAAAAAGGAAGTTGAAATAAAAACGTTTTCAGACAAACAAAAGTGGACCAAGATCATCAACATCAGAAACACTCTTCAACAGTTACCAAAGGAAGGTCTTCAGGCTGAAGACCCCAGATGACAAAAAAAGACTACGGCCTCCTGCACAGAGTGTGAGCTGCTGAACGTGTGATCACAAATGAAGGAAGGACTCAGGGGAGGGAGGCAGGCGCACCTGGAGGTGGGGGAGGGTGAGTGAGGTGCGCCCCAGCCGCCCCGCCACCCCACAGATGCCAAGCGCAGAGGAAGGTCTGAGCACGAGATGGCACCTTCCACCTCAAGTCCGTGTCACAGTGGGGAGGCTACCACCCACCTCTCCAAGCCACCGACACCAGCGCCCAGGACCACACCAAGGATCTGACCAGGCCTGGACTCTCACGGGCCTGTGGTCCCAGCAGGGACTGTGGTGTTGCCTGGATGCACAGGTGTACTGACCTCTGGGAAAAGCCAAGGGGATCCTCCAGGCCCAGGGAAAAAGCCAGAGATACAGCAACACGTTCAGGACTGTAGACGAGGGTATGCAGGAAATTCTGGTGCTTATGCAGCTTTTCTGAGAGTCTGAATTTATGTAAAATCAAAATGCTAACAACAGTACAATGTTCTGCAGGAGCAAGCCTGTGACAACAGAATGCAGCGAGTAGGGAAAGAGGGTGAAGGGTTTCAAGGATTCTAGGCTGTCTGGGCAGGCTCCCTCGAGCCAGAGACTGCTGTGACCTCAAATGTAAGACAAAATGCACAACCCGAAGTCAACAGAAAAGATGAAATGAGGGACTCCCCTGGTGGCCCAGTAAGTAGCTAAGACCCCATGCTTCCAATGCCAGAGGGCCAGATTTGATCCTGGTCCCACATGCCACAACTAAGACCCAGCATAGCCAAATAAATAAAACTAAAAACAAGTGAATAAATAAAATATTTCTTAAAGAGATAAAATGAAACAAAATAGCTGATCAATCCAAAACAATAAATAAAAGAATAGTAAGATGCAAGATGGTGATTCAAACCCAACTACACGAGAAATTACCTCAAATAACTAGACCAGATCAGATCCATTCGTGACAGAATAAATAAATAAACCAAACATTCAGGCCAGAAGACAATAAAAATCGTCAGAATAATAAACAACATCCAACTATTTGCTATTGGTTCACTGGAAACATAACAACACAGATTTTAAAAAGATTCTCTATGCAAGGACTTAAGAAAACAAACAAACAAAAACGCGTAGCCAAGTTACTACCAGACAAAGTAGATCTTAAGGCAAAAAGTATTAAAGGGGGACGTTTCCCGACAAAAGCTCAGTTCAAAAGTAACTCTTTTTCGGCCTCACAAGCATGTGGAGATGGTTCCCCAACCAGGGGTGGAACCTGCACTCCCTGCAGTGGAACCACCATGAAGTCCCCCAAAGTGACTTGTAATTTGTCTTTCTGTACCTAATAATTCAGCTTACACACTTACACACACACACGATTCCTGACAACCCTATAGGGCAAGTGCTCCATCTTGTTCATCTCTAAAATTATACGTTCTTGATTTTTGGCTCCTCCATGTAAATCTGAGAATCACGATAAATTAAACTGTTGAGAAACTTTACTGCAACTTTGAGAAAAAGGACATTTAATTAATTAAAAGGACAAAATTAATTAATTTTGGATTAATTTGTGCGGGGCGGGGCGGGGGGGGGAGGTGACATCTCTACAGTATTGAGACTTCCCGTCCATGATACCTTTTCTGTTTACTTGGGACTGTCATTAATTTTAGGAAGTGCCCTACATTTCCTACATGTCTTTTCCTCTCAAAGGTCACAGCTGCCCCAGCCAGCACTCACCCGCTTCCCACACACAGCTACCCTGCCCCGGCCGCTGTCCGCGGTCTGCCAGCCCAGGACCCGAGCCAGGCACACACCCAGCGCCAGGCCCACCACCTGCTCGGGACCCTCTCCCTTCCCTGCCGCCACCCTGCAGACCTTGCCCATGAACCTGGCTCCCTGGCGGAGACTGCACATGGCCCCGTGGGGCTCACCATCCTCTCTTCATCCCAGTTGGGGGCTGCTCTGAAGGACAGGAGCCTCAAAATGGAGGCAGTGCCCTGTGAGTGGTCTGGCCCTGGCCTCGTCTCACCACCCAGGAAGCTCAGCCACCGCGAGGCCACCGGTCAGACACCAGACTAGCCCCGTGGAGAGAGAGGAGACAGGCCCTTCCCGTCACGCAGACCGGGCCCAGGCCGGGCGTCCGTCCGCATGGTCCCTGTGGTGCTGTCCTGGCTCCCGGCTGCCCTCAGGACTGTGCCACCCTGGTGACAGTGTGTCTGGGGCTCCAGGCAGGCTGTCCTGCAGCAGTGACTAGGCTGGTCCCCGACGGGCTCAGCCACTGAGGGCTCTGCCCAGGCGCCACACTCCCTCCTGCCACTACACTCTGTGCTCTGTCCAGGAGCTGGAGGCTGCCCTACGATGAAAGGCTGTGGAGCAAACACCTGACTCAGGCCTGGCAGCCACATCCGGTCTGCCGAGGGCCTCCTGTGGGATTCTTCACAGCTCTTGAAAGGTGTGCAGAGCCTCTGAGGGTCTCGGTGGGCTCCATGCGGGGGCTGCCCAGTGCTCCTTCCCTTCAGGGCACTAATGCGCCCTCACTCACCTCACAAAACCCTGCTTTTCCTACCAGTTCCTGTTCCATTCCTTCCCTTCCCTTTGCACAGATCTCCCCCATGGAGTTGTCTCTGTCCACTGGTGCTAACTCTCCTGCTCTGGGCTCCTGGCCTCACCAGCCCACATCCTGCCTGACGCCAGGCTTCCTTGTCGGGGTCGCCAAGCGCGTCTAGGTCTCAGGACCCATCTGAGGCTCAGAAACACAGGGCCCAGCATCCAGATTAGGCCATGAAAGGCTCCACGGCTTCCAGCGTGGCAGGTCTCTCAGCCCTTGTCCTGGGGGAGGCGGTGATGCAAGGCCGGACGCTTTCTGCAGTAGCTGCATGCGTGCATCGAGAGATGGTAGAAACCATACCCCAGTGGGGCCTGCAGATGGCAGAGCTCCTGGCTTCCTGACGACAGACGCTGAGGCGCCGGCGGCTGCTTCAAGCTGCTGACAGCAACACATACTCCAACAATGTCCAAAGTGCACTCTTGCCCCTATGCCCCTCACCCCGCAACCATCTCCCCTGCAGGTGCCAGCAACTTCACTTGCAGGGTTAGTCTGGCCCCAAACCCAACTCTGGCAAAGCCTCTGCACAGCCCACAGCTCCGCTCCCTTGCGCGCCTCATATCCTGTCTATCCTGCCTCCTTGCCCCACCAATGACCACCCAGCCCAGTCGCCTTCTACTTGTCGCAGCCACAGTGACCCCAGGACACAAGGGTCAGATCAGCTCACTCCTCTGCCCAAACCTTAACTCACCATTGGCCTCAGGTCAACACTCAGCTCCCAAGACTGCCCTCAAGGCTACCCTGCTGATGCCCTGATCCAGCCTTGCAAGCCCCGTGACCAGCCACTCTTCCCTCCCTACTGCCCTGGCACCTTCACTCCGCCTCAAAGCTCTTCTCCCCCCCACACCTACAAGGCTCCCCCCATCAGCTCCTCCTCACCCACTCAAATCTCACCTTTCCAAGGAGGTGAGCTTTAGACCTCGCCTGGCTCCCCACTCCCCATCCCGTCCTGGTGGTATGCATGGGCACTCTGGCCTTCAGCAAGTGCTGCACTGGCAGCGTGTGGCCCCCTACCCCCAGAACCACAGCCATGAGGGCAGCTCATCAACCCCTCTCAAGATGCCCACACAAAACAGGCTCTTAACAGATGACCCCTAGAAAGAGAAGTGAGTGATCGCTAAGGAAGGGGCTGCGAACCCAAGTGCAAAACATATACAGATGTAAAAACATTCAATTTGTCCCTCAAAGTTGACTGAAAGCCAGTGTCAGATATAGTATATACAGCAAAGATGCTCTCATTCAATGTAGAGCCGTATGTATTTATTAGCAAAATTTCATTTTCAGTTTTGACTGAAATGTCGACAAAAGCCAAATACTGATCTCAAAACTGCTGTATCACAAAAGCTTAAACTAATATTATTTACTGACACAAACAGTCACTAACCTCTCACACATTCTTCTGTATTTTGCTTGCTTCATCATGTGTGGATTAGTACAGCTGTACACACATTTAACATAAAACAAACACTAGTGTCCTGAAGTAAGTGCCCGGGGAAGGCGGCCTCCTCCCTGCTGCCCCAGCCCTTACTCAGAACCCTGCCCTGAGGAGGACAACCCTTCCTGCCCCACTTCCACTCTGCACCCCAGTCCAACCCTGCCTGCCCTCAGATGCTTCTGGCCGGCACGCTGTCCTTGCATCCACGTGGAACCCACCCCTCCCTACTCCCCTTCCAAGAACAGATGCGAAGATGCCTCTTGAAGAAGCCACCCCTCACCACCAAAACCCTCACACCTCTGGCAATCAGAGCACCCCCGGTGTTTCCCCCACCGAGGGATTCATCACACCTTACTGACCTCCAACCCACAACCTGCCCCCACCCTACACCCAGCCTTGTTCCCTTTGCCAGGAATGTTCTTTCCCCAACGAATTCCTACTCTGTCTAAAGGAGGTTCCTCTGATCCCTCAGCCCTCATCTATTTCCTTCGCTGTTTCTGCAGGGTGTCCACAGGTGTGTGTTCTCACGCGTGTATTTAGTCAGTAGGTGTCCTCCTGCTCCAAGTGTGTGCAGATTTTGTTCTCTACCGTATCGCTAAAACCGAGCACACGGTACATATTCATGCGATTTGTTGAGAAATAGAGCAAATGAGATGCCCAGGGTAGGCCGCCGAGCCCAACAGAGCTTCAGGAGGTCGAGGAACATGGTTCCCGGACACGACCAAGCGCGGCGCTGTCGGCCCGATCGGCCTCGGGCCGGGGCACCCCCTCGCCGCGGGGCGCAGCGGCCCCAGCGGGCCTGCCTACCTCGGAGTCCCGGTTGAGGCGGTACACGTAGAGCTGCGAGGTCCCGGCTACCACGAGGTTGCGCTCGCTGTTGTTAAAGAAATTGCAGTACATGGAGAACTCGAGGCCGGTGGGCGGATGCGCCTGCTTGTACACAGCGTACATGGCGCCGCACTCGGGCTGCACAGGAAGGGGACAGGGTGAGCAGGAACGCCCGCGCGCGACCCCGGGCCCGCCCGCGCCCACCCGCCGCCCACCTTGCAGTTGGAGCCAGCTGATGGGGGACCTGTACGGCGCCGAACACGGCCCGCCCGGACGCGGAAGCCGCGCGCCACGGTTCCGGGTCCTGCGCCTGCGCAGCGCCACAGAGGCGCGGCGGCCGCGGGGGACGGAGCGGCCCCTGGCGGCCGGGGGCAGCCTCGCGGCTCCGCTCCCGGGTTCCACATACAGCGCCCCGAAAACCCAGCTCGCGGGAGATCCAGGGTCTCACTGCGGAGAATGCAGAGCCGGCTGGAAGCCGGACGGTGGCTGGGCGGCTCAGGGCTGGCTGGTCAGGACCTGCTCGCCCCCCGGATCCCAGAATGGGGTCACTGCAGAGGGTCTCTCCCGCAAGAAGAGGCGAGGTCTCAAGCACCCTGCTGGATGCTGGCAGCAGTGTGGAGGCCGGGGGAGCAGAGACCCCCGGGCCAAACACGCGCCGAATTAGGCCCCGGCGGCTGCCGGAAGCCTGGCGGAGCCCGACTAGCACAGGGGTCTGGAGAGCTTCCTGGAGGCGTCTTGTCCTGTCCCTGCTCGGCGTTGCCCCCGCAGGACGACCCCCCCCCCCCCCGCCCCCCGCGACACCAGCACCAGAAGGCGAGCTCACGACGCGGGGCCCTGGACTGTCCCTCTACGAGCCCCTCCCCTGAGGACACCTTTTCGCCCGTCTTGCCCACTGCTCCCTCCCCAGGCCTGGTAGTTGCCCGCTTCAAGGGCCCATGAGCCAGGACCACAACGCGCAGCTAGGCAGACCTCTCTTCACTCGGCTCGGCAGGCTGCCCTGTGGCTTGCAGGATGTTATTTCCCTGCCTAAGGATCGAATAGAGAAAGCTGAGCGCGGAAGAATTGATGCTTTTCAACTGTGGTGTTGGAGAAGACTCTTGAGAGTCCCTTAGACTGCAAGATCAACCAACCTATCCTAAAGGAAATCAGTCTTGAATGTTCATCGGAAGGACTGATGCTGAAGCTGAAACTCCAATACTTGGGCCACCTGATGCGAAGAACAGGCTCATTTGAAAAGACCCTGATGCTGGGAAAGATTGAAGGCAGGAGAAGGGGACGACAGAGGATGAGATGGTTGGATGGCATCACCAACTTGAGGGACATAAGTTTGAGCAAGCTCCGGGAGTTAGTGACGGACAGGGAAGCCGGGCGTGCTGCAATCCATGGGGTTGCAGAGCCGGCACGACTGAGCGACTGAACTGAATGAAAGGATGGAATCTGTGCCTTCTGCAGTGCAGAGGGGAAGCTCGGAGCCCTAACCACTGGACTGTCAGGGAATTCCAAGAAATGGAATCTTAAGAAATAAAACAAGTAAGAAAATATAGGCAAAGCCAAGAAAATAGCAAAGTATGTGTTTGTTGCATCCAGAGCTGCCCACTTAGTCATGTCAGCATCAAGACTTGAGCTGTGAACCAAGGGGTCACTTGGGTGCCTGGGCAGGTGTGTGACCCCAAACCACACCAGCGCCTTTAAAAGTCATAACAAAATTGAACCCTGAAGAGAGGGGTGGACTGGGGCAGGGCTTACCATGGGCCTGGGAGAACACAAGCAGCCCTTCCTAGAATTACTGAGGCCTGTAAATGTGTCCATATGTCAGCAGGCTCTCCGTGGGGAGCCTGCCTCCCAGATTCACTATTGTATGTCATGCATTTACAGGTGTTTTTTTTTGTGACCGAAGTCGTGGGGGAGTGGGGAGTAGCTGCTACTCTCCCCACTCAAGCCCCTTCTCTTGTAGCAAAATAAGCCCCCCTCCACCTCAGCCCTACATGGCCCCCTGGAGGGCTGTGTCTGAAGAGACTGCTTTAAAGTAGTTTCAAGGGCCCATGAGCCAGGACCACCAAGTGCAGCTAGGCAGACCTCTCTTCACTCGACTCAGCAGGCCGCCCTGTGGGGTCAGACAGCAATGAAGAGTCATGACTTATCTTCAGTTCAGTTCAGTCGCTCAGTCGTGTCTGACTCTTTGCGACCCCATGAATCGCAGCACGCCAGGCCTCCGTGTCCATCACCAACTTCCAGAGTTCACACAAACTCATGTTCCTTGAGTCGGTGATGCCATCTAGCCATCTCATCCTCTGTCGTCCCTTTCTCCTCCTGCCCCCAACCCCTCCCAGCATCAGGGTCTTTTCCAATGAGTTAACTCTTCACATAAGGTGGCCAAAGTATTGGAGTTTCAGCTTCAGCATCAGTCCTTCCAGTGAACACTCAGGACGGATCTCCTTTAGGATGGACTGGTTGGATCTTCTTGCAGTCCAAGGGACTCTCAAGAGTCTTCTCCAACACCACAGTTCAAAAGCATCAGCTCTTCGGTGCTCAGCTTTCCTCACAGTCCAACTCTCACATCCATACATGACCACAGGAAAAACCATAGCCTTGACTAGACGGACCTTTGTTCACAAAGTAATGTCTCTGCTTTTGAATATGCTGTCTAGGTTGGTCATAACTTTCCTTCGAAAGAGTACACGTCTTTTAATTTCATTCCTGCACTCACCATCTGCAGTGATTTTGGAGCCCCCAAAAATAAAGTCTGACACTGTTTTCACTGTTTCTCCATCTATTTCCCATGAAATGATGGGACCAGATGCCATGATCTTCGTTTTCTGAATGTTGAGCTTTAAGCCAACTTCTTCACTCTCCTCTTTCATCAAGAGGCTTTTTAGTTCCTCTTCACTTATCTTGCTTCCTTGTAAAAACAGCATCTGAGTTTCATCCCTGTGTCATTATCCCTCGCTTTTTGAGAAACTGGTCCTTTTGTCATTTGTCATGTTCTCCTCCCTCCAAATCTTGATCTGGGAGTAGCAGAGGTATATCCCTTGCCTCTCACCCAACATAAAAGTGGCACTGGTTTGTCTCCATATGGGCTGGGGCTCCTGCTTCTGGTCCGGTCTTGTCCTCAGAGACTTGCCTTCTTCTGGTGGAAAATTTTTAAAATATTTGTTAAAATATGTTAAATATTTAAAATAACCTAAATTTGTGCCCAGAGATATTCAGCCAGTCATCTCTCCATTTAAAAATCAGAGATATTTTCATCCCAGTGAGAGTACATCTCCAACCAAAGGTTTCTCTGTTCTGCTTGTGCTGAACCAGGTGGGTGACTGTCTCAGAGGTTTTCTCTCTCTTTTGCCCAAACTCCACCTAATAAAGTTCTGAGAGCATGAAAAAAAAGTCATTAAAAAAAAAAAAACAAAACTGGAGCCAGGGCTTCCCTGGTGGCTCAGTGGCAAAGAATCTGCCTGCCAATGCAGGAGACATGGGTTGGATCCCGGATCCAGGAAGATCCCACATGCTGCAGAGCTACTAACCCCATGCGCCACAACTATTAAGCCTGTGCTCTAGAGCCCGGGAGCCGCAAAGACTGAGCCCACGTGCTGCAAATACTGAAGCTGAAGTGCCCCAGAGCCCATACTTCTCAACAAAAGAATCCATCACAATGAGAAGCACACACACCTCAACTGGGGTGTGGCCCACGATCTCCGCAACTAGAGAAAGCCTGAGCAGCAGCGAAGACCCAGCACACCAAAACTAAGTAAAATCAGAAAAAACCCAAATCAACTAGCCAGAGCCACCCCGAGGACGTGCTAGAGGAGAGAGTGGGCAAAGCGGGGGCCACGGCCAGGACACGGGCCCTCCCCGTCCGAGTCAGACAGGCAGTCACAGCACTCACATCACAGGGCAACTGTGACGGCTAAACGGCTCAGTGACCACAGAACCCTCAGACTCAAGCCTGGCTCGTGGTACACGCCCTAACAATGTGCGATGTGTCTGTCTGTGGGAGAAAGGGGCCCAGGGTGGAGAGAGCCAGAGGCACTGAAGCAGCTCCGCCCTGGGAAGAGCCGCAGCAGGCGGGCAGGAAGCGGAGGAGGAGGGCCGCTGCCTGAGCCCCGGACCCACTTCTCTGGGCTTCGCTTCACACATGCATCACAGATGCGGGTCTGAGGCTGGTTTCTTGGAGGGCCCTGAGCTCAACTGTCCTGACTCCCCATCAGGCACCAGGCACTGCTGTGGGGAGAGGACCCCCCACCTGTCGACGTTTCTTGGTGGGAAACCCTCCTCTCCTGGGGAGGAGAGATGAGGCGAGCAGGCCGGGCTCCAAGTCGAGAGAATTTATTGAAGCTGGGAAGCAGGGCGCGGGGGAGAGGCTGGGGCGCTCAGGGAGACGGCGCGTCTGAAGGGCTGCGAGAGCCCAGGGTCAGGAGCCAGAGCCAAGGGGAGAGGGGCGGGGGGCAGAAGCTCTCAGAAGGCGATGTTATCCTCATACAGCGACAGCAGCAGCAGGACGGTCCAGCCGCCCAGCAGGCCAACGTTGTGGAGCAGGAAGAGGAGCCAGGGCCGCCGGTCGCGGACGTTCAGCATGGCCGGGAGCTGAGGACGGGGCCTGAGTCAGGGCCGGCTCAGAGCGCCCGCCCAGCGCACCCCCCCGGGGCAGCCCCGGCCCGCCCGGCTCTGACCATGTCGCAGAGCGCCACGTAGAGGAAGAGGCCGGCGGCCACCGCCAGGATCCAGGTCTCGCCGTCTTCGCCTACGCCGGCCGCGAGCGCAACGTAGAGGCCGATGAAGGCCGTGAGCGCCGAGGCCACGTTCAGGAGCAGCGCGCGGCGCACCGACAGCCCCGCGTGCAGCAAGGCCGCGAAATCCCCTGGGGCGGGCGGTGGGGGTTGTTTAGTCGCTTCGTCGTGTCCGATTCTTGAGACCCCCATGGACCGTAGCCCCCCAGGCCCCTCTGTCCATGGGATTCTCCAGGCAAGAGTACTGGAGTGGGTTGCCATTCCCTTCGCCAGGGGATCTTCCCGACCCAGGGATCGAACCCGGGTCTCCAGCACTGCGGGCGGATTCTTTACTGTCTGAGCCATGAGTCGCGGGCGGGGCTGGGGTCAGGTCAAGGGCCGCGCCCACTCCCTGATAGTCCCGCCCAGCTACGCGGTCGACCAGCCACACCCAGACCCCAGCTGCGGGCAGGCCCCGCCTCTGGCCGGCTGGAACCCCGCAAGGCTCACCCAGCTCGTGCGGCACCTCGTGGCAGAACACGGCCAGCGAGGTGGCCAGCCCCGTCTTCCAGGAGGACAGAAAGGCGGCGCCCACGGCCAACCCGTCGGCGAAGTTGTGCACGGCGTCGCCCAAAGTGATCACGTAGGGCAGCAGTCTCAGCCCTGCGGGCGCGGCGGGCGTGGGTGCGTATTTGCCCCGGCCGGTTCCTCCGCTCCCCTCCCCGTCCCGGTGCCTGCGCCGCGCACCGAGACCCTGACCCCCAACGCTCCAGGGCCTCCCTCAGGGCTCACCTGGGCTCAGTCTCCGGGGCTCCAGGCTCAGCAGCTCGGGGCTCTCCTCCGCCACCTGGAGGGGGAGACCAAGTTGGTGGGCGGGCCGTGTAGATTAGGCTCAGGGCAGGAAGGTGAGGAGGCGCTCGCGGAGCCAAGTCCCCAGATCAGGCCAGGGGCGGAAGCTCTGGAGGGGTGACTGGGACCACAGACAGGGCTCCGCCAGAGGGGTTGACGCCGGGCAGAGCGGGCTCACCAGATCTGCGCGAGAGCCCTCATGGAGCTGCTTGGGCTGCCGGAAGTCGCTGGGCGCCAGCTGCAGGGACACGCCATGGCTATGGCCGCCGTGACTGTGGCCATGGCTGCAGGCCCCATCCTTTGGGTCCTGCGGGGACCGAGGCTCAGGATCCACCGTGCCTCCGCCACCCCGGCCCCACACCACGTCCAGCCCCCAAGCACCTGACCTCGGGGTCCAGGGGCAGCAAGAGGTTGAAGAGTCTCTCGAAAAGGAAGAAGGCATAGAGCCCGCCCAGCACAGCTAGGAGGTGCCAGGTGGGCTGGAAGCCATGGTCCTCCCCGTCATGGGTGTGCAGCCCCAGCACCTGGTGGGGGAGTGGGCAGAGGACACTGGACTGGGTGCCTTGGGACCTCCTCCTCCCAGACAGGCGGGTAGAGATTAGGGGTCAGGGAGGGCTCTGGCGGGCTGGGGCAACCTTAGGCATCAAGTGCAGGAGGGCGTCGCCAGTGAGCGCGCCCACAGCCATGCTCAGGAAGGCCTGGATGATGTAGTGGGAGGTGGTGCTGCAGCTGGCACAGCTGAGGAGCAGGAGCCCGAGGAGGGAGCACAGGCAGATCAGCAGCGTGGCCAGGGAGCCGTACAGGTACCCTGGACAGGGAGGACAGTGAGCGCCTCCCTCCCAACTGTGGCCCTTTGCTTTCTCAGGAGGGGCGTCCAGACCGAGTCTGGGAGAAGCAGGAGCCCCCCCCAAGGTTGCAGGCACTCGGGTGCAATCCTGACCTCGGCTTCCTGCTGGCCCCTGGCCTCAAGTCCCCATCCTCTTCCCTCACAGCACCCCCTTCCCTGTTGCCCCTCCACCCCGCTGCCTGGTCTGCCAGCCCTGGTCCCGGCTCTCCGCAGACCAGCGGCTACTTTCTCCTCCCTGTTTGGTTCCATCTCCATGCTGCCAGCCCCTTGGACACCACCAGGAAGCAGCTAGGCAGTAGGGTGGACACTCACTCTCAGCCTGGCTGAGCTGATCCTGGGTGGGGAGCGTGGGCTGAGGGCTGCAGGCCCCGCTCAGTTGCTGCTGGAGCAGAGCGGGGCTCAGTCGGGCCCAGTCGTCCGGCGTCACCCCGGCCTGCTCAGACATTCCGTACACAGCCATGATGTCTTGAGCACTCAGGCACAGCTGGGGTGGGGGTGACAGATTTGGTGTTCAGGGCCCTGAGCAGTCCATGGGTCCCCACCTCTCTCCGGGACTCAGGCACACGGACGGCTCACCGTGTCCCACGCGCTGGCGCTGCTGTTGGGGGCGGCAAGGGGCACGGGGCCCTGGCCCTTTCCCAGAGGACTGTCGTCACTGTGGCTGTCATGGGGCTCCGTCGCTCCGCCCAGCCCCAGGCGCTCCATCAAGGCTGCCAGCTCTGGCAGAGGGTGAAAATCTGCTCCAGCCCTGCACTCCCCAGCGGGGCGGATGCTGGGGTTCAGGGCACTCCCTGCCCTGTAGCCCAGCTCAGGCCTCACCGTCCAGTGTGATGTTGGGGTTCTCGCTGTTGTGCTGCCGGAACACAAAGTCGACGAAGTACTGGGGGGTCGGCAGGGCGTGGAAGCAGGCGCCGCTCCAGACATGATCCAGCAGGGCAGCCAGCACGGGGCCAGGGCTGCTGGGAGCCCCGACGCCTGCCGCCTCCCCCAGCAGCTGAGGCGGGTCCACACAGGCCTGGGGAGGAGCCGGCCTCAGTGTCTCAAGCAGCGTGGCCACACTGGCCTCTCCCTCTCCGGTGCCCTTGGTGCCCCCGGACTCTGCTGAAACCCAGGCACCACAGCTGTCCCCTTCCCTGCCCAGCTGCTCCCAGCCCCGCCTCGTCCGGGCTCTTCCTTGGAGCCCTGGGAGCTTTCTCAGCCCCGTCGAGGATCAGGTCCCTGTCGGGATGCCCGCAGCCCTGCCTGGCTCAGTGGTGAGTGTCCACTTGTGACCGCCCCAGCCCAGGCTCCCCCGTGCACCCAGAAAGGTGCTGAGGCCCAGCGCCACCTGAGTGGTCCCCCTTCTCTCAGTCCCTCTCAGACCCTCTTCCTCCAGTGCCTGAGGGCAGCTGGCCCAGGTGCCCACCTGCTGAGAAGCGGGCTGGCCAGCGGCGCGGGCTTGGATCTGCTGCAGCAGCCTGGTCAGGGCCACACTCAGGGCCTGAGAGCTCTCGAGCAGGACCAGGAGCTGGTCGGCCCGGGCAGCCCAGCGGCCAGCCCGGACCTCGGCGCAGGTGCCCGCTGGGTCGCTGAGGTAGAGGGCGGCGGCGGCACTGAGGCGGGCGATGTGCCTGGGCTCCAGGACCTGGCCCGAGGGGGCCCCGGGCTGCTCAGGTCTGCCCAGAGCCAGGGCGTCATCCACAGACAGGCACTGTTGGCACAGACGGACAGGCGGGGGCCATACACAAGGGCTGCCACCCTCCTGTCCCTCACGCCGGTGCCCTCCACGGTCGGCTCGCTCACCGACCCCCGCCGTCCCCCGTGACAGGCAGGCACACCCACGGAGGGTCCCCCATCCTAGGGAGGTTTCTGCCTGGAACCATTATCAGTTTGGGGGTGGGGAGAGGGGGGCGCTGACGGGATTGGGGGGCAGCCATGGGATCCCAGAGCCATACCCTGCCCCCTCCCCAGGGAGCTCAGGGGGTTCTGAAAGGGAGCTGAGGAGAGTGGGCTTGGGCCTGCGGGCAGGGCCCAGTGTCAGGCCGCCGCGCGGCCCGCCTCCTGGAGTTTGCCCAGGCTCTTTGCAGCCAGCCTCGGCCTCAGGGTGGAGCGGCGGGCTTGGGCTGGGGCTGGAGGACCCGTCGGTTGGGGGTGTTACCTTTCCACACGGCCCGTCGGCACAGTGCACACGGGCCGCCAGTGTATTTAACAGGCCGCCCAGCGCCACGCGGTCCAGAGCGCCCTGGCCCGAAGACAGCAGGGTCAGCAGATGAACAGGACGGGTCGTCGTCCCTGACGCCGCCAGCGCGGCCAGCACAGCCAGCAGCGGCCCCAGTCCGGGCCGGCCCAGCAGCGCCATGCTGCAGCCGCCGGGTGCCTTGAGCTCGGGGTAGGCCGAGCTCGCCTGGGTGGCTGCGGGGCGCAGGGGCTGCCTGATGCCGGACTGGGGCTGGGCCAGTACCTCTCACCCAGCGAGGCTCTCCAGGTATTTCCTGCGGGGCCCTGTGATTGGCTGCCAAGGCGTTGCCGCAGGTTAACCATTCCAGTGGCAGTCCTCCCTGAGCCCGGGGCTGCTGCCCCAGGGTGAGGCCGGGGTCAGGAGCCACATTAGGCATTACTGACAAAATGGAGGCAGGGCCCTAAACCCCCCCCTTTGTTCCGTAGGCACGGACCCGGAATGAAGGAGTTAGGCTTTGTGATTCTGACTTGTTTCTTCCTTTCCTCGGCTGAGTTGACTGAAGAGAATATTAAGGTGCTTATTGTTTTTGAGAGGAGCATAAGAAGGCATAAAGCCTTCTGCAGCTGTGCTCAAAGAATAATTCATAAAGTTAATCACTGACATTTGTTCAAGGACTTTTACAAAAAAGTGTTCCAGGGTGAGCACACAGGCCGCAGCTTGAGACCATGGGAGGGATTGCTGTCTGAAGGCCATTTGTGAGAAAAGTGTTTATGGCAAAGGAGTTTGCTGAATTTAGGGCTTAGGAATAATTAAAATAGTTAGAAGCTAAAGATACAAGGATTGCTGTAATGTTAGCATATTCTACTATAGCTTATAGAAATTAGGGACTTTAGAGGTAGTATTAGCTAGAAGCCCTTTCTAAGAAATAGTGAGCTTAGGACACTAGGGGCAAACGGGGCTTAGATAAGAAAGAAACTGAGGAATGTGGTATGCAGCCCAGACATTAGCATGAGTTACAGTGTATTCACAAGGACACTTGAGAAAAAGTAGATAAGAGAATCGCTGAGGGAGGAACTCCTTTTGAGGGGCAACAATGATTTTTTGAGAAAAATAAATCTGGGTCAATGGGAACTAAAAATATCAAACCTCTGACCTAATGCTTTTGTAAAAGTATAAAAGAGAATCATAAGCTTGAAATAAACAGGCAGTCCAAGAAAAATGAGAGGCTGCCTCAGTTTCTCTCGCTGACACCGCCCACCCCTTCAGGTTGAATCCCTGGCTGCTGGAGCTGGACTCCGGCAAATGGCGCCCAGAACAGGGGACACTGAAGGGAAGGTAATCTGAGATTGTAACGCGGGGCATTAGGATTGTACCTGTGGGTGGCGGGCACCCCTCTGCAGTTTAGGCAGGGTGAGGAGTGTACAGAATGAATAAGAATATTCTCTAGAAGAATGGGTTTCTCTGCATCTAAGAATAGACAAATGTTTATTGAAATATTACTTCACATGTTAGCCCATAGAGGCATTAAAGAAAGCACAGGAAGACTGTCTAAATTTCTACATTTGTTTTATACTTTGCATGGGCCAGAAAAGGTTCCTGTAGATGTTTTTGCTCTGTGGAATATGATTAGAAATGTCCTGGACCCTTGTCATGAGGCTGTTAGATAGCCTATGGGGGAGGCTATGGCGGTGGGTGGTGGGTCTCCACCTTCTGTGCAGATCATATTTTCTGCCATTGACGAAGAAAAGGAGGGAGACTGTGCTCTACCTCCTGAGGAAGGAGAGGGCTTACAGGACGCTGCAGCCGGGCGCCCTGGCGAGCCCCCTCCCCCTCTACGCAAACCTTTAAAAACTTATCCACCATTTTCTGATTTAAGGCGATCGCCGCTGCCTCCGCCGCTGCCTCCGTTTGTGCCTCCCAGGGCCCAGGAGTTCCCCACTTTGCACCCAAAGCCTCCCAAAGCGTTGCCTAAGGCTGAGGAAGATAGTTTCTTGAACAAAGGAGCTTTTAAAGCACGCACAATATGCAGAACCTACTCCTTGGAGAAAACTCCCTCGGGGGGCCTCACCCAGGCTAGGAGAGAAGCTGAACGATAAGGGGATTTAGCAACAATATTAACCCCTGACATGCCAGTTACTCCGATTCCAACAGGAGTGGCTGGCCCCCTACCTGAGGGCATCGTGGGACTTGTGCTGGGGTGTAGCTCGCTTTCTTTTCAAGGAATTTCGGTGATGCCTGGTGTAGTAGATTCTCATTATATTGGGGAAATTAAAGTTTTGATCTCGCTGCCCACCAAAACTGTGGAAATTAATAAAGGTCAAAGAGTAACACAGCTTTTGGTTTTATCTTATTATCAGACAGGAAAAAACTTGACTTCTCAAGCTAGGGGCCCCAGAGCATTTGGATATAGTGATCTAGCCTTTTGGGTGCAGGAAGTTACAGCTCCGAGGCCTTTGAGAGATCTTTTAATTCAAGCGAATAAAATGTCAGGGCTGTTAGATACTGGAGCAGACGTCTCTTGCATTGCTGGAAAAGACTGGCCCTTGTCCTGGCTGACATGCTTGACCAGTGCTGGCTTGGTAGGAATAGGGTCAGTGCCCTTGGTTGCTAAGACCTCACAAATTTTGACCAGGTCAGATGAGAAGAGGGCACAAGGCACCTTTTGTCCATATGTGATTCCTTCACTACGTTTTTTCTTTATGGGGGAGAGATATATTATCTCAGATGGGAATGCTTTTATATAGCCCAGATAAAAAGGTTACTAATCAAATGCTGCAAATGAGATATAATCCTGATAAGGCGCTTGGTGAAGATCAGCAGAAAATTGTTTCTGCATTAGAGGTGGTTCCTAACAAAAATACAGAAGGTCAAGGATATTCAAATTTATCCAGAGGCTGCTGCTCTTGCTGCCGACCCTATTACCTGGGAATCTGATGATCCAGTATGGGTGGCGCAATGGCCTTAACAGCTAAAAAGCTACAGGCAGCTGAGGATTTAGTTGTGAAACAACTGGCAGCCGGCCATATGGAGCCTTCTAATAGCCCCTGGAATACTCCTATTTTTTGTTATTAAGAAGAAATCAAAAAAATAGAAAATTGTTACAAGATTTGAGAGCTATAAACGCAACTATGGAAGACATGGGGGCCCTCCAGCCGGGCCTCCCTTCCCCAGTGGCTGTGCCTTTTCAGTGCAATGTGATAGTTATAGATCTACAGGATTGTTTCTTTACCATTCCCCTGGCTGATCAAGATTGTGAACGGTTTGCCTTCAGTCTCCCTTTAGATGGGCTTCCCTAGTGGCTCAGAGGTTAAAGCATCTGCCTCCAATGCAGGAGACCCGGGTTCGATCCCTGGGTCAGGAAGATCCCCTGGAGAAGGAAATAGTAACCCACTCCAGTATTCTTGCCTGGAAAATCCCATGGACGGAGAAGCCTGGTAGGCTACAGTCCACGGGGTCGCAAAGAGTCGGACACAACTGAGTGACTTCATCTTCCCTTTAGCTAATTTTAAACAGCCCTATAGGTTTCCATGAAAGGTTTTGCCTGAGGGAATGAAAAATAGCCCCATCTCGTGTCAGAAATTTGTAGACCAAGCTGTGCAAAATGTTAGAAGAAAGTATAAGGATTTATATTTGATTCATTATATAGATGATATTTTGGCCGCTCATAAGGACAGAGCCTTGTTTCAACAAATTTTATCTGAATTGATTGAGGCTTTGGAATACTGGAGATCTCTTCAAGAAAATTAGAGATACCAAGGGAACATTTCATGCAAAGATGGCTCGATAAAGGACAGAAATGGTATGGACCTAACAGAAACAGAAGATATTAAGAAGAGGTGGCAAGAACACACAGAAGAACTGTACAAAAAAGATCTTCACGACCCAGATAATCACGATGGTGTGATCACTGACCTAGAGCCAGACATCCTGGAATGTGAAGTCAAGTGGGCCTTAGAAAGCATCGCTACGAACAAAACTAGTGATGGAATTCCAGTTGAGCTGTTTCAAATCCTGAAAGATGATGCCGTGAAAGTGCTGCACTCAATATGCCAGCAAATTTGGAAAACTCAGCAGTGGCCACAGGACTGGAAAAGGTCAGTTTTCATTCCAATCCCAAAGAAAGGCAATGCCAGAGAATGCTCAAACTACCGCACAATTGCACTCATCTCACAGGCTAGTAAAGTAATGCTCAAAATTCTCCAAGCCAGGCTTCAGCAGTATGTAAACCGTGAATTTCCTGATGTTCAAGCTGGTTTTAGAAAAGGCATTGGAACCAGAGATCAAATTGCCAACATCCACTGGATCATGGAAAAAGCAAGAGAGTTCCAGAAAAACATCTATTTCTGCTTTATTGACTATGCCAAAGCCTTTGACTGTGTGGAGCACAACAAACTGTGGAAAATTCTGAAAGGCATGGGAATATCAGACCACCTGACCTGCCTCTTGAGAAATCTGTATGCAGGTCAGGAAGCAACAGTTAAAACTGGACATGGAACAACAGACTGGTTCCAAATAGGAAAAGGAGTATGTCAAGGTTGTATATTGTCACCCTGTTTTTTTAACTTCTATGCAGAGTACATCATGAGAAACGCTGGACTGGAAGAAGCACAAGCTGGAATCAAGATTGCCGGGAGAAATATCAATAACCTCACATATGCAGATGACACCACCCTTATGGCAGAAAGTGAAGAGGAACTAAAAAGCCTCTTGATGAAAGTGAAAGTGGAGAGTGAAAAAGTTGGCTTAAAGCTCAACATTCAGAAAACGAAGATCATGGCATCCGGTCCCACCACTTCATGGGAAATAGATGGGGAAACAGTGGGAACAGTGTCAGACTTTATTTTTGTGGGTTCCAAAATCACTGCAGATGGTGACTGCAGCCATGAAATTAAAAGACACTTACTCCTTGGAAGGAAAGTTATGACCAACCCAGATAGCATATTCAAAAGCAGAGACATTACTTTGCCAACAAAGGTTCGTCTAGTCAAGGCTATGGTTTTTCCTGTGGTTATGTATGGATGTGAGAGTTGGACTGTGAAGAAGGCTGAGCGCTGAAGAATTGATGCTTTTGCACTGTGGTGCTGGAGAAGACTCTTGAGAGTCCCTTGGACTGCAAGGAGATCCAACCAGTCCATTCTGAAGGAGATCAGCCTTGGGATTTCTTTGGAAGGAATGATGCTGAAGCTGAAACTCCAGTACTTTGGCCACCTCATGCGAAGAGTTGAGTCATTGGAAAAGACTCTGATGCTGGGAGGGATTGAGGGCAAGAGGAGAAGGGGACAACAGAGGATGAGATGGCTGGATGTCATCACTGACTCGATGGACGTGAGTCTAAGTGAACTCCGGGAGTTGGTGATGGACAGGGAGGCCTGGCATGCTGGGATTCATGGGGTCGCAAAGAGTCGGACATGACTGAGCGACTGATCTGATCTGAAGGCGATCCTAATCCGAGTTCTAAGAGAGAATTGACTAGTGAGTTGGCTCTTGTTAAAGTGGATGAGGGTTTAAATGATCAATTAATTAGGGTTAATATTATCAGAGGATGGGATTTAATGATTCTCGCCACAGAGCATACACCTACAGGATGCTTGTGGCAAGAAAGCCCATTGAAATGGCTCCATATACCAGTGACCCCAAGAAAAATAGTTTTATCTTATCCCAGCTTGGTGGCACAATTAATATATAAAAGGTAAAAAAAAAAAAAAGTGTAGAACTTTTTGAAAAAGAAGTAGCAAATATAGTGATTCCATTCAATAAAGATCAACTGCAATTTCTTTTACAAAATAGTGATGATTGGCAAGTTTCCCTGGTAGATTTCCAGGGTCAAATTTTGTTTCATTTGCCCTCAAGCCCCCTTTCGCTTTTTTTGAAAACTCATCCAGTGATTTTTCCGAAGAAATTTTCTATTCAACCTTTGGAAGGGGCGATTTTAGTTCTCACAGATGGTTCCTCTAATGGTAAAGCAGTCACAATTATTGATAGAATATCCCATGTTCAGGTAACTGAAGAGACATCTGCCCAGAGGGCTGAGTTACTAGCAGTTATTCAGGCTTTTCAACATTTAAGAGACAACACCTTCAATCTTTTGACTGACTCCCGATATATTGTAGGGTTGTTTCCTCATATAGAGACTGCTAATATTGTGGAAAATAAAACTATTATCTTCTCCTTGTTATCTGATATACAGAAAGAGATTAAACACAGAGATAAGAAATATTTTGTGGGACATATTAGAGTCCATTCTGGCTTGCCTGGCCTTTTACATGAAGGAAATGCTTTGGCAGATGCATTAACTAAAGTAATTGCTTTTAACTTACATGAAAAGATTGACAAGGCCAAAAGTTCTCACAAAATCCACCATCAAAATGCAGCTGGTTTAAGGCATGAGTTTCATATCCCTAGGGAGGCAGCTAGACAAATAGTTAAGTCATGTCCAAATTGCCTAACATCTAATCCATCTCCACCATTAGGAGTGAATCCCTGAGGCCTTAGGCCGAATGCTCTCTGGCAAATGGACGTCACTCATACCTGGGTCTTTGGAAAACTATCCTTTGTGCAAGTTACCGTGGATACCTTTTCTCATGTTATTACAGCCTCTGCTAGATCAGGTGAAGCAGCAAAAGATGTAATTCAACACTTGTTTCAGTGCTTTTCCCAAATAGGACTCCCTGAACAGATAAAAACAGACAATGCCCCAGCTTATACCTCTGCTGCTTTTAAGAGATTTTGTCAACAATTTTCTATAGTGCATTCAACAGGAATACCTTATAATCCCCAAGGCCAAACCATAGTAGAAAGAGCGCACCAGACTTTAAAAAATCAGATAGCTAAATTAAGGCAGGGAGAATTTAAGTATTCCTCTCCACATCATGTTTTACACCATGCTTTGTTTGTAATTAATCATTTAAACGTAGACACACAGGGGTAGACTGCAATGACGAGACACTGGATTCCTAAAGGGGCTATGACTCGGCCCCTGGTCAAGTGAAAAGACCTCCTTACCAGAGAGTGAAAAGGGCCAGATGTGTTGCTAACTTGTGGGAGAGGGTATGCTTGTGTGTTTCTACAGGATTCCACTTCTCCTGTCCGGATTCCTGACAGACTGATTTGACATGTCCAGCCCCATGAGACCTCCAGGATCACGAAGACCCCCGAGGTCACTGAGATCCCTGGCGCCCTGGAGTCCGGGACTGAAAAAAGATGGGGAGACCAAAAGCTCGTTGAGTCCAGGCCTGAAGGAGCCAGGGAAAAGCCAAAGGGTGAGTGACTCTTCACCTGAGGCTTCATCGCTAGTACATCGCTTCAGGCACCTGGCACTTCAAGAGAGACATGCTGATCGACTTCAACCGTATTCTGCTCCACCTCGTCGCCATCATCATACTCAAACAGCTACCTCCAACACAGTACTAACTTGGGGCCAGCTAAAACATCTCGCTCAGCGGGCTGAAAAATTAATAGAAAGGGGGAAATATGAGGCCACTCCTATAGTAATGTTTGTGGCTATGCTTGCTGTGTTGGATTGTCAGCTGAGGCCCTCCAGTGCAGAAAAGGTTCAGATCAGATCAGTTGCTCAGTCGTGTCTGACTCTTTGCGACCCCATGAATCGCAGCACGCCAGGCCTCCCTGTCCATCACAAACTCCTGGAGTTCACTCAGACTCACGTCCATCGAGTCAGTGATGACATCCAGCCATCTCATCCTCTGTCGTCCCCTTCTCCTCCTGCCCCCAATCCCTCCCAGCATCAGAGTTTTTTCCAATGACTCAACTCTTCGCATGAGGTAGCCAAAGTACTGGAGTTTCAGCTTTAGCATCATTCCTTCCAAAGAAATCCCAAGGCTGATCTCCTTCAGAATGGACTGGTTGGATCTCCTTGCAGTCCAAGGGACTCTCAAGAGTCTTCTCCAGCACCACAGTTCAAAAGCATCAATTCTTCAGCGCTCAGCCTTCTTCACAGTCCAACTCTCACATCCATACATGACCACAGGAAAAACCATAGCCTTGACTAGACAGACCTTTGTTGGCAAAGTAATGTCTCTGCTTTTGAATATGCTATCTAGGTTGGTCATAACTTTCCTTCCAAGGAGTAAGTGTCTTTTAATTTCATGGCTGCAGTCACCATCTGCAGTGATTTGGGAGCCCAGAAAAATAGTCTGACACTGTTCCCACTGTTTCCCCATCTATTTCCCATGAAGTGGTGGGACCGGATGCCATGATCTTCGTTTTCTGAATGTTGAGCTTTAAGCCAACTTTTTCACTCTCCACTTTCACTTTCATCAAGAGGCTTTTTAGTTCCTCTTCACTTTCTGCCATAAGGGTGGTGTCATCTGCATATGTGAGGTTATTGATATTTCTCCCGGCAATCTTGATTCCAGCTTGTGCTTCTTCCAGTCCAGCGTTTCTCATGATGTACTCTGCATAGAAGTTAAAAAAACAGGGTGACAATATACAGCCTTGACATACCCCTTTTCCTTTTTGGAACCAGTCTGTTGTTCCATGTCCAGTTTTAACTGTTGCTTCCTGACCTGCATACAGATTTCTCAAGAGGCAGGTCAGGTGGTCTGGTATTCCCATCTCTTTCAGAATTTTCCAGTTTGTTGTGCTCCACACAGTCAAAGGCTTTGGCATAGTCAATAAAGCAGAAATAGATGTTTTTCTGGAACTCTCTTGCTTTTTCCATGATCCAGTGGATGTTGGCAATTTGATCTCTGGTTCCAATGCCTTTTCTAAAATCACCTTGAACATCAGGAAGTTCATGGTTCACATATTGCTGAAGCCTGGCTTGGAGAATTTTGAGCATTACTTTACTAGCCTGTGAGATGAGTGCAATTGTGCGGTAGTTTGAGCATTCTCTGGCATTGCCTTTCTTTGGGATTGGAATGAAAACTGACCTTTTCCAGTCCTGTGGCCACTGCTGAGTTTTCCAAATTTGCTGGCATATTGAGTGCAGCACTTTCACGGCATCATCTTTCAGGATTTGAAATGGCTCAACTGGAATTCCATCACCTCCACTAGCTTTGTTTGTAGTGATGCTTTCTAAGGCCCACTTGACTTCACATTCCAAGATGTCTGGCTCTAGGTGAGTGATCACACCATCGTGATTATCTGGGTCGTGAAGATCTTTTTTGTACAGTTCTTCTGTGTATTCTTGCCATCTCTTCTTAACATCTTCTGCTTCTGTTAGGTCCATACCATTTCTGTCCTTTATCGAGCCCATCTTTGCATGAAATGTTCCTTTGGTATCTCTGTTTTCTTGAAGAGATCCCTAGTCTTTCCCATTCTGTTGTTTTCCTCTATTTCTTTGCATTGATCGCTGAAGAAGGCTTTCTTATCTCTTCTTGCTATTCTTTGGAACTCTGCATCCAGGTGTTTATATCTTTCCTTCTCTCCTTTGCTTTTTGCTTCTCTTCTTTTCACAGCTATTTGTAAGGCCTCCCCAGACAGCCATTTTGCTTTTTTGCATTTCTTTTCTATGGGAATGGTCTTGATCCCTGTCTCCTGTACAGTGTTACGAACCTCATTCCATAGTTCATCAGGCACTTTATCTATCAGATCTAGGCCCTTAAATCTATTTCTCACTTCCACTGTATAATCATAAGGGATTTGATTTAGGTCATACCTGAATGGTCTAGTGGTTTTCCCTACTTTCTTCAATTTAAGTCTGAATTTGGCAATAAAGAGTTCATGGTCTGAGCCACAGGCAGCTCCTGGTCTTGTTTTTGCTGACTGTATAGAGCTTCTCCATCTTTGGCTGCAAAGAATATAATCAATCTGATTTCAGTGTTGACCATCTGGTGATGTCCATGTATAGAGTCTTCTCTTGTGTTGTTGGAAGAGGGCGTTTGTTATGACCAGTGCATTTTCTTGGCAAAACTCTATTAGTCTTTGCCCTGCTTCATTCCGTATTCCAAGGCCAAATTTGCCTGTTACTCCAGGTGTTTCTTGACTTCCTACTTTTGCATTCCAGTCCCCTATAATGAAAAGGACATCTTTTTTGGGTGTTAGTTCTAAAAGGTCTTGTAAGTCTTCATAGAACCGTTCAACTTCAGCTTCTTCAGCGTTACTGGTTGGGGCATAGACTTGGATTACTGTGATAGTGAATGGTTTGCCTTGGAAACGGACAGAGATCATTCTGTCGTTTTTGAGATTGCATCCAAGTACTGCATTTTGGACTCTTTTGTTGACCATGATGGCCACTCCATTTCTTCTGAGGGATTCCTGCCCGCAGTAGTAGATATAATGGTTATCTGAGTTAAATTCACCCATTCCAGTCCATTTCAGTTCACTGATTCCTAGAATGTCGATGTTCACTCTCGCCGTCTCCTGTTTGACCACTTCCAATTTGCCTTGATTCATGGACCTGACATTCCAGGTTCCTATGCAATATTGCTCTTTACAGCATCGGACCTTGCTTCTATCACCAGTCGCATCCACAGCTGGGTATTCTTTTTTCTTTGGCTCCATCCCTTCATTCTTTCTGGAGTTATTTCTCCACTGATCTCCAGTAGCATATTGGGCACCTGCTGACCTGGGGAGTTTCTCTTTCAGTATCCTATCATTTTGCCTTTTCATACTGTTCATGGGGTTCTCAAGGCAAGAATACTGAAGTGGTTTGCCATTCCCTTCTCCAGTGGACCACATTCTGTCAAGTCTCTCCACCATGACCCACCCATCTTGGGTTGCCCCACGGGCATGGCTTAGTTTCATTGAGTTAGACAAGGCTGTGGTCCTAGTGTGATTAGATTGACTAGTTTTCTGTGCGTATGGTTTCAGTGTGTTTGCCCTCTGATGCCCTCTTGCAACACCTACCGTCTTACTTGGGTTTCTCTTACCTTGGGCGTGGGGTATCTCTTCACGGCTGCTCCAGCAAAGTGCAGCCATTGCTCCTTACCTTGGACGAGGGGCCACCTTCTTTTCAGCCTGTTGATTGGATTAATGAGCCCATTCGTGTTTTTGTTAATGATACTCTTCTTTTGGACGGGGCTTCCATCTATCCTAATAATGTTAAATCAATGGTCAGCACTTCCTTCAATTTTTCAGGCGTGTCTGTTTATCCACCTATTTGCTTTGCCATACCTTCCTCTTTACAAGGATCAACTCCAGTTTTGAATGGATGCGTTAGCACTTCCTTGAAAGGCATGCTTACTGATTCTCCAAGAAGAGATGGCAAGAGAGACTTTTGGTCTTTACAGCTGCTAATGCCGGGGGCGCAAGAAAGACTATTTGATGCCTTAAAAAAGGCAGCCCCTCATTTAAAGGACTATCCGAGCTGTGCACTCTCCACTTCGGACTCTGATGAACAAGGACTACAGGCCTGGGAAAGCATAAGCAGAATTTCTGGCTTTCCTTGTTGGAAAGAATGCATATACGGCATAAAGTTATCTATTCCCATTGCTTCCACCAGACATTTTCTGACTGAATCCTGCTGCTGCTGCTGCTGCTGCTAAGTCGCTTCAGTCACGTCCGACTCTGTGTGACCCCATAGACGGCAGCCCACTAGGCTCCTCCATCCCTGGGATTCTCCAGGCAAGAACGCTGGAGTGGGTTGCCATTTCCTTCTCCAATGCATGAAAGTGAAAAGTGAAAGTGAAGTTGCTCAGTTGTGCCCGACTCTTAACGACCCCTTGGACTGCAGCCCACCAGGCTCCTCCATCCATGGGATTTTCCAGGCAAGAGTACTGGAGTGGGGTGCCATTGCCTTCTCCGCTGACTGAATGGGGGTGCCCCTATCATTCGAATCAACAGTGGGGCTTGATTTATGTGGAACCCTATAGGTCCACATGGGATAATTCATTTCTCCCTATGCCTTTAGTAATTACTAGGTGGCATGCTAACGGATGGGTTCCTCCTTTAGTGAGCTTTGATGGAACGGGTCCCATGCAGCCTGAGTTATGGAAAGTGTTGGCTGCTGCGGCACCTGTGGTTTTATATAGACCTTTAAAAGAACAAAGATACATTGTACGGGCCTGTGTACATTCTCCCTATGCCTTTTTATTGGCCAGAAATCAGAGTGATTTGGAAGTTTCTGAAGGCGGAACTGTTTACAATGATATATGTGTGAATTGTTTTATATCAAATTATGTTGATGGGAATGATTATAATAATTACAAGGCTGTGATGATTGTGAAACAACCACCATATTTGATGGTTCCTGTGAAATTAGGGGGACAATGGTTGATGATTATGCATTGAAAGTTTTATATGATTTTAATGGCTTAATTTCTCAACCTAAGAGATTTATTGCAGCTCTGGTTGTGGGAATAACTGCCTTGATTGCCATAATTGCATCAGTCACGGTTTCTGCTGTTGCCCTGTCAAAAGAAGTATATATGGCCTCATTTGTTGATCAGCTGTCCAAAAATGTCTCCATAGCTCTTACTATGCAGGAAATTATAGATAAGAAAATAGAAAATAGGGTCAATGCTTTAGAATAAGCAATTCTCCTTATGGGGCAAGAAATTACAAACTTAAAAATTAAATTATCTTTAAGGTGCCATGCTGAATTTAAATGGATGTGCGTTACCACTCTACAAGTGAATGAGTCCATGCATTCTTGGGAACGCATTAAGAATCATATTTTAGGCATCTGGAATCATTCAGATTTTAGTATTGATATCTCTAAATTACATCAGGATATTCAGGATATGAAGCAGGCGGAGTCTGACTTTTCCTCTCAGTTCAGTTCAGTTCAGGCGCTCAGTTGTGTCCGACTCTTTGCGACCCCATGAATCGCAGCACGCCAGGCCTCCCTGCCCATCACCATCTCCTGTCCGTCTAGTCAAGGCTATGGTTTTTCCAGTGGTCATGTATGGGTGTGAGAGTTGGACTGTGAAGAAAGCTGAATGCCGAAGAATTGATGCTTTTGAACTGTGGTGTTGGAGAAGACTCTTGAGAGTCCCTTGGACTGCAAGGAGATCCAACCAGTCCATTCTGAAGGAGATCAGCCCTGGGATTTCTTTGGAAGGAATGATGCTAAAGCTGAAACTCCAGTCCTTTTCCTCTCAATGGCTTTCTAATTCCCTCTTTGAAAATCTGGAGGGGTATCTTTCCCATGGATCCTTTTCTACAATAATGATTAATGCGGCCATGTGCTTATGCCTGTTAGTTCTGATTTGTGTAATAGCCTCGTGCCTCTTCAGAATACTCAGCAGAAATGTTTCTGCTCTATCTACTGAGTTTCATACCTACGCTCTAAAAAATAAAAAAGGGGGAGATGTCGGGAGCCGTGTTAGGCATTACTGACAAAACGGAGGCATGGCCCTAAACCCCCTCCCTTTGTTCCGTAGGCACGGACCCGGAATGAAGTAGTTAGGCTTTGTGATTCTGACTTGTTTCTTCCTTTCCTCGGCTGAGTTGACTGAAGAGAATATTAAGGTGCTTATTGTTTTTGAGAGGAGCATAAGAAGGCATAAAGCCTTCTGCAGCTGTGCTCAAAGAATAATTCATAAAGTTAATCACTGACATTTGTTCAAGGACTTTTACAAAAAAGTGTTCCAGGGTGAGCACACAGGCCGCAGCTTGAGACCATGGGAGGGATTGCCGTCTGAAGGCCATTTGTGAGAAAAGTGTTTATGGCAAAGGAGTTTGCTGAATTTAGGGCTTAGGAATAATTAAAATAGTTAGAAGCTAAAGATACAAGGATTGCTGTAATGTTAGCATATTCTACTATAGCTTATAGAAATTAGGGACTTTAGAGGTAGTATTAGCTAGAAGCCCTTTCTAAGAAATAGTGAGCTTAGGACACTAGGGGCAAACAGGGCTTAGAAAGATAAGAAAGAAACTGAGGAATGTGGTATGCAGCCCAGACATTAGCATGAGTTACAGTGTATTCACAAGGACACTTGAGAAAAAGTAGATAAGAGAATCGCTGAGGAAGGAACTCCTTTTGAGGGGCAACAATGATTTTTTGAGAAAAATAAATCTGGGTCAATGGGAACTAAAAATATCAAACCTCTGACCTAATGCTTTTGTAAAAGTATAAAAGAGAATCATAAGCTTGAAATAAACAGGCAGTCCAAGAAAAATGAGAGGCTGCCTCAGTTTCTCTCGCTGACACCGCCCACCCCTTCAGGTTGAATCCCTGGCTGCTGGAGCTGGACTCTGGCAGGCCAGGGTCTCTGGGTGGATGGGCCTGGCTCACCCCTCTGCTTCTTCAAAGGTCTTGTTACTGAACGCAGGTCTGTGTGCCCGACACATGGTGAGGTTGAGGCTTGCAGCAGAGAAAGGTTTATTGTGGTGCCAAGCAAGAACAGGTGACTCATGTTCAAAATCCCTTAAATCTCTGGATGGCTTTGGGGGGAGTCTGCAATAGGCAGAATTTGGGGAGAGGGCTTTCTCATAATTGGTTGGTGGAGAGGTAGCGGTGGTGCCCTGGGCACCTGTTAGGCTGGGACCTTAGTCCTGGCGGAAAAGCTCAAGAGACCCTGCCCCAAGGCTGTAGTTTCTCAACCGCCCCTCCTTGGTTTCTGTGTCCTGCCCTTCCCAGATTAGCAACCATTTGAACCTGACCTTTGGAATTCAGGAGAGGTTTTAGGGGACTGAAGGAAGCCTGTTTCCTACAAGGAGAAATGGAGGACCTGGAAAGGATTTTACTGGGAAGGGCCCTACAGGGTGCAGTTCATTTTCCATCCCTGCCCCTCCTTTTTTAACTTCTCAATCTTGAGAACAGGTATCGGACAAAGAAGGGAATAACATTTTGTGTAGAGAGGTTAAGCGTAGACTTGGCAGAGGAACTTGGTTTTACGGGAACTCGGTTTCTGTCCGGGTTTGCTTCCTGTGGCCCTCTCGCTAGGGGCTGCCTCCAAGCCAAGGGCATCTGGGGCAGAGGTTCCAGGAGACCACCGGGGCTGTCCCCCACCCCACCAGAGAGCTCCAGTACAACTCTGCCCCCTCCCCTCCCCCCCACCGCAGTATCTTCCCCCTCAAGGCAGCTCAGACACTGCAGAGAGCCCTGGCTGGGGGTGGGGGTGTGGATCCTGAGCTGTGTTGGAATTCTCAGGGTGGACTTGCTGGGGCCCATGTGAGGAAAGAGGAGAGACTGCATCTTGAAGCCTGTCATCCATCTTAAAGACAGGATGTGACCTGGGCCTGAACCCTGCCCAAGAGTGAGGACACCGTTGCTAGTGAAAACCAGGTCTCCTGGAGGCCTCCCTCCCTACAGGTGACAAAGGGAGACTAGTGGAGGCCAGGCTGCCTGTTAGGTTAACCGCGGAGATACCCCCTGATGTATAGTCATTGTTCCCCCCTTTAACCTTCATCGTTTGTTCTCCCAGCACCTACTTGTTGTAAAACTCAATCACACGCAACAAAGAGGTTGCTAACATGTAACCAGTCACATAGTGGGGGGTATGAAACGGGGCCTCTCAGAAACATCAGGATCCTTGTTGGGAACTGATCCCCGTTGGACCTGCTGGCGTAGTAAACTGTACTCCACTGTCCTGAGTGTCCTCCGAGGCGTGTTTTTGACTCCAGATTCCACAACAGAATCAGAGGGAACTGAGATAAGGTGCTGAGTCACACTCCCTCTACGGCCTCCAGGGAAAATCCCCAGGAAATGGCCAAAGTGCCACATAAACAGAAGGGAACAGGAGCCAGGCCTCTGCCCTGGGCATTGAGCACTCCACCTGGGAAGGGGCTTGGGGGTGGGGGGAAGCGTGGCTCCCAGCCCTGACCCTCCCTGCGGGCTCTCACTCCGGCCTTTGAACCCCTAGGCCTTATCTCTGCCTAGTTGGCAATCTGGGGAAAGGGGCAGACCCCAGGGAGCCAGTCGCCTCCGCCCAGGCAGGTCTCAGGGCAGCCTTGCCTTCTAGAGGGAGTGTTTAGGTGGCCCCTTCCATACCTGATTGGACAGACCCCTCTGTGGGGTGTGGTTGGGGTTGGGGAGGAGAGGCTCCAAGAGAGCTGGGAGCCCAGGCCTCCGGACTCTGTCCCAGTGTCCCCTGCCACCCAGGGCAGGGCACCTGGCTGAGCAGGAGCCAAGGGCTGAGTTCAGGCACAGTCCTGCCCCTCCCTCACCGCAGGGGGACCGTGGTGGGCCCTGAGGGGGTATGGGGAAGTGGCGGTCTTGAGAAGAACCTGAGGGTTCCTGGACCCCTGGATCAGTTAGGAAGGAAGCTGGAAAGATGCAGGCCCCCCTCACACAGTTGTGAAGTCCACGGGCTCTATCCCTTTTCCTATCCCACCGTGCCACGGCCATTGGGCTGGCCGGAGCTGAGCCACCTCATCCTGCAGTCTTCGGGCCTGGACAGCTTCAGGGAAGAGGTCTCAGCTCACGTCTGATCAGCCCCCCAGGTCCCGTGTGCAGGCCTGAGCCCACCGGCAGGCCTCCGGGCCTCAGCACCCCTCTACGTGGGCCCACATTTCTCTGCTTCATGTTTGCCCCAGCCCCGCCTTCCTAGCCCAGGGCTGCCAGAACATGTCAGCAGCTTCCCTGCACACCTGCCTGTCCCCCGCCCAGTGCTGGGCGGACCCCCAGGTCCCTCCTGCATCAGCCCATCCAGCAAGCACCAGACGCCCTTGTTCACTGCATGATATTCACAGCAGCCCTAGAGCCCATCCCTGGATGGAGATATAATGTGCTCTAGACATTTTTAAAACGTGGTCTGGATCATCATTCTCCATCTTTGGCTGCAAGGAGTATAATCAAGCTGATTTCGGTGTTGACCACCTAGTGATGTCCATGTGTAGAGTCTTCTCTTGTGCTGTTGGAAGAGGGTGTTTGCTGTGACCAGTGCGTTCTCTTGGCAAAACTCTATTAGCCTGTGCCCTGCTTCTTTCTGTACTCAAAGGCCAAATTTGCCTATTACTCCAGGTGTTTCTTGACTTCCTATTTTTGCATTCCAGTCCCCTATAATGAAAAGGACATGGTTTTGGGGGTGTTAGTTCTAGGTCTTGTAGGTCTTCACAGCACTGTTCAACTTCAGCATTACTGGTCAGGGCATAGACTTGGATTACTGTGATATTGAATGGTTTGCCTTGGAAACAGAGCATTCTGTCATTTTTGAGATTTGATCCAGGTACTGCATTTTGGAGTCTTTTGTTGACTATGAGGGTTACTCCCTTTCTTATAAGGGATTCTTGCCCACAGTAGTAGATATAATGGTCATCTGAGTTAAATTCACCCATTCCAGTCCATTTTAATTCACTGATTCCTAAAATGTCAACGTTTATTCTTGCCATCTCCTGTTTGACCACTTCCAATTTGCATGATTCATGGACCTAACATTCCAGGTTTCTATGTTAACAAGACCAGGAGCTGACTGTGGCTCAGATCATGAACTCCTTATTGCCAAATTCAGACTTAAAATGATCAAAGTGGGGAAAACCACTAGACAATTCAGGTACGACCTAAATCAAATCCCTTACAATTGTACAGTGGAAGTGAGAAGTAGATTTAAGGGACTAGATCTGATAGATAGAGTGCCTGATGAACTATGAAATGAGGTTCGTGACACTGTACAGGAGACAGGGATCAAGACCATCCCCAAGAAAAAGAACTGCAAAAAAGCAAAATGGCTGTCTGAGGAAGCCTTACAAATAGCTGTGAAAAGAAGAGAAACGAAAAGCAAAGGAGAAAAGGATAGATATACCCATTTGAATGCGGAGTTCCAAAGAACAGCAAGGTGAAAAAAGAAAGCCTTCCTCAGTGACCAGTGCAAAGAAATAGAGTAAAACAATAGAATGGGAAAGACTAGAGAGCTCTTCAAGAAAATTAGAGATACCAAGGGAACATTTCATGCAAAGATGGGCTCAATAAAGGACAGAAATGCTATGGACCTAACAGTAGCAGAAAATATTAAGAAGAGGTGGCAAGAATACACAGAAGAACTACACAAAAAAGATCTTCATGACCCAGATAATCATGATGGTGTGATCCAGAGCCAGACATCCTGGAATGTGAAGTCAAGTGGGCCTTAGGAGGCTTCGCTACGAACAAAACTAGTGGAGGTGATGGAATTCCAGTTGAGCTATTCCAAATCCTAAAAGATGATGCTGTGAAAGTGCTGCACTCTATATGCCAGCAAATTTGGAAAACTCAGCAGTGGCCACAGGACTGGAAAAGGTCAGTTTTCATTCCAATCCCAAAGAAAGGTAATGCCAAAGAATGCTCGAGTGAGTGAGTGAAAGTTGCTCGGTCACGTCCTACTCTTTGCAACCCCATGGACTGGAGTGCGTTGCCTTTTCCTTCTCCAAAGAATGGTCAAACTACTGCACGACTGCATTCATCTCACACCCTGCTGCTGCTGCTGCTGCTGCTAAGTCGCTTCAGTCGTGTCCGACTCTGTGCGACCCCATAGACGGCAGCCCACCAGGCTCCCCTGTCCCTGGGATTCTCCAGGCAAGAACACTGGAGTGGGGTGCCATTTCCTTCTCCAATGCATGAAAGTGAAAAGTGAAAGGGAAGTCACTCAGTCGTGTCCGACTCTTAGCGACCCCATGGACTGCAGCCTACCAGGCTCCTCCATCCGTGGGATTAATGTTCAAAATTCTCCAAGCCAGGTTTCAACAATATGTGAACTGTGAACTTCCAGATGTTCAAGCTGGATTTAGAAAAGGTAGAGGATACCAGAGATCAGATTGCCAACATCCGCTGGATCATGGAAAAAGCAAGAGAGTTCCAGAAAAACATCTATTTCTGCTTTATTGATTGTGTGGAGCACAACAAACTGTGGAAAATTCTGAAAGAGATGGGAATACCAGACCACCTGACCTGCCTCTTGAGAAATCTGTATGCAAGTCACGAAGCAACAGTTCGAAATGGACATGGAACAACAGACTGGTTCCAAATAGGAAAAGGAGTACGTCAGGGCTGTATATTGTCACTCTGCTTGTTTAACTTATATGGAGTACATCATGAGAAATGCTGGGCTGGAGGAAGCACAAGCTGGAATCAAGATTGCTGGGAGAAATATCAATAACCTCAGATATGCAGATGACACCGACCTTATGGCAGAAAGTGAAGAAGAACTAAAGAGCCTCTTGATGAAAGTCAAAGAGGAGAGTGAAAAAGTTGGCTTAAAGCTCAACATTGAGAAAAGTAAGATCATAGCATCTGGTCCCATCTCTTCATGGCAAATAGATGGGGAAACAGTGACAGACTTTATTTCAGTGGCAGACTTTATTTTTTGGGCTCCAAAATCACTGCAGATGGTGACTGCAGCCATGAAATTAAAAGACACTTACTCCTTGGGAGAAAAGTTATGACCAAACTAGACAGGATATTAAAAAGCAGAGACATTACTTTGCCAACAAAGGTCCATCTAGTCAAGGCTATGGTTTTTCCAGTAGTCATGTATGGATGTGAGAGTTGGACTACAAAGAAAGCTGAGCGCCGAATTGATGCTTTCGAACTGTGGTGTTGGAGAAGACTCCTGAGAGTCCCTTGGACTGCAAGGAGATCCAACCAGTGCATCCTAAAGGAAATCAGTCCTGAATATTCATTGGAAGGACTGATGCTGAAGCTGAAACTCCAATACTTTGGCCACATGATGCGACAAACTGACTCATCAGCAAAGACCCTGATGCTGGCAAAGATCGAAGACAGGAGAAGGGGACAATGGACGATGAGATGGTTGGATGGCATCACCAACTCAATGGACATGAGTTTGAGTAAACTCCAGGAGTTGGTGATGGACAGGGAGGCCTGGCGTGCTGCACTCTGTTGACATAAAAAAACAAAAAAAAAAACAAAAAAAGATGTACAACTTAAGAGTTGCGATCAAGTTTTATTTGGAGCAAAATGAGGACTGCAGCCCAGGAGGCAGCATCTCAGCTCTGAGAGACTGCTCCAAAGTGGCAGTGGGGGAAAGTCAATATTGATGAAGGGGGAGTTCAATACTATGAAGCACTCATTTTACAAAAGGTTTTTTGTTAATCATGAGGATCTGATGTCACCATGAAGGAACTTATTTAGTGCTTCTCTGGATGTGAGGAGATGCAAGGACTGAGATAATAAAATCTGTTCCTAAAAACATCCAACTATCTAAAGACCAGTCCCACCAGATTCTCTGGAGCACAGAGTGCCTCCCTCCACCCTGAACTCTCTCGGGGGGTGTTGAAGGTCTACAGCTATAGGGCATGGGGTTCAATCTCTGTAGAGGCAGATGGCAAATGCCTTTGCTCTTCAGTCGTTGGCAATTTTCTTGTAAGTACCAATTTGTAGTTAACAAGTCCATGGGGTTGCAAAGAGTCGGACACGACTGAGCGACCAAACTGAACTGACTCTTCACACTTAGAGGTCTCTAGAGTTTTCAGAATCCAGAATGGTAGGTGGAGGTGGCAGGAGTAGTGGGGGCCTGTGAGAAGGGTTCTGGAGACGAGTGGAGGCAATGAGATCCCAAGGACCTCCCTGGCCCTCTGCCCCTTGGGCTCCCTAGACAGCAGGGCTTTGGGGCTAAGGCTCACCCACTCTCTCAAGGTCACTGGGAGGAGCCCTGAAGGCCAATCTAGTCTCAGGCGTCCCCAGACTCAAGCCTGAGTGCAATTCCTGAGTTCTCTCCCCACTGCTGTCTCTGGACCAGCAGCAGACACTGTGGGCACCACACACAGCACAGTCCACACTCACAACGTCAGCCCCCCAGCTGCCACCCTGCTCTCACACAGAGACACACACACACATGCGTGAGCTCTGCTCCCCCCAACACATACACATGGCTCTGAGAGCCTTGCTGGCATCCAGGACTCCTGGGTACAATCCTAAGCCCTCACTGGCCAGTCGCCACCCCGCCTGTCTTCCTGCACCCCTCTCCTCCTTTTCCAGCAACCTTGCTCATTCCCCTCATCCTCTGCTCATGCTGAGTCCACAGGAAGCGCACCTCCACACTGCCCCCTCGAAACACCACACTTTACCTTGTTGCCTTTAGAAGCCATATACGAAGAAGAACCACTAAGAAAATGTTACAGTAAAACTGGCCTGTCCCTAGTCCCAACGCCATAGGTGCTGAGACTAACCCACCTTGGCACCCAGAGCCTTGGTCTCTGGTTTGTTGCTGTCTGTCTGAAGGGAACGGATGTGAACAGCACAGGCCTGAGGCCCTGGAGCAGGCACAGGGAGCAGGGGGTGCTTCCCCACCAGGCTTTGGGTGAGGCCAGTCCAGGGGTTCCGAGCTGTCCACTGCTCCTGGGTGAGGACTGCCCTTGGCAGCTGTTAGCTGGGACTCCAGTGAGCCCTGCACGAGGACGGGTCCTGCTGCAAAGGTGTGAGCCTGCCCCAGCTGCCCGTCTCCAGGGCCGGGAGATACTGCTGGGGCTGTGGCCAGACCGCCAAGCCCAGGCAGCACAGCCTCCTACTCTCAGACTGGGGGTGGCTGTGGCCGGCAGATTTACTCAGCCCTGCCTGTGTGTCAGACTGTGCCCACCAGAGAGGTCAATGCCTGCTCCCAGGGCCGAGAGGACAGACAGGGAAGGGCTGGAGAGGGAGGAGTGCCCTCAGCAGCAGGTCAGAAAACAGCTTTATTGGGAAGAGGGGACTCCAGACGCCATGAACAGACAGACGGGTGGTCGTGGAAAGCAGGTGTCCGGGGAAGCAGGAACCATGGCAGAAGGCGGGCCTGGGGAGCCAGGGCTCAGGCATGCAGGAAGCGGTTGAAGGCGTTGTAGGCCGACTCCAGGTCGAAGAGCATCTGGCGCACCTGGGAGTCATCCAGCTCGTCTGAGGCCGACATGCCACTCAGGGTCTGCAGCCTGCAGGGCACAGGGTACAGCGCCTGCCTGTGTGTGTGGTGGTGGAGGGGGAGGGCTATGGGGCTGGGGGGTGTGTGTGTAAGGTTATGGGGCTTGGGGTGGGGGGCGGTGTCTGGGGGGCAAGGCTATAGCACTTGCCTGTGTGTGCAGTGGTGGAGAGGGAGGGCTATGGGGCTGCAGTGTGTGCGTGTGTGCACGCGTGTTTGTAGCTATAGACCCAGGGGGTGTGTGCACAGGGGAGGGGGCTGGGGCTGGGGCTAGGGTTGGGGGCCCTGGAAAGCGACAAGCACTCACCACTGGCTGACCGTCTGGCGGCCCTCGAAGTCAGGGGGCAGGTGGCTCATGCGGTGCATGGTCTCCATCAGCTCCCGCAGGTCAGGCTGGATCTAAGGGAACAGCGCCCGCTGGGTCCCGCCCCGCTGAGCCGGGCTCCTCAGAACCTCCCCTTCCCTCTTCCCCCTGCCCAGGGCCGCACCTCGTCCATGGCTCGGATCTCCAGGCGCAGCTTGTCCATCACCGTGATAAAGAGCTGGGAGCGAGTGTGTGTGCGTGTGACTTCCCGGACCCCCGGCTCAGACCCCCGACACCCTGGTTCCTCTGCAGAGAGGGGCCTGGGGCCGCCCCACCCCGCCCCTTGCTCGCCTTAGCTGGAGGATCACTTGGGCCTCCCCCCCCGCCACCCCCACCCATTCCTACAGCCAGGGGGCTACTGGGTAGGAATGCAGGACACGACCCACGTAGGCCTGGGACGGGGCGGAGCCTCGCGGCGGCCCCCCAGCCCCCGCCCCGTGGACCCCCGCGGCGGTTCGGGGCATGCGCACAGGGCCCGCACCGAGACCACGTCGGCTATGCAGCGGTTCAGGTTGCCTTTGTCGTCCTTGATGGTGATGGGCCGGTCCTCCTTGATCCTCTCCATAGCCAGTGGGCAGTCCAGCTGAGGGGAGGATCACGGCTGGGCCTCACAGGGCAGCCCGGCCGCAGCCCCGGGGCCCCTACGCCTGCCCCCGTCCCTCGGGGTGAAGGAGTCGCTCACTCACGCGAAACTTGCGGCAGAATTCATCAATGGAGCTGATTTCTGAGCCCTGGACCTGCCGGAAGGCCGCCTTGTACTGGACCAGGAGTCGGGAGCAGGCTGCGGTGTACCTGGGGGAAGAGGCCAGGCTGCTGCCCGCAGTGCCAGGCCAGCGCCTCTGGGTCCCTTCTGCTTATCCTCTGCCCTTCCAGACACAGGGCAGCTCGCATGGACAAGACGTTAAGGGCCAGAGACCGGCCATGGGGGCAGAGGCTTCCTCATGAAGCTTTGAAAGGTGCAGGGGGTGGGGTGGGGTAATGCCCCAAATGTGGCTGCCACAGAGGACCAGTCTGGACTTTGCAAGTTGGCTCCGCAGGTCCCAGCCAGGTCCCTGAGCCTGTTTCCTGGCCTGTGTTGGCTATGCCCCCACATGGACAGCTCACAGTGCTGCTGCGGGGCACGACCGCACTAGACAAAGACCCCACATACCTCCGGGCTTCCAGGCCTGGCCAGCAGCTCCCCACGGACTGACTGCCCGAGCCCCCAGCTCTCCTTCAAAGCGTTCTCACTGATGAGGTCCCAGGGAGCGGGGCGGGGCCAGAACCCTGGAGAAAGCTGGGCGCAGCCGCACCCACGTGGGCACTGCCCCCGGACTGCCCACCCTCCCTCCCCACTGAGCACCTGGCCTGGGAGGCCAGAGCTGAGCTTCCGAGGCTGGGCCAGCGGTGCAGGGAGGTGGGCTCTCACTCGTTGGGGGTGACGCAGTCCTTGATGTACGCCTTCTCCAGGGCTTGCATCGTCTTCACCACCGCAAACAGCTCCGCCATGTTGTCGTACCTGAGGGGGCGCAGACTTCAGGCGTGGCTGCCCAGGCAGGAAGCTGAGGGCCCGAGCACACCTGCCAGCCCTGCCTGGGTGCCACTGAGGTGGAGCTCTTGGTCTGGCCGCCTCCTCACCCCACCCTGAGCAGAGGCTTCTGGGGACCTGTTTCCCTGGGAAGATCCCCAGGGTGGGGGAGGCAGGCAGCCTGGGGCTGGACTCACTTCTCCCGCTCACGGGCGTTCTTGTACAGCTTCACTTCCTGTCGGGAGACCAGGCGGAGGGTCGGCCAGCAGCACCAGTGAGGCTGCGGGGCCCCAGTGAGGACCACGCAGATGAGAACCACAGTTGACATGGCCAGGAGGGTGCCCACCACTCACCTCATACAGCTCCGGCTTGTTTCCAGGGGCTGCGACAGAACAGGCAGAGTGGAAAGTCACCCCAGCGAGCCTGGCCACCACCCTGGCCGTAGGAACTTCAGTCCCAGCCCCTCTTAGTCTGCAGGGGACCTGAGCAGAACATAGGCCCCCCTCACTCTGAGGGGCCCCCGAGCAGAGCACAGGCCTCTGGGTTCAGGGGCTGCATGCTAGGCCTGGTGCTCCATTCCACTCCTGTTGCTCAGCTACTGCCCCTATAGCTGAGTGACCACAACTTACTTATGATGTGGTTGTGGGTACACAATGTCTGTCACATGCTTTGCAACCATCCTCCTGGCCTGGGGACTCCGGGATACTTGAGACACCCTGAAGTCCAGGCACACTACAGCTGTCATCTCTGCGTCCAGCTGACCCCACTTGGAGGAGGTCTTTGGGCCCCTGGCTACCCCCTGGGACCTTGTTGTGTCAGACGTTATAGCCTGCCGGCAACCCCTGGCCTCTGCAGGTTGAAAGCCTCGGCCGTCTGGGTCCCTGGGCCCATCATGGGCCATACTCACCTCCCATGCCAGGAGTGGCTGGGATCCCGTGAAACATCCTGCCGGCTCTGAGTCAGGTGACCAGGAAAGAGAGGAAGATGCGGCAGCCACTGGAGGAGTGACCTGCAGAAGAGAACACACGACACAACCTCTTAAAAGACAATCCTGAGCATATCTTCACACAAGAATAAATTTGGAGGAGCAGACCAACGGGGGTTGGGGTGAACTTTCTGTGAGGACAGTCCGGAGGATGATAGAGGCAGAGGGGAGTGTGTGTCGGGGGGTGGTTTGTCAAAGGACGCACCACTCACAGGCAAGAGGAGTCTGGGCTTATCCTGGTGCAGCGAGCTGGAGTCACTGGACAATTGGAGACAAGTCCTCGGGGACCCAGATGGGCAGTGAGCTGAGCAGACAGTGGAAGCAGGAGCCCTGCTCACTTGAGAAGTTGATGCAGTGGCTGGGGCGAGGTTCAGACGTGCTTTGGAGATGGACCCACCAGGTGCAATGGAGAATTTTAAAATGTGTAAAAATTAAAAACGACTCAAGAACGACATCCTTATTTTCAGACCAAAGGCACCATGACCGTCAGATGAGCTGACACGGAGACGGTAAACAGAGTAGGTGTGGAGAGTAGGTGGGTGTACTACGGTTTGAACGTGTGGGCTTTGAGAAGCTCCGCAGGCTCCAAGGAGGCTGCAGAGGCGCCTGGAGGTCAGGGGAGAGGCCCGGACGGGCAGCCTGAGCCTGTGGCACTGAGCGGGTGGGTGGCGCCCCACAGGAAATGGCTGAGGGTGAACCAAGGTAGCGAAAAGACAGCCTATGCTGAGCCCCGGGACCCGGCGCAGAGGCAGTGCAGCGGGAAGGCGGGATGAGGCCTGGGGGACGAGGCTGGGAGTTCAGCTGGGCGCGGCGGGGGCGGGGCTGGGACACACAGACCGCTCAGCAACCGTGAGGCGGTGGGACGGCCAGGAGCAATCAGGGGCTCGGCTGTGGCCCTACAGCGGGACCCCAGCAGCCACCAAAGGGGAGCTCCGCGGCCACACGCTGAGCATCGTCACCCTGCACGAGCAGGGCGGCGAGCTCCCAGAGAAAGCCCGGCGAGCGCAGGGCGCGCAGGCCCGGGAGACGGCCTCAGACCCCGGAAGGAGCCAGGAGACCCGGGGGCCCGGGACACAGAACTCCGAGAGGGCACCGAGGAGCAGGGATGCAGAGGACCCTCCGCGGCGTGGCGAAGACGGTGGGTTTTGGTCAGACCGCCTTTTCCGCCCGTCCCTTGCCCGGAATACCTGGACCGCCTCGCAGGTCCCAGCGACGGCGCGAGGGCGGGGCGCACCTGACGTCTGCTCCCGCGCCTGCGCGCCAGGCCCCGCCGCCTGCGCATGCGCACGCTACACCTGCGCCAGGCCCCGCCGTCTGCGCCTGCGCGCTGGCTACGTCCCGCCCCCTGAGAGCTGAGGCTGCGGGTGAGTCTGTCCCTGGGACAGAGGGAAGGAAGCTGCGGATAAGTGGCTTTGCGTTCCCCTAGAGGGCCTCTAAGCGGCCAGCTCTGCCCTTGAAACCGCCCCACAGGGTTAACAGAAACTGGTAACAGAAACCTTAGAGCTTGTCTTACCGCTTGATAAGAAGCCCGCGGTAAACAAGGACCTACTGTATAGCGTGGGGAATTATGCAGTCTCTTGTAATAACCTATAATGGGAAAGAATCCGAAAAATAACGTGTGCATATACACATATAAGAAACTGAAGTAACACTGCAAGTTAACTGTGTGAAGGTTTGCCGCCCTTCCGACTATGCAGTCCATGGAATTCTCCAGGCCAGAATACTGGAGTGGGTAGCCCTTCCCGCAGGCCCTCCATTTGTAGCCTGTCTTCACGGATCGAGGTTGCTTTCATTGTTGATACAAAAGCTTGCATGCACGACGCTAAAACTGGCCCTGCTCCGGGGTCCAGCGAATGACCTCTTGCCTTCAGAGCTCCACCCCATCATGTGCCACCATTTTTAACGTGTGCCATTAAGAAGCAAGTAATTCAGATGTGCCTCTGCAGAACAGATGATCTCACCTCTTCCCTGCCTCCAAGGTTCTCTCCCCACACCTAAAATCATCCTGCTTTTTGTGGGGGGCACTGAGGCTTGTGGGATCTTAATTCCCCTACCAGGGATCGAATCTAGCCATTGGCTGTGAAAGTGCAGAGTCCTAATCACCAGGGAATCCCCCCAACCTGTTTCTTTATACTGTAATGTCGCAAGCCCCTCGCCTTTGAGGAAGCAAATATGAGACCTGTCCTGCCATCACCTTGCTTGGCTGCCTTGTGAATAAATCCTTCCTCTGCTGCAAACCTTGGTCTCTGGGTTTTGGCTTGCTGTTTCCTGGGCAGACGAACCTGCTCCAGTAACACCCTCAGTTCCTGTGGGCTCTAAGCTTTACAACCCTGCCTTCCACCTCCCACTTGCCTTCCAAGGAGCAACAGCAGAGAGGGGTGGAAGCAGCAGTGGCTTCTTTATTAGAGGCCTGGGCAGGGCACACCATGGGGCTGGCCAGTCAGAGGTGCCTGAAGAAGAGCTTGGGGCCCTGGTCCAGGGTGCACACTTTGGGGCCCAGCTGGCTGGGCAACAGCTGGTGCAGGGCATTCCGGTCCTCAGCGGAGAGACGTCTGGTGCACAGCTGCAGCTCCTGCAGCTGCGCCACAACCTTGTCCCAGAGGTCCAGGCCCAGGGGGCCCTGGACAGCACAGCCTGCAGAGGGGAGGCAGAAGTCAGCCTTGGGGAGCTGCTCCTGGCAGGATGCAGCAGGAGTCCCGCGGGAGCCAGTGGGGTTTGTCTCGGGTCTCACAGGACTTTTTTCTTTACCAGTGTTGCCCTAGGGACGATATGCACTTCCCCTGAGGCCCCGAGGGCTGCAGTGAGGGGCATGAGCAAAGCCCAGGAGAGGCCAGATCATTCTCAAGGATGGAGGGTGCTCTCCCAGAGGCTGCCTGGGACTGCAGACCCCTCCCACAGCCAGTGGTCAGGCAGGAGGGAGGTCAGCTCTGAGACACTGCTTTCACATCTGTGCCTCTGACAGTGTCTGATGATGTCTCTGTCCATAAGATGGACCCAGCATGGCTTCTTGGGAGTCTCAGGACACTGAACTGCCAATGCTCAATCCTCAGAGACCACAGAGTACCCAGCAGGGGGCTTGGTGAGAGCCTACAGGTGCCAGGAAGCCAGATGTGTGGGTAGCAGCCCCACAGCTGAGTGAGGGGTAGGTCGCCCACCAGCCTGCCTTCAGGAGGGCCTTCCTGAAGAACCAGCCTGGCCCTGTAGGGCAGTAGGCGAGGAGCAGGAAGAACCCAGGGGTCCCCAGTGTGCACACCCACTCCCAGCCCTGGTTCTCCTGGAGGGCCAAGTCTGGTCTGCCCTGCTCCCAGCCCAGCAGGACGCACCAGTTCACCCAATGCACCTCCCTGGGGTCGTTCTCAAGACGGGGTCCTGCAACATGTGTGGCCAGAGAACCACCTAAGTCAGGCCACAGGCCTAGATGGTACGGTTAGGGCGCCCTGGCCAGAAGCAGAAGGGTCCCTCGGAGGCAGGTATTGCCACTCTAGGCTGACCTCCCCTCCCTCCCTCTGGACAATAGGAATGAAAAAGTCCCTGCGGCAGTGGGTCCCCCAGCCATGGTCTTGAGGGTCGGGCTGACCACGCTGGAGGCAGAGGCCTACGCTCCTCCCGCCCTGTGGTTTGAGGGGTGAGGCTTGCAGCTGCCTCTGGGCATGCTGGGCACTGTCCTCCACTTGAGCACCCAGGGGCCCCAGCTCCACTCTGCAGCCTGGCTAGTGGCAGGACGGCCCCTTCAGAGGAGGCACCTGGGCCTCAGGCAAGTTCCCAAGCAGGGGCTGTGTCACCAGCTCCAGTTGGGCAGCTGCGGCCGCCACACCCAGAGCTCACCTGACAGGCCCAGGAAGCTGAGGCCTTGGGGCCGCTTTTGGAGGGTAGACAGGAGCTCCTCCAGGCCAGCACTGCTGACCTCAGGGTTGGCAGACAGGTCCAGCGAGACCAGTGAGCGGCAGAGAGGGAGACATCTGAGACAGGGCAGAAGCCTGGGGGTCAGTTTCCGTCATGAGGGGAAGCTGCTCCAGGTGACACCAGACACTCCTGAGAGCCACTGAAGCTAGAGGCCATGGCGCATGGGTGACAGGAGGACCCAGCGGAAGGATGTGAGAGCCCGAGGGAGGCAGGTCGTGAGGCCCCAGCCTCCCAGCTATGCGACCAGACCCGCAGGGTAGTGGCAGCGTTACCTGCTCAGAGCTCTCACATCTTTGTCGCCCAGGTGGTTTGCTGACAGGCTCAGGTGCTCCAGGACGCAGCCTTCCTAGACATCAGAGAGGGACACCTGCCCTCCCTGCCTCCCAGTAGAGGCCCTACACCCAGGGCGCCAGACACCGCCCCCATCCCTTGAGAATGATGGAGTGAAGCATGCCTGACCCCCCAAGCCAGAGGGGGCAGCATCTCCCCAAGTCTGCAGGTCAGAAGGAAATGCTTCTACCCAGAGGAGTGGGTCATACTTGGCACACCATGACGTGATCTCAGTAGACCCGCGCCACCCAGGCGCCTTTCCTGTTGGCCAGGACCTCGGAACCCGAGGCGAGCAAGTCTATAGAAAGAGTTCCCCACCCCTGTTCTCTCCCAACTTGCACCCTCTCCCAGCTCCCCCACCCCCAGTCCTGGGGGTCAAAGTACCTCTGGCTTAGTGCCCCCCTTGAACGAGTACCTGGCTCAGGTAGTGAACCACAGGGTCCGTGAGGCCGAGGTCACTCTTGCCAGTGGCCACAGAGCTCAGCTCCAGGCGCAGGAGGCTGTGTGCCGGCAGGCTCCCCAGGACCTGGCCCAGAGCAGTGGGGCCCAGGCCATTGTAGGACAGGGACAGTGTCTTCAGGCACTTGGTGTCTATATGAAGGCCAGAACCTCCATCAGGTTCCTCCCTGTCCCCAGGCCTTGGCCCAGAGCCCCCGTGACCCTTGGGAGACTGTCACTGTCTCCGAGGTTCTATGTACTAGGAAATGGGGTCTCGGCCCAGGGTCTCACGCTGGGGAGGGGGCAGCGCCAAACTCCTGAGCTCAGTTTCTTCCCACCACTTCTGGGTACCCGACCTGTCCCTACTCATGACAGGGTGGCCCCAAGACTGGTACACCCACACATGGTGGGGCAGGGCTGGGTGGGGGCACTCCGTCTACCACCCAAGTCCCAGCCCCTCCTCCCCTCTGCTGCACTCCCAGCTCTGAGCCCCACTTCCTAGCTCAGGCCTCCGTGGAAAACCTCCTGGAGGATGCTCAGTTTCCCGCCTCTTGGTGCTGGGACTGCGGGTGGAATCGTCTCCCACAAACAGAATGCTCAGAGCCGGGGAGCAACAGGGCTGGGCCTGCAGTATATGTAGCTGGGACTGGGTCTGGGTCCTGGGGGGCTGCCCAGGCCAGGCAAGCCACCCCCATGTCCACTCACATGCTCCCGAGAGCCAAACTGGTGCCCTGGTTTGAGGCTCTCTGAACCCCTGGAGCCGGGGAGTGGATGTGCCAGCAGCTCACCTTGGAAGGCACTGCCCAGGGCCACCTGATGGCTCAGGAAGAAGCCGGGGCCAAAGCCACAGGCCTGGAGGTGCAGGGTGCAAAGCACGGGGCAGGCCCGCAGGATGGAGGCCAGGGCCTGGCCACAGCCATCCCCGAGGGGGTTCATGCTCAAGTCCAGCTCTTCCAAGTTCTGTGGGAGACACAAGGCCCCCAGAGGGTCTGGTGTTTGCCACCTGGATCTGGGCGCCGGCCAGTGCTCTCAACCGCACCTCCCCACCAGGGATGGGCTGGATGTGGACACTCAGATGCTGCTGTTCCCCGTTCCTCTTACCTGCAAGGTGGTCTGCCCCAGGAGGCCCGCAGCAAGCTGGCGCAGGCCTTCAGGGCCCAGGTGGTTAGAGGACAGGTCGAGGAGGGTCAGGCCGGGCACGGTGTCCAGGGTGGCCAGCAGCTCAGCAACACACCCATCCCCCAGCCGGTTCCCGGCCAGGCGAAGCTCCCGGAGTGCCGAGTGCAGCTTCAGGGCCCGCAGCAGCGGCGTGAGCTGGGCCTGGCGCAGTGCCAGGGAGCAGGCACTGAATGTGGGGGCTGAGCCCTGGTGCTCCACGGCCTGTAGCACCTGCTGGTGCTCCCCTGGGGAGGGACATGGTGTCACCAGGACAGGTTCCGCCTGTCCTGCCCTGGGAGTCAGTGGTGGCCAGTCAGGCGGCACCCCGCCCCCTGCTCCAGCATGAGCTCCGGGGCAGCTCCTGGGGCCCCAAGGCATGCTGCAGAGCCAGGGTGCGTGGTGCTGACCCACCTCCAGATGGAGCCACCTCCTGCCCCCACTACCTACACCCTAGGGGGCCGCTAGGTAGGGGAGGAAACCCTGAGGCCAGATGTGGCGGGGGGACCCCGGTCAATGCCTGGGGTCCTGAGACTGAAGGCCGTGGGCCTGGTCTAGTTCTCTGCCCAGGTCTCCGCAGGGCTGCCTGGACCCTTACCTTGCTCCAGGGTCTGGCAGGCCCGGCGGTAGCGGTCCCTCAGTGGGGGGAGGTCCCACGAAGTCACCTCAGCCAACACCTGGCGAGCAGCAGTGGTGAGTGGCCCCGACCCGTCCTAGAGGACGCCCCCAGCTCAGGGCCCTGGCTCTGGCCACTTACCTCCTCGTTGCTCTGCAGCACGTCGGGGATGGGGTCCTGAGGGGCCAGCAGGGCCCCCTCTTTCTGCAGGGAGAGCCGAGGCAACAGCCCGGAGGCCTGGTAGTGACGCTGGGCGGCCTGCTCAGCCAGCCAGGCCACGGAGTGGGCCTCCCTGTGCGGGCACGGGTGCAGGCTGAGTACAGGCAGGTTCTTGCCCTGCCACCTGGGGGTGCGCAGCTCCTCCCTCTCCTTCTGTCCGCCTGCGACGTGCACAACGGGGCACCTCTGGGCCACTCCTAGGGATCCCAGGGCCTGGCGGACCACTCGGGGCCTTCCTGAGCCCGTGCCTGCCGGCACCTCCCCGCAAGCAGTCCCCCAGGGGCAAGGGATAGGGCCAGGTGGGCTCTCATCACAGGCCTCATCTCAACAAGGGCCCTCTACTGCCCCCGGGCACCACCCCCAGCACAGAGCCCACGGAGGCACAGCGAGCTGGGCGCCGGGAGGAGACACCTTACCGGTGTGGAACGGGAATGAGGAAGAGGTTGTCCTGAACTCGAACTCGGACTCGGATGGGAGGGGGCAGGACCTGACCCTAGGGGTGGGGGCAGGGAAGAAGGGGCTGAAGCCAGGAGAGATAGGCCCCTGCCCGTCCTCTCCCACAGCCTGGGTGGCACTCTGCCCCAGGTGTGAGCACCCACCGGGAGGTGGCCTGTTGTGGGGTTTTCTCCAGTGGGCGCCACGACCCTGGGGACGTCGGGGCTCCGTGCGGGCTCTGTGGCCTGGCTGTTGGCTCTGTCTGCTCTGACCGGCGTGCTCCGGCTCTCGAGATAGGGCAACCGGCTCTGCCGGGCCTGGGCCCGGGGCCTGCGTGCCGTGTCGCTGCCTGGGCCGGAGGCACGGTGTCTGCCGCCATCCCCACTGCTCTGGGGGCGGGCTGGGCAGCGGCCCCGGTGACCAGGGCTCATTGGGAAGTCTTCCTCCAGCCAGTCCCCGGCCAAGCACTCCTCCTGAGGGATGAGTGCCGCTTGGGGGATGGGAATCTCGCTGGGCCCTCGCAGTGGACTGGGGCCCAGGCGGCAGGTCTGGGCACTGCCCACTCCACGGATGGCCTCCCGGTAGGCAGCCCAGCTGGTACTTGTTGTGGCTGCCTCCCTATTGCTGGCAGGCCCGGGCATCGGGGCCTTGGTCTGCAGTGATGGGCTGGCGTGCCGGGGCCTCTTCTGGGTGGGCTGGGACGGGCCAGCACTGTCCTCGCCCTCTGAGCTGCTACTGCTGGCCACTTTGTGCCTGCTCCTCCGAGGTCTGGCCACAGTGGACACTGCCAGCCCCTGGGACACTCTGGTGCTGGCTTCACAGACCTCTGGGGTTCCTGGGCAAGGACTTGAGGGAGGAGAGGTCTCAGGGTCAAACAGATGGTTACTTGGGAGGGTCTGTGGAGCCTGGGAGCTGTGGGGAGCTGCGGAGAGAGCAATCTCTTGTGAGACAGTGCCTGGCACATGACCGCCACCCTGGGCCCAAGACTCTCAGGCTAAGGAGCGGAATCCCCAAGGGCAGAGGAGGCCCTGCTTACCTCGACCCAAGGAGGCCGCTTGGAGCAGCCTCCCCATGGCAGCTGCCTTCTCCTGCGTCTCACTGTCCAAATCCTTGCCGTATAGCTTCACCCACTGCTGCAGCGTCTCCAGCGGGTTGTGGCCCTGGGGGTACCAGTTGGGCAGGGTTGGTGGCACTAACTCCACCCACCGCTGCCCACGCCCTCCTGGCCTGCGTCCACTCACCTTCCTGGTGCGGAGGGTGACAGATGCTCCTCGCTCGATGAGCAGCTCAGCCACCTCAAAGTGGCCACAGTTGAGGGCATCATGCAGGGGTGTGATGCCGTCACAGCCCTGGCCGCCTGGGTCATCCACCGCAGCCCCGTGGTCCAGCAGGAAACGGACGATGTCTGCGGACAGGTGCATGAGCTGGCTCCCAGGCCCTCTCTCGGGAGGGACACATTCCCTCTCCCCATCACAGGCCAGAACCCCCGTCCCATGCTCACCCAGATGCCCGTAGTTGCAGGCCTCGTGCAGGGGTGTCCAGCCACAGTAGTCCCGAGGGTTTAGGGGGTGGCCCTGTGACCAAGAATGGGAAGGAGCCTGGCCCCGAGTGCCCCCACCAACCTAGCCTTTCCCTGGCACTGAAGCCTGCAGAAGGCGCCACGGGCGCACCCCTCAGCCTGGCCTGGCCCAGATCACAGAACAAAGAGATGCTCCCTACAAGGAGGGACAGGGTCCCCAGTTCTGGCTCTGGCCCTCCAGCCCTGCCCTGTTCCCTGGGGAGACAGCCCAGTCTGTGGGGGCGTTGCCTACCTGCCTCACCAGGTCCTGGGCGCGGCCCAGCCTGCAGGGGGGTGCCTACCTGTCTCACAAGGTCTTGAACGCGGCCCAGCTGGCCCTCAATGCACGCTCGGTGCAGCAGCGTCTCTCCCACGTCGTTTCGCCGACTCCACTGTGGGCACAGCCCAGGACGGGGGCAGAGGCGTCAGGGGCTGGATGGCACCAGTGACCACAGAACGGTCACTGTCCTCAGCCCGCGGTCCTCACCTTGTTCACCCTCTGCCGGCCCAGGCAGCCTCGTAGCTCCTCATCCTCCTCCAGTGGCGGGGACGCGTCGGCTTCGTTCTCTGTAGCAGAGCCAAGCCCGCCACCCCATGTGAGCTGGTCCCTGTGCCGAGGCCTCCTGAGCTGAGACTGCCCGTGGGTCAGTCTCCCCCAGCCCCAGACCTCCGCTATTTCTTTTCCAGGTCCCGCCCTCGATGAGAGCAGCTGACGCCGGGCGCAGGTGTCCTTCACTGTGCGACACCTGTGTGCGCCCACCCTCCCAGCACCTGCTTCTCCACCGTGGGTGCCTCTCACCCAACTGCTTAGTGGACAGCATCCCTCTTCCACCTGCTGGGTGCCCAGCTGTTCCCTCCTCAGGAGTCAGAAGCTCGTGAGCTGGCCCCAGCCACCCCAAGCAGGCGCCAGGGAGCGAGCCTCACCACTCTCGGAGAGCTCCAGCTCCGTGGCCTCCAGAGCATCGTCGTCCTCCTCGTCCTCCTCGTCCTCCCCGTCCCCCTCGTCCTCGTCTCCAGCCGCTTTCAGTTCCTGCAGCCTGGTTTCGGTGCTGGGGGCCTCCTGGGGCTGCAGCCTCAGCTGTACAGCATGGAGGTGCTGCAAGATCTGCCTCTGAGGAGAGGGGGCACCCAGCTCAGGGCCGTGGGCGAGACAGGGCCGCGGACAGTCAGGCTCCGGGGAAGCTGTGTGCGGGATCCCAGCGTGGGTGGGCAGGCGCTCCCCACCTGCAGCTGGGGCTGCCCGGCCACCTGGGCGCAGCCAAGAGCCTTCTGGAAGCACAGCGCCAGCACCTCGTAGGCGTCGCCAGCCTCCTCACGGGACAGGGCAATGTTCAACCAGGTCTTGGCCTCCTGGAGGAGAAGCACAAAGTTGACGGCTGTGGCCCCCGCTGCCAAACACGAGATGGCGGGTGGCCGCCCCGGGGGTGCAAGGCCCCCGTGCTCACCCCCAAGGGTGGCAGCCCTGTGATGGAGCCTCAGGCAGGACGGGGCCATGACTGCTCACCTCCAGGGGGTTGCCCTCCTGCAGCTTCAGTTCCGCTTCGTAATGGTGCACAGCCTGGCGGTGGTCCTTCATGTCCCCCAGGGTGGCAGCCAGGGACACGTGGATGACGGCCAGCTCGGGCCCCGGCCTGCTGAGCAGCTCTGCAAAGCGCAGCTGGGGGGCAGCTGCCGTCAGGCCAGGGCTGTGCCACCCCCTGTAGCCCCTGCCATCCGCCATGCCCGCTTGGCACACACCTGCTTCTGGTAGGCTGCAGCGGCCTTGGGAAAGTCGCCTGCCTTGGAGAACAGGTCCCCCAGCTGCTCACAGATGCCCATGGCAACCTCGGGGTCACTCTCCTCGGACTCCTCTAGTCGCTGCTGCAGCTGGACCACCGCCAGCACTGCCGGAAAGAGCCTTATGCAGGGATGGCCAGTGCGGGCCTGACCCAGCTCCAGCACCCACCACACCCAGCCTCTGCTCACCCCCAGTAAGGGGGTGGTAGGAGGGGCTACCTCGTGGGGTCACAGCAAGAGAACCAACTAAGTTCAGCACAGGTTAGGGACTGGCCTGTGGCAGGGATGCAGGCAGGGGCCCTGGTGACCACTACTTATCAATGGAGGACACCGGGCCACTTATCAGTCCCACTAGGCCATACTCCCGCCATTAAGCAGGACGTTTTTTGTCTTGGGTCTGCCAGTGAAGACGCTGGCTTATGAGCAGACACCAGCCTCCTGACCACCCAGGGTGCCTCCTACACTCCTTGCTGAATGGAGGCTCAGAGAACCGTAAGACCCCTCCTAACCGGAAGTGGAGAGGATGGGCCTCTCCTGATGGTGCCCCCTCCCCAAGGACGCATACCCTGGCCTCATCTGCTGAAAGAAGGAGCCCTCCCTACCCTGTCTTGGGGGGTCGAGACCCCAGGGCTCCTTCTAGGCTCACCATACTTCAGGGTCCGGCAGACTGAAGCTTTCTGCAAAGGCTTTTGGGAGCCGAGCCGATAGGCCTTCTTCAAGGCTCTCTTGGCAGCCAGGAAATCCCCAAGGTCTAGGAGGACCTGGGGGGCAAGGGAAGGTAAGCCTGCAGGCCCCCGAAGGCCCAAGCCCACCCGAGGGCCGAGCCCAGGGCACCTGCGAGAGCAGCAGGCAGCACTCGCTCTCCAGGAAGGCCTGCTTCAGGACGCGCGCGCACTCCCGCGCCCCCTCCAGACAGCGCATGGCCTGCGAGTGCTGCCCCCGCCGCCAGTGGATGGCCCCCAGGTTGTAGCGGGCTCGAAACAGGTCTTCATACAGGTGGTTCTGCCTGTGGGGGGATGGGGCTGTCGGTGCCCGGGGCTTCTGCACAGGGACAGCAGAGCAGGCACCCACGGACCCCACCGAGAGCTCCGGCCCCACAAAGTCAAGCCAAGCCTCTGTTCCCAGGAGACTGACGGGGCACAGGGGTGAGCCAGCTGGCTGCCCTCGCCCTGGCCATTTCCTCCAGGGGCAGGAACCCAGATCCCCCTGGGGCCTGGTGGGGACTTACTCGGCCAGGAAGATGCTCTTCTTGAAGTAGGCACTGCACAGGGCCACCTGCTGCAGGCTCTCGCAGGTGAGGCCCAGGTTGAGGTAGATTCGGGTCCTCATCTCACTCAGCTCTCGCTTGGGCAGTGAACCTGGAAGACACCCCTGCAGACACTCAGTGCCCCACCCCCATTTGGGGTCTCCGGCCTCTCCCTGACCCTCCTCTAGCCTCTCCCTGTAGGTGCCAGGGGTTCTGTTGCAGATAGAGTGAAGGGAATAGAGCAAAGGCAGCCAGATCTGAGGTCAGGAGGAGCACGGGATTTGCAGGGCCGCAAAGTGGGGGGTGTGGGTGTGGGTGGCTTCTGAGAGCCAGTCTCAGCCTCACAAAGGGAGGAACCTAGACAGGAGACCCATCACATGGGCAAGGAGGCTGTAGCCTCTTCTCCCTGCAAAGCACAGGAAGCCAAAGTGGGGGAGGGCGAGGCCTAAGGGCAGTCACCCTGCAGCTTCTCATCCAGGATAGCCAAGCTTTTCTCGAAGGCATCCTGTGCCTGCTGCAAGGCGTCCTGGGACTGGTGGTGGTCATAGATGTCCAGGTGGGTGCGGCCAATGGTGGCCCAGGCCCTCTGCTGCTCAACGTGGTTGGAGAGGGCACACGCTAGCTCCAGGTAGCGGTGCTGGTGCTGGAGGCACAGAAGAATGGCCACTGTGAGCCAACCCCCACCGCAAGCAAGCCCCACATGTCCCCCAAGCCCCCAGGTGCAGGCCGAAGCCAGGCTGCACACACACTGTTTCCTCTGTGCCAAGCGCTGCCTGTGGGGACGGTGGCACCACATGCTAACCATCCAGTCACACGAGGAGAGACTGACTGGGAGTCATTGGTGCTGCGGGAACACAGAAGCCAGGGCAGTTCTGTGTGGATAAAAGGTCTGGAATCCCACCCAGCCAGCCCCCGGTGATTTCAGCTCCAGTAACATGTTCATCAGTGGTTTCTGGAGCCACGCTCCCAGGAGAGGCTGTGGTGCATGCATCCAAGGACCAGGTGACCACTGCTGGTGCAGGGCTCTCTGAAGCTGAAGCCGCATCGCACCATGTCCCCCTATTCCCTCCAGCCAGAGGCCTAGAGGGCAGAGACCTGGCAGGCTCTGCCCCCAGGAGATGCAAACCACGGAGTGTTGACTGTGGCCAGCGTGGGGGCGGGCCGGTCTCCGCCCACCTGCAGGGCAGCCGAGTAGTCTTCCATCTCCGCCAGCCGCTCTCCGATTTTGCGGTGGGCCACGGCGCAGCCCAGGGGGTCGTCGGTGGTCTCCAGGAGCTGCAGCTCTTGCTGGTGCTCTCGCAGTGCCTCCGCGTAGCAGCCTGGGTGGGCGGGACAGGCTTCAGTCAGACTGAGCAGTGGGCCAGGGGAGCAAGGCCAGTGAGATGGCGGCCGGCCGGTGCTCAGGAAGCCCTCACCCCTGGTCCTCCCAGTCCCAGGCCCCTACGGCCCCTACTCCACCTCACGCACCATGGCTGGCCAGGAGCTCCCCTAGCTGGTGGCAGACAGAGGCCTCCTCCCGCAGCTGGCCGCTCCTCTGGGCCTTAGTTTTGGCCTTGCTCAGCTCTGCAGAGAGAATAACGAGGCCTAAGCGATGAGCCTCTCCGCACGGGAGGGCCAGGGCCGTCTCCAGCCCCCGCGCTCGGGCGCTTTTCTCTGGACTCACGGCGAAGCTCGCGCTCCAGGCTCATCCTGTAGTCGCCGCGCCCGGGGTTCCGGACTTCCCGCGCTCTCTGCTGGCGCGGCGGCCCCGCCCTTCCTGGCCCCGAACGCAGGCCCGGTCCTGCTGCGGAGCATCTCGGGAAGTGTAGTCTAGGCGCCCAAAGCATCCTGGGAGTTGTAGTAGGGCTGCGCTAGCGCTCGAAGCGTGGAAGGCGCCTTCAGCCCCCGGGTCTTCTGCGCGCGGAGCCCGGGTCCCGCCCCACGATCGCAGCGGCCCTTGGGGTGAGGTCTCCCGGGCTCCCGCCGCTTGCTGCCGCTGTTCTGGACACCTGCGCGACCTGGTCTGAGGAACGCACTGCCCTCGCAGGGGAGGAGAGGAAGGCCTCGGGGACCACGGGCACTTGGGCGCTCGGATCTGTGTCCCCGCAGAACCCGCATCAGCCGCGAATGTGCCGGAGTCCTCACACGCGGGAACTCCGACCTCCAGTGCTGCCGGCGGGAGGGGGGGGGGGTTTGAGTTCCAAAATGAACTGAACTTCTCAGTGTGCTCGACGGTTGTGTTCCTGGAAAACTCAGCGTGCGCTCGTTAAAACTGCAAAACCGTCGTGTGCTGAGAGGTAAAGGGGGCAGGATCCGAGCCTGGAGCGCTGTGGCCTCAAAGCCGGGAGATCCGGGGCGTGGGGAGCCCTGGCGACCTCTAAGTGCCCGTCCTGTACCCCACGCCTGGAGAACCAAACACCTGCTAGGCCGTGTGGCTCTGTCCCCGCTGCCACTGCGGGTCCCTGGGCCCTAGGTGCCAGGGCTAGCGCCCCAAAGGCCCTAGAGGAGGTCTGGAAGGACTGGGAGGCAAATGTAATGAAATGGGGCTTCCCTGAGACCGTAAAGAATCTGCCTGCAATGCAGGAGACCTGAGTTTGATCCCTGGGTCAGGAAGATCCCCTGGAGAAGGGAATGCCTATCCATTCCAGTATTCTTGCCTGGAGAATTCCATAGACAGAGGAACCTGGCCGGCTGTAGTCCATGGGGTCACAAAGAATCAGAAATGGAGTCAGACCCAATGGGGTAAAACTCTCAGCCAGTGGATGGGCAGCAAGGCCTGTTGGGGAGGGAGCTGTATAGAGGGCTGCTGGTCCTCAGGTCCAGGGAAGGTTGCCCAGGGCCAGTGGGTGGCTGCAGGGGTGGGGTGAGGCTGAGCTTGGGGAGCTGCAGGAGGGCCTACTCTCAGCGTCCTTGAAGGGTGTAGGGCTCTCCACTGCCCCCCACCGTCCCCAACATGGATCCCAGGGACAGGAAACCAAGGTGGCTGCTTGGCAGGTGGGCTGTGAGGTTCCAGGGGCACAGTGAGATGCAGGGTGGGGATGGGGGAGTCAAGTCGTGGGAACAGACTGTCCCAGCTGAACAGGGTGTCTCCCAACACCTCTGTGCCTCCAGCCCTCCAGCACCAGCATCCATAGGGCAGCTCAGGTTCTGGGCCTGATCCCATTTCATAGAGGACCCAGCTTCTCTAGCCTTGGCCTTCTGCACCCGTCAGACAGGGATGCGCATCCAAGGCACTGCCAGCCAGAGCTGGGGGCCTGGGGTGAGGAGACTGCAAGTTGGGGCCAGCCTCAGCCCTTGGCTGGGAGACCCATCCGTGAGGCTGTCTTGTAAGGAAATACAAACAAAACTTGGCTTGGAACTTTTTAAAAACTATAGAGACAGAAAATATCCAAAGAGATTATAGACCACAAAAGCAACATAGTATGTTGTAAAAATACCTCTTGACTCCTCTTTTTAAAAAAATTATTTTTTATTATTTTTGTAAATGTCTCACTTTGGGCTGAGAAATGTAGTGTTTAAAAGGAAGTGGGTGAGAGGGGGAAGTGGGGCTCGACCTGTGCCCCCAGGCCTGCCCCCACATCTGCTGAGTTTGCACCCCCACCTTCACCAGCTCAGGATGCTAAGATGGACTGGGATCCTGGAGACAGACCACTGGGGCCTTCTCCTTTCTAACAACATGACTCGGACACCCTCCAGTAAACCAGTGACTCCTGGTGAGATGCCACAAGCAGGTTCATGGCACCAGCCTCCATCGGTGGCCAAGAACACTACAGTGTCCCAGGGTGCCCATCTCCACAGGCTGTAAGGCTCAGCTGCTGAGGTGACTGTCACAGGGTGTGGCTGTGGGATAGATTAGTAGTCTCGGGCACCCCTACGGGGGGAGCCTTGCCTGGGCACCAGCCTCCCCCGCCCAGTGCTGGCTCGCAGGCCGCTGGAGCTCCTGGGCTGTGCCCCTCCGTGCACAGCTGACCTGGGGTGGCAAAGTGCCGCTCCTCCTGGCCCTCCCCACACACGCAGCATGGCTCTCCCGGCCTTGGTTTCGCCCCCGTCACACACCTTCACCTGCCCACCCAGGCGGCCTGGCCCTCTGCTACCTCAGCTTCACACAGGCACCCACACACACACAGACCAGGTGAGCCTGCCCTGTCCTGCCTCCCCCCCCCCAACATGGTCACTTCGGAACCCACAGAAAGGGTGTTTGGCCCCAAAAGACCTGAGATGGTGTCATGGCACCATTCCACACACAGGAGATGCAGCCTGCGTGGACCTGAATGTCCTCACCTGTGCCCACCGGCAGGTGCAGGCAGCCCTGGAGGGCAGTGGGACCACAGCAGGGTGTGGCTGGGAGTCTTTCTTTGTGGAGGGGAGGCAACACTGAGTCGGCCTTGCAGGAGTCGTCTCCCGCCAGCACCATGCCCTGGGTGTGGAACAGGGGAGCCCTGGGCCTGGGAGAGCTGTCTTGGCCACTAGGAACTGGGCTCAAGCTGTACCCCACAGCTCCTTCACCCCTCTGCTCAGCTCCCACCAGAGAGCCAGGAGAGAGCAGCCCCCAAAGACAGGCCAGGGTGGCCCTGCCCACCAAGCCTGAAGTGGGGGCCAGGCCACCAGGCGCTGCTCCAGGCCCAGGTGGGCTGGCCTGCGGGGAGGGAACCAGCTCTTTGGTACTGAAGCTGTGAGTGCGGGGAGCCTGGTCTCAGCAGGGCCCGCACCCGCTTCAAGAGCAGGCCTCGGGGTCCCAGGCAGGGCTCCTCCCCCCGTGAGGCCCACAGGCCTGCACCTCAGGGGGCCACCTCCCTAGGGGAGGAACCACCTCCCTGGGGAGGAACCACCCTGCTCAGCGCTGACTTCCACTGGATGCAGGACCAGCGGATGGTCCCTGAGAGCAGTCTGGGGGCAGCTGGACCACTCAGACCCTCAGCCAGCCAGGCCTGCTCACTGCCAGCGCACCCCAAAACTCTCCTCATGACCTGAAGACACTGAGTCCTTGAGACTGAATAGAGAAGATAGAGTCTCTTTTGCTAAATTTGTGTAACTTAGACAAGAGCCCATAAAGGGTTTATTTTCCTGGGAAGAGACAGAAAATCACCCTGCATTCCGAAGAGCCTGCTGAGCCCTGTAGCTAAGCCTTGCCTCCCTGGAGCAGCTGGGGGTGGGTGTGCTGGGGAAACTGACTGCTCGCTCCCCGAGGCCTACAACAGAGGGGGCAGCAACTCCAAGTCTCTCCTGAGGGATGGGCTCTGACCTTGGCCAAACTGAAGACCCCATTCTGTTCAACTATAGCCACGCCTTCCTCTTGAACAAAACAGAAAGTAGGAAACAAGGGTGCCTTTTTAATTGCAATCAAATATGCTGTCTGTGGTCAGTGCCCCCGAGCCCGGCCCAGAAGCTGTGGGTGGCTCGGTGTGCAGCCCAGAGCAGGCATGGGGCCCACTGCACGCTGGGGCTGGGGCCAGGCAGCTGAGCCACGCCACACCCCTTGGGTCCCCAAGCAGTGTCTCCTCTTCGGGGCCCAGCCTCCGGCGCCCAGGACAGGGGAGGTGGGGCAGAGGGCGAGGGGGCTCCCACCTTCGCACACACATGCAGACATCCCAGGGTTCGCTTCCGTCCCTTCTCTGCTGAGATGGGCAAGGGCGCGGTGCAGCCGCGGCCGTGGGCGGGGCCGCCTACTTTTGAATCTGGAACAGGAAGAGCCGCAGGTTGATGTTCTTGGCAGCCAGCAGCTTGTTGCACTCCACGGAGTCGACGATGGGCAGCGGCACGTAGTCCGTCTCGTTGCTCTCGTTGGTGAACACAAAGTGGTAGATGACGGGGCTGATCTTCACGTCGTCGTACGGGCCCTTGAGCAGCAGGAAGGAGCACTCCAGGGGCGCAGTGACCTTGCTCTTGAGCAGGAGCTGGAAGGAGAGGGTGCGCTTGCACGAAAGGTTGGGGTTGCGCTCCGAGTCGTTCACGCGTGCCTTCAGGACCCACGTCTGGTTCAGCACCGTGAACCGAGGCGTCTCATAGTACAGACGTGTGATGAAGTCGTCTGTGCGGTACGGCCGGAACTGGACCTCTGTGGAGACAGACAGGCCGGGGCCGGCGGTCAGAGGGGGCAGGGCCAGGGTGGCGCCTTCCCGGCCGGCCGAGGAGAAGGGCTCGGCCAGGGAGGAAGGCAACTTACCCGGACACAGCAGCTCTACTTGTCACAAGGCAAATCAAACCCATTAGGGCAAACGAAGGCGCACGCAAGCTTTGGGGGAACAACTACAAACAGAAGTGACACTCGTTAGCGGCAGGGAACCCAGAGGCTTTGAGGGGAGAGTGGCCGGTGTGGCCGGACCCCCACTGGCCCCTCCTCTTCCCCCCGGGGCCCCGCAGGGCGAGCGGCCCCACCCAGGGGAGCCGGGGTAAGCAGACACACAGACAGGATGCAGTTCTGTGAAAAAGTGCACTTTATTGGTTCTGATACAGAGCTGCCAGAAAAGCCGGTAGCTGGGCTGGCACGTGGCCCCCGAGCCCACACTGGGCCTCAAGGCGCAGCCCCATTGAGGGCCCAGTCCTGGCTCTGCCAGCTGGCCGAAGGGCCCCTCAGTCAGCGGTGACTGCCGCCACACAGTCCTCACAGTAGAGCCCGTGGCCCCTGGCCGGCAAGTCCCTCTGCAGAGGTGGCCAATCCTCCCTTCCCGGCCACTGCCGCAGTCACGACGCCTCGGTCCACAGGGACTCTCCAGGCTGGGTGGTCTGGGACACGGTGCCCACCACGGCAGCCGAGGCTACGACTAACCAGAGCCATGGCCTTCTGCTGCTGAGGCCAAGCCCTCGGCTCCCTGGGCCTCCGCGGGCCCGCACGAAGCCAGGCCCGGCCCAGGCAGCACGGTCTGACTGCTGCCTGACTGCCCTTGACGTGGAGCTGGCCGCCGGGCGTGAGCTCCAGCGAGCACAGGCTTCCTGCCATCCTCTGTCTAGAGCGAGCTCTGGCCTGACTCCTGCTCCCCAGAGTGTCCAAATGCAGTGGTGGTGACCAGGAGAGCCCAGGAGATCCAGCGGGCCTGGGCGCAGTCCAGCCTGCCCATCCCTGGGCATCCACTCCCGGCTCTGCGGTTTGAGTCGGGCCCCCTCAGCTCGCTCTGGAGCCCCAGCCCTGCCCATCTTCTCACTGGCCTCAGGAAGCCTGTGGCCACTGCAGTAACTGCCTTTTGGCAGGACCCGATGTGATGACTGCTCTTCTTGCCCCTGGCTCCGCAGGGCAGGCCCTCAGCTCCCAGAGCCCCCCAGACACACCCACCTTCCAGTGAGAATCCACCAGTCCTAAGGCCGTGCAGCCCCCCGCAGTGAGGACACCACTTTGCTGGGGTCACAGGACCAGGGTGGGGACGCCAGGGAGAGGGGCCTCTGCAGAGCCATGCAAGGGCCCCCAGGGTCCTGTCTGGCCCCCCTGCTCAGCCTCCAGCCCTCTTCCCCGAGGCATCCTCCCACGCACCAGGAGCTCATCCAGAGCCTAGCCACCGGGTGCATCTGCCCTGGCTCCTGGCTGCCGGCCCCGCCCCAGCCCGTGTGGGGTGCAGCAGGCGGCAGGGCGCCTCACCTGTGTAGCCGATCTTTTCAAAGCTGAGCAGGCTGAAGATGCTGTTGTAGAGCTGCATCTCCTTGCGGTGGCTTTGGTCCATCTCATCCAGGATCTCCATCAGCTCGTTCCCTGTCTTGGTTGGGTGGGCACACGCGGCCTCGTGCACCGTCAGCTCGTGGAAAGGGCCGTGCCACGGGCAGCCGATGCGCTTGTACTTGCACTGCGTCACCCTGGGGAGGCGGTGAGCACTGCGGTCACACCCTGCCTATGCAAGGCGGCCGTGCCAGGGGTCCTCCCAAGGGGTGCGTCCACCCAGCCCTTCTCATTTGAACTGCTCCCTGAAGGACAAATACCCCGTGTGCTGGCCCCGAGAAAGGGTCAGAGCTCGGGAGGGCCTAGGAAGGAGCAGGGCATGTGTGAATTGTGGGTGTGCACACCACCTACACCCACCGGGGTGGGCCCTCCACGAAAGTCCTAAGCCCTGCATGGCTCCGCTCCAGGGAGGCTCAGTGGCCTGGCTCCCTAGGGGATTGTGGAGCCAGTGCCCCCTTACACCACGATCCCAGAGCCCTTGGGCTGGCCACACTCTACTGGCCCAGGACCACCAAGGACAGGCTTCAAGGAAGAAGTCACCACACGGCCACAAGAACTCTGGAGGGCCAGGGTGACTCCAGAGGCTGCCAGGTGAGGGTCTAAGCCCTGTCTGTGGGGCCTGCCTGCCCCAGCAGCTTCCCGCTGACCCCGCCCTGCCAGGGCCTGGAGGTAGGCGGGCCAGCTGGTCCAGACGCTCACCTATCCTGGCACTCCTCTTTCTGGTGCCTCTCCAGGATGGAGCGGGGGAACTGGCACAGGCAGAAGCCACACTCAGAGGGCAGCTCGCTCACGGCCTTCTCCACGGCCAGGTTGCGGCAGCAGAGGCTCTTACTGATCTCACAACGACAGTTGGGGCACGTGGCCTGCTCCTCCTTCAGCCGGGCATCTGCTAGTAGGTGGATAAAACAGCCAGCGCACATCAAGTGACCGTTAGTACACTGCGGAGAAGGAAAGGGAGATGAAGCTCACGGACCTGCGGGACCAGGCAGAGGCGCACCCGCCCCATGGCCGGCCCCTCCCAGGGCTGCAGCTGCAGGGGCCACAGGCAGGCAGCGGTCTGAGCAGCACAGGTCTGGCCTCCGGAGCCCGCACGGCCCCGTGGGGAGGGCGGGTCTCGAGGTGGCCCTCGCCGCCAGCAGAACCTGACTCAGGGACGCCTGGAGCACACGTGCTCTCGGCGAGCTTCCCACCCTTGGCAGGTGTGCCCTCACCCAGGCCCCGCCACACTGGCCTCCTGGGTCGGCACAGGTGGCAAGGCAGTTGCCACCCCCCCAAGGGGCTGGCTCCCACCAGTGGCTTTCTTAATGGCTGGCAGCACAGCCCGGGCAGATGGGGAGACCCTTGGCACGGGCTGGGCACAGGGGCAGCGCGTGTCTGCAGGGGGTTGCTGGCTTTCAGCCTTGGAGCCGGCCCCTCCCTTTCTGAGCCTGTGGATCCAAGGCCCAAACGCTGCGGTTGTCCACCTCCCCTCCAGCCTGGGGGCCTGGTGTGTGGACAGCAGGCTGCCAGCTCAGCTCCCTCATTGAGGGAGGGTGCTCCACACATCCCCAGAGCACCCACTTGATGCCACTGACACACTTGGGCTGTGGGCTCGGGTCTGCAGGGACTCACAGGGTTGGGGTAGAAGAGGCCCACAAGGGAACCAGTGGTGCAGGAGCAGACGAGCCATGTCCTCTGGGGCACACTGGGTGGTCGCTGAGCCTGGGAGGGAGTGTGGTGCCCCCGCTCTGGGCACCCACCTCCCCCGCAAGACGCCCAGGGCAGAGGATGAGCAGGCGGACAGTGCACCCACCAGCTCCCCTGGGGCCCAGGACCCTTCTGCAAGTGGGATGCAACGCAATTGAGACGATCGGGGCTACTGCCAGGCCAGGCCCGCAAAAGGTGGGTCCTCAGTGAACACCAGCCTCCATCCCACCGCTCCAGGGTCCGGGCACGGAGCTGAGGGCTGCAGGAGGCCGAGTGGGCTCTCAGCACCGACAGGCCACGCTTGGGGTCTAGTGGGTGAGGGGACTACGTGCTGAAGGCTGACTGGGGGCCAGAGACAAAGGCCTCAGACACAGAACTCAGGTCCACACAAGTGCCCTAGATCAGCTGCACTCAAATCTCAATTTCTAAGTCAGGTGAAAGATTAAAGTGTGTGAGATGAGGGGGGAGCCTGGCAGGGTCTGCTCTGGACATGCGGGCTGGCTGAGGGTGGAGGTGAGGCTGGCGCCAAGAACAGTCAGGGCAGAAAAGGAATCTGTTCTGTCCACCCCCCGAGTCGTGGAGAAGCCAGAGAGGTCTGAGTGCAGAGGACAGTGGAGGACCAGGCACCACAGGCTGCTGCCGCCCGCCCAGGTCGGGTGTGTTCTCCAAGCCCCCGCGCAGGTGGGCCCGAGGGCCTGGCTGCACCAAGCCACATCCACAGAGAGAGTCGCTGTGACCTCCAGAGGCAGAAAGGCAAGCAGGACCTGCTAACCTGACCGCTGACTCACGGGAGGAAGTGCCAGGCAAGGCAGCACCACACCTGCCCAGCACCCCAGGGAGGGAGCCGGCTGGACGCTGGGACCCCAGGGCCTGGGACCCCACGCTACTTTGTGCGGCCAACGTTAGTTCTAGATGCCCTCAGGCAGGGCCCGAGGGTCTGGGTGGAGAGCAACAGCTGCTGCTGGGCCCGGCCCAGCTGACTTTTCTGGTCTCTGGTGGTCCAGCCAGGATGTGGGCCTGAGGGCAAGAGACTCGGGATGGGGTCCAGGGACCCCGTGAGGGATGCGAGGCTGCCCAGTGTGTGACTGCTCACTCCTGGCCCTGCCCTGAAAGTCCACTGCTCGGGAGCAAATGGGGTGACCTGCAGGCCTCCCCTCAGAACCTGGGGGTTGCAGGAGCAACCCTGTTCCAGGCCAGCTTCTGTCTGGCCCCCCGGAGCCTCCAGACCTAACACAGGCACCAGCCCTCTCCTGGCCTCTGGGGAGACACGGTGACGGCCCCTCCAGCCCTAAGAGCTCAGTTCTCGGATCGAACACAGCGAAGCAGTGCTGCTGGCCTGGCTGAGGGGCAAGCAAATATCCACAGCTAGTCCCTTATCGGCCACCCAAGGGACACTCTCTGGGGGGACAACAGGTGACCTGCCTGCGGGTCTGTCTGCAATCACCACACTCGAGCCCTCCCCACATCCAGAACCCCCTGGACCCCCGACCAAGACCCAACTCTGCACACAGGCCTGGCCGAGGCAGCGGGCCTCTTGCCCAGCCAGAAGTTGGGCTTCAGAGGGCTCAGCCCAGTACTGGCTGTGCGCCAAGCCTCTGATGGACAGCACCAGCCAGGGCAGGCCAGAGTGCCCCACACAACTGCCAGGGCCAAGCCCCTGAGAGCATGGGCCCGCCACGGAGCAGCTCCTGCCGCACCCAGCCTGGGCTGCTTGCCCACCACCTGCCAGGAAAACCTGAGAGACAGGAAGGATTGGGGAGGGGGCTCCAGGCTGGCCAGACCCCACAGGCCACCGGCAGGACGACCACAGACTGGCCACCTCCCTTTCTGGGCCTCATTTTCTCAAGCACATAAGGCAAAGGGACTTCCCTGGAGACCCAGTGGTTAAGACTCCGTGCTTCCACTGCAGGGGGCACAGGTGTGATCCCTGGTCAGGGAACTAGATCCCACAAGTTTGCTCCACCCACCCCCCCCAAAAAAAAACCTGCAATGAGAACACGCGGGTCTTACCATGTGCAGCAGAGGTATGGCAGCACCACACGAGGGCACAGAACTAACTGCCACGGCCAGCGGGCCTCTGTACACCCCTGCCCAGGAGCCTCAGGAAGGGCTCCAGGCACAAGCCTGCCTCAACAAAGGCCCTCCCTCCCACTGGGTTCTCCAGTCAAGTCCCTCTGCAACAGCCCTGAAGGGGGCATTTGCACCTGCCCCCGAGGTCATCACCTGGCCAGTGCACCTAGGCCGTGCAGGTCAGGCCTCTGCTTGAACCACTTTTCCCTGGGGCAGCTGGAGGCTGTGTCTGCACTCCTGAGGAAAAGCCCTGGGCTCTGGGCTTTGGGACAAACACAGATCTTACAAAGTGCCCTCAGTACTTGATCAAGTCCTTGATCAGTAGGTCTTACAGCCCGGAGTGCATGGTCCCCTCAAACCCTGGGGTGCCCCCTAAACGCCACTGCTTACCAGTAAAGGCAGGCTCAGAACCCAGACTCACGGGACCAGCCCGCCCTCCAAGCACAGTGGAGGCACTAACCATCTACGTGCCCCTCAGCCCAGCTGGAGCCGAACCCCCACCCTGTCACCTGGCCCAGTAGGGCGTCACGGCACCCCACACCCTTGCACCCTCTGTCCAACGTCTCCTTGACCTCTTTCGTCAAGAGACGCAGAAGGCCCCTTCTCAGGGCAAGCCAGGACTCCAACCTTCCCCCAGGTTTCGGGGCTGAAGCTCTGGGCCAGCAGCCCGACTCCCCACCCCAAGGCTCGGGGACCTGGGCGGGGACCAGGAGTCCTGCCTGGACCAAACGTTAACTAAAGTGACAGCCAGCTCAAGCAAGCACAACTTCTCGTGGCCACAGACTGGCTCTTCCCCTGGTGTGGATGGCTAAGCAGACAGGTTCTCAAAGCGGGAGCCGGCAGTTTCGGCATTAGGGAAGAGGACCCCCAGCCACGCGGGTGGGCAGCCCCGTGGGAGACCCCTGAACATCACCACGAACAGAGTCTGTGGCACCAGGCAGGTGGACAGGTGCTGAGGCGGGGCACTCACAGGATCCCCAAGGCAGGTGCCCACGCTGGCCAGGACCTGGGCAGAGATGGAGCCACCCCTGCCTCAAGCCTCTCACCCACACGACCGCCCACCAGGTGGCCAAGGCCCTGGGCTGACCTGAGGCCTGCTGGGGACAGAAGGCACAGCAGCACGGCCTCAACCCTCCCCCGGGGCAGACGGTGCCACTGGCTGGGCAGGTGGGGTGGGAAAGGCATCCCGCAGCAGGGAGAGGACAGCCTTGGCCCGGGGTGCTGCCTCAGCAGGGCCTGCGGGAGTGGGAGGGGAAAGGACTGAAGAGGGCCCCCAGGCAGAAGGGGCACCAGAGGAAAGGGCTGGAGGAGGCTCAGGCCTGAGGCAGTGGACCAGGCACCAGGCCAGCTGGCGCCACAGCCTGTGACAGAGGCCCCAGCTCCTCCACCCTCACGGGGGCACAGGCGCTCTCCTGGCTGAGAACCGAGTCGGGGTGGCAGAGCCTCTTGGGCCTGTACTTCAGAGGCTGGTCTGCGGCTCAGAGCCTTCGCTGACATCAGCGGGGTCAGGGACAAGTCTGCCTTGCGTGAAGGGCTGTGGGCGAGCCCGGACGGGGGTCAAGAATCAGATGAGGGGGCAGCACCCCAGGCCCACATGCTGAAGCTGTGTTTCCCCCGAAGATGGCAGAGGAGCCGGGTCACAGTGCCCTGGGGCCCCAGAACTGCATGCAGAACAGGCGCAGCACCACTGCCCGCCGCGCCCAGTGCAGAGCTCCTATCCTCTGTCCCGGCTGCACCCCTGACCGCCTACCCCTACCTGGCTGCCCGCTGCTGTGCCTATCCGAGAGCCTGGAAAGCAGCTGCACACCTTGTCAGGCCAGGCACCAGGGATGCATCTAACACCCACATAAGAACAGCAAAACCAGCACCTGCCGTACCAGCTGCAATCCTGACCTGACCCAACCTAACAAAGGCCATGGTGAGAACCAGTTGCATGAGCGCCCTGGTCTGACTCCACAGCAAGAGTCCCAACCCAGGTGGTGTGGCACACTGGATGTGGGCAAGGGTTTCCAATCAGGGACAGGTGACCAAGCCCAGGCATGCCACCGTGTCTGCTCTCGGCACTACCCAGGCTTCCCCAGACGCAGGGAGGTAGGAGCTGGCAGCCAGAGAGCAAGCTCTCGAGTTGTGTGCCCAGCCACATCCAGAGGCCTATGCAGACACCCCAGCACCAGGCACTGCACGAGGGCTCAGCATGGTCACTGGCTCTTCTCCTCACCCCCAGAACTGGGCACCAACTGCAACAGCCCTCAGATGCATGGCACGGCTGGTGCCGGCCCCAAGCCATGTATCCTGGTGGGGTCAGGCTAAATGTTGCCTGTAGCAACAGAGAGCAAAATATACCACAACACCAGAGGCAAGTGCACCAGACAGCCCATCAGTGTAACTCACCAAGACGGCCAGCAGAAGTGGAGAGGCTGAACCCAGGCCAGGAAGACACAGCAAGCAGTGGGCCCCAACCAGGGACACGCAGAGAGCTCTGCGTCCACTCATTTCAAGGTAGTACATGCAGGACCCATGCCATCCTTGCCCAGATCCTCCCAGGAGAAAATGGCGCAGGGCTCCAGGTCCATTTCAACCTCTCCCCCATCAATGACCCCATCCGGGGTGGCTGTGAAGGTGACCTGGACTACTACTTGCAGCAAGGAGCGACCAAGAAGCCTTCCCTCGGGGCCCCACTCACCCCAGGCTCCAGTGTGGGAATGGCTGGGCATCCACATCAGGGGCCCCCATCCCACAGCAAGACTTCAGGGAGCCAAAGTGAGTTCTGACCTGTTGCGGGGCTCTGACCAACTCTTCCAGAGCCAATGGCTCTCCCACTGACCACATGCTCTAAAGCTTTCTCAAGCCTCTAGAGATGAGAGGAAATTCACTCCCTGCCAACGCCCGGTGTCACTGGGGAAGGATGGAGGTGGGGCAGACGGCCAGCGCCAGCACCATCCGTGGCTCTCCTTGCTCAGTAGGCCCATTCCTGGGGAAGCACTGAGCAGAGCCCACGAGGTCATGGGCAAGGCCACAGCCCACGTGGCCACAGTGCCTTCACCCTTCATCAGAGCTGCTCAGCCGCCTGCCTCCAGCCGGGCCAGGACAGACCTCAGCTCCCGGCACAGTGTGGGCCGGTTTGAACCAGCCAGGCTCAGAGGCCCGGTCACCAGAAGCTCTGGCCAGAGGCAGAAATGCAGCTGTCTCTGCTGAGTGGACCAAGAGCCGGCACTGCATGGTCTGTTCTGATGCCAGGTCCAGCTCCAGCCCACTCACATGAGGGAAGACGAGGCACCCCCAAATTCCCCTGGGACTTCGCACCACTGACTTGGTCTCCCACTGTCTCAATTAAGGCCCAGGGAAAAGTCCTTCTGGAAGAATCAAAAGGTCATGGGCAACCAAAAGGGGTAAGAGGAAGGACAGGTCCTCAGGCGCACCCCGAAGCCTGAGGGAGTTATGAGACGCACTACCGCCATTTGTACTGAGCCAGGAGGCCTGTGGTACCCGTGAGCTAGGACCTCTGGCCAGGAGCTTCCCAAAACCCAGGAAAGTGAGTCGAAAACCAGTGTCCTCTCCCCCACCAATGCCTCCTCTTTCGTCTCTCCATCATCCAGGCACACTGGGGTCGTCCCCAGCAGCCTCCTGCCAGAGCAGGAAGGAGCCGGAGATCCAGAGGCTGGAAGTCCACACTAGCCCTGCACTGTCTAGCACAAAAATGACCTTCTCACCACAGCCCCCAGGTTGAGCACAAGCAGGGGGACAAGGCCTCATCAGTCATGTCCAGCTCCTGTAAATGCAAACAAAGGTGACAAGAGCTCCTCAAAGCAGTTGGGGGAGGGAAATCAGAGATGGGGGTTGGCGTGGACAGACAGACAGCAGAGAGAGCAGAACACTGCACAGTGACCCTGGGACCAGAGTGTGACCCTGTCGCTGGGTGGTGCATGAATATGATCCCCCAGGGTCCAGTACCCTCTCTGGTAGGCCTGAGCTGGTTAAGGATTCGGAGTCCAGCCACTAGGCTGCCTCTTCATGTATAAAGAAAGCCAACAGACCTCCTGGAGCGCCAGTAGCCTAGGAAGCCAGGCCTGGTGTGGGTGACGAGGGACGGGGCAGGAGCCCAGTCTGAGGCAAAGCAAGCCCAGAAGGTGCTGGGCTGGGCTGGGGAAGGGGCCCAGACTGTGGGGCTTGAGGTAGGCAGTTCATCCATACCAGGAGTGAGGGTACGGGTGGGGGAAGGCAAGACGTGAGCCCTTCCCTTCTCAAAGTTTTTCCAGAAATAAATAACAAGGGGAAGGGGATTTTTCCACTGCAAAGGGTAAAGGGATACAGGACGAGCATGAGGACAAGTTTGGGCGGCGGCGGCGGGGGGCGGGGGGTGTCTGCAAAGAAAGTGACAAGAACTCTTGAGGAAGAGCCAAGACCAGGGGCTCCTAGAGCCCAGGGAGCTCAGGGCTTCGGGGAGCAGGCCGGGAAGTGGAGAGGAGCCCACATCTGTCACCAGCTTTCTCTGGGGTCAGTTTGAAGGTGGGCTGGGGAGTGCTGAAGAGAAGAGAACAGGGGAAGCGGGAAAGAGAAGGGGCGTCTAAGTGGGACACAAGAGGTTCCCATCAGGGTATAAGAGCAGGAGAAAAAAAGGGGTTCCGAACAGGAAACAAAAAAGTTGCCAGAGAACGAGAAAGGAGCTTCCGAACAGGCGCCAGAGTCCCACTTCTGGGCCCCAGGGCTCCGGCCTGGCCTCCGAGGAGACGCGGTGCCGGGGGGGCCGGCCGCGGCGGGGCTGGAGCCGAGCCGGGTCGGGGTCGGGCCGGCGGCCCTACCTGGTACACGGAGGCCTTGGGCAGGTCCAGGCAGACCGTGCAGCACAGAACCGAGTAGAGCCGCTCCTCCAGCTTCCCGCTGCCCGCCGCCGCCGCCGCTGCTGCCGCCTCGGCTGCCTCGGCCGCCCGTAGCCGCTTCTTGGGCGGCGCGTCGGGGTCGCCCGCCGCCTCCTGCAGCTGCCGGGCGCCGGCCAGGCCCGCCTCGTCTGGGAGCCCGGGCCCCGCCGCCTCACCCAGCGCCGCCGCCGCCGCCGGCCCCGCGGCCGCCCCGGGCCCGGCCCCGACCCCGACCCCGGCCCCGGCCCCGGCCCCGACCCCGACCCCGGCCGGCACGGAGCCGGCTGGCCCAGCGGCCGGGCCGCCTCCGCCAGCCTCCTCGGCGCCGGACATCGCGGCCGGCCGGCCCGGCGGGCGGGTGCCGGCGCGCTCCCGCGGCTGGAGGTTAGGGGCGCCGCGCGCTCCCTCTGCCCTCTAGCCGCCGCCGAGACCCCGCAGCCCCGCTCCCTATGCCGCCGCCTCAGTGGGTCTGGCCCGCGCGTAGCCCCGCAGCCGCCGCGGCCACCGACCCCGGCGCGGTCGCCATCTTTGTTTTTGCTGCGCTCTCCCCCACCTTCCACCGCCGCCTACGCCCCCTCGTTCTCCCAGTCACGTGAACTGCGTGAGGCCAATGGGAGGGCCTCTCGGGCGAGACTGCGAGTCGTCCAGAGCCAATAGGCGCGCGAGGACCCGCCCCTGCAGAAGGTGGGCGGGGTCCCGGGCGACCAGCTGAAGGGTGCTCACCCCGGCGGGGAAGTCCTGGCGTACAATACCTGGTGAGCAAGGTACTTCCTGCCACTCCAGGTCCGGACCACACGCCTTGGGTGCCCAGGCAAGGAGGGCAACCTTGGACTCCCAAGTCTACATGTCTGCGCCTTTGTCCCCAGACACCCAGGCTTGAGTGCGCGGGGCTCTAGCCTAGCTCACCGGAGCGAGAAACTGCCGGCTACTTCTCCCTCTCCGCCCAATCCCGTCTCCTAACCCGGGCGTTCGGAGCTGCAGAGCGGTCTAATAAGGAAAGCGAGGGTCTTAGGAAATCAGGACTTGCCCTGCACAGGCCGAAGGGCAAACGGGTAGAGGTTGAGTCAGCCCTGGGAGGGGATGTACATTTCTGTGAACAGCTGTGGGCTTCGTTTGCCTTCATCCCAGCCGGCGGCCAGTGAAGGTCACTGCCTCAGAGGACCACCAGCCAGACCTTGCAAAGATATTCATAACTCCATCGTGTCCCAGGAGAGCAAGGGCTCCTCTATCTTCTCAGTCCAGGGGCCCTCCTGACAACAGGGCCGTCAGGCCAAGTTGAGAGAGACCCCCAGAGTTGGTCCTGCACATTGCCTTTTTTGCTCAGGAAAACCAGTTGCTGCCCTGGGAGCCTTAGGAAGTTCACTGCAGGACTCCTCAATCTGGCTAAAGAAGAGGCAGAGTCCATATTCCTGCTAAATCCCTCAGGTTTATTGGAGACCAAGCCTCTCTCTGGATCCACAACCATGGCCTGCCCAAAATCAAGTCTGAGAACGTGCCTGGGACCCGGTCCCCCTCATTTTGGTTTTGGGCAAGTCCTCACACTGAGCCAGAGAGGGAGATAGTCAATCTGCAGAAAGCTGGCTTTGGGAAGGAGAGTCTATCACTAGCGGGAAGGTGGTAGCTGGGCAGAAGCTTCGCCTTGTGGTCTCCAGCCATCACTCCCACTGTAGGCGCTGTGTGTGCAGGGCCCGGTGGTAGGCCCAGCTGCCCCCTGCCAGGGCCCAGCGACAGATGTCCTCCTTCGGCAGCAGCAGCAGCAGTCTGTCCTCCTCCAGCCGGCTCAGAAGACCTGCAGCACCCAGCATCACACCCCCCCACATTCCATAAGAGTTGGTTGTGAAAACGGCCACAATGAGGATGGTCACTGCGACCACCAGCACCACTGCCTGACCAGCCACAGAGCGGCCCTCAGCACCAAGGTGGTCACCAGCCACTGCCAGCACCATGCCTCCTCCCAGAAGCAGGTTGGCAGAGGAGCAGTCCCCATTCACCCAGTGGAAATCGAATGCCAAAAGGGGCAGGCCAATGACAGTGGCCACCCAGGCTCCAGCAAGACAGTCTTCATCCGTGCCCAGCCCTGAAGCCAGCATGGTGGCGGTGGCCAGGGCCTGGAGCAAGAAACCAGCAGCGGCCCCTCGATTTGCCTGTCAACACAGGAAAGGAAATGTGGGGAAAAGGGGTCAGGACCTCCCTTTAAGCAGGGGAGGGTCTGGGAGTCTCAGGGAAGCCTGGCCCACACACTAACCTCCCACCACCCTCTAGGAATTTGGGAGTAGGCTACGCCCCTGCCCCGCCCCAATGTACTCACCTGGGCAGTGCTCAGGGCTGCGTGTAGAGACACTGCTCCCAGCGCCAGGTGGGACAGGGCGGAACTCCACTCGCCCCCTGGCCTGGGGGTCATGACACCTCAGGCGGTAGTGAGTTTAAGGGGACAGGAAAGGGATCCTCAACTTGAGAAGACTGTAGAAGCCGGCGACGGGGAGCCCTAAGGGTGTTTCTTCAGGAGTCCCAGGTTCCAGAGTCCCATTTCTAAATATTGTTATAGGCTCATCCGAAACTCGCGGGAGCCCTGACGCCACAACCTTGGGGAAGAATGGCCTAAATAGGCCGGGAAGGGAAAATGCGGTGAGGAGCCGGGGCTGGGTGGGCGTTATTTCTGGCGTCCTGGAACCCAAGTCAGGGTGCAGGGCCCTGCGCTCGGGGAGGCGCCGTCCTCGGAACCCGGTCGGGAAAGAGCGACAGCCCAGCACTCAGGCCGCTGACCACGACGCAGCGGCGAGCTGGAGGCCCAAACCAGCCCACCGTACCGCCCTCGGGCTGCTGCTCCGCCTCTCGCACCCGGCCTGCGGCTTCCGAGCGCCGACCAACGAGAAGAGCGGCGGCTAGAGCGGCTGGGGGGGGGCGGGGCAGATGGGGCCAGATGGACGTGAGAGATGGGCGGGGCTGGGAGGAGGTGGGTCTCAGCTTGGGATGGGACGCGCAAGTCCATGGTTTGCGAGGAGGGAAGGGGCTCGAGGAAGGAGCGGTGAAGGGAGGGCCGGTGAGGTGGGGTTGAAGGAAGGGGCGGTGAGGGGAGGAGGCGGAGGAAGGGGCGGTGAGGGGAGGGGCTTTATGGGCGGGGCTGAGGAGGGGCGGGGGCGGGGCTGAGGGGCGGGGGGCGGGGCCTGGAAAGGGCCGAGGACGGGCCTTGAGGGGAGGGGCCGAGCAGGAGGTTCGCGGATAGGGAGGTTGGATGCTTGCGGATAGCAGCCTCTGAGGGTTGGCGCCGCGCGCGGTCCTCCGCCGAGGACTGGTAGGGATGCTGGAAGAGGGTGCGGGGCTGCGCCGAGGGGGCGGCCGCCGGAGCATGCGCGCGGGCTCTGCCGCGGGCGGGCGCGGTGTCGGCGCGGGGACGCGGGGCGGCGTGAAGCCGGGCCCTCTGCCGCCCCGCGCTCCCATGTACGCCTTCTACTCGCTGCTCATCTACATCTTCTACAGTCTCTTCCGCAGGGATGGCGGGGCCGCGGCGGCCGCCGACGCTGAAAACCCCGCCCAGGTGAGCGGGGGAGCGCTCAGCTCGGCCGGCTACCTTCTTCCCGAGAACGGTTCGCAGGTCCCAGGGCGTTGACGCGGGGGAGGGCCCGTACCGAAGACCCCGTCTCTGGTGTTGGAGGCTGAGAGACTGGAGCCAGCCACCGGGCTAAGTCCCCGGAGGCAGGGACCCCACGGGCTGCCTGGCCTCTCCTCAGGGCCTCTCCCCCGCTGCCTCCCTAGAGCGCCCGCTGTAAGCCCGGGAGTCGCCGCCGCGCCTACCAGCCATCCGCTGAGCTGTGGACCGAGCTGACCGGCCTGGTCGGTACGTACTGTTGGTGCATCGGGAACGCTGCTGAGAGATACAGGGAGGGACCTGGCAGGCGCCGGCTGGTGGCCTGGCGTCCGACACAAGACCCAGCGCGCCTCCCCATCCTGCTTCCTGGCCTCGCAGGCTCTTCGGAGGCCGAGGATGGGTCGGGAGAGGGAGCCGAGCGCTGTCCGGCAGAGGTCTCTCTGGAAGAGGCTCTCGTGCGTCTTGCCGAGTTCCTCTCAGTCCAGCTGGGGGCGGAAGAGAGCTTTGGGACTCCTTCTGACCTGAGCAAGGTGAGCAGTTGAAACTCTTCCAGCTACCTGTTCTGCTTCCCCAGGTCCTCTGATCACCATCCATCCCTGTTTTCCCTACACCCGGCCCCCATTCTTCTCCACTTTGATACCTGTTTCTTTCCCAGCCCGGTGATGTTCCCCCACTGTTGACAGTGACTGGTCAACTCTTGGCTCTCCTGGCATGGATTCGAAGTCCCAGGGGCAGGCAGGCCCTGTCCCAGGGGACGCAGCCTGTCTCAGGGGTGCAGCACCCTCCTCCTGCTGGTGCGTAAGGAGTAGTGAGCTGAAGAGGGAGTCTGTCCAGGGGTTGACGCCCCCCAGAACCCGAGCGGCCAGATGTGAGGTGCCCTCTTTCAGGCCACAGAGCTCTTCTGTTCTAATTGGATCCACCCCACCCCAGGATCCCCATTGCAAGAAGAAAGCCCTTCCCTTTCACCAAGGGGCGAGGCCCAGGGACAGCAGCCTCCTCAGCTGGAGGAGGACCAGAGGGCTTGGCAGCGGCTGGAACAGCTCATCCTTGGACAGGTGAGGAGTCCAGAGCAGCTGGGACCTGGGCATCTGGGAAGGGCTGGGAGTCTGGGAGGGGACTGGAAGGTGGTGTTCCACCCTGTGTCCCTCCCTCCTTTCCAGCTGGAAGAGCTGAAGCAGCAGCTGGAACATCAGGAGGAGGAGCTGGGTCAGCTGCGCCTGGGAGTGGTGAGGCTGCTGGATGGGGGCTGGACGAAGGACCCAAGAGGGTACCAGCCTCCAGGTGAGTCCTGAGGGCTTCCTTCTCTCCCAGGGAGCAACAGACTCAGAGAAAAGGGTTCAGCATCTGACTCTGGAGAACAAAGCGCTGAAACAGAGCTTGAGCCTTACTCGGGACCTCCTGCTGCACTGGGGCCCTGCCCCCCACACCAGGGCCCCCCAGGTATCCTGCTTCTCAGCTGCGACCATCCCTGTAGCCTGGGGCTCCCACACAACTCGTCTCCAGCAGCACTGCCCGTGATTTCTCAGGACTCACGCTCTGACCCTTCAGACCTGGGCCCAGACTGTGGGCAGCAAGTGCACGGCAGCCCTGTTCAGGAATAGGACGCTGGGACCTTCCTGGTGCTCCTGGGGCTGAGCCTCTGCACTCCTCATGCAGGAGGCCCGGTTCCATCCCTGGGCAGGGAATTAGATCCCACGTGCCTCAACTAAGAGTTTGAATGCTGCAACTGAAGATCCCACACAGCCTAATAAATGCTTTTTAAAAAGGGGTGGGGGGTGGGGTGGTGGGACTTGAGAATCCCCTCAGTTCACTCCAAGGCTCCTCCCAGTGGCTGACCCCAGGGGAGCAGAAGGACTTGGGGAAAGGACCCATGCATGGAATTGGGAGGCACGGATGTGTGACCAATTTTACAACCCTCTCAACTTTCTCATCTGTAAAATGGGGCAGCTGGAATGCACCCCCTTGCACCTCCCACTCCCCTTGCAGGAGGAGGCAGAAGCCCTGCTGGAGCTCCGGAGGCGGCTTCAAGAAGCCCAAGACACCACAGAAGCTCTCCGAGTCCAGGTGGGCACTGGGCCCAGGGGCTGGGAAGTCTGGGGCTCTGGGAAGGGGCTGTCTGAGGCAGAGCCTGGTAAGTGCCTGTTTCCTCAGTGACAGGGGTGGGGTTGGGTGGGGGCAGCTAGGGGTGCAGGAGGTGCAGCTGCAGGGCCTTCAGGGGGCCCTCCGGCAGCTCCAGCAGGAGACTGAGCAGAACTGCAGGAGGGAGCTGCAGCAGATGCGAGGGCAGCTGGCAGGTAAGCTCCGGGGCTGTGGAGCTCATGGCGAGGTGTGGCGTCTGGCCTCCCCTCACCATAGCCTCCCCCGCAGGACTTCATGCTCGCATGGCCAGCTTGCGTCAGGGCTGTGGGGACCTCCGGGGACTCGTCAGCACCTTTACCCAGAGCTGCCAGGGTTCTCTGAGTGAAGCCCAGGGACAGGTCAGGACCGCTTGCTCCCTCCCTCGCACTTGCTCTCTGGCAGCCTTTTCACTGGCCTTCCCTTGGGGAGCCCCTGTCCCCGCCTCCTTTCCACTCCCAGGGTGTTGTCTGCTCTGATGGAGACCAGGGGCTCTGGAGCCAGACTGTGTCCTGTGCAGACTGGGGTGACAGTGGATGTCTCACACGGTTGCCAGGAGCCACCATTCTCCTCAGGTCCCTGAGCTCCATCCCAGGTCACTGAGAGATCACTCCCGCCCCCTGGGGCCTGAAGCCACAGAAAGCGGTAGATCACCGCAGCTGGGCTGCGTAGTAGATCCTGCCCTCAGCACAGCATCCCCCAGCTGTTTCCACTGCCTCCCCTCCCTGTGCCGGCCCCTCCCTCACGTCTCTGTCCCCCCAGGTTTCCTGGGCTCTAGGGGCACTGTCAGCTGACGGGGCTGGGAGTCAACTCGCAGAGGCGCGGCAGGGGCCTCTGCCTGGATGCTCAGGGCGGCTGCTGGAGCTCAAGGGTACAGCAGGTTTGGGGAGCAAAGGGCTGGAGTGGCAGAGGTTGGGGACGTGGAGGCTCTTCACACTTCAGGACCTAGGAGGCAGCTCTGGACCTGATCTCCACCCCAGGAAACATCCGTGTGCTGTGTCGGCTGAGGCCAGGGACACCCTCCAGCCTGGTGAGCTTAGAGCCCGGCCCGGGTGGCACTGTTACCACCTGCTATCGAGGGCACCAGCGTCGCTTCCGCCTAGACTGGGTCTTCCCTCCGCACGCCAGCCAAGAGGAGGTGATGCTCCACCCTTGGATCTGTGTTGACTGTCTCTCAGATCCCCTGGAGTCCTGAGGAGGCGCCTGTCTGTCCGCCCTCCTAGGAGAGAGGGTGGCTGGACTCCAGCAAGGAAGGGAGGGAGCCGGGGGGCCTAGGAGCAGGGCTGGCATCCTAGCTGGGCACTTGCTTTCCTCCCAGGGTTTTTCCTTTGCATCTGGCCACCAAGCTCTTGGGGCTTCCCTGGTGGCTCAGACGGTAAAGAGTCTGCCTGCAGTGAGGGAGACCCGGGTTCGATTCCTGGGTTGGGAAGATCCCCTAGAGAAAGAAATGGCAATTCACTTCAGCACTTTTGCCTGGAAAATCCCACGGACAGGGGAGCCTGATAGGCTACAGTCCACGGGGTCACAAAGAGTTGGACACGACTGAGTGACTTCACTTTCACCAAGCTCTTGCAGGCCGGGGAAGACAAATTATGGCTTAAAGGAAGATTAACATTTTCAAAAGTAACTTTGTGCCAGGAGAGCATGCTTGAGGTGACAGTCCCGCAGGGCTGCAGGGCCCGGCTGGGGCCCTGCTGTGCCCGGGGACCTCTGTCCCCCAGGCTTCTCTGGCTGTCCACTCCCCTGGCCCAGCGTTCAGACTGACCCGCTCTGAGAGGGGTACCCCTCCTTGCTTTGTGGTTGGGGGAGTGGGGAGCACAGGTGAGCTTCCAGCACCTGAGCTCTCCCAATGCCCTGCTCAGATGCTGCCCTCCTCCCCTTTGCTGCCAGACCCAGGGAGCTGGAAAGCAGAGGCTTAAGTCCCAGCGCCCGCCACCTTGCTTCCCACACACCCTCTCCAGTGCGCACACACTGTGCAGCTGGAGCTTCCCTAGCTCAGGAACAAGGCTGAGAGCTGGGAGGGTGAGGTGAGAGGCAGAGCTGTCAGAGATCAGACTGTGGTGGCCTCACAGGGACAGACTGGTGAGAGTGCCTGGCAGGTGGCCAGGGCTCCCTCTTTCACTTTCGGGGTCCCCACAGCTGTTTGCCACCTACCTCCATTTACCCCCACACCACCCCTACCCTGTCTTCAGCCTCCATGCCCGCTGCAGCCCTGGATAGGGGCCCCTTTGTGCATTGTCTTCCAGGTGGACAGGGCCCTCCAGTTCTAGAGGAAAGAGTTAAAGGCATCTGGCACTGAGCCCCCATCTCTGCAGGAGCACCTCCAGTGCTCCTTTCTAGCCACGGAGTCTGAGCCACCTCACTGGCTATTCTGGGTTCTGCTTTAGTGTCTGGCAATCAACATTTCAGACAGCACTGGCTCCCTACTCAGTTAGGCTTTCATGCCTCTGGGCATGGAAGCTGACCTTGTCATTGCTCAGGAGGCTGCTGCTGGTGTCCAGCTGTGAGCAGGATGCCAAGTCCCAGCTCCATGTCCCCTTCACCTGCTTCTGTGCACCTGCCCAGGGACGGCTTCAGGATCCTGGCTGCTGCCACCCCCCAGCCATGGGCCCTCTGGGTTCATCCTTCATGTGGCACGTGCTGCACTAGCCCTCTTTCCTCGTTATCACTTAATCCTCACAACAGGTGCCACTACAGTCCCCACCTTGCAGAGGAAAAGATGAGTGATTTGCCTCCAATCCCACCTGGGGTTTGAACCTGGCCATCGAGCCCAGGGTCTGGACCCTTGACTGCTACACCCCCAAGTCTCCCAAGCAGTCAGTCATCAGGACTCTATTACTCTGTTCCCGCTATTTGTCATGTTCCTTCCCTCTTTGGCTGGCAAATTCTTGCAAATGCCACCTTGTCCAGGGAGCCTCCTCTGTCTGTTGGGAGATCCTCGCTTCCCCTACGTTCCCCTAAAGCCAGTCTCCTCCCAGGGGAATCAAGTTATGGTCAAGTTCTCTTACCTCAGGCTTAGGGCCCTTCCAAACCCCTTGCACCCCTAGGTCTTCAGGGAGCTGGAGTCTGCTGTGCTGTCCTGCCTCGGGGGCTACAGTGTCTGCATTTTCACCTACGGTCAGACAGGGACGGGGAAGACCTACAGCATGGAGGTGGGAAAGGATGCAGTTGGGGAGCTCCGGAGCCAGGGGCTGGGATGTGAGCTTGCTGAGGCACCCCATGCCATCCCCAGGGGCCGCCTGAGGACCCGGGCATCGCTCCTAGGGCACTGCAGTCACTGTTCCAGGAGATGGGCACAGGCGGGCAGCACCGTGTAACCCTCAGCATGGTGGAGATCTACAACGAGGCTGTCAGGTCAGGGGCACCTGGTGCCTCCTGCCTTGCCCCCAGCCCCAACCTCTTCTGTCTCCACCCCCCAGAACCCCCAACGGAGCCCTGCCCTTTTTCACCAGGGACCTCCTTGCCCCAGGGCCTCCCCAGCGCCTGGCAGTGAGGCAGGGCCCAGCAGGCCAGGGGGGAATCCAGGTGGCTGGCCTCACCCACTGGGACGTGCCCAACCTGGAGTCTCTGCACCAGGTGAGGCTGCCCAGTGGGGCCCTGCAGTCCTCCAAGCCCCCGCCCTGTACCCGCACCGGGGGCGCGGGACCCGCTACAGGCCAGCCCTTGTCCGCCCGTCCTGCAGATGCTGAGCCTGGGGAGGAGCAACCGGGCCACCGCTGCCACCGCCATGAACCAGCGCAGCTCTCGCTCGCACGCCCTGGTCACGCTGACACTGCGCACAGCGTCCCCATCGCGCGGTCCCGGCACCGCAGGTACCTCGGCGCCTGAGCCCTGCGGGGGCCTCGCTGCACCCACGCCGGGCCTCCGTCCACGCCGGGCTCGCTCGCTCCTGCAGGCACGCTACACCTCGTCGACCTGGCGGGGTCCGAGCGCGCCTGGAAGGCGGGGACGGCCGGAACGTCGCAGGAAGACCGGGACGGCGCCCAGCGTCTACGGGAGGCTCGGACCATCAACCGCTCGCTGCTGGCACTGGGAGGCGTGATGGCCGCGCTGCGGGCCCGCCGGCCCCACGTGCCCTTCCGCGACTCGCAGCTCACGCGCCTGCTGCAGCCGGCGCTGGGTCCAGGCGCCACGGTGGTGCTGCTCCTGCAGGTGGGCGGGACGGCCGGCGGGGAGGGTGGTCATTTGCATGCCAGGCACCGCCCACCAGGGCACGCCCACCAGCGCGGCTACCCGCAGATCTCCACGCGGCCCGAGGATCTCGGCGAGACAGTGTGCTCGCTCAAGTTCGCCGAGCGTGTGGGCCGAGTGGAGCTGGGGCCGGCCAGGCCCCGCAGGGCCCCCCGCTCCGGGACGCCCTCCTCCCTGAGCACCGACACACCACTCTCCGGGACCCCCTGCACCCCGACGCCGTCGCCCGGCAGCCCTCCAAGCCCCGGCCTAGACAGCGGCTCCAGCTCGGCCCTGGCACCACCAGAGGACCTGCCTTCCTAGTCCTGCCCAAGGAGCCTGGGTCACATCTCTGCGGGCAGAGGCAGCAAAATCCCTATTCCCTCATGACTTCCTTGACCTCTGGGGGCCGCTGCCCCCCAGACTGCCAGAACCCACCCTCCTCTCCCACCCTGAAGGAGTGCTCCGCCTGGGGTAATTATCACACTACCCCCCCCCCCCGCCCCCCTTATCACCATCTGCTGTTATCGTAGCGCACAGCAGGGGATCCCAGGGCCGCAGAGGCAGACCGCGGCCAAGTGGTCACCAGAGTCACTATCCCATCAGACTTGCGTTGAAATGTTTTCTATTCCTTTACTGTTACCGCCCCACCTCCATCACCAAAGCCAAGTAGGGTCTCCATTCTCAATCCCCTTCCCCCCCAAGGTGCTTCCTCTTTCCCAGGCAACAGCTGAGGGAGGACAGGGCTTTAGGCTGGAGCCCCATTAGGTTTTCCCTCCCCCAGCCGGAGCCAGGGAGGGGAGGTGACAGCTGGTGATGGATGGACAGATGGACGGAGAGCTGGAGAAGGTGGGACCAGGAAGGGGAAAGGAAGGGCTACTCCAGGCAGAGCCCTGCTCCATCCAGCCTTGCCTCTAGGGGTAGGAGAGGTACAACTAACCATCGGGCCGGGTGATGCCCTGCTGGGCCATAGCTCTTCTGGGGCAGCCAATAAACATGTGGACTCTCAGCGTGGCTGGTGCCTCTGTCTCAGGCTGCCAGAGTCACACAGACGTTGGTTTCTCCTCAACAAGCCTAAGGGTGGCAGAGGAAAGCAGTCCCTGCCCTGGGAGCATCACAGGCCATACCAGGAGAGTAGCCAGCCTGGGGTGGGGGTAGCCAGGTCTCGGGGGTGGCTAACCCACACGTCATAGATGCTTTTGTTGGGTGGCACCCCCTGGAAGAGAGTATCTAGATCCCAGAGCAGCCTTGTGGGGCCATGGGTTTCAGGGGCCACCCCCCAATAGCCTGTGCTGGTGGAGGGAGGGCACCGGGGGCAGGAGGTGGGTGGCAGTGGGGCCAAAGGCATCACCACATTGGGAGTGTAAATGGGCAAGTAGGAGGTGGGCAGCTGCCCCCACAGCGAGGCCCTGTGACCTCCACCAGAGAGAACCCCGGGGTCTGGGGTGCCCTGCAGTAAGTGGAGAGGCCAGGCCCTGGGCTCAGGGGACAGGACGGAGGGCTTGCTGTTTTCCCCCTGGGAAGTCTTCCCCTCTGCCCTGATGGGCCTTGGGAGGGGGCAGACGGGCCACAAAGGCTTCTCAGAGGGCGGGGGTGCAGCAGGCACCTCTCCCTCCCCTGAGCGCTGTGAGCCTGACCGTCTGGGGCTGCTCCGCGGCGTCTCCTCCCCGGAGTCCCCTAGCAGAGACTTGATGCTGAAGCCCTCGCAGGGCGGCGACTGGGGACTGGGCGGCTGGTAGGGCCGGCCGTGCAGCACGTAGGGGCCGAGGTCCTTGGCGAAGGCTCCCCTCGCGCCCCTGCTCTGCCAGCGCCGGCACAGGGCCGTGTTCTGCAGCCGCAGCGCTTCGGCCGGGATCAGGCTCACGTCGACCGCCCAGAAGTTGCCCTTGGCCTGGGGCTTCGCGGGATCCTTGGGCACCTGGTGGGGGAGGGGAGCAGGCTTGGGTGGGGCCGCACGACCCCGGATATCAGGATTTCCGCCGGCGTCCGGCTCCCAGGCTCCGACCCTCGCCCTGCCCTACCTTGCGGAAGCACCGGTTGGAGGAGAGGTTGTGGCGGATGGAGTCTTTCCAGCCTTCGTAATCGTCCCTGAAGAAGGGGAACGCGGCCTGGACCTGACGGATGATCTGAAACCATCGGGTGGGCGGTGGGCGCCGTGAGCCAGGGCGCGCGGGCGGGGGCAACGCTGTCCCTCTCCTCGCCACTGCGTGGCCTGCCTCGCCAGGAAGGGGTCTACCCGAGCACTTTAGCTCTCTCCCTGGGTGCCCAGGCCGGGACTGGCCCCCCTGGTATGGCTGGGGACGGCCAGGTCGGGGTGGAGGCCGGAGCCTGGGCCTCAGGCCATTGGAGGACGCGTAGGGACACAGGTCCGATCACCGAGTGCGAGGGAGAGCGGGCGGGGGTCCTCTCACCTGGGCCAGCTTCAGCCTGCGGGAGGGTGCAGCCTGGATCACAAGGGCGATCATGGCCAAGTAGGTGTAGGGGGGCTTGTCATGCCGCAGGTATCTCTTCTTCCTCCTCTTGGGGGGCTGGGAGGGCGAATCCCCCTCAGGGAGCCCCAGGCCGGGGTTGCTGCAGGGCCCCATGCAGGGGAAGCAGGAAACGTGGGCAGGGGCCCAGCCGGGCAGTGGGCGCTGGGCACGGGGTAGTGTGGTAGTGTGGGGAGGTAGAGCTGGGACCTGAGGCCAGGCGGGGGCTGGCGGGCCAAGCCCTTTATCATTCGGATGGAAGGGGGAGGGGAGGGGAGGCAGAAATACGCGATGGGGGAGGGGAGCGTGCTGAGGGCAGCCACAATTAGCAGGTTTCGGTTAATCTGGAAGGGAGGGAAAGGGCAGGGAAGATTCCAGTGGGGGCTGTGGCCGGCCACCCAGGCCCCATTCCTCACCCCTGGGCTGCCTTGGGCACCCCCCTAGAGCTGGAAAGAAAAGTCTGTGGAAGGGGCTTATGACACACACTTTATCCCACCCAGATCTCAGGCTCACATTTAACAGAGGAGTGATTGGTCCAAGATGAGCTGCCAAGAAGGGGTGGGTCCTGCCCAGAGTTCAAGGCCAAGCAGCTAGCAGGACTTGGATGGTGGTCTGGGAGGGCTTCCTGGAGGAAACCTCATAAATAAGAGACAGATACAGTTGACTCAAGGGATTTTCCCACAGGCTGCTGCAGGGCCCCAGGGGGCTCCCCAGGTCCTGGAGGCCACTTTCCCTCCCTTCTTGGTGCTGGTCAACAGTAGGTCCTCACTGTGCACTCACTCTGCACCTTAGTGGCCCTGGGACAGCTGGACCTCCATGGCCTGAGAGAACTTCCTGGAAGCACGTTTGTCTTTCTACCCCTCTTCTGGGCCTGTGGGTCCAGATCCTTTGGAAGTTTTCCATTGGAGGAGGTCAATTGGTCCTCTGGGGCACTCAGGCAGTGCCCCTGGGTGGGTGTGCGTGGAGAAGCAGGCCTTCTAGCCGTATGGGTTTACTGGCTACATCTTGGGGCCATGCCTTGAGAATACATCCCTGTGGATCATGGTCCCTACCCAGGGGAGCCTGGGAGGACCACTTGGCATCACCCTGGGCAGGAGTGAGGACAGCTGTGTTATGTGTGGGTACACAGGACTTCCCAGTGCCCTGTAGCTTACTCTAGAAGGAGGGAGATGCTCCCCAGGCTGGCGGGGTCTGGCCTGAGTGGAGAAGGGGCACTCTGGGACGGGTGGAGGGTGAGCCCCATGAAGCCTGTGGTGCCAGCACCCCCTGCTCAGGCCTGGCTAGAGCCTCTAAGTGCTTTAGCAGACACAGGGCCTGGCCCAAAGGTGTGGCCCTGGAAAAGTGTGTTTGGCAGCAACCCTGAGACATGGTTCTCCTGGTCCCAGACCCTTCTGTCCCCTCACCTCCTCCCTGGCCCGATCTGTGGCTCTGCCTCTCAAGTGCTCTGTAGCTGTGTACCCTGCTCTGTATGCTACCCCAAAGCCTGGTCCCCCCCGCCCATGAGGACTGGGCAAGTTTGCACAAGGGATTTATCAGGCCCAGGACACCAGCAGTGGTGGGGTGTTGCTATTAGAACCCCCAGACCCGAGGGAAGCCATGAAAGCACAGGGACACACTTTGTATCACTTTACTCAAGATTTTTCTCGGGCAGCAGCAGCACTCCCCCTGCCCAGTCCGCCCCCAATTATACCCTTAGAGGGCTGAAAATCTGGAGCAGACAGTGGATGTGCGGCTCTCACTGAGGTGCTGAGAGAAGGGATGGGTGATGGGTGCTCTGGAGGAGGAAGCCTGGGGCTGAGATGATGTTGTTGGGGTGCTACATTGCTACCTCCATTATCAGATTCTTCATATTTCATCTGGCTTCCTCTGGACTCCCATGTCACTTCTTCAAGTCCTGTTCGTTTCCAGGGCTCTAGCTGAGAGGTTCTTGTGTCCCCTAGCCCAGTTCAGTTATTGAGAGGTCTTTTTCTCCAACAGGTCTAAGGCACCGCTTTTCCTCCACTGTCCCTTCCTTGCTTCCAGGATAAAGCCCAGCTCTTGGTTTGGCGTTCAAGGTTCCTCACGTCCTGACTACTCATCGGTGACTGTACATACCCCACAGAGCGGGCCCCACCCTCCTAAACCACCACCTCAACTGTTCCCACCTTGGCGCATGCTCTCCCCCAGTAATGCCCCTGCTTTGTCGAGTGAACTCGGACCCTTCCTTAAAAGATCAGCCTAATCAGACGACCTCCCTCCTGGTAAACTTGTGACTACTTGCGCTTCTCGCCCCGGCAGGCCCTCCCTTTGCCAGCAGGCCATCACTGCCCCCTGCCCACGCGGCGGTCCGCAACCTCCTCAGTAGCTCTGGGCGAGCCCCGCCCCCGCGCGGCGGTTTCCGGTCCTGGGGCGCTCAGGCCGGAAGTTTCGCGTTGCCATGGCAAGGGCCGGGCGCGGGCCCGCCCCCGTGGCGCCGGGAGGAGCGCGGGGCAGACGGACCCGCGGACCGGCTCCGATCGGCTGCGAAGTGGCTGCTGGCGCGAGGCGGAAGGTGAGGAGCGGACTTCCGGGGCCTGCAGGCTGGCGGGTAGACCGGGAGGCTGGGATCCTGGCGGGAGGCCGCCCAGGCCTCGCTCCGCGCGGGTGTTGAGGGTCGGGAAGGCTCCAGGAGTGGCGGCCGTCAAGGCCGGGCCGGGGCGCTGTTCGCGGCTGAGCCGAATGCGGGGTTATTTTCAGCCGTGTAACCTGTTGGCCAGGTAGGCAGCACCGGAGTTACCTCCGTTTCAGCTGAGGACATTCGGGCCTGCAGAGAAGGTACTTGCCAGGCTTCGTGTGTGCTTTGGACCGAGGCCAGAGGAAAAACCTGAACCTTCTGTGCCAAATTCTTTAACTTCCAGGGATTCTAGTGACCTCCTTGTGGGGATCCTGGGCTCCAGCCCACCGATGGGTGTCCGGGCTGGAATAGCCATCGCTGTGCGGCGAGCGCCGGCCCCCGCGGCTTCGGAGGCGCACGGGCCTGGGCGGGAAGGTCCACGCCGGCGGAGCCCCTCCCTGTCCTGCAGTGGAGGCTGAGGCTACTGTGGGGTTAGTTTCCGTGGGTGCGGAGGCGTTCCAGGTGTCGGGGAGCGGGAGCCAGGGCCGAGCTCTGGCTAGCCCTTCCCAGAACTCTGGGCCTTCCTTTCTCTACCCCGTCCTTAGCTTGGGGGTGGAGTGGGGGCCCGCACTGCTCAGCCCCTCTGCTCCCCGGGATGCTCCCTAGCGATGCTGGGGGCTCTCCCTGAGAGAGCTGTGAAGGAAGGACTTCTGTGTCCCTGGCTGGCCTCCTGGCTTACTTCAGGGGCAGCCAGAGTCGCCTTATGGGCGGATGGCTCCCTGACGGATCCTCGACCGTGCTGGCCCCGCGATCCTTGCCAGGGGGGCGTGTGGCGCTCTGAGCACCCAGCTCCCTGCCTGCCTCCGCTGTGCCGGTGACTTTTGCTTAGAGCTGGGATGGAGCAGCATCAGCAGGCCTATCTTTCCTTCCTTGTGGGCTCTCCGCGGACCTGCCCTGGCTTCATTCCTCACCTCCCTGGATTCTGCTCTCCCAGAAGGTTCCTGGGCTGGCAGGCGCCCAGCAAGAGGCCCTGGTACCTGTGGGCTCCACGTTGGTGTCTGTGTTCTAGGGATTTCTGAATCTCACTGCGTTCAGCTTTGGAACTTCAGTCTCAGATGAGCCTGTGGTGACCCAGCACAGCACCTGCACCCCAAGAGTTCCCCACTCCAGTGCCTCTGTCCCGGTCCACCTGTTAGCCAAAGCAAGATGTCTGGGTGGTAGTGTCTTCTCTCAGACTTGCTCCTCAGTTGCCTAGATCCTGGCTGTGCTGTCCATCTCTCGTACCAGCAGCCTGCACCTCCTTCTGGGATGGGAGCCTTTGCTCCTGGCCACTCTTCTGGGCTCCGACTCAGCACTTTGACTCCACCCTTCTCACCATAGGCAGAGTGATGGGTTCGAAATGCAGATCTGATCCTTGTCCCTCCTGAACATCCTTCCTCAGAGACTGCAGGACGACATGCCTGTCTTTGCACACTGGCCCCCCTCCTCTGTCCCCGCCCCACTCCTGAGCACCTTGCCATGTGTGTCGGGCCTCCACCCTCCTGAACCCCTGCAGTAGTGGTGGAGGAGGCGAGGAGGGGAGAGAGTGAGCCTCTGCCTCCCTTTCCAAGCTCTGTGTCTGCCAGCACATCAGACTGAGAAAAAAGGACAGAGGGACAGTCAAGTCTAATTCCACAGACGCCTGGGATGGCGGGCTGGGGAGGAGGAGGCTCTCGGCTGCTGGGCCCCGTGCTGGCTGTGTGGTGAGGCCCGATGGCAGACAGCGAGTCTGGGCTGCGTGCTTCCTGGGCGGCTGTGACAGACACAGATTGCCGGGACTGCCTGAGACCTTGGTCATTCTTTGATCTGATCACTGCTGTTGGGTGGGTTTTGTGTGGGGTGCTTTGTAAGACTCACCCCCACCCACCCCCAGAACCTCCTCCTGTTTTGGAAGGACAAGCAGGTGAGCCCTGGGAGCCTCCAGGACTCAGGTGAAGCTCCTGCAGACCCTTCTTACCGTCTGGGAGGTCTGGATGGCCCTTCTGCACTGGCAGGGCACGTGGCCAGCCTCGCCGTGGCCACAGGCTTCCTGCGTTTGCTCCGGGTTGCACTCAGGGCGCGTGGGCACTATATGTGTCACCATCGCAGGCTCTGCATCCCAGTGCCAAGCCCAGCCCTGGCACAGCTGCACTCACAGCTGAGTGACAGTTCATCCACCCAGCGGCTCAGTCCTGGGCTGGGCTTCACCTGCGTCTGCTTCCACGCCGTCCCTCAGTGTCGGGAACCCATCAGCTCCTGCGGTCATGGGTACTTCCTGCAGGTCAGGCCCGGGGCTCAGGGAAGAAAACAGTGACTAGTGCAACGATGGAAGCGGGGTGAAGACGCAGCAGAGTGATGGGTTGACTTCAGGGGACCTGAGGAGGCAACGTTTAAGCTGGGATCTGAGCTGCAGGAAGGAAGGAGCTATGCTGAGATCTTGTGAAGAACTTTCCAGACAGAAGGCATAGCTGACAGAAAGGGGCACGACGATGAGGTGGCAGATCGGGGTCGGCAGAGCTTTTCTGTGAAGGGCCAGAGAGTCAGTGTTTCAGGCTTTGCAGCCCACGTGATCCCTGTGGCAGCTATTATGCCGTTTTGTGGAAGGGCAGCCACAGACAATATGCGAGTGAATGTGCTCTGTTTCCACAAAACTTTACTGACAGACCCTGAAACTTGAATTTCACGTAATACTCATGTGTCACCAAATATTCTTTTTCTTTTAATGTCTTTGCCAATCATTAAGGTCAAAACCATTTTCAGCTCATGGGCCATACCAAAACAGACAGTGGGTCAGTTTGCCAGCCCCTGTGCCAGACACCAAAGAGTGCTGTGTCTTAGTTCATTGAATCCTCATAAGAACCTTATAAAGAAGGTACTATTATTCCATTTACAGATGAGAAAACTGATTTCCTCAGAGGTCAAGAAACTTGACCAGTGCCCTCAGCTCCTGGCACTTTAAACCCAGAGTGTGGTTCCCGAGCTCAGCTTCCAGCCTCTGTGGTATGGAGCCGAGGTCCCTGAGGTGCAGGAAGCAGGCCAGTGCTGAGTGGGTAGTGGAGAGGTGTGGGAGGAGACAAGGCCAGGAGGGGCCCGATCACCAGAGTTAGAGGCCAGGGGAAGACTTAGGTTGTATACTTATATTTTTTTACACCCAACTTTATTGAGGTGTAGTTTACATATAATAAAAGGCACCTATATAAAATAATTTGGTGGGTTTTGATAGATGTATGCTCCTTGTAAACGCCACCACAATCCAGACACAGAGCATCTCCCTCATCCCTGAAAGTCCCTTTCCCTGCGCTCAGTCCACGGTCCTCCCTGCCCCAGGCAACCACTGATCTGCTTTTGTTATTATAGATTCATTGTCCCTCTTTTCTTTTCCTAGAATTTCACATAAGTGGACGGATACAGGATGAACACTTTTGTGTCTTACTTCCTTTCGCCAGACAGAACGTTTTGGAAATTCAGATTGCTGCACGTCTCCATAGTTCATTGTTTTTCTTGCTGGGGGGTTTGGTATTCCATTGTATAGGTACACTGTTTACTCCATACACACACCTGTTGATGGACATTTCGGTTCCTTCCAGTTTTTGGCTATTGTGAATAAAACTGCTGTGAATATTCATGTTTACCAGTCTTTGTATGGACATACACTTCATTTCTCTTGGGTTGAAATGACAGAAATGATGGTTGAAGTGCGTACTTGTATTTCACTCTATACAAAAAATGCCAAAACTATTTTCTAAAATGGGAAGTCATATCACATTCCCAATTGTTCTGTGTCTTTTAGTCATTCTTCGGAAGTTTAGCCCTTCATGTGAGTGTTGATGGCTTGTTGTGCCTTGAGTTGGCATTTCCTAATGATGAATGGTGTTGCACACCTTTTCATTTGCCTGCTCAGCCATTTGTATATCTTATTTTGTGACGTGTCCAGATCTTTTACCCATAAAAAATGGGTTGTCTCATCAAGCTCTAAGAATTCCTTGTATGATTAGGGTGCTAGTCCTTTGCCAGATACAAGTATTGAAAAAATGTCCTCAGTCTCTGGCTTGGCTTTTAATTTTGTCACCAGTGTCTTAAACAGACGGATACTTATAATTTTGATGAAGTTCAGTTTGTCATTTTTTCTTTATGGTTTATGCTTTCTTTAATGGTCAAGAGGTCAGGGGTCATTGTTTTCCTTGGATATCTGGGCATTCCAACACCATTTTGAAAGGGCACCCTCTCCCCATTGTGTTGCCTTAACTCCATTGCTGACAGTATGTGTGGGTGGACTTCTGGATTCTCTATTCATTGATCTTATTGCTCATATCCTGCAGATTTGATTATATTAGCTTTAAAATAAGTCTTGAGGTCAAGTATAAGTAGTTTTCCAACTTGGTTTTTCTTTTTCAAATCATTTTGGCTCTTCAACATATGATGTTGCTGCTGCTGCTGCTAAGTCGCTTCAGTCGTGTCCGACTCTTAGCAACCCCATGGACTGCAGCCCACCAGGCTCCTCCGTCCATGGGATTTTCCAGGCAGGAGTACTGGAGTGGGGTGCCATTGCCTTCTCCGAAGATATGATGTAGTTCTATGTAAATTTGAAAATTGGTTTGTCAGTTTCTCAAAAAGAGCTTACTGGCATTTTGATTGGGCTTATACAGAAGCTAGGGATCTGTTAGGAGAAGAATTGACATTGTAAGAATGTAGAACATGGTACACATTTCTCCATTTATGTAGGTCTCTGTATTAATTATCTATTGCTGTATATGAAATTATCCTTAAACATTATGACTTAAAACAATGAAGTTTTGTTCTCTCACAGCTGCCGTGGGTCAGGAATTGTACAGTGGTTTGGCTGGGTGGTTCAGGTTGCAGGTCTAGCCCGCCGTGGGGATGCTCCACCAGGCGGCTCCCTGAGGGCGGGCCAGGCTCTTGGCCCCGCCCTTCCGGCCTCTGGGCAGCCTCACCCCCAGGCCCCGGGTCCAGGAGAGAGCCCGCAAGCTGCACTGCCCTCCAGGACCTGGTCCGGAGCTGGTACCTCCTGGTTTCAGGCTTTGTTTCCTTTTGTTCCTTAGAAGTAATTAACTGAGTCCAAGTGAAGTGACTGATTAACTGTGTTCAAGCCGTATCGAGGGGAAGGAGACCAGGCTCTGCCCCCAGCAGCCAGCGTCAGCGTCTGTTCCGTTTGGAGACGCTAATTTTGCAAATGATGTATTTCACATTTTACATGTTCCAATCCTTTGTTACTAGTTCACAGACATAAACTTGATTTTGGCGTACTGTCCTTTGTATCCTGCAACCTTGCTAAATATATTCATTTGTTCGAGTAGCCCCATTATAGATTTCTAAGGATTTTCTACAAATCTTTCTATGTGCCTCCTGCATCTGAGGAGTTATCTTCCTTTCCACCTGTCTGCTCTTTATTTCTTGCCTCCGTGCGCTGCCTGGGGGTTGCAGTGTTGAGTAGGAGGGGCAGGAGTTGATGCTTTTACCTTGTTCTCAGTCTGGTTCCAGACTGAGGGATTTTCCTTTTATTCCTAGTTTCCTAGGGTTTTTTTTTTTTTTAATCATGAATGGAAAAAAAAAATAAAAACAAAAATCATGAATGGATACTGAATTTTTCCAAGTCTTTTTCTGCTTCTATTGATTTGCTTGTTTATTTTAAATAGCAAACTATGGAGTTTCTTTGTGGGAAGGTTTTTAATTAGAAATTTAATTCCTTTAATAGTTATAGGGCTGTTCAGGTTTTCTATTTCTTCTTGACCCCATTTTGATAATTTGTTTCATTCAAATAATTTACCCATTTATCTAAGTCAAACATGGGAATTTTTAAAAAATATATATATAAAGGGCCAAATAGTAAATATTTTAGGCTTTTCAGGCCATATGGTCTCTGTTGTGATTGCTCAGTTCTTTGTGTAACACACAACAGCCACAGACAATACGTGAACAAATGAGGATGGTTTTTTCTAATAAAACTTTATTTACAAAAGAGATGGTAAGCTGATTTGGTCCATAGGCGTAGTTTGTTGATCCCTGAATTAAGTTTATGATTATAAATTGTTCAGAATGTTCCCATTTAGTTGTCTGTAGGATCTGTAGTGATAGCCTGTATTTCTTTTACAATTTTGGTCATTTTTGTCTGCATTTCTTGATCAGTTTAGTGAGAGTCTTATTGATTTTATGAATATTTTCAAAGGAACAACTTTTAGTTTCAGTATTCTCTTCTTTTCTGTTTTCTTTCTTTTTTTTTTTTTTGGTTCACAAGGCATGCGGGATCTTAGTTCCTTGACCAGGGGTTGAATCTGTGGCCTCTGCAGTGGAAGCATGGTGTCCCAACCACTGGACCGCCAGGCAATTCCCCATTTTCTGTTTCATTATTTTTTGTTCTTATTATGAATTCCCTTCACTTACTTTGGGTTGAGTTTTCTCTTTTTTTTTGTAGCTTCTTACTAAGTTGGAAGCTTTGGTCATTGATTTGACCATCCTTGTTATTTATGCATTCAGAATTAGAAGTTTTCTTCTAAACCCTGCTTTGTTTTATTTACTTATCTCTGGTTGCTCTGGGTCTTTCTTGCTGAGCGGGGGCTATTTTCTAGTTGTGGTGTGTGGGCTTCAGGAGTTGCAGCTTGAGGGTTCCAGAGCACAGGCGCAGTAGTCATGGCTTACAGGCTTACTTGCCCCCTGGCATGTGGGATCTTCCTGGACTAGGGACCAAACCTGTGTCCTCTGCATTGGCAGGTGGATTCTTCCACTAAGGAAGTGCTAAACCCTGCTTTAAATGCATCTATTGTATTTGATGCGTTTTCATTTTCATTCAGTTCAAAGTATCTTCTACTTTCCATTTTGATTCCTTCCTTAGCCTGTAGGTTATTTAGAAGTATGCTTTAAAGTTTCCAAATATTTGGGAATTTTTCCAGATATTTTTATGTTATTGAGTTCTAGATTAATTCCATTGTGGTCAGTGAAAATTCTCTATATGCTTTCATTCCGTGTAAACTCACTGAATCTGTGTTGCGTTCCAGCATGTGGTCTGTTTTCTTGAATAATACATTTGCAGTGTTGTGCAGCTATCATCACTCTCAATTTCCAGAACTTTTGAATGACCTGAAACAGAAACTGTCCATTCAACACTATTTCCTTACACCACTTGCCCCAGCCCCTGCTTTCTATGCCTGAATTTACCTATTATATAAAAGGAAATCATACATGTGTCCTTTTATTTGATACATTTCTGACATGTGTCAGGATTTTGTTCCTTTGTATGGCTGAATATTCCATTGTGTTTGTATATGTTGGGGAAGGTGATGGCACCCCACTCCAGTACTCTTGCCTGGAAAATCCCATGGAGGGAGGAGCCTGGTAGGCTGCAGTCCATGGGGTTGCGAAGAGGTGGACCTGACTGAGCGACTTCACTTTCACTTTTCACTTTCATACATTGGAGAAGGAAATGGCAACCCATTCCAGTGTTCTTGCCTGGAGAATCCCAGGGACGGCAGAGCCTGGTGGGCTGCCATCTATGGGGTCGCGCAGAGTCGGACACGACTGAAGCGACTTAGCAGCAGCAGCAGCAGCAGCATGTACCACATCTTATTTCCTCATCTGTCCATTGGCATTGGGCACTGGAGTTGTTTCTGCTTTGTAGCAATTGTGAAGTTTTTCTGTGAACATTGGTGTGCAAATAGCTGAGTCCCGGCCTCCAGTTCTTCTGTTTGTACACCCGGAAGTGGAGCACGCCTTTGGTTTCACACTGCATGGTCGGTGATGTTTTACTCTGCACGCTAGTGCACTGCCCTGTGGCACAGAAGCTGGAGACATGTCAGTCTTTCTGTTTGCAGAGCCAGACACGGTGCACCGGCTGTCCCCTCACGGGACCTGTAGATGAGCAGTCAGGCTTACAGGGTCGGGCACTGTTTCCGGTCTGCTGGAGAGTCTCTGGCCTCAGGCCGCTCCAGACACCTTTCCCTGCGCAGTGGCATGTCTCCCCCTGGCCCCCGTCCGCGGGGCTCCCACCATTCTTCCCTCTCACATCAGGCACCTGTAAACCGATCATTAGCTTTCCCGGGTTCGTGGGGACACGTGTGTGCTCCCATGGCCATCCAGAGCCTGCGCACCCCTTCTTCTCAGGCTAAGCATCCAGTCAGAGAGCAGACCCAGGGTTCCAGTGCTGCCCTCTCCAAAGCCCACTTCCAGTATTCTGGTTTGGACACTGCTGAATTGACAGGCCTTCGTTTCCAGACCACACGGGAATCATGAGGCTGGCATGGCTGTGGGCAGTGGGGCTTCGAGCCTGGAGCCTGGCCGCTGGGAAGGTGTGGTGCTCAGGCCTCTGGAAGCCTCCTCTTAGCTAAGAGAGGGCTGGACTTTTCCCCCTCTGTTCTGTGTGGCTTGTGGGATCTTAGTTCCCCAACCAGGGATGGAATCCAGGCCCTCAGCAGTGAGAGTGGCCAGGGCTGGCGTCTATCCTTGGTTCTCAAAGACTCTTTTGACATGCAGATACCTCCAGTTGCCTAACTTCTTTCATTTGGCCATCTAGACTTCTCACACCTTGCTGTGAGTTGGTCTTTAGATTTACTTAGACGGAAAGGCAATGGAGGAGGGAGCTTTGGGGCTCCCCTGGTTTCTGGTGAGGGACCCTTCCAATTTTCCAGCCCCACAACACTGCTGCTGAGCTTGCAGCCTCTTCCTCACATGGTCCAAATGGCCTCCAGTGCGTGTTCTGGCCCCGGGCCAAGGCAGCTGCCAGCATCACGTGTACACGTGTGCCAGCATCCTGGGTTCATCGTCCCTCCCAGGATAGAGGCTGGGCAGCTGTAGCTAAGCCAAAGGAAATGTCACATTTGTAGGTCACAGCTTTGAAAGGGCTTCACTTTCCTGTGGTTCTACTGCTGAGGGGAGTCTGAGAAAGGACTCAGATCTCATGGGTGGGTCAGAAGGGCAGCTGAGGCCAGAAGGAGTGCAGGACTGTGCGCCCCCAGCAAGAAAGAGGGCTGGGGAGCTAGAGAGGAGACTCATTACAAAGCCACAGTGGGTAAGATATTGTAGGGACCGGTGGGACAGAGTCAGAAGTCTCGATGGGCTCACATGTATGTTGTCATTCTGTCGTTTAGTCGTGTCCGACTCTTTGCGACCCTGTGAACTGCAGCACTCCAGGCTTCCCTGTCCTTTACTGTCTCCCAGAGTTTGCTCAAATTCATGTCCATTGAATCACATATGTGTATAGGAATTTAATTTGTTACCAAAGCGGCACTGCAGAACAACATGGAGAGAAGCAACTTTTAAATAATGGTGTTGGGACAATTGGATATAAATATAGAACAAAAAGGGGCTTCCCTGATGGCTCAGACAGTAAAGAATCTGCCTGCAATGCAGGAGACCTGGGTTCAGTCCCTGAGTCAGGAAGATCCCCTGGAGCAGGGAAGGGCAATCCACTCCAGTATTCTTGCTGGAGAACCCCACAGACAGAGGAGCCTGGTGGCCTACAGCCCATGGGGTTGCAAAGAGTCAGACACGACAGATTGACTAACGCTTTATCACTTTATCAATTTCAAAAATGAAATTGGAGCCTGTCCTAGTTATATATTGATGCCCAACAAATTGCCCCCAAATACAGCACTTCTCTCCCACATCTCAGGCTTGACTGGGGGGAAGAGTCTGTTTCCGGGTGGCTGGCTTCCCCCAGAGTGAGTAGCCTGGAGGAGCACAGGGGTGCAGTCAGGGCGCCTTGCACACTCTGACCATGGTGGGCATTGAGCAAGTGCGGAAGTGCCACCACCCACACTTTAAGTGGGAGGGACTAGGTCTACCTTTTGAAGGGAGGAGTGTCACTTACTTTGCAGGCGTATTTTACAACTCCACAGATTCCCTTCTTCACACCAGACACAAACATTAGCTCCAGGTGGACTGCAGACCTAAATGTGATGCAGATTAGCCTCCTTTTAGGAGATAATATAGGAGACTTGTTTTCAGAAAGATGTCTCATCTCATTAATACTCAGACAACTGCAAACTGACCACTGCGCAAAGAGTGACACAAAGAATAAAACCAACTGGACTGTTTCCCCATCGCTGTTGGGAGTAGAAACTGGTACAGCTTTGGAGAGCAGTGGTAGTGTCTGTTGACTCATGTCATAGCCTGTGGTTGGCGGCTGCACACCAGTGTCAGTGGACAGGGTGTTCACAGGCCCACACCCATCAGAGTGTGCCCTGGGCTGTGCAGACAGGCTCCTAGTGCGCTGTTACTCAGCCAAAGGCAGAAAGCCTGGAGCTGCACACTTTGGAGTGGGTGGATCCCACACAGTGGGGTGAGGCAGCCTAGAGCACGGGGCACGGCTCCATCTGGAACTCCGGCACGTCAGCACCAGATTGAGCTCAGGAGGAGCATGGGGGGTGTTGGTGTGGAGAAAAGCAAGGTGGTGGTCACTACGTGGAGGCGTGTAGGAGGACTTTGAGCTGCTTGGCGCCATCCTGATGGGGTGGAGTTCATATCAGTTTGCATCTCCATTATTAGTGCATTGTGATTTTTGCATTTTCAGGACTGTATTACTGATTTAAAACAGCCAGTTATTTTATCAGGGAAATGGATTTATTTCAGAGGAGCAAACAACTGCAAATCAGGACCTGTAGCCCATGGGGAACCACAGGCAAGTGCAGAGAACAAAGGAGAGGAAACTTACAGAGGAGAAGGGGAGTGTGAGGGGCTGTGATGAACGGAGAGCCCTTTGGAGGAAACTGGGTGTGGTGGCTTCTCATTGGCTGCGCTGTTGCCAGGTGGGGAGAAAATCTGCTTTCCTCCTGCCAGGTTGTGTTGTGGTAACCTTGCCCCTGTGGGGTCTGCAATTGAAGGGAAGTGACAGAGTGTGAGAGTGCTCTTCTGGCCTCCAGACTCCATCTTATTTCTTTTGTTTTATTTTATATATCTTTTTGGCCTCACCCGATGACTTGTGGGATCTTAGTTCCCCAACCAGGGATTGAGCCTGGGCCCCATGCAGTGGAAGTGTGGAGTCCTAAGCACTGGGGAGATCCCCTGCCTTGATTTTTAAATGAGGTTTCTGTTTATTCATTTTCACAGTATCACACTTCACAATATAAAGATTTTAAGAGGGCACCCCAATACCCTGCGGGAGGCTGTGTGGAAAAGCCCATCTCGGGCACAGGGACCCCCGTCCCTGCAGGCCCGATAGTGGGGTGGTGGGCAGGGCCACTGAGGGCCAGGCTAGGAGCGGGCCCAGCCCGGGATTCGATGGGATGGCTGAGCCGCACGGACCTCACAGGGTCAGCAGGGCTTTAGGACCATTTCAGGCGAGGGGTGACTGGGTTGAGGCTTGCGTTTTCAATGCCCCGGGGCTGAGTGTGGAGAGAGCTGGACCCCAGACTAGGAGCAAGGCAGCAGGCAGTGGCCCGTGAGGTGCAGGCCCAGAGGGGCTGGGGCAGGAGCGGGCTGGAGGGAGCGGCCTGGGCTGTGCCCTGGCTTCACCTTCAGCGTGGTCAGCGCCCCTCCTGGAGGGGAGGGCCAGCCATGCCCTGCGCCTCCCTGCACCCGCCCACCTGCCCCCGAGTCCTCAGACCTACCAGGTGTCTTTCTCTGGGCCTCTGTGGCCACACTTCACTTGGCCTGGGTGCTCCTTCTTTCCTGGAGGTGGGCACCAGGTGGCTGTGTGGGTCGCCCCGCCCGTCCCTCGGAGGTCCGCCTGGGAGGAGCGGCGGCTGTGGTGCTGTGGGTGGTGGTTGTGGAGTGAAGGGGCAGGCGCAGCGGGAGGCACTGGCCCCCGCGGCCCGGCTCCGCCGCGGTGTCCATCACCGTTTGCTCCCTGGTCTCCAGCCTGTCTCCTCCGCAGGTCCTCCGCAGGACAGAACACTGCGGTTTTGCTGAGATCTGTCTCATTCATTGAGAGGGCTGTGCTTTCGGCGTCAGGCGTCCGTGGTCCCAGCTTCACCCGTCACGTGTGGACACAGCTTGGGGCGGGGGTGAGGTGGGCGTCTCCTCGCGCCTCGCGGCTGGCCCGCCACGCTCAGTGAGCCTCTGCTCTGCTGCACTGTCGTAGCCGGGTGCCTGCTTCTGGACTCCCTGGTGCCCCCTTGCTCTGTGTATCTAATTACTTCATGTCTTCCTTTTTTACAGTTTTACTGACAAGTCTTGCCCTTCGGCATTCCCTGTTAAATGGAGAATTAGTGTGAGTTTCAAATAGAACTAGTGAGATTTTAACGGGGATTGCATTGAGCCTTGGGTGAATTTGGGGAGAAAAGGCACCGTTATGGTTCAGAGGCTTTTGAACCTACGTGTGGTCTGTCCCTTTTGGTTCTTCTCTTGTGAACTTTCAGAAGTTTCAGTGGTCTTCTGTGTGGACGTCTTGCACATCTTTTATTAGATTTATTCATACACATTGATGCTCTTGGACATAAATAGCGTCGTTACAGCTTTATCTTCTAACTGTTGCTGGCATTTACAAATATAATTTATTGTTGTACATTAGCCTAGTATCTATCACTATTGCTGTGTTCTCATATTCTCATAGTTTTTTAGGAATTTGCAGGTTTTTATCATATATAATGTGTCATTCTCAAATATTGAGTTTTTCCCTACCCTTCCTGTTCTTTTATATGTGTGTGTGTGTGTATTTTGGCCATAGCATCTGGCTTGTGTGATCTTAGTTCCGCAACCAGTGACTGAAGCTGGGCCCCATCAGTGAAAGCACCGCGTCCTAACCACTGGACCGCTAGGGACGTCCCTCACCCTGCCTATTCTTGCTGCTTTTATTGCTTTTTCTTGCCCTGTTGCGTTGGCTAGAACCTTCAGTACAGTATGAATAGAGATAGCGGTAGCAAGCATCCTCGTCTCCTCCAGTGGGATTTGTTGTTTCTTGAATTATGTTGAGATCATCGCTCTGCTGATAGGAAGGGGCTGGAGCAGAGAGCTAGTGCTGGGAGCCCGGGTTCTGGGTCCTCCCCAGGGTGCTGGAGAGCCCTGGGGTTGGGGGGCATTGAGGCCCGTGAAGGCCCCGTGATGGGCTCCGTGGTTGCTGGCTTTTTCACGGAGGTGGATGTCCTCTTCTGATGGTTTCTGTCTTGTCAGGAGACATGTCAGCAGCTGAATGTGAGGATGAGGAAGAAGGGAATGGAAGGCTTTGGGGCTGTCAAGTCTGAATCTGGTCTTCAGTCAGCAGCTTGGCTGGTACATTCTGACTCAAAGCCATTGTGTTGGGCCAGGCAGGACTTTCCCACAAGCTCAGGGCCTGGGAGCCTGTGAGGCTGGGGCTCTAGGGTGCTGCGGTCAGGAGTAAGCTGGGAGAGGGTGGCAGCAGAGAGCCCGGCTGTGGAACTGAAATGCCGGGGCGGGGTTGGGGGAGTTCCCGGAGGTGATGGGGTCCAGGGTACCACTGAGCCCGAGGATGAGGTCATCACCGAGGGGCAGGGGCTGAAGGGTGGTCCACAGGGATATCGAGCCTACCAGGAATTTGGACCTGACATGGCAAGGGCTGGGGTGGGTGGTCGGTGCAGCCAATGGGCGTGTCAGCCAGGACTCAGGGGCTTGCGGGCTGAAGCAGGAACAGGGGATGGCACTTCCAGGCCTGGGGGCGAGGTGGGGAGAGAAAAAGCAGCCCCCAGAGAAGGCTGGCGGGAAGGGGGAGAGCAAAGACTGAGCTGTGCCTGACTCTGGGGGGGTGTTAGGGTGGGGAGCGGGGCCGCTTCTCTTCTGCAGCCTGCGTGCTGCCTGCCTCTCGTGCCCGGAGAGGCTCTAGGGTGGCAGGGCCCTGCCTCTGGACTGCGGACGAGTCATGTGAGGAGACCGCTGGTGTGCTGGGCGGGCTGCCTGCAGGGCGGCACCTTGGCTGAGCAGGTCGAAGGCTCTCTACACTTCAGTAGGCACTCAGTAGGTACATTCTCCTGGCTGATGCCCTCAATCTTTGTGATCCAGTCATAGATGCTGTCCATGAGTGGGCAGGGGCCTCTCCGGACTGCCGTATCCTGCTTCCAGCTTGCCTGTACTGATTGAGTACAGGCCCGGTGTTTCCAGTAGGATCCGTGCTCCGTCTCTGTGTGAAGCCGTCCTAACTGATACGAAGACCACTTTGTCCTGTTCACTGCAAGTGTTTTTACCCAATCGACCGTCTGTATTTTAATTTTACAGGCTTTGTTTTGTTTTCACAGTGCGGACATAAAAAAAATCTAGCAGGATGGGATTTGTTAATTTCCCTTTTGGTTTCTGGGTTTTGTGTCAGGCTAGAAAGGCCCAGCCCTTACTGGGGTCACGCGGATGGTCCGGGCCTCCTGCGGTTGTCCCTCCGCACGGCTGTGTCTGCGGTGCTTGCTGCCCCCATGCCTCCTGCAGACCCCTCCCCAGCCCTGCGCAGCTCCCCCGTCTGTGCCTCCACAGACCCCTCCCTTCCGGACCCCCTTTCAGGGGCGTCTGTGGCCCTGCTCACCTTGGATGCTCCCCGTCCCAGTTCTTGGGGGCCTCCCTCCTCCATCTGCCCCTTGCTGGCCCTCCTCCCAGGGCACTCCCCCCGCACCCCTCCCCGGCAGGCGGTCATCCGGGTCCCCGTGTGTCTCCTGCCGGCTCTCATGCATCTGGAAGCCTCTGTGGCTCCCACAGCCTGTTGGGCCTGCTCTGTCCCCGCCCCTCCCTCCAGGCTGACCGGATACCTGACAGCCGTGCTCACACCTGCCCTCCCCAGACAGAGCAGTTAACATTGTTTAGAAGAGACCTGCCCTCACGTGGCTCAGAAGCCAAACAGCAGGAGTGGCCCCGAGCTCTCGGCGCCCGCGGTCCCTGCAGCCCCCCCAGGCCTGTGGCTGATTCAGGTTTACAGGCGTATTCACAGCGAAGCTCTGTCTCACGTACAGATTGTGAGTCCCTGGTTCTTCACTGAACACTGTTTCTTGGTGACCTTTTCATGGTAGTGTATAGGTAGCTCCCTCATACACCCCTCAGGGCCTCGTGTCATGACCCTGAGGTAGACGAGGAAGGCTTGAGAGCTGCGGCGGCGGCAGGCCTGACACGCATGCTGCGGGTCTAGCCTCTGGAGCCTTCCAGAGCAGGCCTGCTGGGGGCTGCCCTGCACGCATGTTGTGATGATGGCGCCCTTGGCAGCACCCCCAGATCACGGAAGGCGAGCAGGCCTTCCATGCTTGCCACGCCAGCGTGGGCGCCCCTGCCCGCCGCCGTCCAGCCGCTCGGCCCAGCCCCTGCCTTTAGCCGCTCATGGCTCCGCTGTCTGTCCCCGCACGGCTGGTGCCACCCGCCCCCCCCGGGCCCGCCAGGTGGACCCATCACAGGGCCAGCACAGAGCCCGGGCACCACGCTCTCCTCCTCGTGGAGCCCAGCCTGTGCCTGCACAGAGGCCCATGCCCCTCACCCCACCCAGGGCCCCCCAGAGCTGCGTGGCCAGACAAGGGTTAGGAGTCGGGCCCTGCCTTGGGGCCTCGGCCCCTTCCCTGAGCGGCACTGACTCGAGGCCTCCCTCCAGGTTCCAGCTTAGCCTCGGGGACAGGCCCGGCGGGCGTGCAGCCGGCGGGGACAAGCGGTGCCCCCGACAGACTCGTGCCCTTGGCAGCTGGCCGTGAGGCGGGGATTGGCGGCATCCCAGGTGAGCTGAGTTGGGGCCAGGAGGCCAGAGCCGGGGTAGGGTCAGGGGAGTCCTGCCTCCCAGTCCCTGCCTGCGACCGGGCGGGGTCAGATCTGTCTCAGGGTTTTGGCCACAGAGCCCTGGCCCCATGACCTGCCCTGCTGAGGGCGCGTTTCTGTGTGACTGCAGCTGGTGCCGCACGCCTCACCCTTCCCAGAGCGAGGAGCACGCCTGCCCCACCATTTGCTCTTGTAGATAAAGCCACAGGGACCAGCCCCAGCAGTCAGGATGTGAAGCCCCAGAACCTGTGGGAAGGTGGGCACCCTCCCTCCATACCTTCTCCCTCCCTGCAGGTCACGCCCCCCCACAGGTCATGCCACTCCCCGCAGGTCAGGCCCCCCACCCCACCCCCATGGCCCACCCCAGGTCCCAGCGCCCTGGCGCTGGGCTCTTGCTGTGACCTTGATTCTCACACAGATGCTGGGCGTAGGCATGAGGCAGCATGGGGGAGTCTCAGCAGAGCACCAGAGTTCAGGCCTGGCCTCAGTTTCCCAGGTGGAGGGTGGAGACACTGGAGCAGGGTGGCTGTAGGTGTGGAGGGGCCCCCGAGGCACTCAGGCTAGGCGTGGGTCTGTCCATCCTGAGGGCCCAGGGCCACTCCCAACAGACTCAGGCCTTCCCCTGGTGCTGGCTCAGAGGAGGGGGGCAGTCTTCGTGGTCCTTCCAGAAAGCTCCTCCCGCCTCGTCCCACACCCCAGGCGTGGAGCTGAGAACTGGAAAAATCGTGCAGATTATCTCTGTTTGACATTCCAGGGAGGCTTGGGGCAGGATTTGTGGACTGAGGCTGTAGCTGCCCTGCTCAGCCCCCCTCAGCCTGGGTGTGGTGAGGTGTTGCCGGGGCTCTGCCGAGCTGTGCTGGCCTCTGTGGCTTAGTCAGGGGTGAGTCTTCAGCTCCAGGGGGCTGTTCCTGGACTGTGGCTGGGGGAGGTAGCAGAGAGGGCAGAGGCTGGGTGGGGGAGCGGGCAGAGAGCTTAGACTCAGCCCAGGTGGGGCTGAGCACCATGCTGCCCTCCACGGAGATGCTCCCAGGACGGATGCCCACTGCCCGGGGCCCCTGGATGCCAATGGGTCACCTTTCTCTCAGGGGAGGCAGTCCAGAGGCCCAAGGTCACAGAGAGACCGCCCTTAGGCAGCTTCCTGCAAGGAGCACTGCTGAAGGAACCCAGAAGGGACCTGGGGATTCAGGCAGGTGGGCCCCCAGTGTGGGGGTGAGTGCCTGGCTCCAGGGCACACTGCCTGGCGAGGGTGTGGGGGCCGCAGGGAGCAGGTCTCTGTCGAGCCCCGGCCCTTCCTGCCCGCCCTGGGCAGTAGCGATGGGGCAGGGACAAGGCCCAGGCAGAAGGCAGCCGGCCTTGCTCCTTCCTTATGGTCTTGTGGGGCAGGCTGTTCAGGCTGGCTTCCCTGGCAGGCCTAAGGCCAACTCCAGAGAGATGTACGTCCTACATGTGGGCAGGAGGGGGTGCCCAGTCCCTCCAGGGGAGCATGAGAGACCTGTGAGTGGCCAGCAGGGAGGCAGAAAGCCCTGTCACACCTGGGTCTGGCCGGGGCCTCATGGGTGGGGAGCAGGCAGAGGCAGGACATGGGGCCCCGGGAAACCCAGGCAGGCAGTCTGGGCAGCTCCTGTGCCGGCCCTGCAGTTGGCAGAGCTGGCCAGCAGGGGGTGGGCTGCCCGGAGCAGGGGTGCTACCTGGAGAGCACTTTCCTGGCCTCACTGGTCCCCTATCCTGTCCCCAGGAAGCCTCTGAGGCCAGGCTCGCAGAGGGGATAGTGGAGTGCCAGCCACGTCCAGGGCCAGGCAGACCCAAGAAGCGAGGCTCTGGGTACACTGGGGGTCCCCAGGCTGGAGAGGCCTGACCTGACCTGATCTGGCCCAGGACAGTTTCCTTCCAGAAGGAATGGGCACTCACTAGTACAAGTCTGGTCAAAGGAAGGTTGGTCAGTCTCTAGATGGCCATGAGGTCTGTCCGAGTGGGAAGGGGGACTCCAGGTGGTCAGGCTGAGCTGCACGGGGCACCTTCTAGGTAGAGCCTGGCCACAGCCTCTTGAGCAGTGTCCTGAGACCATGCCCAGTGACCACCCCAGGCATGCTGGGCAGGACAGTCCATGGTGGGGACTGTGGGGCTGTGCTGCAGCCCAGCTGCTTGCCCGGCTGTCTGTCCTGACAGCTCCCAGGTCGGGCAGGCCACTGCGCCCATGTTCACACAAGCAGGGCTTGCATGTAGCCCAGGACAGCTGAGGGGGCATTGAATGGCCTGAACTAGAAAGCCTGGCAAGGAAGAGGCCCAGACTCGAGCGGTGAGCAGCTCATGGCCAGGACAGGCCGTGCCCTCCACCCTCTGCAGCTGAGGAGCAGGGTGGCCTGGGCACCCTCAGGAGTCTGGCAGAGCTGCAGGAGAAAGTGAGCTTGCCTAGCCCAGCCCGAGGGCACACAGGTCAAGGGCTGACGTGGGGCCTTGAGGGGCCACCCGGCTGGAGGCCTGCTGTGAGCAGGCGTGCTGTCCTCCTGCTCTTTACTCTGAGCTGCAGAGAAACGCTGAGTGTGGGGCCAGAATGCGGGCCATGCAAGGTTCTCTGTGGGCAGGGCGGGGCTCTGGGGGGGCCGGCCTGTCCCTGTCCAGCCCTGACGGCTTCCTGCTTCCTCCTCTCAGGCCGGCAGGAGGGAGTACCTGCGTGTGCAGCTCGGCCACTGGCTACTCCAGAGGGGACCCTTCCTGAAGACACAGTTGCCGGGCCCTGGGTGCCCTGCCTGCCTAGAGAGCATCAGCCCTGGGTGCCGGGGGCCAGGACCCCCGGACTCTGGACACACACCCGCCCAGCCCTCCCTCCTGCTGCACCTCCTCTTAGCACTGACGCCCCGGGGGGCGGTAGGGGAGGAAGGCCTGGCCATGGCTGCCCCTGGACCCCACCTGGTCTCCTAAGACTGGAAGGCAAGGGCTCTCTGGGCTCCCAGGAGTGTGTACCCTGCCCTGCCCTGCCCTGCCCTGCCCCTGTGTAAGGAGCCGGGAGCTGTAGCCTTGTCATCTGGGTGATTAGCTTCAGACCCTGGACTGACGCTGGCCAGGTCCCGCCTGCTTCCTGCAGGGTGTCCTCCTGACCCCACGCGGGAGGGAGGCCCTGCCTATCGAGCGGCCAAGGTGCTCGGGCCCCGGGAGGCGGGCTGCAGGTGCCGTCCCACGCCACCTTTCTGCCTGGGGCCCGTGGCCCTCACACCTGCCCGGGCCTGGTCACAGCGTGAGGCCTCCTGACCCAGCCTTGCCAGGCACAGAGGCCACGAACCTCGGGAGGGGATGCCCCCAAGGGCTCCAATCCAGCCGGCTGCCCCCTGCCTTAGGCCCAGCCTGGCCCCTGTGCTGCCCTGGCCGGTGCCCCCCTCAGCCCCCGCGGCAGGCAGCCCCCGCCATGGCCGAGCACCTGGAACTGCTGGCAGAGATGCCCGTGGTGAGCAGGATGAGCACACAGGAACGGCTCAAGCACGCCCAGAAGCGACGGGCCCAGCAGGTGAAGATGTGGGCCCGGGCTGAGAAGGAGGCGCAGGGCCGGAGGGCCAGCAGCCGGCCGCAGAAACGGGTGCTCTTCCCGCCCAGCGTCACCCTCCTCGAGGCGGCTGCCCGGAATGACCTGGAAGAAGGTGAGTGTGGCTGAAGTCCGGGCCGGGCCAGCAGTCCTGTCCCCACTCCTCACGCAGGCCTCAGGAGCCGCAGCCCCCTGGTAGGAGCCCAGGGCAGCCCGCAGAGGGCCCTGCTGGGCCAGGGGCCAAGGCGGGGTGGGCTGGGAGCCGCCATCTTCTCTGCCTCTGGCCAGGGTGCTGGGGGTTGCCCACGATGCCTGCCTGCCTGGGTTCTGAGCCTTCGCCTCCATAAAGGACACATGCCCCACCACCCCCCGGCAGATTAGACCCAGGGTGCAGGGCTGCCCAGCAGGACCCCCTCGACGTCTGCCCTCAGTTCTGCCTCTGACTTCTTCCTTCCCCCTCGGAGCCTTCCTGGAGCACAGGCTGGGCAGGACCACCTTCCTGCCACTGCCCTGTACCCGCTCTCAGTCCCTCTGCCCTCCCAGGGAGGCTCCTGAGGACTCCTTCTGTCTCCCTCCAGGGCGGGGCCTCTGCTGTGGCAGCTCAGGTGCAGAGGGCAAGGAGCGGCAGGGTGTGCCCAGAGCAGGGAAAGGGGGCTGGGCATGGCGGCCGTGGGTCGGCCAGCAAACAGGAGCTGTGGGGCAGGGGGTGCAGCTGGGGAGGGCTGGGCCTGGGTACCCTGGGCCTTCAGTCTTGGCCACCGAGGTGCAGGGAGGGGGCTGCAAGTACCAGTGGAGGGGTGCATGTGAGTGTGAGCGTGTAAGGCTGGGGGGACACGGGACCTGACCAAGAGGTGTCTGAGGGTGCATGCCAGCCCCCAGGCCTGGGGGGCCCTTTCTGGGAGGAGTCGGAAGGCTGGAAGGCCCTAACTGGGAAGGCGTTCTGAGGCTGAGGCTGAGGCAGGGGGCTGTTGTCTGTCTATACCCTGCCTGGGGGCCCAGCCCCGAGCCCTCGGCCTGGGCTCTGGGTCCCTCCTGCCTTGTGCTCCTCTGCTGTCCTGGCTACAGCACAGCACGTGACCCAGGTACCCTGGGCAGGGGCCTGAGCAGGACTCACGGGCCTGCAGCCAACTTCCGCTCCCGAGCCCTGACCGCCTCTGTCCTCCCCGCAGTCCGCCAGTTCCTCGAGAGCGGGGTCAGCCCTGACCTGGCCAATGAGGATGGCCTGACAGCCCTGCATCAGGTCAGCCCCGCTGGCGGTGGGAGGGGAGGCTGGGGCCATGGTGTGGGCTCAGACACTCAGGCTGCCTGCTCCACAGAGCTGCATCGACGACTTCCGGGAGATGGTGCAGCAGCTCCTGGAAGCTGGGGCCCGGGTCAATGCCCGCGACAGCGAGTGCTGGACACCGTTGCACGCCGCGGCCACCTGTGGCCACCTGCGCCTGGTGGAGCTGCTCATTGCTCGGTAGGGCCCGCTGGGAGTGTGGGCGACCAGAGCGGGCATCTCTATCAGGCCAGGGCAGGCAGGACCTTCCCCGCAGGGGCAGCTCGTGTGGAGACAGCCCAGGTTTCTCCCCTGGGTCTCTGTCTCCACTGCCCTGGTATGCCCTGCCTGCACCCCAGTGCGCACAGCTGGGGCCTGACATAGCCCACAGTGCTGCCTCCGCAGGGAACTGGCACCCCGCAGGGCAGCATGGCCCTCCGCCTGTGGGAGCTCCCTGAGGGCAGGCTTTGACCTCCCACTCTGTTGTCTAACCTTCCCAGGGTCTGCACAGAAATGCCACTCTGGTCAGAGTCACAAGGGAGGAATTGGCAAGGGGATACCTGGACACTGGTGGGGCCATTAATGGGGAGGGCAGAGCAGGGCTGGGCTCCTGAACACCTGCCTTGGTGAATGGAGAGGGTGGTCAGCTTCACCAGGATCCAGGAGCCCCCCTCAGCTGGCCTTGCAGGGCGTCGGAGGTGGGTGTGCAGGTGGATGACCATACCCCTGCTCACACACAGATGCCTGGCCGTGGGGAGGGGTGGGTGTGCAGCCCCCAGCCCCACTCCACTCCTCTCCACAGAGGACACCCCGCTCCCTGCAGAGTGCCTGGGACACCCAGAATCTTGGCACCCCTTGGGGTGGGTGGACCCACTGGACGCATTCATGGCAGCCAGGGCCTGGGAGCTCAGAACACCTGACAGTCCAGCAGCACAAGGACAGACACAGGGGCATGCAGCAGGGCTGCCTCTCAGCTCAGCAGAAGCCCGGGCCCCTCGGTCGCAGCCCCACAGTACACTGCCCGAGGTGGGGGCCTCCCTCCTGACACAAGGGCCCCGTGACCAGCACCCTGTCCATCCTCTCCACAGTGGTGCTGACCTCCTGGCAGTCAACACGGATGGGAACATGCCCTACGACCTGTGTGAGGACGAGCAGACGCTGGACTGCCTGGAGACAGCCATGGCCAGCCGAGGTGAGGGCACCCCCTCCCCCCTGCCCGCGGTGGGGGAGGCTGCTCTGGGAGAGCGAGCCCTGAGTGCCCCGCCCCGCAGGCATCACCCAGGACAGCATCGAGCAGGCCCGGGCCCTGCCGGAGCTGCACATGCTGGAGGACATCCGGAAACTGCTGCAGGCGGGGGCCAACCTTGACGCCCCCCGGGACCATGGGGCCACGCTGGTGAGGACGTGGCACCGGGCTGGGCGGGGGAGGGTGCTCTCCAAGCCGAGCCGGGACTCAGGTGCAGGCGGTGTGCCTGCAGCTGCACATCGCCGCGGCCAACGGGTTCAGCGAGGCGGCCGCCCTGCTGCTGGAGCACCAGGCCAGCCTGAGTGCCAAGGACCGCGATGGCTGGGAGCCGCTGCACGCGGCGGCCTACTGGGGCCAGGTGAGTGCCCGTGGACGGCGGGGCTGATGAGCCCGCAGGTTCTGCAGGCCTCAGCAGCCCCGTCACTCTGGTCCACAGGTGCGCCTGGTGGAGCTGCTCGTGGCACATGGGGCTGACCTGAACGGCAAGTCCTTGATGGATGAGACGCCTCTCGGTGAGCCGGGGGCCGCGTCCTCGCGGTGTAGGGGGCGCGTGGCGGGGCCCATGACCCTCCGGCTCCTCCACAGACGTGTGCGGGGACGAGGAGGTGCGCGCCAAGCTGCTGGAGCTGAAGCACAAGCACGATGCCCTCCTGCGTGCCCAGGGTCGCCAGCGCTCCCTGCTGCGCCGCCGCACCTCCAGCGCCGGCAGCCGTGGGTGAGTGCCTGCCCCACCCGCCAGGCCCCCGCGGCCCCACCCCGTGGGCTGGGCCCAGGGCTTTGTCCTCGCTGAGGTCAGCTGGCAGCCCAGGGTGCCAGCCCGGGCAGAGTCCGCAGGGAAGGCGATGTCTTCCCACACCCTCTCTTTGCGCCCCTAGGAAGGTGGTGAGGCGGGTGAGCCTGATCCAGCGCACCAGCCTGTACCGCAGGGAGCACGCCCAGGAGGCCATCGTGTGGCAGCAGCCCCCGCCTGCCAGCCCCGAGCCGTCGGAAGAGGATGAGGACCGCCAGACCGACGCAGAGCTCCAGCCGCCACCCCTGGAGGTGAGCCTGGCCCGATCCCACACCCTGGTAGGGCCAGTGACCCTGTCCTCAAACGCAAGAGCCACACGCTCGGGGGTCAGCTCCACCCCCACCCTTGTTTCGGCTCCTGGACCACCGTGCTGCCTGGGGCCCCGGGCCAGAGCGCGCCTGCTGATGGCCTCCAGGCCACGCTTCCCCCACAGGAGGAGGACCCCGAAGAGGCAAGGCCGCACAACGGCCGAGTGGGGGGCGCCCCAGCACGGCACCTGTACTCCAAGCGGCTGGACCGGAGTGTCTCCTACCAGCTGAGCCCCCTGGAGAGTGCCTCCCCTGACGCCTTGGTGCGTGCCAAGGCCCACCACACCCTGGCAGATCTCAAGCGCCAGCGGGCCGCTGCCAAGCTGCAACGACCCCCAGCTGAGGGGCCCGAGGCTGCTGAGGCTGGCCTGCCTGTGGACACTGAGACCCCCCAGCCGGAGAGTGGCTGTGGGGCGAGTGGAGACCCGCCCCTGCTCAAACTCACAGCCCCCTCAGAGGAGGCCCCCGTGGAGAAGAGACCGTGCTGCCTGCTCATGTGAGGGGCCGGTGGCTGGGGTGACGAAGGTCCCACTGCCCAGCCCTGCGCTCCTGCTCTGCGTGCCCAGTGCATGTCCCAGGCCAGGCTGCCAGTCTCCCTGAGGAATAGACCTGGGGCAGAAGCTGTACCTGGGAGACCGCTGGCTGCAGAGACCTAGTGTTGTTCTGTGACTCTCGATAAAGGGCTCTTCTGCCACTGCCTTGTCGTGTGTCTCAGCTGGGCCTCTGTTGTCAGCAGGGAGCGGCTGTGTTGCTGGGCCTGGGTGCGCCTGCCCCGTGAGCACCGAGGCCCGTAGCGCACGCTGGGGCTTGCTCAGGGTGCCCAGCCCCGCGTGGGTGTGGGACACATGCCCATCAGGCAAGAAGCCTAGCCCTTCTGCACCCTGCCTCCCAGGCTCCTGGAGGCCCCTCTGTAATACTTTGCTTTCTTGAGCGGAAGAAGTAGCTTTGGAAGGACACTCCTTGGGGGGCCAGGGCTGAGGGTGTCCTCGTTGGAGGGCAAGGACCCTGCTTTAGAAGAGGAGAGGGTATTTCCCATAAGGCTCTTGGCCAGAGCCAGCAGGGCAAAGCGGTTCAAGGCTCGTGTCAGAAGCCTCCCTGTCGGGGGTGGGTTCCCCGTTCCTGGCATGCAGCCCCGGGGCCCTGGCTGCCAGCTTCCGCTTGGGCTGGCAAACAGGCTCTGAGCTGGCCAGGCATGATGCGTTAGGGTGACAGGGCTGCTTAGGGGCCTCACTTGGGAGGGCTTGGGCCCTGCCAGCTTGTCTGTCCCCGGCAGGTTGCTTGGCCTGGCCACGAGTGCTAGGTGCCATAGGCTGGGGTCACCCTCTCTGCTGGACACTGACTTACCTGGTCAGCCCAGGGTCCGCGGTCCCACCCTTCCCTGAACATGAGTGGTTGGAGGGATGTCCCCAGCAGAGCGGGGGGTTGCGGGGGCAGGCTGCCGGTTAAATTTAGCGTGTGGGCCGGGGCGGCTGCCCAGGGTCCACTCGCCACCACAGCTGCCACTTGGGCCCTGCTGCCAGGGGGCGGGCAGAGGCGGGCTCCGCCTGAGCCTGGGCCCGTATCAGCCAGCGCTCCTGCCTGGGGGCCAGAGAGGCCTGCGCTCTGGGAGGCAGCGGTGGCCGAGGAGCAGGAGGCACGAGGTGAGAGGCCAGCTGCCTGGGCTCCGGTTTCCTCTCCCGCCCACGGGAGCTGAGGGGCTGGCGCGCCACAGGCCTGTCCAGCTCCGCTGAGAGGGCGCTCCCTGACCCTCGGCATGGGGTTGGAGCCTGGGGCTGGGCAGGCCACATGGGGCCTATCGCTCCCTGCAGGGCCTGCAGAGGTGGGCCCCGAGGCTTATCACAGCTCCCTTCCCACTCTTTGCACCAATCAGGAGCCTCAGGGAGGGGGCGCTTAGGTCACCTTGCCCCCGGTGCAGCCCCAAGGGCAGCTGCAGGCGGTGCAGCCCCAAGGGCAGCTCCAGGCTGGTACGTGTTTGGCAAAAGGGCAGGACAGCAGTCCAGAGCTGCAGAGGTGTCCCGAGGGCCCTGCGAAGGCCCGGAGCTGCCCAGCACCCCCACTCCCAGCACCCCAGCTCAGAGACTCCAGCCTTGCAGCACCGATGGGGGACCAAGCTCCAGACACAGGCTCTTGCTGGCCCAGGCCTGGCCCCAGCGCAGGAGGGCCTCGCTCCCCTCCCCCAACAGCCCCAAGATGCCTGAGGCCTGGCTCAGTTACCCGGGAGACAGGCCTGCTCTGCTGGCCGGGAGCAAAGATGGGGGGTCCGAGAGGGCTGGGCCTCGGCTGAGCCCTACTGGGGTAACTATGCTGAGGTCCTGGGCCTTAGTCCCGCTCGCTTGGGGGCCCAGCCCTCCCAGCTCTGTGGACCCCTCAGGGCGCTCACCCCCTCCCTGCCCGCAGGCCTGGTCCCACAGAGCTGCTGGCACCTTCTGCCTGTCCCTGCCCCATGTGGGTCTCCTGTCCCCTGTCCTGGGGACGCTGGGCGGGCACCAGGCCTCACCCCAAGCCCCGCCTGCCTTCTCACCCACTCTCTGTGGCTCCCAGGGCAGATCTGTGCCCAGGTGGGCGGGGCCTGGCAGTCCGGCTCCTTCAGCCTCTTCTGTCCTCTCAGTGGGGCCAGCAGGCTGCAGCCAAGAGGGCGCCCCTTCCCAGGCTCCCCCTTCCCAGCCCTGGCCCATCGAGCCTGGACCAGCTGACCTCACCCCTGCTTCTGGATCCTGCTGCCTCCTGAGCCTCCTTCCTGCCCATCTGAGCAGAGTCATGGCCTTGAGGGCAGGTGAGCACAGCCAGGAGGCAGCAAATGGGCTGAAGGAGAAGGTGCTGACACTGGACTCCATGAATCCTTATGTCCGGAGAGTGGAGTATGCGGTGCGAGGCCCCATAGTGCAGCGGGCACTGGAGCTGGAGCAGGAGCTGCGCCAGGTATGGTCCTGCCCTCCGGGCCTGGCGAGAGGACCCCAGGCGGTACACCCTACCCCCCAGCCTCCAACCTCCCGGGCCTGGCAAGAGGGGCCCAGGCTGGTCCCCCAACCCCTGCCCGCCCCCGGGGCCTGGTGAGAGGGCCCCTGTCTGGTCCCACGTGCCCCGCCCCCACCTCCTTAGGAGACAAGGCCTGTGGGAGTGATAAGCTCCCCCATCACTGCGCTCCCCGCCTCCCTCCAGGGCGTAAAGAAGCCCTTCACCGAGGTCATCCGCGCCAACATCGGGGACGCACAGGCCATGGGGCAGATCCCTATCACCTTCCCGCGCCAGGTGAGGCTCAGCACTGCCCTGCACCCTCCCCCCATCAGCCCGTGGACCCTGGCCTCAGCACTCACTCCTCCCAGGTCCTGGCCCTCTGCGTCCATCCCGATCTCCTGAACAGCCCTGACTTCCCGGACGACGCCAAGAGGAGGGCGGAGCGCATCTTGCAGGCGTGTGGGGGCCACAGCCTGGGTGAGCGCCAGAACCCGCCCAAGCCTGGGGGAGGGGTGGTGAGCAGGAGCTGGAGGGAGGCTGTCCCGGGAGAGGGGTGGGCCCGCTGGAAGGGGGGCGGGTCTCCTCCGAGGGCAGCGAGGGGACCTCACTTGTCCCACCCCGGCCGTCCTGCCCCGTTCCCCGCTCAGGGGCCTACAGCATCAGCGCCGGCGTCCAGATGATCCGTGAGGATGTGGCGCGGTACATCGAGCGGCGCGATGGAGGCATTCCTGCCGACCCCAATAACATCTTTCTGTCCACGGGGGCCAGCGATGCCATTGTGGTAGGCCGGGGCCAGTGCGGGAAGCCACCGTGGCTCCTAGTGCGCAGCCGGGAGGGTCTGCCAACCCCACCTCCCATCCCGCCCGCAGACGGTGCTGAAGTTGCTGGTAACCGGCGAGGGTCCCACGCGCACGGGCGTGCTTATCCCTATCCCTCAGTATCCACTCTACTCCGCCGCGCTGGCCGAGTTCAACGCGGTGCAGGTGGACTACTACCTGGACGAGGAGCGTGCCTGGGCGCTCGACGTGGCCGAGCTGCGGCGCGCGCTGCGCCAGGCGCGTGACCACTGCCGCCCCCGCGCGCTCTGCGTCATCAACCCCGGGAACCCCACCGGTGCGCGTCCCCACCCGTCCCCGCCCCGCCGCCCCGGCCCGAACAGGCACCCCTGTCCACCGCGCCTGGGTCAGCCTTTCCCTCCGCCCGCCGCCCTGCGCAGAGCAGAGCGCCCCTTCGGCTGACCCCGGACCTGTCGCACCCCCGCGCCCCAGGGCAGGTGCAGACCCGCGAGTGCATCGAGGACGTGATCCGCTTCGCCTTTGAGGAGAAGCTTTTCCTATTGGCCGATGAGGTGCTGGCTGGGCGCCCGCGGGGAGGGGGCGGCGGGCGGCGACGCGCGCCCAGGTGACGTGGCCAGCTGTCTCCCGGCCACCCATCCAGGTGTACCAAGACAACGTGTATGCCGAGAGCTCGCAGTTCCACTCGTTCAAGAAGGTGCTCACGGAGATGGGGCCGCCGTACGCGGCGCAACAGGAGCTCGCCTCCTTCCACTCGATCTCCAAGGGCTACATGGGCGAGTGCGTGCGGGCTGGGCGGGTGGAGCCCAGAACCTGGGCGACGGCCGGGCTCTCGTCGCCGCCAGGCTGGCCCCTCCTTGCCAGCCCTGCTTCGACGCCTGTCTTCGCCTCGCAGGTGCGGCTTCCGCGGCGGCTACGTGGAAGTGGTGAATATGGACGCTGCGGTGAAGCAGCAGATGCAGAAGCTGCGGAGCGTGCGGCTGTGCCCACCCACCCCGGGCCAGGTCCTGCTCGACGTGGCTGTCAGCCCGCCGGCGCCCTCAGACCCCTCCTTCCCGCGGTTCCAGGCGGTGAGTGGGCGGGGCCACGGGCGTAGGGGCGCCTGCGCCCCGGCCTGGCTTGACCAACCCTACCCCCTCGGCAGCAGGAGAGGCGGGCGGTGCTGGCCGAGCTGGCTGCCAAGGCCAAGCTCACGGAGCAGGTCTTCAACGAAGCTCCCGGCATCCGCTGCAATCCGGTGCAGGGCGCCATGTATTCGTTCCCGCGCGTGCAGCTGCCCCCGCGTGCGGTGCAGCGCGCTCAGGTCCGAAGTAAGGCCGGGCAGGCCGGGCAGGGCCCGCGGGGCCGGGGACGTCCTCCCTGAGCGTCCCCTCCCGTCCTCCTCCCGAACCCCCAGGAGCTGGGCCTGGCTCCCGACATGTTCTTCTGCCTGCGCCTCCTAGAGGAGACTGGCATCTGCGTGGTGCCTGGGAGTGGCTTTGGACAACGGGAAGGCACCTACCACTTTCGGTGAGGCCCTGCTTACGCAGCCCCTCCCCTCGACCCCCACCGCATTGGCTTACTTTCCCCGCCCTTTCAGGATGACTATTCTGCCCCCCATGGAGAAGCTACGGCCCCTGCTGGAGAAGCTGAGCCAGTTCCATGCGAAGTTCACCCGCGAGTACTCCTGAGGACTCGTCAGAGGCCAGGGCCGGCCAGTAGGGACGACCTCCGACTGAGGGCACTCTGCCCTGGGGCCTCTGGACTTGCTCCTGCTGGCCGTGTGGCCGAGCCCCTGCCCCTCCGCAGGCCCTAATAAAGCAATGGGCTGGTCGGGCTGCTTGGAGGCTGCGTGCACACCCATGTGCACCTTCACAGTCTTGTCCACTCCTGACTGCCTGTCTGTCTGGGTTCTGTGCAGGCCTGGGGGCCAGGGGGGATGGTCAAGGAGGGCTTCCTGAGGAGCAGACATTCTTACAGGATGGAGTTGGCTGGATGGGAACTGGCAGAGTTGGCAGAGGGAAACCAAGCAACCGTGAGAGGGCAAGGAGGGTGCCTTGGTTCTCCAAACGGGGCAGGTGACAGCGGTTCTGCTGCTTTTGACAGCTTCAGGAGGAGCGATGTCGGCTAAGGAATGGGGGGAGGAAGGGCACATGGGTCACAGCCTTTGTCATGCTGTGTGTGGAGTGTGTGACATCCACGTGCAAATGCAGTCCTTGGGCTGGAAAACAGAGAGGAGGCCCCCTCAGAGCTGGGGCAGGTTTAGGACCCCAGCCCTCAAGGATGAGCACCTACTGTCACTGTTGTGGGTCCTCTGTGGTGGGCACTTTAGTCCCCATTTCACAGAAGAAGAAACCTGCCCCCGCCCCCCCCCCCATGCCTAGAAATGACAGGAAACTTACTCCACGTGGCCTTGGCAGCTGACCAAGGGTCTTGGCTAAAGTGCCTATGAGTTGGTTTAAGGGTTGGGTGGCTTCAGAGATCCACAGGCATGGGGAGACTACTGGCCAAGCTCCGAACTCAGCTCTGGAGGGGGTTCTTAGCCACAGTGCAAGCTTCACTCGCTCCCCTGGGCCTCAGGTGTCCTCAGGCATCAGCACAGCTTTGGGCCGAAGAGGCTGTGTGAGACCCTGCGCTCAGGCTCGGGTTTCCCCTTGCGGGGCGGGGACTGCCTCCTCGCTGAGGCCAGCTGGAGCCTAGACAGGCTCTCGGGGCCTCCTGACTGGACACGAGGGCCTTCGGGGCAGCAGCCGGATGAGTCCCTGGGATGAACAGGGCTCGGGCCTTTCCCACGACCCTCTTCAGCCACCGGTTGCAGAGGGCGCTGAGACCACGACCTCAGGGAGCTAAGGGGCACCGGAGCCAAGGAAGCAGCAGTGGAGGCTTGAGAGGACAGCTGTTCTGTGGGGCTGTAGGCGACCCAGCGAAAGCCCCCGTGGGACATCTGCGGCACTTCCGGAGGCTGAGTGGCGTCTGCGAGCGGATCAGACGGCCGGGGAGGGCCCTGGATGGGTCCCAGTTTCCGACGTTCGAAGCCAGTCGGCCACCAGGGGCGCGCGCGGGCTGTCGGCGCTCTAGCCCGCCCGCGTTCTCTATGGCCGCCTTATTTCCGGGCTGCGCTGTGGCGCGCGAGGGCTACCCAGCCCAGCAGTCGAGACGTCCAGCTCTTCGGGGGCCTGAGCCCGCGGGACCCGAAGGCGTGTTCGCGGATGTCAGCTTGGCCACCCCTGACCCAGCCCCAGTCATGCCGCTGTGTCACCCCTAACCCCATCGCGACTGGACGGACCGGACCCCCCTGGGAACCTCCCTGCCCCTGCTGAGTGGGACCCCTCATCCCGCCCCAGTCTGGCCCTGAACGCAGCCCCCGCCCCAGGGCCGCGCCCTCTGGCCATGGCCATGCTCGGGAAGCTGCTGCCCCTAGCTGGTCTCTACCTGGTGCAGGGCCTGCCCTACGGCCTGCAGTCAGGCCTGCTGCCCGTGCTGCTGCGCGCCCGCGGCCTTTCCCTGACGCGCGTGGGGCTGGCCAAGGCACTGTACGCGCCGTGGCTGTTCAAGCTCGTTTGGGCCCCGCTGGTAGACAAGTGGGGCTCCTCAAGGGGCTGGCTGGCGCTCAGCACGGCTGCCCTGGGCCTGCTGTGCGGGCTGCTGGCAACCCTGCCTCCTGCCGGCCCTGGCGGGGCCGCGCTGCCTGTCCCGGTGGCGGCGCTGCTCCTGCTGCTGAATCTGGCTGCGGCCGTGCAGGACGTGGCCCTGGACATGCTGGCCGTGCGGCTCCTGGAGCCAGCCGAGCTGGGGCCCGGCAACACCGTGCAGGTGGTTGCTTACAAGCTGGGGGCCGCGCTGGCCAGCGGCGGGCTGCTGGCTCTCCTGCCCGCGCTCTCCTGGACGCTGCTCTTCCTGCTCCTGGCCGCCACCTACTGGCTGGCTGCGGCCGCGGCCTGGGTGGCGCCCGCCCTGCGACAGCTGCCTGTACCCCCGCCCTCAGCGCACCCCCGCCCCAGCCTGCGCCTTCAGCAGGACTTGCTGGCCGTGCCTGGGACCCTGTGGACAGCGGGCTTCGTGCTCACCTACAAACTGGGTAAGTCAGGCAGTAGCACAGGTGGGTCCCCAGGAACTGGCGCGGGACTGCCTTCCCTCTGTGGGGTCTGATCTGAAGGCTGGAGCCCACCCTGACTGTGGCTGGGCCTTGTCTCCTATCCTGCAGGTCTAGCCCCAGTGACACCCCTTCAGGCCTCTCTGAGCTGCTTTGTGCTGACCCTGAATTTGGCCAAAGCCTAGCCTCATCTGTCTGCTGGCGTTTGTGGCCCAGCAGAGGCAGGGCTGGGGGAGCGTGACTGAGGCCGAGGTGGAGAAGCAGGGCAGGCTGCCCCTACTGACTTTCTCTCCACAGGTGAGCAGGGTGCCAGCGGCCTGTTCCCACTGCTCTTGCTGGACGGTGGCATCTCCACTGCAGAGCTGGGGCTGTGGAACGGTGTGGGTGCTGTGCTCTGCTCCATTGCCGGCTCATCCCTGGGTGGGGTCCTGCTAGCCAGGTGTTGGTGAGCCCCCCTCAGCGTGCCCTGCCCACCTGCTCCCCTCTCCTTCCCTGTGCCCTCTGACCTGCTGTCTCCCCCTCAGGCAGCCACTGCCCCTCCTGAGGTCAGTGCTTTGGTTCCGTCTTGGGGGCCTGGCCTACCAGACTGCCCTGCTCTTTCAGCTGAACAGCCCCAGAACCAACCCTGTCCCTGGCACAGTCCTGAGAGGTGAGGGGTGGGCCACAGGGGGGAGGAGCCTGGGGTCCTGGGCCCTGCTGACCCACACCCTCCCAGGGGCAACCCTGCTGAGCCTGTGTCTGCAGCACCTCCTGGGGGGCTTGGTCACAACCACCACCTTCACCATGATGATGCGCTGCAGTCAGCTGGCACCCAGTGCCCTGCAGGTGAGAAACATGGCTGCAACATCGGGGACTGTGGGCCTGGAGTCCAAGGAGGTCCTGACATGACATTCTCCGTCCACCCTGCAGGCCACACACTACAGTCTCCTGGCCACTCTGGAGCTGCTGGGGAAGCTGCTGGTGGGCACGCTGGCAGGAGCCCTGGCTGATAGCCTGGGGCCACGCCTCTGCTTCTCTCTCTTCTTAGCTCTCTCAGCCACCCCCATCCTGTACCTGGGCTTTGCGCCCAGTGCCCTGGCCTGAGCTGAAAGGCAGAACATCAATAAAGTGGAGTGTGCTTCTGGGATAAGTACTGTGCAGTCATCCCCAGACTATGGGGTTCCCAGTGGAAGGAAGGATCCTAAAAACAACTCATGCAACTTTTATTCTGCACTTTGGGGCCTCTCTGCCCCCGTGCTCCTGGTGGTGGCCTGTGTTCAGGGTGGTGGGCCACTGTCCTGATCACTGCATCCCCCTCCATCTTTACCCTGAGGACCCACTACACCTGACACCCCCACGCTGTGGCCTTGCAGCCCCACTTAGGCCCCTGTCTGGGACACGGGGGCACTGGGTGCTCTGCAGCAGGGTGGTCAGCGGCCCCACAGCAGGAGCTCCTGTGTGGCCAGGTGCATGAGGGCAGGGAAGCTCAGGTGCAGGTACTTCCTCCAGAAGCGCCGGTCCCGCCCAAACACCTGGGCCGGATAGCAGGGACTCCCTGGAGGGGGAGGAGACGAGGCTGAGGACTCCGGGCCAGATGTGCCCCCAGCCCCCACCTCCCTCAGGGCTAGGCCTCCCAGGTCCGCACCGATGCCATGGAAGACGCGGGCCACAGCCCTGCCTGAGAACCGCTGCTCTGGCCAGGAGGACAGGAGCTGGCGGATGTCCCGGCGGATCTGGTCTTCCCAGTCCTGGAGCTGTGGGGGGGACAAGTCAGGCCAGCCCAGCTTCCCCTGCTCGCTCTTCTGCACAGCTCAGTGTTGCGCACGGGCTTGTCATGGTGCCAGCAAGAGGCGGGTATGTGCCTGCAGACGGCGCATCCTCTGCAGCCACCCCTCTAGGCCCTGACACTCACCCTGTCCTGTCCCAGCTCGGGGTCATCCTCTGTCTCCAGGCCCCCTGGCTGTTCTGACTCTTCTTCAAAGTAGTGACTGAGCAAGGCCTTGAGCCTGCTGCTGCGCTCCCAGGCGGGCTGCTCCAGGCATGGCCCGCAGCTAGGGAAGGCCACGCTGTGGAGGGGAGAGCCTGTCAGAGGGGCCTGCCTAGGGGAAGGGTGGGGTGGCCCACAGCCTGCCCACCTCCACGTGCACCTGTGAAAAGCCCGGAAAGTGTGGTGCAGGTTGGCCAGGGCCTCTCGCTCTCGGGCCTGCACACGGCTGTGCAGGAAGTCGCAAATCTGGTCCCTCTCCTGGGCCGTCAGGTCCCCTGGGCTGTGCAGGCGGAAGGCCGTCTCCCTGAACTCCACCAGCACCCCAGTGCCCTGGGGCACACCTGCCAGATAGGATGTCAAAAACTGGCCAAGGGGTGGAGAGCGGGTGGCAAGCGGGGCTGGGGGTGGGCGCACCTGTCCCGGGCTCTGGGTCCCACTGCAGCTGGAGGAGAGCTCGCCGCACAGGGCCCAGCTCCCAGCCCGTAGAGTCCGCCAGCTCAACCAGATCCAACTCCACAGAACTGCATCCCTGCTTCGTGTCGGGGTGCTGCTGGGCCAAGCACAGAGCCAGTGGGGGGCACCTATGCCAGGGGAGTGGCATGTGATTGGCAGCCCTGTACTCTGTCCCAGTAGACAGCTCGGGTGGGATGTGTGCTCACCTGCGGGCCAGGGCCTGGAGCTGGGTGGGGCCCCCAGGCCAGCGCAGGTGGCAGCGGGCATAGGTGGGTGCCAGCAGCTTCAGCCAGCGCCGTGGGTGCAGCTCCAGGTAGCACAGCAGCGTCTCAATGGCTGTGGGCAGAGCAGAGCTCACTCGGGGTCTGTGGGAACCCCCACCCCCGCCGCGCACACCCCTGTTCCTCACCCTCCTCCGGCATGTCCAGGGCCTGAACGGTTGGCTGCACTGGGAGCACCCGCTCATGGCCTGGGCACCGGGGTGTGTGTGGGACGCTGGGCTGGCCAGAATCCTGGGCACTCGCAGCTACAGGGGCCCCGGCCAAGTGCCCTTCCTCGCTCCTGCTGCCCTCCTGCTCTGGGGGCTGCCGGGCACAAGCACAGGGAGGGAACACACGCTGCACCAGCCTCTTCACAGCAAAGAAATCCACGGCGTTGGCGTGCACGTGTCTGCGTAGCTCCCGCAGGTCCTGGCCCTGGGGCAGAGTGGCGTGAACATGGGGCACAGCCCCGGGCGGGGATGGGGGAACTGCGGGGGGTGGGGTGGGCACCCACCTGGGGCCGGAGGAAGAGGTGGCAGTGTGCCGGCTGCCCGTCACGCCCTGCACGACCCACTGCCTGCACGTAGGTCTCAAAGCTGGGGGGCAGCCCCAGGTGCAACACCGCCCGCACGTCCGGCCGGTCCAGCCCCATCCCGAAGGCCACCGTGGCCACCACCATGCGCAGCCGGCCCTCCATGAAGGCCCGCTGCACCCGCCGCCGCTCTCGGCTGCACAGGCCAGCATGGTAGGCCTCGGCCACGGCCTCCAGCGCTCGGCCTACAGAGAAGACACAGGGCAGTCAGGTGGGGTGCGTGCTCGGGGTGCGTCTGCGGGCACAGGCCTGCCTCCACCTCACCGTGGGGCCCCGGATCCTGGGCATCACACAGGCAGGTGCGCAGCAGGGCGGCGACACGCTCTGTGTCCTCTCGCCTGTGGCAGTAGATGATGACGGAGCCCAGAGCCCGGAAACGGTCACTCCGCAGCAGTGTCACCAGCGCCTGTGGGGACGAGGGTCACTGCAGAGACCTGGGAGGCAAGGCCGCTGCCAGGCCCACGCACGTACGCTTACCTGGTCCGGGTCCCTGTCCGAGGACACGGAGAGGTGCAGGTTGTCAGGAATGGTAGCTGGCCCTCTGAGCACAGACTCCTCGGTCACGCCCAGGTGCCAGGCCACGTCGAGGGCAGTGCTGCGTGTGGCCGTGGCTGTAAGGCCCAGGAAGCAGTGGACGCCCATCTGGTCCCGCAGCGTCTGTGAGGGGGGTGGTGAGCCAGCCGTCCCCTCCCTGCCCCTCTGCACACTGCCCCACCCGCCCAGGCTCACCTGACAGACACGCAAGTAACAAGGCCGGAAGTTGTGGGACCACTGAGAGAGGCAGTGGGCCTCATCGAGGCAGGCAAAGGCGACCGGCGGCAGCTGAGAGAGGAGGGTGCTGGCCCCGGCCCCGACCAGTGCCTCTGGGGACAGCATCAGCACCTGCACGCGGGCCGCACGAGCCTGAGGAGGCCCGCTGGTCAGCAGCGGCACCCAGCTCCACCCGCTGCTCCGCCCGTCTGGCCCTGGGAGGCCCCCTCACCTTCTGCAGGGCAGAGTCCCTCTGCTTCTTGGTCATCCCTGAGTGAATGCAGGCCCCCTTCAAGCCGGGGGGCAGGCCAGAGAGCTGCAGGTACAGGAGCGCAGCCTGTTCCACGGCCCTGGCCCTTTCCCAAAGGCCTTCCAGCGTGGTTTCACCTGACAACTACTGCTGGCTCCCCTCCAGGCCCTTTGGGGAGGAGAGGCCAGAGCCGCCCGTGGACCTTGACTGAGGCGCACTGGGGACTGGTCCCATTGGGGCTGCTCCTACCAAGCTGCTCCTCTGGTGGGTGGGACTAGGTCTAAGCAGCCGTGTCCCTGTGCCTTTGGGCCACTGCCGACTGTGGACAGAGTGGAAAGGGCCTGATAACTTGCAGCTCTGGGGTGGGGGTGGGGCAAGAAACAGCAGCCCAAGTGAGTCGGCAGAGCCATGGATACCAGTCCTTGCTTTTGACGTGTGTCCGTGGGCCCTGTCCACCTACCTGGTCATCCATGAGTGACGTGAGAGGAGAGATGACCAGGGTGAGGCAGGGGCTTCGCCGGAAGTAGAGCAGCGCTGGGAGCTGGTAGCACAGGGACTTGCCAGCCCCCGTGGGCAGCACCAGCAGGGTGGACATGCCTGGTATGATCCAGAGTCAAGACAGCCATCCTGAAGCCTGGCCCCAGCCCCGCCATACTCCTGCCCGCCAACTCACCAGACAGGACCCGCATGACCACACGCTCCTGCCCGGGGTAGAAGGCGTGGTGCCCCAGTTGCTCCAGGGCCTGAAACACCTCAGCCGGTGTGTCTGTGGACACAGGTGTCAAGTCAGCTTGGCGCTGACTCGTCTTAACCCTTCCGTCCAGGCCTGAGCTGTTAGGCATCTGCTGACCTGCCACCTGACCCGAGGGCCCCGGTGGGTAGAGTGGAGGCACGGAAAGAGGTGGACGGGGCATTCTGGACACAGACTGCCCCGTGGGCACCAGCAGCTCAGGTGCCCCAGGCTCAGCGTCTTCTTCACCTGCTGAGAACAGATGAACAGCATAGGCGCCCTGGGCGGGTATGGCATCATACTACCAAGAAAGCAACTTGCTACAGCCTCTCCTCCAACTCTTCACTCACCAGAGACTTGGCAGCAGGCCGCACCTGTCCTCAGGGATGCTTCCTGTAAGGTGGGCTGGGTCTGTGCACCATCTGCAACCTTGACATCCTTCTGAGGGACCAGGAGAGGTTCTGGACCAGAAGCAGGGAGTTAGTAGGGCCTTTGCTTGAGCCAGAATTGCCTCCCCAAAGAGCACGACACCCCTGTAAGCAGGCTGGCGTCCAGGTCAGAGGCCTTACCGGGCTGAGGGCATCGGGACGCCCATTGGCTGAGCTGCCCATGCTGGGAGCAAGAATCCTGGGCTGGGGCTCTGGGCTGACCACCCCCAAAACACTCCCCTTTTTTCTGCCACTTCTGCTTCCATGCCTGGTTGGGGACACAAAGAAGGGTCACAGGGCAAGCAGCAGGACAGGTGAGGGGAGCACCCGGTACCACCTCCTCACCTGCTTGCGAAGGAGCCTGCCCCGCAGGGCCCGGCCCCGCACATAGCGTCGCTGCTTCATGTTGAGCCGCACATAGTTCCCCCTGTCCTGGATGGCAGATCTGGAAGAAACGCACAGGTCGGCAGTGCCCACAGCCCTCCCCACACTGGCTCAACTGAGGGCAGCCCTGCTGGGAGGTTAGAGCAGTGATACCTGGAGGCTGGGGTCCTGCCTGGGGGCTGTGCTTTCACAGGCTGATCTGGACAGTCTTCTGCAGGCCCTGCAGCCCCAGCTCCCTCAGGCAGGGGTCCTGCTTGGTCAGTGCCCTGCTGGGTCTCTGCAAGCCTTCCCTCCAATTCCCCACTCTGTCTCCGCTTCTTGCCTTGACGGTCAACAGGCTGACACTTCCCTGCACTGACAGCAGCTGCTGGTAGGGCTGGAGCCTCTGGGTCCTGCAAAGGCACCTCAGGACCAGCGCTGGGGCTAAGGACAGACTCAACAACTGGAGTCAGAAGCTGTGAATCCTCTGCACCCAGGCCAGGCTGGCAGGTCCTGGGAACCTCCAGAAAATCTGGGGTCCTGTTGTGACACCGCTGCAGCCAATCAGGGTCGAGGGAGCCCAGTCGCAGGCTCAGGGATGCCCTCAGCTGCTGGAGCCGGCCTGGCCTCAGCTGGGGCCTGGGAGGCTGAGGGAGCACTTCATTGACATTTTCTGGAGAGATGGGGGCAGCTGCTGTGCCTGATGGCTCCGGTGAAGGGATCTTGGAGGAGGATCTTTGTGCAAGCCGGGGTATCCGGCCCAGGGTTGACCTAGCCTGGGAGGGAGACAAGCAAGCAGGAACTCAGGCCCTTGGGGTGCTACAGACTCATACGTGCTGGAGGCCCATCTGTAACAGCTGGGTAAGGTGAGAAGCAAAAGGTTGGGATGTAAAGGAAGCTGAAGGTAGAGGCTGACTTGGAGCTCCTCTGTGGAGCTGTGCTGGCTGTGTGTGCACAAGTGAGCATGAGACTACCCGTGAGAGACTTGACAGGGATGGGCATCTGGTAATTCTGCCTGGGGCCACCTGCAGCTCTGGACCCAGGATGGATGCACTGTCTGCCGGGCCCTCACCCCTCACCTGCAGACTGCCCTTTAGGTTGGCCTTAAGCCTCTTCCCATAATCCTGCGCAGACTCCTGAGGGCTCCACCTTGAGGGAGGATGGGGACTCTGGGTAGCAGCCCGATTCAAGTGGTGCCCCCAGCAACTGGGCTCCAACATCTGCAGGAGACAGTGGAGAGACCTAAACCACGAAGAAGCTGGTGTGTGGCGAGGAACAGAGATGTCTCCACCCCCGAGAAACCCGAGGAGGGGCTGTCCTTCCTCCACCCTCTTACACTTCCCCCTCTGCCCCCCGCTCCCACCGAGCTCTGTGCCCCACGGAGGTGGGGTCACGACTCCTCCCGGCTCCGGCATACAGGCTGTTGACCCAGAGGTTGGGATGTCGAGCTCAGGTACCTGCTCGGCCGCCACGGGAAGCGACTGCCCCGAGCCGTGAGGCTCGACGCCACCGGCCTGGCCCAGAGCTTTCTTCAGGGAGCGGTACTCTCGGTACAGCGCTGAGAGCGGGGTCGGGGGATCGGAGTTGAGGACTCAGGATTCCCCCGGGAGGGGGCGTGGAGGCCTCCCGCCCCCGGCCCACGGCTTTGGCCACTCCCTCCGCCCCGCGCCCGCGGGCTCACCGCGGGTCTCCTCGGGCGCCGCTTCCACGTCTTCCTGTAAAGGGAACGCGTCAGGCGGATGCCGCGCCCTCAGCTCCCCGCCCACGGGCAGCCCGCACCTTGCCCGGCCGCCGCCCGCTCTGCCGCCGAAATGCGCGCTCCCACGCCTGCAGCAGCTCCCGCACGTCCCGCAGCCGCTCCATGGTCACCGGAAGCTTGGCGCCCGGCGAATCTCCCGCCTAGAGGGCGAAGACGGCCACCAGCCAATGGGGACGCTCGGCAGCGTTGGAGGCGTAACACCGCGGGGGCCCCTGGGCTGGGGCAGCCAATCCACGGGGCCCCGCTGTGGCAACCAATAAGGTGCGTTTACGTCATCGCGGCGCGCGACGGCGCAGGCGGAGCGCGACGTACGGCGAGGCGGGGCCGGCGGCGGTGGCGGCGGCTTGGGTCCGGTTGAGCGCGGGCTGCCTGCTGGGGACCGAGCACGGCGGCTTGCGGCGCTTTCTCTGCCTGGCCGCACAAGGAGGGTGCGGTCACTCGGGGCGGCGTCGCACCGGGGGCGGGGGCGGGGGCGGGGGCGGGGGCGGGGGCGGAAGCCCGGGCGGGGCAGCTGAAGGAAGGGGAAGACCCGAGTAGGGTGCCGGGCTGAGCGGCCTCGGGTCCTGGGGAACGACGCTCCGTCTTCGAGAGGCAGGCCTCGCCGGAGAGACGGAGGGCGTCGAATTGACGGGCTCCCGCCGCTGAAGGCCCGGAGGAGCCGTGCAGGGGCGTCTAAAGGGAAACGCTGGAGCCGTGGGCCGGTGGGAGGGGACGGTGGCCACCACGCCGAGACTCCTCCCATAGTGACCACACTGGCTGCTTTGATTTTCTCTCGTGACAGGTGATCGGTTGGTCTGTCCTCTCACAGCGAGGTATGAATCGTCCTCGCGAGATTTATCCTCAGGCAGAGCGAGACCGAGGGTTGACGTCCCGGGCTTCTCAGGAACCAGCGCCTTAAGGACTTGTGTATGAGGTCCGCAAGAGCTGGGGCTCTGGGGCCAGTCTGCCACCCTTCCCAAGCTCGTTACCCGGGAACTTTGTCTGGCAAGGCCTAGGTCTTAGTTTCCTACCATTTTCAGGAAAGTGGCCTGAAGGCAGTTTTGAGGATGAGGTGCCTGGCACACAGTAAATCAGTAGCAGAGCTGTCATGCAGATACCTTGTGGTCTCAGGCATCTCTTTTGTGCTCCTTGTCAGCTTGGATATACCATTGACAGCCGCCTCTACCTATCTCAGGAGAGGTCCCTAGTTTGGGGTCTTTGAATCCCATGGGTTTGATACTTGTCCTCTTAATATGGTTTTCCAGGGAAGAGAGACATTTACACAGATGGCAAGGACACCGATGGGTTAGGTATTCTTTTTTCTGTAAATCTCCAGGGGTCTCCATGTCTGACAGTGCTCTTGGAAGATAGTACATGTTGAGGGCTTGGGTTACTCTAGTTCTTCAGACTCAGAGTTCACTGGGTTCTGGTCCGTTGTACTTGTCCTGCTGTTTATTAAACTGTATCTATAGTTTCAACTCCTCTTTGCTGTGCTGTGCAGAATCCAAGGGCAGCCTGCAGGAGCTTGTGAGGCGGCTGAGAGAGGGTGCTGTGATGCACCTTCCAGCCCCTGGGATTATCTCATCCCTCTAGTGCTTGGCCAGGGGTGGGAGGATGGCGGGTGGGGGTTGGCTTTTTCCTATATTTAAGAAGGGGAGGATCTCTTGATAAGTGGCTTTGTGATTTGGAAGGTCTGAAAAACAGATGGTGTGCCCTGCAGAGCAGCAGCCATCAAGAGCACACCGACACGGGCTGGTCATCTCTGGAGCCGTGCTGTTTACATGCTGCTTGGTGGCTTTGTCTCCCTAGAGAGGCCCCTCTGCTTCTCGGGGGCCAGGATGGGGGTGGCCTTGTTCTCCTTTCTCCTTTTTTCAGCCTACTGCGAAGTATCTAGCACTTGCTCGTCAGAGCCATGGTTCTTTGCTCTGTGCCAAGCACCAGGCTGAGCTTTCCCACTACCAGCATGGAGGGGGTGGGGCTGGAGTCTGTCCTCCCCACTGAAGGGCACTTCCCTGCAGGTGACCTCCTGCCTGGCCTAGCGCCATGCACACCCTCGTGTTCCTGAGCACACGGCAGGTGCTCCAGTGCCAGTCAGCTGCCTGCCAGGCCCTGCCCCTGCTGCCGAGAGAGCTCTTCCCCTTGCTGTTCAAAGTGGCCTTCATGGACAAGAAGACTGTAGTGCTGCGTGAGCTGGTACACACTTGGCCTTTCCCGCTGCTCAGCTTCCAGCAGCTGCTGCAGGAGTGTGCCCACTGCAGCCGGGCCCTGCTGCAGGAGCGGCCCAGCACAGAGAGCATGCAAGCTGTGATCCTGGGCCTGACTGCCCGGCTCCACACCCCGGAGACTGAGCCTGGCACGCAGCCCCTCTGCAGGTATGGGCTCACTGGAGGGACCTTCAGGCCTGGTGGGGGGATGCAGAGTGGGTCTCCCCAAGAGGTTCCAGGCTGGTACAAGAGCTCAGTGCAGAAATAGGCATGTTGCTTCTGTCCCAAGGTGGCTGGGAGTGGGTGTGGGCTCTGTCCCCTTGTCTCCTGCCTCAGCCCACCCATGCTCCCAGGAAGCATACGCTGCGGGTGCTGGATATGACGGGCCTCCTGGATGACGGCGTGGAGCAGGACCCTGGCACCATGAGCATGTGGGATTGCACGGCAGCTGTGGCCCGCACGTGCATCGAACAGCAGCAGGGCAGGACTGCAGAGCCTGGCCAGGCCCCTGTTCCTGTGGAGGTGCGTGTGGACCTGCGGGTGAACCGGGCTTCCTATGCATTCTTGCGGGAGGCACTCCGCAGCAGTGTAGGCAGCCCACTGCGGCTCTGCTGTCGGGACCTGCGGGCTGAGGACCTGCCCATGCGCAATACAGTGGCCCTGCTGCAGCTTCTGGATGCAGGCTGCCTGCGCCGCGTGGACTTGCGCTTCAACAACTTGGGCCTGCGCGGCCTGTCCGTCATCATCCCACACGTGGCCCGCTTCCAGCACCTGGCCAGCCTGCGGCTGCACTATGTGCATGGGGACTCTCGACAGCCCTCTGTGGACGGTGAGGATAACTTCCGCTACTTTCTGGCCCAGATGGGCCGCTTCACCTGTCTGCGGGAGCTCAGCATGGGCTCCTCTCTCCTCTCAGGGCGGCTGGACCAGCTGCTCAGGTGAGTGGACTCTGCTATGGCCCCGCCTCTCCCTTCCCCTCCAGCAGGCCCTCCCCTGGCTCTGACTATTTGTGACCCCTTGTGTTTCCCCCCACCCCAGCACCCTGCAGAGCCCCCTGGAGAGCCTGGAGCTAGCCTTCTGTGCCCTGCTGCCTGAGGACCTGCGTTTTCTGGCACGGAGCTCCCATGCTGTCCACCTCAAGAAGTTGGACCTGAGTGGCAACGACCTGTCTGGGAGCCAGCTGGAGCCCTTCCAGGGTCTGTTGCAGGCAGCAGCAGCCACACTGTTGCACCTCGAGCTGACCGAGTGCCAGCTTGCCGATACCCAGCTGCTAGCCACACTGCCTGTGCTGACTCGTTGTGCCAGCCTCCGCTACCTCGGCCTCTACGGCAACCCACTGTCTGTGGCAGGGCTCAGGGAGCTACTGCGGGACTCGGTGGTGCAGGCTGAGCTGCGCACAGTGGTGCACCCTTTCCCTGTGGACTGCTACGAGGGCCTGCCTTGGCCACCGCCTGCCTCTGTCCTCCTGGAAGCCTCCATCAATGAGGAGAAGTTTGCCCGTGTAGAGGCCGAGTTGCACCAGTTGCTACTGGCCTCAGGCCGTGCGCACGTGCTCTGGACCACAGACATCTACGGGCGCCTGGCTGCAGACTACTTCAGCCTGTGACCTCCAAGCTCTGGGTGAGAGACTGTCCGGGGGTCCAGGGCTGCTGGAGACCCCTTGCCCCTTGGGTAGGCAGAGCCTATCCTGGAACCCTGTGGAGGCTTGACACAATGGCAGTGGCCTCTGATTTCTTTGCTCCAGGGCTTGCCTTGAGCCTCCCCATGCTTTCTGCAGCACCGTGTGCAGTTTGTCCTGCGTCTGCTCCCCTGGCTGGCTGACCATCTGTGGGCCCGAGGGCTGGATTCCAGGCCTACATGGCCCTGCTTGGTTTGGCTGCACTTAGCTGCCCTTCAGTGTCCTGGGGTCTTCAAGCTGAGAGATGTTTTCCTCTAGGCCCTCCCCAAGAGCAGATTGCTCTGGGTTGGAAGTTGGGACAGGGGCCTACTTCACTGAGGGTTGGGATCCTAGGCACTCTGGGGCCGCTTACCTCTTCTGGGTTTTGGTGCCAGAGGGTGTCTTAAAGGTACAAACGTGCAGTGTGCTTAGAACTTAAATCTGTGACTTTTTTCTGTCCTCATTGGTTAGAGTGACTCATCTCCTGTTCTGTCATCCCCAGCCTGGTCACTGGGGACCATGTCTTTGGTTTGCTGCCCCTTCGTTTTTCTGGGCATTTCCACAATCTGTCCCCTTCTTCCACATCTCAGAGGTCCAGGCCTACAAAGGGCGGTGGGACCAGAGGCAGACATGTAGAGCTGGAGGTCGGGTTAATTTGGGAAGTGGGGGAATCATTTCTGGAGGGTCTCAGTGGGGTGCTGGGAGCCTATCCCCGGGCACCCTCCATTCGCGTCCCAGGACTTTCATTTGCAGGGGTCCGCAGGTGCTCCAGCCCGGCCCAGCCCCGCCCGCGTCCCTAAACCCGCATACACAGCTCGCTACACTGCGCAGCTTCCACCCTTTACTGACCACGCTGGGGCATGCGCGGGTGAGTCGGGCCGGCCAATCCGCGGTGCCCACGTCATCGGCCCGCGCCCCGCCCCTCAGCAGTGGATCTCGTAGGCGGAGGGGGGCTGCAGTGGGAGCCCCTGCGCGACTCCAGGCGCTTCGGCCGCTTCCGCCGGGCCCTCGGCGAAGAGCGGCTTGGAACGGTCGATGACGAACATCTCGTGGCCCCGCTCGTCGCGGAGCTCCTCGAGCTGCGCGAAGGTGCAGGGCCCGTCGGAGTAGTCGTTGACGAAGAGCGCTCCCTCCCCGGAAGGCCCCGGCGCCTTTTTACGCCTGCGCCGCCTGCGGCAGATCATGGTCGCCAGTAACAGAGCCGTGAGCGCCAGGAGCGCAATGGCAGCCGCGATGGCCGTCTGTGTGGCCAGGCCCAGGGCACGGAAGGCCATGCTGCCCGTCTCGGGCAGGGGCTCGTGGCTGACTGGGCCGCCGGCCGGGGGCGGCGCGGGTGCCAGCTGCTGCTGCCGGGACACGTTGACCAAGAGCTGGAAGGGTACTCGGGCGGCGCCTCCGGCGTTGGAGGCCTCACACTCGTACTTTCCGGCGTGGGCCAGGGTGATGTTGGTGAGGAAGAGCATGCCGCTGCCGGTGTCGGAGGCCCCGAGACCTCCTGTGCCCCGCCACCCAACTTCCGGCTGCGCCTGGGTGCGAGGTGCACCCTCGCGAGGCTGTGCCACCTTTCTCCAGGTCACCAGGGGCTGCGGGTAACCTGAAGCCTGGCAGGCCACCCGCAGGTCCTCACCCAGGTTGGCTGTCACCTCCAGCGGCTCCACGTGCACAGACGGTGGGATGCAGATGAGGCTACTTCCAGATACTTCCAGGAGACTCTGAAGTGCCAGGCGCGGGGGCTCTGCACACAGGATCTTCTTATCCCTGGAACTGAGCAGTCGCTGGCCTCCCTCCTTGATCCAGGCTCCCAGCCAGTGCAGGGCACAGTCACAGCGCCATGGGTTCTCTGTAGGTGGAGCAGCAGCAGGCATGTAGCTCAGGGGTGGCTCTGGAACACAGCCTGTGCGGTTGGGGTGGTTGGCAAGAGCAGGAGCCCTCTTACCTAACACCGTGTGGGACCCTTGCCACTTCGCTCTGACAGGGGCGCCTTAGAGTGGGCAGCACCCATCCACCGCCCCCCCCACACACACACCCCAAACTCGGTTCTGTGATGCATGTCCAATTCATTTCACCAGTCTGAGAAAGCTCCTGTTCCTGGCGTTTCCGTGCCACAAGTTTTGCTATTTGAGGGGAACCTCTGTGTCCACATAGACATCCCACCAGCACTAAGACTTTGCACATCCTGCCAGCTTTGTCTACAGGCGCTGTCTGGAGGGAATGTCCCCACTCTTGGTCATGTTTCCAGTTTTTTCCTGCAGGCCCTCTCCTGGCTCAGTAATGTGGAAGCTGCTCAGCTGTCTGGTTTGTTCAGGGCCTTGTATATGTTCTGTCTCCCTTAGGCAACTATGACTCTACCCTTGTTCCTAGCAGCTTTCTATCATGGCTGTGGGTAGGTAGTGCTGCCCGCCCCCCAGGGCTGCCACTGGAGCCCCTTCCACAGCTGGCTGGCTCTCTAGTGCCACCACTGTGGCCAAGGAAGCTGCCTTTGCATGAGAGCCCCTTGCCTCCAGAAAGAATTACCTGTGAGGCGCAGGACCTGCAGGCTGGCCAGTGGCTGCAGGGCCTCCCGGCTGATGGTGCCCAGCTGGTTCCTGCTGAGGTCCAGCAGTGCCAGTGAGGAGAGCCCAGCCAGGGCCTGGTCCTCCAGCAGCTCAATGCTGTTTTCCTGCAGGTGCAGCTCCTGCAGTCGCTGAAGTAGAGACAGATTATCAGAGAAAAGGGCCCTGGGGGACAGGTCCCCTTAAGCCTGGGCTGCCTTTTCTCCCCTTCACTACTCCAGCCCAGTAGGGCAGGTGGCAGTGCAGGAGGACCTTCTTGCACACTCCTCCCACCTCACCTGCAAGTGTAGGAAGGTGAAATCCAGCAGCTGTACCAGCTGGTTGCCAGCTAGGTAGAGCACGCGCAGTTGGGCCAGGCCTGCGAAAGCACCGACGCGCAAGCCGCGCAGCCGGTTGCCAGTGAGCGCCAGTTCCAGCAGGCGCGACTGCGTGCGGAAGGCGCCCGACTCCAGGGCGTGTAGGCTGTTGTTGTGCAGGTAGAGATGGCGCAGGGAGGCGAGGGGCGCCAGGATGCCCGGCTCCAGGCGCGCGATGCTATTGTCCTGCAGGAACAGCGTCTGTCGGAGGGAGAGACGGCGCTTACCCCTCTGAAGGGGTCTTTATTTTCCCTAGAGCGCCCCATTCACCCACGGGGAGGCTCACACACCCGTCCCTCCGTTTCGCTGGCACCCCTTACCGCCGCCCGGCAGCCCCACGCGGTGCCCACCTGCGTCCCGGGTGGGATTCCAGGCGGGACTACGCGCAGTCGCAGAGCACCGCACTCCACCGTGGCGCTGTAGCAGCGGCAGGCGGCGGGGCAGGCGGCAGCGCGAGGCGGGAGACCCGGCAGAGACAGCAGCGACAATAGCAGCAGTGCAGGCGCCCCTGGGGCCATCTCTCGCGGGACCGGCCGCGGGGCACAAGCCTGCAGCCTTTCCAGCAGCCTCCCTACAGTCCGGCCCCGGTGGGATGCAACTCCTGAAACACAGGTTGGCAGGCCTGTCCCTAACATTTGAGAGCCAGCGAAAAGCATGAATGGAGGCACACACCGTGTCTGAATTTTGAAGCTTGAAATCGGTTTAAGAAACTGGTAAAATTTCATTGCCTTCCTTTATAAAAAGCTTAAAAAAAAAAAAAAAGTCAAAGATCTGGAGCATCAGGTTTCAATTTAGAATTTCTCTTGTCTTCAGAGTCTCGCCACACAGGCCACAGGAAGGAAGCCTATGCCACCCCAACACTTTTCTCTCCCCATCCCCCATCTGCCTGGTACTGAAGGGTTTCCTGCTCATGCATGTGGACACATGGACTGAAGTGCCTACAACCCAACATCCAGCCACTCCTTGGATCTTAGTTGCAAGAGACTGGTATGGGCTTGGGAACACGTGGGTAAAGTTCAGGGTCAGTCACCAAAGCATGGACTAGAAGGGAAAGAATAGGCTCTGAACAGACACATCCCCTGGTCTGCATGAACTCACTCTTGAGCACTGGCATGAAACCTCAAGATATGGAGCCCAGATCAGGGGTCCTTTGCATAACCTCAGGACAGGGCACAAGTCTCCCTGTTGCTAGTGTTTGTCCTTGTCCTCACCTAATTTTGATCCAGAATTTACTCTCGTCATTTTTATCCCTAGAACTCATGCTGTGTCCTCAATGCTCAGATTTTCCTGTTGTGACTTGAGGACATGGGCACAACTGGCCTCGGGTTGGGGGGGGGGAGGGCCACCAGCCACAGGAAAATGGAGGCATACTTTTGTCCAGCCTCTAGCCCTGCCCTACTTGGGGTGGGAGTGTGTAGAACAGCTTAGCTATAATTAGAGCTTTTTCTCAGGGAACTTGCTAGAGAATTGGAGGATGAGACAAATAGGAAAGCCAGTTCAGCTGTGGGGCCATGCTGACTCCTAGAAAGATGCATCCATCTTTGGGTTAGGTGGGTCCTTGGGATGACTGGGCTGTGAAAGAAGGAACCTTGGGTCACCAACTGAGTTTCTAGTGTAGTTTGCCAAGTAGGTTCTGTGCTCAGTGACCTCCTGGACTTTGAAGGAGTGTGTAGTGTTTTGTTTTGGGGTTTATACACATGCAGCTGTGATCCTAGAAAGAGAAGACCTGAGTCTAGTTCAAGGCACGAGTCCAGTTCAAAGCACAATGAGTCCAGTTGGATGGTGGGGCTGAGGTGTGCCATCAGCTAGCCTCCACTTCAAATGGTCTCTGCTCTGAACTCCTGCCTGTTCACCAGGTCTCCTACTAGGAAGAGTGTGTCATGTGGAAAGTTTTTTGTTTTTTTAGACTAAGGTTACCCAACTTCTCTGATGTTTCCTCTTCGGCACTTACAAATTCATGCTTTAATATCCAGATCCTTAGCTGTGCTGACAGATCCAGAGGGCAGACTTGGTGTCTGCCTTGCTCCTCACTGCAGCTCAGCACTTAGCACACAACAGAGGCTGAATGAAGAAGAGTGGTAACGTCTCTGAAAGCCAGATTTAGTACAAATCTTGCACTAACTGAGCACACTGGAAGGCTTCACGCTGCTGCTGCTGCTGCTAAGTCACTTCAGTCGTGTCCAACTCTGTGAGACCCCATAGACGGCAGCCCACCAGGCTCCCCTGTCTCTGGGATTCTCCAGGCAAGAATACTGGAGTGGGTTGCCATTTCCTTCTCCAATGTGGAAAGTTACCAAGTGGCCTTGGTGTTTATTTAAATCTTGCTCTAAATTTAAGTCACATAGTTATTTAAAATTACTGAACAGAAGCAAGCACAGTGAAAGTTTTAATGTAATTGTTTTGGTCTAGGCAGAGGCAATTACCAGATGTCTCAGAATGTGTGTGAACCCCAAGAAGTTGGGGGGCATTCTCAGCCCCTGGGACCCACTTCCCTCAGCAAAAGGGCTGGCCTAGAGTGCCCACCCAGCTTTCAGCGGCAAGGCCTCTCAGAGAAGATTCTTGGCCTCTTCTTAAGGACTTAAGAGGATTGCTGCTCACGTGGACACCCCCTAGATGCTGATACGTGTGGAAGAGCTGGCCTGGGCATGGTTGAGGACTCAAGCAGGAAGAGCAGGGGAGGCTAGCTCAGAAATACTTTAACCCAGCGGAAACCCTCCTAATCTGACTGGGTAGGAGGTGGGGTGTAACATACTGGATTTGGCAACAGCTGTCAGTCTCCAGGGGGCCCATCTGTGCGAGGAGGGGTGAGTGAAGGGATAATGGAGGAAGCCCTGCTTCGCTCTTCTGCGCAGTGCGAGGCCCGAACCTTGATCTCCCGAGGCGCCCCCTGCATCCCCTCCGGCGCGGTCTGTCCAGGGCAGTTCAGGGCAGGGCGTGGTCCCCGTCAGGTCGCACGCCCTTCTCAGTAGTCGACAGAGACAGAACCAGGATGGGCCCTGATCCCGCCCCACGCCCGCTGACCTTGGGCCGGGCGCCCCCTCACCTGACGCTCCCGCGGCGCGGCTCCCCCGCCGAACCCCGGCCCACAGAGCAGCACCCAGCAGGGGAGGGACGGGCGCCGCTCGGGCTCGCGCACTGGAGCCCCCGCGCCTCCCGCCCGGCCGCCCCGATCCGTCGTCGCGAGGGCCAGGCAGACCAGAGGACGAAAACGCCCCAGGCCGGGGGTGTGTGGAGGGAGTAGGGCCCCGGAGACCCCGCCCCTGCCGGCGTCGGGACTCGGTCCGCGGCGCCACCTCGGACAGCGCCGGCGGGGCGGGGCCGCGGAGCACCTTCGCCGCGCACGCGCACTCGGCTGGCGCGCTCTCTGGGTGGCGCGTGCGCAGCCCGCCGGCCCGGGGCGCTGCGGGTGCCAGCGGTTGCTGGCCCGCGGTTCAGGGCGGCGGGGCAGCAAGCAGGAGTGGGGCCAGGTCCATGGTGAGTGCGAAACGGCGGCCCTGCCAGCGCACGTGCGAGGGCAGCTCGGGCGCGCCTGGCGCGTACTCGAAGCAAGCGCTGAGCTCGAAGGCCAGGGCCGATCGCACCAGGCCCACGCCGCCCGCGCGCTCCGGCGCTGGGTGGTAGAGACGCCCATTCGTGGCCAGAGGCAGCAGGCGCGCCGGCTCGAAGGGCACAGCCAGGGCCTCGCCGCCGCCGCAGTAGGAGAGGCGCTGGGGCGCGGGGCCCGCGGCCAGAAGGTGCGTGAAGACCACGGGCCGGTCTTCGCAGCGTAGGAAGTTGCGTTCCCTGCCGCAGAGCGAGAGGAAAGGGAAGTAGGCCTCGTAGCGCCCGCTGCGGTTGGGTCTCAGGCGGGAGAAGAACATGACCAGGAACTGCGGGTCTGTGGGGAGGAGGGGGAAAGGGCGTGACTGCTCAGCACGCCAGACCCCGAGTCCCCCGGGCCCTACTGCTCCAGGCAGGCGGCTCTCCCTGGGCCACATCAAGGGCTTGCGCCGGCTGTCGGACAGCCGCCCAGGCCTCACTTCAGTTAGGGGGCTTTTAAGCACAGTACGGCCAGCCTCCTAACGCGGGCAGGACGGCTGGCAGGTTGGGCAGCGCGAACGCTTAAGAGCCTTTCCCGAAGGAAGAGGGAAGGTGGGGGTGGAAGGAGCATCGGTACCTTTGAAGCAGGTGGTGAAGTTCTTCATTCTGGAGTCGTCCAGGAAAAGCTGCAGAGAAGCAGACCGTGGCCCTTGAGTAACAGCTCGAGAGAGCTGTCCCAGGGCGAGAAGGGCCTGGTGGGCCTGAGCCCGGGCTGATGTCCGCTTTCTTCGCTCGTCTGTGTACACCATGTGCAGGGAGGCGCGTGGAAGATAAACTTGGGAGCCCTGCTGACCTCCCCACATCTATCCCGCGCCCCCCGCCTTACTTCCTCAAGCACAGATTCTCTCAGCTGGCACGCCCTTTCCGCGCCTCTTTCCCTCCTCCCTTTTAGTTTCTAATGAGATGTGCCACTTCTTCCGCATAGGCTCTCTGAGTTGCTTCCTTGTGTGTATGGTGGATGCCACCGCCAGGGCTTCCAAATCAGGCGCGGCGGCGGGGGACGCAGGACCGGGGGATGCAAAGCCCGCAGGGCGCAGCCAGGCGCGGGACGTTGTCCTCTGGGGGCCTAACCCTTTGGGGCCATAGCCGCGCGTCCTAGTGTTTCCAGCGCGACCCGGGAGGCCGGGTTGCCTTACTGTAAAGACCCCGCCCCCGCCCACCTGGCCCTGATGATCCACATAGTAAAAGTACTCGCGCGTCCGAGGCTCTGGGCTCTGGCCCTGCGTGTAGGAGACGCCCCCGCCCCCAGCGTAGGTCCGGGCTCCCGGGGACCGCGCCAAGATTAGAGCCCAGGGCCGCAGCGCCCCGCTCATCGCCCACATCCTCCTCCTGCGCCGGAAACGGCCGGAGGTCATGCGGGGCAGGTGCTGTGGGAACACCGGTCCCCCGGCGGTCTTGGCCTCGTGCTTTGGGTTCCGTCTGCGGCCAAGGAGCTCGTCCCCCACCTACCCCCACCCTCTTCTTCTCTCCTCCCAATCCCAGGCGTTCCCGACACTCTAGGCGTCAGGGGCACGCCGACCAGCGTTCCGGCTGGGGAAAGGGTGGCGAGCGGGACCGCCCGACGTTGGGGTTCTAGTGTGAGACGCAGGTGCGGTCGGTTTCGGGAACAGGGACATCGGCTGGGCCTGAACTTCGCTGGGCATGCAGGCCCTGTCCCTCCGCCCGCGGAGACTGGCTGTCCTCACGTGAGCGAGGTACGTGCAATGTACCCCCGCCCTCAGGAAGCCGGCCCGGCTGGGCAGCCTGCATGTGAGGGTGGCTGCTGAAGGCAGGTGGTGAATAAACACAGCCCAGAAAGCCTAAGCCAGCTTGGGCCGTAGATAGGTCAGAATCCCTCCCGCCGTCCCCACCCCACCCTCAGGCAATCAAGCAGAGCTTACGGGCTCAAGTGGAGTCAGGTGCCTCGCCCCATCCCCTGGAGATACCTTCCTCTCCTCCCCGAACCCCTCCCTGCTCCCCCTCCCCTATTCTCCTTTGACCTTACGTCCACCCGGGTGCCCACACCGGCAACTGGCTGCTGATAGCTGCCTCGCTGCCACTGGAAAGAATGGGAGGCGACAGACTCGGAAGTGTCCATACGTACTTTATTCGCACAAAGTGTTTTCATCTCTCGAGTCCATGCGTCAGAGCGAGTCTTTGGCCGGGCTGCCGGTACCCAAGCCTCGAGACCACCGGACCCAGGACCTTCTCCCAGGGGGACACCGGGCCTCGGCAGGGCTGGGATTTTTTAATAATAAATAAAAACTCAACTCTAAAAAATATATATATATATAAACTGGGGATAAATTAAGTTTTACAACGATTGGAACCCAAAATTCCAAAATGGAAAATGTACAGAGTCTAGGTACCTCTGCCTCCCTATCCTCACCCTGCCCGCGCGCGCTCTGGACTAGAGGAAGGACAGCCTCTGGTGCCCCTCTGGTCCCCCGCTCTGGGCTCCTGCCCTCTCATCTGCTGCAGGTTTTGGGCGGGGATAGGGCAGGATTCGCTTTTTGGTCAAAGCCAAGAAGGTGGAGAAGAAAATGAAGGAATGATAGCAACTTGTCTGCAGAGGATGGGGGAGGACGACTCAGAAATAAATAGCATTTGGGTTAAGATTATGTCATTAGCAAATTTAGTTCTTATATCTTTCGCTCTATTTATATCTCTATACACAGGCGGGTTGGGATGCGGGATAGATTCTGAATTTATAGTTACACGAAGAAAAAATATTCTCGCCCCTCCCCCACCCTGCCCCAAGAATGCCTGCCCAACCCTGCCCCCCACCCCGGAGGACTTTGGCTTGGAGGCTCCTTCCCGCCCAGAGAGCCTACTGGGCCCTGGACCGGCCAGACTCTGCTCTGGTGGTGGACAGCCCAGAGCCCTGGAGACCCCAAATTCCTGTGCAGTCACCACGCTGGAAGCAACAGGTGGCGGGCGGGGGGGGGGGGGGCGGTGCCGCGGGTGTAGGGTAGGGGGCGGGAGAAATTGGGGAGACTGAAAGTCGAAGACGAGGAGACCCCCAGGGCAGAGGGAGGGCAGAGGAAGGGAGGGGTAGCCGGGCTGGACCAGACTGAGCACAGCACCCAGCTTGCCCCAGGGAGGGCGGCTTGTGCTCTCGGGCCGGCCGGGAGGGGCAGTGTCACTTGGCTCCAGGAAACAGAAGGCACTTTCTCGAGACCGACCTGCGGCTGGCGATGGGCGGGGTCGCGCCTAAAGAACCAGCCAGAGGCCGGGGGCGGGGCGGAGGCGCCCTTCCCTCCGCTCCTCTGCCCCGGCTGCGCCTTCAGGCCGAGGGCCAGGGTGGGGGAGATGGGGGTTCCAGGGCTGGGGCGGGCATGGGCGGAGCCGGCATGCTACCTCCGCGTCTGGGGCATCCCCTCCCCCCTCCCCGCGTGCCCCCCTGCCCAGGCGCACCCGGGCAGGCTCTGTCCCCACCCTCGGTCCCTCGGTGCCCACGCGCTATAGCACGCCCTCCATGAAGCTGGTGTCCAGGTGCTGGATGAGCACGCGCAGGAAGGACATCTCCTTGCGAGTGTTCTCAAAGATGACCCGCGGGTCATCTGAGCGGCAGCGCAGGCAGTTGGGCGCCATCACCATGGCCAGGTTGCTGACGTCCATCTTGGTGATGGCCACATTGGCAGGCTGCACGAACACCTGCGGGGGAGCGGCGAGTGGGCCCGAGCCGGGCGCGGAGGGGGCGGGGCGCAGCGCGGAGGGGGCGGGGTGCCAACCGCCTACCTGGAGGAAGCGGATGAGGTAGCACAGCACCAGGCGGTTGATGCGGGGCAGCGCGTGCACCACGGCCACGGCGGCCTCCGGGCTCTCGTAGTGCGCGATGCACTGCTCATAGAACTCGTGCGGGATCAGGGGCTCCTCCAGCTCCCGGTACCACAGCTTCAGCAGCGACGCTGGGAACACAGCGCGGGGTGTTCAGCCATGTGGGGCCGTTGGGGACCGGCAGCAGCAAGGGGTGAACCGGACCGTGGGGGGCGGTGATTGTGTGCTGGCGCCGAGGGGGCAGGACCAGACTGGAGGTGTCCACACAGTGGTGTGGGCTACCTGGCTGGAAGCCAGTGGGCTCCTAGTCCTGACCGTCAGGACTGACCCCAAGCGTGGGGACACTGTCCTGAAGGACATGCAAGTGTTGTAGAGAGGATTTATCAGGAGGGCTGTACAGCCACTCTGAGCCATGGAGACTGACCAATGACAGTGGATCTCTGCACTGGAAATGGATCAGAGGGCTGCCCCTTCTGCATGGGAAGCAGGGAAGGCTGAACCATTCCAGCTGCTCCTGCTGACGGGGCTGGGGGCTCACCTGGGACGTGGGGGTCCTCCAAGCCTGTAGGCACCTTCCACTGGTCCACCTGTAGCTTCAGGGCATTCACTTCATCGATGTCCCCAGGTACTCTGCCGAGCACATGGCAGGTCTCAGGGAGGAGGAGCTGGGCTTCCTCCAGGTCAGGGCTTCATGACCCCTCTCTGCCCGAATGACCTCCTTCCTATCGGAGGGGAGGTGTGGCTGGGGTCCCCTGCCCCAGGCCCTCATCCTGCTGTTGACTAGCCCCATGCAGATCCCTTCCTCAGAATGATCCCTGAGGCCCAAACCCACAAGCTTGTTTCCCCAACTGTCCTGGGCAGGTGAGTCATGACGGCAGGTGACTGGCCATGTGCCACCCCCATGGGGCAGGGCTATCATCTCCACGCACAGGTGAGGATCCTTTGCTGAGAGTTGCTGCATCTTTCCTGGCCCTGCCCATGGCTGTTGTCCAAGTGCCCTCTGGGGCCCTGGTGGCCATTTCTGAAGGATTACTGTCCCAGACCAGCTCCCCTGCCTGGGTTCAGGCATGATGTAGTTCAGGGGGAACAGTCCTATGCCCAGCCTCTCCATGTGCTCCAAGGTGCCTCTCTCCGGCATGCTGGCCTCTTGGAAGTGCTCCTCTGAGGCAGGGACCCAGTGCCCAGTGGCCCTGACTGCTCAAGACTGGTGGAGACACCCAAGGCCCCCACACCCTGGGCCCAGGTTGCAGGGCACCTGAAGATGCCTTCCGTCTGGTCGCCGTTGAGTGCGAGCACCTCCTCCGACAGTCGGGTCTGCACCCAGGGCAGCTGCCGATCAGGGTAGCGCTCCTTCTGCATACTCATGACCTCCTGCAGCGCGCTGCCAAACATGGACGGGCTGAAGACCGCATTCTTGGCATGTCGGATCTCCTCTACGTTGGGCTTCTTCAGCCCCTGCAAAGGCAGCCCAGCACTCTGTGCCAGTGTGGCCAAGCACCCAGCCCTCTGTCCCCTGACACCCCTGCAAGGCCTACCCCTGGTTCACCCGCCTCTCCTGTGAGCCCCAGGCCTCTGCCTAGCCAGAGCACCCCAACTCCCTGGCCCCAAGTCAACACGGCGGCTTCCTGTTGGGCCACCTACAGCACCGGAAGCTCCAAGTGACACCCTCTGCCCTGTGAGAGGTTGAAGGGTGAGCCAGTCACTTCACCTGCCCCCTTCCCAAGTCTGCAGCCCCACCTCCCGCTGGACTCTGTCTGGGCCTCACCAGCACAGGGTGCCCGCCCACCTCTCCCTGGCAATGCAGGGAGTTCATACCTTCTTGGCCCCGGTTAGGGCTGCCTTCTGCAGCTTGTGGTAACAGTACTTGGCATATGTGCTTATTGCCACCCCTGGAAAAGAATGGTACCAGTTGGCTTGGTGTGGACATGTAGGAGCAGGGGCTGCAGGCCAACCAGTGACTGAGAGGAAGCAGCAAGAGGGGCAAGGAGAAGTGGCTCTTGTAAGAACGTGGGCACCCAGGGCCTTACTCTCCTGGGCTGTGCTTTGAAGTAAACCTATGTGGAAGGGAAGGAGGCACTGCCCTCCCCTCCAGAGGAGCCAGACTGCAGAAGGAAGCCCTCTGCCAACCCACCCAACCCTCCCCCTAGCGAGTAAGGGCAGGCTGGGGATGTGGTGTTTCCCTGGAGAAGTGGCAGGCCGGATAGGGCAGGGCCTGGGGAACCCCTGAGAAGGGGGATTTCTGTGTGCAGCAGGCCTGTGGGCACTCGGCACCCACTGCCCAGGGTCACACAGGACGGAGCTCTGGGTTGGCTGGACTGCAGGCCTTCTTGTAGCTCTGATTCCAGCAGGAGGCCGTGGGCAGCTCAGGGAGAGGCCTTACCCTGTAGGGTCCCATGCCCATGTGGCTGAAGGCTGCCTGGATGGGAGTCAGGGAGAGGGAGGTGCAGGGCCTGGCTCATGTGAGAGGGGGATAGTGGGAGTGGATGCCCCAAGTCCTGAACCTGGTTTCGCTGGGAGGGCAACGCTGGGGAAGAACCACTCAGGGCTCTGCCTGAGGGCTGAAGGTGATGGGAGGATGGGTCTTTTTTCTCAAGGAGAGAGGCTTTCTAACTGGTGGTCATGGAGGGCGGCAGAGCCAGCAATCCGAGAGCAAGGCCTCGAGCACCTTGGCTGGGGTCTTTCCAGATTTGAAGGGAGAGGGACTAGGAGGAGACCTAGTCCAAGGAGGGTCTGAAACGTGGGCACATCCTTCCTGGCCCAGGCAAGCAAGGGAAGGAGCAACAGGACAGAGGAGCCACCTGGGCCGGGCTGTCCGGGCCACGGACAGAGGGGCTGGACCATGTGCCCCCAGGCTCAGGTCAGGCCCCTTCCCTGTAAGACTCTGCCTCTGCTGAGTGCCACCTGCCTAGGGGCCTCTGGACCCAAGCCTCAAATCCAAACACAGAGTCTTTTTCAAAGGAAGCAGTTTCTTGAGATGTCTGAGGACATGGGGCTCCTTGAACCTCAGTGTGAAGAACACAAACATGTCTCATCCATGAAAACCTTTTCATTTCTAGTTATCACGGAACAGCTGTCGTAACTGGTGACGGAGTTCTATTTTAGAGGAACCAGAATGAAAATGAATGTTTCTTCTAGATGTTTAAACCCTGAAGAATCTGTTTCAGGTCCCTGGGGACCCACAGACCCCTGGCAGAGACCCTAGCTGCTGCCTCCCATTAGCCCACTTGGAACACAGCGCTTGGAATCTTCCACCCCTGGCCCATGTGGCCCACGTGGGCAAGCTCTGGGCTCAGGGAGAAGGGATGGCGCTCAAGCAGAAGGAACCTGGGCTGCACCCTGAGCACTGGGAGCACCTGGCAGCAGCGCTCCCGCTCCCCGTCCTGGGTGCAAGCCCCCTCTCCCTTGGGTGACTGCTTCTGTCCCTGGGCTTGGGGCCCACGGGCAGACCTGCCCCGCCCTCCTGCCACAGGTCTCATGGGGCTTCCTGCACCTCTCACCTAGGGTTGGTGGTGCAGCCCTTCCTGGCCTGATTCCCTATCTGCAGGACGGGGACGGGTGCCCATTAAGGGCCGACCTCGGAATCTGGCAGAGTGAGGACTCAACTGAGAACCACCACTGCTGGAGTCCCAGGGCACATCCTCCTGGGCCAAGACTACGGGGTGTTTGCTCAGTGCCCAGCGTCCAGCCCAGGGAACCCTCTGGAAGTGTGGGGGGACCCTGCTCTGAGCCCCATGTCCAGCGCTCAGCCCAGGGAACCCTCTGGTGGTGTGGGGGACTCTGCTCTGAGCCCCGCGTCCAGAGGCTGACAAAGCAGTTCTCCCAGAGCCTTGCTGCTGTGCCAGGGCCCAGGCCATGAACCTCAAAGGCCACCAAGTGTGGCCAGAACCTGCTGCCTCTTGGCACATGCTCTGCAGGGTCCCAAGGGTCTGGCTCCCTTCTCTGACCCACTCAGGGCTCCGATCACCCCCAACCCTGCTCATGGCTGCACTGCTCTTGTGGATTGGCTTGGGCAGGAGCTCAGGACCCCACCTGCTCCTACCCACGACAACAGTGGCTCAAGGGTGCCCTGGAATCCCAGATGGCAGCTGCCTCCTTTCTCGTGGCACAGGCAGCAGCCAGCCAGGCACTTCCCAGAGGAAGAAGAGTGGGGCAAGTGTGGGTAACTGGGTGTAGGCAGGCTGGGAGCTAGTCCCAGGATATTGGTGCCAAGAGGGGCAGTTCACGGCACAGCAATGCACCACTGGCTCTCCTGGTGGGGGAGGGTACACAGCCTTGAGCTAACAAGGCTTCCCTGGAGCTTGAGCAGGGGTGGGGTTCCTGAGCCAGGGCCCAGAAGGGCAGGGATGGGAATGCTGGGGGAGGGAGGCTGGGGAACCCCTGAGTGTGCTGGGGGCCCTGCCAGGGAACCGAGGCCCGGCTTGGCCCCCAGGGCACTCCCACACCAGGGGCTGCCTCCAGCAGGCCCCTCCGCACTGTGCGCCCAGCATGCACACAGGAGAGTGTCCCGAGCACCGCGGAAGCCGAGACAGGGCGGCGCGGCCTCTCCCAGGAAGCCCTGTCGACAAGCAGGCTTCAGCCCCCTCTGGAGGAGGCCTGGCAGTTAGTGCCCCCCGCACCCCAGCCCGGAAGTGGTTAGAGAGAGGGGGCCAGGCGGCCGAGCCGGAGAGCAGAGCTGTGCAGCGCAGCGCCCGGGGCTGCGGGAGAGGCCCTACCATCCGGCTCCTCAACATAAGGCTTGGGTTTCTTTCTCAACTTGGACTTCTTCTTAGTGTTCCTTTCCAGGAGCGCTTTCATGTGCTGGGTCACTGGGGAGCAAACAGAGGGTGAGGCCACAGAACACAGAGGAACACGAGCCCACACGGCCCCACGCGGGGCTGACCCCGGGTGGCTGGTGGGTGACGGCCCAGCCTGCGGGGCTCCTTGAGGGGTGAAGGCGAGTGTCCTGCTCACTCCCGGGACAGGGGTGGGTGTGAGGGCCTGTCCGGGCCACGTGGCTGGGAAGTGCCAGCAAGATGCCCGCAGGCAGAGGGGAGGGACTGTGGTCAGCTCCTGACCCTCTGGCTGACAGGACGGAAGGGGTGGGGAGAACCCTGAGGAGGCCCCAGGCCAGCCGTGGGGTTCCTACATGGCTGAGGGGACGCTGAGCAAGGGGGGGCGCCGGGCTCCCCTCTCTGGCCAGTCGGGGCGCCTCCCACTCGGCACCGCTGACACAGCCCCTCCTCCCCCGTCCCATGCTCCAGAAGGAAGTTGGGGTGCACGGTCCACACTGAGGTGGGAGCTACCTCCCATCACGGTGGACCCTCTTACCTACATATATTATTCGTAATTCTTCTGGATGGGGAAGCTGTTATTTACCTAATTACACTTTGGGTTATAACCCAATATGCTTTATTCTGCTGTTCAGTGCTCCAGCTTTGGCCCCGGGAGCTGTGTTCTCTAACACAGCCCTGTGTCAACCCTCATCCCTTCCAGCACTTCCTCCCCTCGACGGACATCAGTGTGAGCAAACTCCGGGAGATGGTGAAGGGCAGGGAAGCCTGGCGTGCGTGCTGCAGTCCACAGGGTCACAAAGAGTCGCACACGACTTAGCAACCGAACAACAATATGTACATTCCCAACCCCACCCTTAGAATCAGTTGCTTCTCCAAAGAGCACTGGTTCTGTCTCATAGAAAATGCCAGAGACCAAGAGCTGTTGGTCAGCTGTGCTCACTTCTAAGGGGTGGCACTGCCCTCGCTGACAGGGCTTGGGCAAATAAACAGGTAGCTAGGTGGGAGAGGCTGCCTTCTCTTCCCAGTTCAGAGTTTTTGTCAGGAATGGAATGCTGGATTTTGTCAAATGCTTTTTTCTCCACTTATTGATATGCTCATATGATTTTTTTTTATTCTGCTAATATGACAAATCACAATGACTCATTTTTAGAATGTTAAACCAACTTTCCCTTTCTTAGATAAACCCCACGTACTCAAGGTGCATTATCGTTTTAATATATTATTTAATTCAATTAGTCAAAAATACTGTTAAGTTTTTGTACTATGTTCATGAGGGATACTATCTGTGCTTTTTTTTTTTCAAATTTTTGGTAATGTTCTTTTCTAATTTTGATACAGAGAGAACTGGGAGATAGTCCTTCCACTTCTGTTTTCTGAGTTGGTAAAGAATTGCTACACAAGCAAGCATTTGATAATTCTCTAGTGAGGCCATCTGGGCCTGGCATTTTCTTTGTGGGAGAGTTTTAAAGTCCTAATTTAATTTCTTTAGTAGATATATGATTTTTCTGAAATAGATAAGAAATAGAGGCCTTACAAATAGCTGTGAAAAGAAGAGAAGCGAAAAGCAATGGAGAGAAGGAAAGATATAAACATCTGAATGCAGAGTTCCAAAGAATAGCAAAAAGAGATAAGAAAGCCTTCTTCAGTGATCAATGCAAAGAAATAGAGGAAAACAACAGAATGGGAAAGACTAGGGATCTCTTCAAGAAAATCAGAGATACCAAAGGAACATTTCATGCAAAGATGAGCTCGATAAAGGACAGAAATGGTATGGACCTAACAGAAGCAGAAGATATTAAGAAGAGATGGCAAGAATACACAGAAGAACTGTACAAAAAAGATCTTCACGACCCAGATAATCACGATGGTGTGATCACACGACCCAGATAATCACGATGGTGTGATCACTGACCTAGAGCCAGACATCCTGGAATGTGAAGTCAAGTGGGCCTTAGAAGGCATCACTACGAACAAAGCTAGTGGAGGTGATGGTATTCCAGTTGAGCTATTTGAAACCCTGAAAGATGATGCTGTGAAAGTGCTGCACTCAATATGCCAGCAAATTTGGAAAACTCAGCAGTGGCCACAGGACTGGAAAAGGCCAGTTTTCATTCCAATCCCAAAGAAAGGCAATGCCAGAGAATGCTCAAACTACCGCACAATTGCACTCATCTCACACGCTAGTAAAGTAATGCTCAAAATTCTCCAAGCCAGGCTTCAGCAATATGTGAACCATGAACTTCCTGATGTTCAAGCTGGTTTTAGAAAAGGCAGAGGAACCAGAGATCAAATTGCCAACATCCGCTGGATCACAGAAAAAGCAAGAGAGTTCCAGAAAAACATCTATTTCTGCTTTATTGACTATGCCAAAGCCTTTGACTGTGTGGATCACAATCAACTGTGGAAAATTCTGAAAGACATGGGAATACCAGACCACCTGATCTGCCTCCTGAGAAACCTGTATGCAGGTCAGGAAGCAAAAGAACTGGACATGGAACAACAGACTGGTTCGAAATAGGAAAAGGAGTACGTCAAGGCTGTATATTGTCACCCTGCTTATTTAACTTATATGCAGAGTACATCATGAGAAACGCTGGACTGGAAGAAACACAAGCTGGAATCAAGATTGCTGGGAGAAATATCAATAACCTCAGATATGCAGATGACACCACCCTTATGGCAGAAAGTGAAGAGGAACTCAAAAGCCTCTTGATGAAAGTGAAAGTGGAGAGTGAAAAAGTTGGCTTAAAGCTCAACGTTCAGAAAACGAAGATCATGGCATCCGGTCCCATCACTTCATGGGAAATAGATGGGGAAACAGTGGAAACAGTGTCAGACTTTATTTTTCTGGCTCCCAAATCACTGCAGATGGTGACTGCAGCCATGAAATTAAAAGACGCTTACTCCTTGGAAGGAAAGTTATGACCAACCCAGATAGCATATTCAAAAGCAGAGACATTACTTTGCCAACAAAGGTCCATCTAGTCAAGGCTATGGTTTTTCCTGTGGTCACGTATGGATGTGAGAGTTGGACTGTGAAGAAGGCTGAGCGCCGAAGAATTGATGCTTTTGAACTGTGGTGTTAGAGAAGACTCTTGAGAGTCCCTTGGACTGCAAGGAGATCCAACCAGTCCATTCTGAAGGAGATCAGCCCTGGGATTTCTTTGGAAGGAATGATGCTAAAGCTGAAACTCCAGTACTTTGGCCACCTCATGCGAAGAGTTGATTCATTGGAAAAGACCCTGGTGCTGGGAGGGATTGGGGGCAGGAGGAGAAGGGGATGACAGAGGGTAAGATGGCTGGATGGCATCACTGACTCGATGGACGTGAATCTCAGTGAGCTCCAAGAGTTGGTGATGGACAGGGAGGCCTGGCGTGCTGCGATTCATGGAGTCGCAAAGTCGGACACGACTGAACGACTGATCTGATCTGATCTATTTCTTACTGAATGATCTTTGGTAGTCTGTGTTCTTAGAGGAATTTGTCTATTTCCTCTAAATTGTCAAAAATACTGACATAAAAGTTGTTCACAGTATTTTTTTTATTATCCTTTCAACATCTGTTGAATCTGTAGTGATATCATCTCTCGTTCTTGAAACTGGTAATTTATGTCTTTTTGTCCTGGTTAGTCTGTATGGAGGTTTGTTAATTTTGTTGACCTTCTCAAATAATCAGGTTTTTGTTTCACTGATTTTCCAGATGTTTTTTTCTGTTTTCTCTTTCACTGATTTCTACTCTAATCATCATTTCCTTTCTTCTCCTTACTTTTGGCATATTTCCTCTCTCTCTCCTTTCTAACATTTCTCAATGTAGGAGCTACGTGATCTATTTCCTAGTACAGACATTAGGTGCTGGAAGTTTCCCTCTAAGAACTGCTTTAGCTCCATCACACTAATTTTAACATGTTTTGTTTCTATTTTCTTTCAGTTCAAAATACTTTCTATATTCTCTTTTCATTTTTATTTGACCCATGAATTGTTCAGTATCATGTTTAGTTTCCAAATACTCAAGGATTTTCCAGGTATCTGTGTGTTGCTGATTGTCAGTTTAATTCCATTGTGGTTAGAGGACACACTTTCTTTGACTCATATTCTTTAACTTTTACTGAGACTTGCTTCATGGCTCAGGATATGGATTATTTTTAAAAAGTGGCTGACATTTGAGTCCAGATGCTCTAGGCTTCTCTGGTGGTTCAGACAGTACAGAATCTCCCTGCAATGCAGGAGACCTGGATTCGATCCATGGGTTGGGAAGATCCCCTGGAGAAGGCAATGGCCACCCATTCTAGTATTCTTGCCTGGAGAATCCCATGGACAGAGGAGCCTGGTGGGCTACTGTCCATGGGGTCCCAAAGAGTCGGACACGACAGCAAATAACACACCCGCTCTGCGACCCAGATCCTTGAAGTGTGGCTGCTTTGTTTCTCATGCAGACCTTCAGCTACGCCCTCTGTTCTCAGCGCCACGGTCACTCCCACTTTCACACCACTGTGGAGGATGCTCGCCCCTGCTACTGAACTTCTCAGGCTTTGCCAACTGCTTCAACTTTTCAGCTTCCCCACCACCTGTTTGGGATCCATGTTTCTTGGTCTGCCAAATGAGTTTTTCACCACTTGTCCATTTGCTTTTCAGCTTCCAAAACATGATTGTTTTTCCTCTTCCCTCGTCTTTGTCCTGGTGGGTTTTAGTATTTTTATTATAATAAAATGTACATACCATAAAACTTGCCATTCTAACAATTTCAATTGTACAGTTCAGGTTATTAATCCTTTGTGTCACTGTGTCCCCACCACCACCCACCTGCAGTGCTTCTTCCCCAGTGGAAACTACGACTCAAACAACTCTCCCTTTCTCCTTCCTTATAACCTACGGCACCGCTGTTCTGTCTCTCCGAATTTGACTGCTCCAGGGACACGTGGTGCTAGTGGTAAAGAATCCACCTGAAATGCAGGAAAGGCAGATTCAGTCTCTGGGTCGGGAACAGCCCCTGGAGTAGGAAATGGCAAGCCACTCCAGTATTCTTGCCTGGAAAATTCCATGGACAGAGGAGCCTGGTGAGCTACAGTCCATGGGGTCGCTAAGAGTCATACACGACTGAGCAACTAAACACACACAGGGAAGGACCTCATGGGTAGATTCATATATTTGTCTTTTGGGGTCTGGCTTAATTCACTCACCCTAATGTTTTCAAGGTTCATCTATATCGTAACCTGTGCCAGAATCTCCTTCCCTATTTAAGCTGAGGAAGGCTTTCTTACCTCTCTTTGCTATTCTTTGGAACTCTGCATTGAAATGGGTATATCTTTCCTTTTCTCCTTTCTTTTCGCTTCTCTTTTCACAGCTTTTTGTAAGGTCTCCTCAGACAGCCATTTTGCTTTTTTGCATTTACTTTTCTTGGGGACGGTCTTGCTCCCTGTCTCCTGTACAAGGTCACGAACCTCTGTCCACAGTTCATCACAGACAAGAAAGCCTTCCTCAGTGATCAGTGCAAAGAAATAGAGGAAAATAATAGAATGGGAAAAACTAGAGATCTCTTCAAGAAAATTAAGAGATACCAAGGGAACATTTCATGCAAAGAGGGGCTCAATAAAGGACAGAAATGGTATGGACCTAACAGAAGCAGAAGATATTAAGAAGTGGCAAGAATACACAGAAGAACTATACAAAAAAGATCTCCACGATCCAGATAATCACAATGGTGTGATCACTCACCTAGAGCCAGACATCTTGGAATGTGAAGTCAGGTGGGCCTTAGGAAGCATCACTACGAACAAAGCTAGTGGAGGTGATGGAATTCCAGCTGAACTATTTCAAATCCTAAAAGATGATGCTGTGAAAGTGCTGCACTCAATATGCCAGCAAATTTGGAAAACTCAGCAATGGCCACAGGACTGGAAAAAGTCGGTTTTCATTTCAATCCCAAATAAAGGCAATGCCAAAGAATGCTCAAACTACCACACAATTGCACTCATCTCACACGCTAGCAAAGTGATGCTCAAAATTCTCCAAGCAAGGCTTCAGCAATATGTGAACCGTGAACTTCCAGATGTTCAAGCTGGCTTTTAGAAAAGGCAGAGGAACCAGAGATCAAATTGCCAACATCCGCTGGATCACAGAAAAAGCAAGAGAGTTCCAGAAAAACATCTATTTCTGCTTTATTGACTATGCCAAAGCCTTTGACTGTGTGGATCACAATCAACTGTGGAAAATTCTGAAAGACATGGGAATACCAGACCACCTGATCTGCCTCCTGAGAAACCTGTATGAAGGTCAGGAAGCAAAAGAACTGGACATGGAACAACAGACTGGTTCGAAATAGGAAAAGGAGTATGTCAATGCTGTATATTGTCACCCTGCTCATTTAACTTACATGCAGAGTACATCATGAGAAACGCTGGGCTGGATGAATCACAAGCTGGAATCTAGACTGCTGGGAGAAATATCAATAACCTCAGATATGCAGATGTCGCCACCCTTATGGCAGAAAGTGAAGAGGAACTAAAGAGCCTCTTGATGAAAGTGAAAGAGAGTGAAAAAGTTGGCTTAAAGTTCAACATTCAGAAAACGAAGATCATGGCATCCGGTCCCATCACTTCATGGGAAATAGATGGGGAAAGAGTGGCTGACTATTTTGGGGGGCTCCAAAATCACTGTAGATGGTGACTGCAGCCATGAAATTAAAAGATGCTTACTCCTTGGAAGGAAAGTTATGACCAACCTAGACAGCATATTAAAAAGCAGAGACATTACTTTGCCAACAAAGGTCCATCTAGTCAAGGCTATGGTGTTTCCAGTAGTCATGTATGGATGTGAGAGTTGAACTGTAAAGAAAGCTGAGTGCCGAAGACTTGATGCTTTTGAACTGTGGTGCTGGAGAAGACTCTTGAGAGTCCCTTGGACTGCAAGGAGATCCAACCAGTCCATCGTAAAGGAAATCAGTCCTGGGTGTTCATTGGAAGGATTGATGTTGAAGCTCAAAGTCCAATACTTTGGCCACCTGATACGAAGAGCTGACTCATTTGAAAAGACCCTGATTCTGGGAAAGATTGATGGCAGGAGGAGAAGGGGATGACAGAGGATGAGATGGTTGGATGGCATCACTGACTCAACGGACATGAGTTTGAGTGAACTCCAAGAGTTGGAGACGGACAGGGAGGCCTGGCATGCTGCAGTTTATGGGGTCGCAAAGAGTCGGACACGACTGAGCGACTAAACTGAACTGAACTGATTTAGGCTGAATAATACTCCACTGTATGTACAGATGACATTCTACTTTATCTGTTCATCCATCAATGGATACCTGGCTGCTTTCTACCTCTTGGCTGTTGTGAACATGGTGCTATGAACACAGGTGTGCAAATATCTATTCACGTCTCTGCTTTCAATTATTTCGGGTATTTACTCATAAGTGGAATTGTGGAGTCCTATACTAATTATATTTTTATCTTTTGAGAAATTGCCATTCTATTTTCCATAGTGACTGCAGTATTTCACATTTCCTTGCGAGGTTTCTTTTTTTGTGTTTAAAAGATTCCCTCACTGTTTTTACCATGAACTCAAGGTGGGATGCAAGTAAATGTACGTGTCCAGCCTGCTATCTTTACCCGGAGGATAAACGCCTGCTGCAGGCATGAGGCGCTTGCACTGAGCGTCCCTCAGGGTGCTCCTGCAGGAGCTGCAGTTGGTGTGCTGTCGCCAAACCCCTGGGACACCTGTGCTGTCAGCATGCTCGGGGGGTCCAGGGCACACAAGCTGTGAGTCACCTGGGGGTGGTTGGCACAAAGATGCGATCACATGAGACGAGGTTAAGCCAGGGGGGCAGGAGCTCACATGAACTTGTGTTCACTGTGCGGTACCTTGGTCCCTCGAGGTTGTGACCACACAGCAGACGTCACACATATGCTGGCAGATGAACTACAGCTTCTGAGGCCAAGGCAGGGAGCAGCTGGGTGAGGCCCCGCGTGCGGGAGCAGCTCAGCTTTGCCCTCACCACTGCTCCCGGGACAGACTGCATGTCCTTCCAGGCTCGTCCCCCTGGGCTGAGGGGGCCTGTCTTCCTGACCAGTGGCCAGCACCCACGTTCTCTCAAGGCCGCTCTTCTGTGCTGGTGCTCACCCAGGAGTGGGTCTCACAGCTGGAGACAGGGCTCTGACAGGAGGGCAACCCTGTGCCACTGATGTAAGACCAGACCCCACAGCCCAGACACGGGGCCCAGCTTGCAGAAGCACACAGACCCAGTGTGGTCTGTGGACAGAGACCACCGGGGCTGGGCAAGCATGGCTGCCGGGCTGAGCCTCTATTCCGCCTGGCTCCCACAGCACAGACGTCAGGCCAGAGGCTCACTGACCGCGGAGCCAGCGGCACTGTCCTGCTGGGCAGTGCCCGGCTCTGCACAGGCGCCCCGGCGAGAGAGAGGCCGGCCCCAAGCCTCTGGCCTCTGTCCACCGCTCACTCAGCTGTCACTCAGCAGCACTGCTGGAGCCCCGCAGGCTGCGTGCTAAGTGGTGGAAACACATTTCCAAACCTCCAGCTCACAGCAGGGACATTTCAAGTCCTTTTTGGAAGAGGCTGAGGTGAACCATGAAGCTACTGAAGGCCCACCTGCACCTGGGAAGGTCTGAGAGGACAGAGACAGACCCAGGGCGCCTGCCTCACCCCGGGAGCAACCTGGGGAGGCCTGTCTGTGGTGTTCAGGGATCATGCTTCCAAAGGTACACGCCTGAGTGAAAACGTCAAGGCTTCCGAGATGTGCTTCCCAACGGCTGGCGTGTTGGACGGTCCCTGTGCTTGACGCGCCTCCCAGGACCCACACTGCCTGCAGCCCTCCCCACTGTGTGCACGTGCCTCGGCACCCACGGCTGGGCAGGAGCAAGGCCCTGGTCAGGCCAGGCCAGGTGACCACTCGCCCCAAGCCATCTACAGCACGGAGGACACTCAGGAGCACAGGGTGGCTGACGGCTGCTGCATGGGCAGGTGCTCCTGCAGCCCCACCCTGGCGCTGGCCCAGGCCCAGGACGTGCACCACCTGGCTGGCAGGACTGTGGCCCAGCGTCCTCCCCACGCAGGTCAGGTCAGGGCCACACAGACCTGACACATGGCCTCCAGACGCAGCCTGCACTCGGCCCCAGGCAGCCGTCAGTAGGTTGCTGCTATGACGTTCCCAACCTCTGACCCCTGACACAGCTCAGGGCCATCTCAGCTCACAGCACCACAACAGCCTACTGGTCACCTCAGCCCTGGTGCTGGGCCAAGTGCCCAGCTCCTTGCTGCTCTCAGAAGCCCTCCTGAAATGGCCTCAAGGGACAGTGTGAGCCCAGCCGGGGTGGATGCAGTAAGCGCCCTGATCAGGCAGGGCCACTGGGATGGGGCCTCGGAGGGAGCAGACGCTGGCTGGTGGGGATGCAGGTGTGACATGCAGCCACATCTCTCAGCCAGCGCCGGGACGGCGGCACACCTGGAGCGGCTCTCCTCAGGGCCTCTGTGCTGAGAGGGGATCCCTGAGGACCCTGTGTCCCTGTGGAAGCCAAGGGTGTGCCCTCGAGAGGCGGTGCCTGTGTGTGCCTGCTGCCTGCGGGCCCAGCACTGAGCCCAGGCAGGGGACCTGCCGCAGCCGCCCCTGAACCAGTGGCAGAGCCAGTGCCCGCCTGGGCCATTCTTACCTTTGGTGTCGTTGACAGGGTCCATGTGCCGGTAGATGTAGCCCTCCAGGTAGGAGTGGAACTTGGGCGTGGGTGGGAAGAAGGCCAGGCAGATGGCCATAAGCTCCCAGCCACGGGCCAGGCTCTCAAGGCGAAAGTTCTCGGTGGTCTGCCGGCACAGCTGGATGTAGAGCTCATCCCGCAGGCCCTGCACGCTCCAGCCTTTGGTGGCGATCTCCAGGGCCACGTGCAGCGGGTCTGCCTTGGCGCGCCGGTCGCCCATGTACATCTGAATCAACTTGAAGACCTCGCAGGCCTCTTTCTTCACGTGGCGGTCGCTGGTCACGATCATGGGCTTCTTGATGGACTCACTGCTCCAGGCCAGCATGTTGGCGATGGACACCTTCCGCCGGAAGAGGCCCTGCGTGTGGGTGTTGAAGTGCTTGGAGGCCCAGTTCTCGATGTCTGTCTCCGAGGACGGCTTGCGGAGCGTGAAGGTGGGGAACACGCAGCTGGCACTGGGCATCACACTCCGGGCCTGCCGGCTGCTCTCGAACTGGGCGCAGGTGCCAAGGTCCTCAGACTGGGGGACGGAGGGGCCCACATGAGCCAGCCAGTGGAGAAGTGTGGCCCCCACCCCACATAGGCCCAAATGCTGCTGGAGGAGAGAGGCCTGGGACTCAGCTCTGCCCACCTCATCCCAGTCTGCCCGCCTCAGTCCATGCCCACCCTCCTCACCCCTGTCCGCCCACCTCACCCCTGTCCACCCACCTCACACTTGTCTGCCTGCCTCAGTCCATGTCCACCCTCCTCACCCGTCTGCCCACCTCGCCCGTCTGCCCGCCTCAGTCCATGTCCACCCTCCTCACCCGTCTGCCCTCCTCACCCGTCTGCCCACCTCAGTCCATGTCCACCCTCCTCACCCGTCTGCCCACCTCGCCCGTCTGCCCGCCTCAGTCCATGTCCACCCTCCTCACCCATCTGCCCACCTCGCCCGTCTGCCCGCCTCAGTCCATGTCCGCCCTCCTCACCCGTCTGCCCTCCTCACCCCTGTCCGCCCGCCTCAGCCATGTCTGCTGTCCTCACCTGTCTGCCCATCCACCCATGGTCCGCCATCCTCACCCTGGTCTAAGTGCCTCACGAGGCTGAGACGGGACCAACTTTTCCCTGGGGGCTCGGCCTCTGGGAGGCACCCACCCTGGTCCAAAGACCAAGGGTCGGGAGGCCAGCACAGTCTGGGAGTAGGAGGAGCTCGTGTGGCCCATGGGACGCCGCGTCCCGGACTCACACGGCCCCCCAGGCAGGGGGCCGACCATGCGTGAGGGTGGGCAAGGGGGAGAGCGCTGTGGCTTCTGCCGGTTCAAGTGGGAAGGGCAGCCCCTCAAGGACACAGAGAGCCCCAGATGCCAACCGTGCTTGACAGAGGAACGCAACCTTCTCTGGGCCGCCACTGCCACACCTCCCCAACAAACACACAAGGATTCCCAGGCATCAGAGGCAGGGGGGATGCCCCCGGCCCCTCCTTCTCCTGGCAGGTCGTGCCCACACCTGCACAGCCTCCCCAACCCCTGGGGCAGGAAGCCACCTCACCCGGCAGCACCTGGCATGGACCTCAGTCAGGCCCTCGGAGCCCACGAGTCCTTCCGTCCAGATCAGGCTGGGAGCTGGGTGCCACAGGACGCAGTTGCCCACACCCCACCCACCACCTGCCCCTGCCCTGCCCGTCTGTCCTGATGCCCTCCTGTGTTACAAGCCACAGACAGAGACACTGCTCTGAACGCTCCAATCTGGAGTACACTAAGGTGGCCCTGCCCCAGGGAACACTGGCCACCTAAGATGTCCTGGTTCTTGGGCATGGCATGTCTTCTGCACCAGGGCTGGGGGTGCACCTAAGGAGCCTGGCCCCGGAGTCTCTGGCCACCAAGGAGGGCCCGGCACTCCAGCTGCACAGCTTCTCACTGTGCCTGTTCATAGGTGGGAGGCAGAGGCTCAGGGAGCAGAGGGCGGGTGGCTGCCTCTGCGTCCTGGAATCAGGATGTGCCTTTGGCTCCCCAGTTAGCAGGAGCCGAGGTGAGACCTCTGTGCTGGTGGAGACCCCGGCGGCCGTCCACCGTCTGCCCTCAGGCCCGCCAGGAACTGTGAGGCCACACACGTCTCGGGGTGCTGACCTGCCCCACCCCTGCCCAGGACCCGCCTGTGAGTGCCTACCTGAGAGGGGTGCAGGTAGGGCTCCGGGGAGGCCAGGCTGGTCTGCACGGAGACGCTCTTCTCGAGCAGGACCTGCGGGAAGGCGAGCCTGTCCAAGGCACCCCTCTGCCAGTGCTTGCTCTCCTGCTGGGCCAGTGCCTCATCCTCACTGAAGGCACGCACCACGGGCCCGGGCATGGGCAGCGGCACCGCCCCGTCACTCTCGTAGCCCGAGCCATCCTGCTGCGAGTCCCAGCTGCCCCTCTGCTTCATGTGCAGGTGGGCTTGCTGTGCCTCCCAGGCCAGCCGGGCCTGTGCCAGGAAGGGCTCAGCCGGGCCCCGGTGGCCTTCCCCGTCCCCCGCCTCCCCCTCTGTGCGCTTTATGGGCGTCAGGCCGGGTCCACACAGAGGCCGCTCATCCGTCAGGGGCTGCTGGCTCAGCGGGTCGCAGTCCCCGGGGCCCTCAGCGGGCGGGGCGCTGGGAGCATGGCACACGGAGGGGTTCCTGCTCTTCCTCTTGCGCGTGCTGGGGGAGTAGCCCGTGGAAGACATGGTGTCCTGCTGGCTAGACCAGGACATGGCATCGTCTTGGGCCTGGGGCAGGGGCGTGGGCGGTGGGGCGGGCCGCAGCTCGGGCCCCTCCATGCTGCTATAGTCCCCAGACACAACCCCCAGCGAGGACGTGGCCCCCAGGCGCTGGTCGCGCAGCAGGCAGGGGCTGGGCTGCAGAGACAGTGAGCCGCCCCCCGGGTGAGGCGTGTACTTGTGCCGCGGGCCTGCCCGCAGCTTGGGGCTGGAGCTGGCCTGCTCCACATACACCAGCTGCCGCACGTACTCCTTGCCGGCAGGGCTGTACTCCAGGCTCAGGTAGCGCTCGGGGCACTTCTGCCTGGTGAGCACCAGCTGCTGGTAGGGCGACGCAGAGGCTGCCTTGGGTGGCTTGCGGCCAGGAGACCGCCGGGGCGAGCCGGCCTCAAACTGCACATCCATGGGGGGTTCGTCGTAGAGCGGGGCCTGGTACTCCACGGGGGGCTCCTCATAGAGGGGGGGCTCGTAGGCGTAGCGTGGTGAGGAAGGCTGCGAGTCTCCAGCGGGCCGGCGGGGCTGGGCCAGCAGCGGGGAGCAGCTCCCTAGCTCAGCCCTCTTCGGGAAAGGCGACGGCCTCCGCTCCGGGAAGAAGACGGGGCTGTCCGCATCAGGGGTGAAGGTCTGCAGGCTGGGCGAGTGCTGTCCTCCGGAGGGCCTGCGGGAGCGACCCCCAGGCTGGCTGTCCAGGGCGTAGCCATTGCCCTGGGGGGAGAGGAAGCTGGGCTCCCTGTCGGCAACTTTGATGAGCATGCGCTCCTTGGTGCCCGAGTTCCAGCGGAGAGAGGAGGTCCTGGTAGGGGGTGGGGAGCAGGTTACCTGAGGAGGTCCTGGGGGGGCAGGTTACCTGGGGAGTTGGCCAGGGGGCAGGTGACCTGGAGGGAGCCCTGGGGGGAGCAGGTTGCGGGCGGGGGGCAGTCCTGGGCAGGTTACCTGGGGGGAGCAGGTTATGTGGGGGGCAGTCCTGGGGAGAGCAGGTTACCTGGGGGGATCCTGGGGGAGCAGGTTACCTGGAGGGGGGTCCTGAGGGTAACAGGTTACCTAGAGGGTTCCTGGGGGGAGCAGGTTACTTGGGGGGGTTCTGGGGAGAGGTTACCTGGGGAGTTGGCCAGGGGGCAGGTTATCTGGGGGGGGGGGGTCCTGGGGGCAGGTTACCTGGAGGGAGCCCTGGGGGGAGCAGGTTACCTGGAGGGGGGTCCTGAGGGTAACAGGTTACCTAGAGGGTTCCTGGGGGGAGCAGGTTACATGGGGGGGCGGTCCTGGGGGTAGCAGGTTACCTGGGGGTGTCCTGGGGGGAGTCCTGGAGGGAATAGTTACCTGAGAAGGTCCTGGGGGGGGGCAGGTTACCTGAGGGGAGTCTGGTGGGGGCAGGTTCCCGGGGTGAGGTGGAAATCTGACCCCTTCGCCAGCCTGGACCCATGACCACCCCCCTTGACCTCACGGGTGTGTGAGGTCAGCCCAGAAGGCCTGGTCGTCTCTCACTGTCCTCTTCAGAGCTGCCCCAGGGGCTGCAGGCTGTGGGGCCTGGTACTGCCGGGTGCTGTGATGAGCTGTGAACCTTTCACTGCTGAGGCCCTGACCCCGGGTCGTGCAGCCTGGAGCAGCTGCCCCCTGGCCTGGGAGCCCTCCTCACACACTTCCCAGGTCAGCCCGGCAGCCCTCCAGGGGGCTCTCCTACTGCTGCCCATGGGGACGCTCCTCCAGGGCCCTTGTGAGAGGTTCTGCTCTGGTCCCAGGCCAGAACCAGGCACAGAACCACTCCTGGACGGAAGCGCCGGGGACCAGAGGGCTCCCAGAGGCCTCTGTGGCTTTGGAATCCTGGGTTTAGCACCCTCCCCACTCCCGCAACACAGCCGATCATCCCGCAGCGCAGCACCTCTCAGGGCCTGGACTCCAACCACAGGCCCCCATGAGTCCAGAAGGGCTGACTGCCCTGCTAGCACTGCCCACTGCCACTCTCAGCACTCCGCACCTGGACCGAGATGGTAAAACCGCTCCCTGTTCCTAAGGGCACCTGTGGCCCCAGGGAGTTGCGTGCCCAGACCCTGGCCCCTCCACCTAGCAGGGGGCACTAGGGGTGTTCAGGCTCTTCTGAGTCTCATTTGCCTGATGACAACACGGAGACACTGCCCCTGGCGATACAGGGACTTGATCACACACCGTGCCCACCAACTAACGGTCAGCCCCACGTCCCACAGCTGTACCAGCCATGACACGGCAGACCAAGAGGCCCGGAGCAGTGCGCGAGGCTCCCCGCTTCCAACTGCCCCCTCAAGAAACTCCCAGCTGCTTTAAAGACTTCCTTCTAAGAATACACCTGCAATGCGCAAGACCTGGGTTCGATCCCTGGGCTGGGGAGATCCCCTGGAGAGGGCAAAGTATTCTGGCCTGGAGAATTCCATGGACTGTATAGTCCACAGGGTCACAAAGAGTCGGACCTGACTGAGCGACTTTCACTTTCTACATTTCCTTCTACATCTGGAACCTTTGCGTCAGTGTCTCTGCTTCATAGCGCTTCTTCAGTCTGTGGTCTGACATATTTTATGATTTCTGGAAACTCCTGACCATATCTTTAAAAATATTACTTCCATCCCATTTCCTCTCTCCTTCTCTGGGAGTCAGGTGCTGTCCTCTGCACTGAGCTCCACAAAGTTTCAGGCTGTGTCCTGTGCTTCTCATCCCCTGGACTCTCCACACTGCAGACATTTTTCTGATCTACCGTCTAATTTACTAACCTTTTAAGAGTCCATCTACTGAGTTCTTAGTTTTCTTATTATATTTTTTTCAGTTCTAGAATATCTATTGATATTTAAATTTGTTTAACAGTACTTTGAGGTTCACAGAAAAACCGAGCAGAAAAAAATGTACATTTCCGACGTACCCCCTGCACCTACTCACACAAAGCTTCCCCGATTATCAGCATTTCGCAAGAGACAGAACATCTACTGTCAACTGATGGACCAGCACTGACACATTATAATCAACCAAAATTCTTAGTTGATATTAGGGCTCACTCTTACTGTTGTACATTCTGTGGGTTTGCATAAATGTAGAGACACGTATCCACCGTTGTAGTGTTGTACAGAGCATTTTTCTTTGCCCCCCAAACCCACATGCTCTGTCTGTTCATCCCCCTCCCCAAATCCCTGGCAACCACTGATCTTTTCACTGTCTCCATAGGAGGCATCTCTGATGCCAAATCAATGAGCAAATCTTTGGCCTCCAAAAAAGGCAATCTGAAAACCTACATACTCTGACTCCAGAATGTCAGGAGTGCAATCACGCAGTGTGCAGGCTCTCAGGCTGGTGTCTTCGCTTTGTGACATGCACTTAAGCTCCTCGGTGACTCTTCACGGCTGACAGCTCATTTCTTTTTAGTGTTGTATAAGCCATTGTCTGGATGGACAACTGTTTACTTCTCTATTCACCTACCGAAGGACATCTTGTTTTGGCAACTATGAATAAAGATGCTAAAAACATCTGTGTGCAGGATTTGATATGAACATAAAATGTCAAACTCATTTTGGTAAATACCAAGGAGCAGTACTGCCAAATCATTTAGAGTATATTCAGGTTTTTAAAAGAATATATTTATTATTTATGGCTGAGTCAGGTCTTGGTTGCAGTACATGAAATCTGCATTGCATCATGCTGGATCTTTCCCTGCAGTGCAAAGGCGTCCTCCAGTCATGGCACACAGGCTCAGTAGTTGTGGCACGTGGGCTCAGCGGCTGTGGTGCATGGGCTCAGTACTTGGGGTGCACGGGTTTAGCTGCTCTGTGGCATGTGGAAACCTAGTTTCCCAACCAGACACTGAACCTGACTCCCCTTGCCTTGGAATGGGGGATTCTTAACCACTGAACCCCAGGGAAGTCCCTGTGTTCAGTCTTAGCAGCTGCAGCCTCCTGCGCTCCCACCAGCACTGACCGCGGGTTCCCTTGCTCCACACCCTCGCCAGCACCTGGTGTCAGAGTGTCCGCCTTCTGGCTCCTCTAACAGGCCTGCAGAGGTATCTCACTCTTGTTTCACTTTGCATTTCCTGCTGACAAGTGATGTGGAGCATCTGTCACATGCTTTTCTGTGCCAACAGTATAGGTTCTTTGCTGAGGTGTCTGTTCAGCTCTTTGGCCTATTTTAAAAGCAGGTTGTTTTCTTACTGCTGCATTTTAAGAATTCTTTGTATATTTCAGATTACAGTCCTTTATCATTTGTGTCTATTGCAAACATTTTCTCCTAGTTCGTCTTTCGCAGAGCAGAAATTTTTAATTTTAACACAGTCCAGCCTATCAATTGTTTCTTTCATGAATCGTGCCTTTAATGTTATACCTAGAAAGTCATTGCCAAACCCAAGGTCATCTGGGTTTTCTCCTGTTACCTTCTAGGAGATAGTTTTGTGTTCCCATTCAGGTCTGTGATCCATCTTGAGTTAATTTCCATGAAGGGTGTAAGGTCTACATCCAGATTCACTTTCTTGCATGTGGATGTCCAGGTGTTCCAGCAACGTCTCTTAAGAGACCATCTTGGCTCCATTGCGTTCCTTTTACCCCTTCATCAAAGGTCTGCTGATAATATTCATGGTGGTCTATTGGTTGTCTCCAAAATCACTGCAGATGGTGACTGCAGCCATGAAATTAAAAGACGCTTACTCCTTGGAAGGAAAGTTATGACCAACCCAGATAGCATATTCAAAAGCAGAGACATTACTTTGCCAACAAAGGTCCATCTAGTCAAGGCTATGGTTTTTCCTGTGGTCATGTATGGATGTGAGAGTTGGACTGTGAAGAAGGCTGAGCGCCGAAGAATTGATGCTTTTGAACTGTGGTGTTGGAGAAGACTCTTGAGAGTCCCTTGGACTGCAAAGAGATCCAACCAGTCCATTCTGAAGGAGATCAGCCCTGGGATTTCTTTGGAAGGGACGATGCTAAAGCTGAAACTCCAGTACTTTGGCCACCTCATGCGAAGAGTTGACTCATTGGAAAAGACTCTGATGCTGGGAGGGATTGGGGGCAGGAGGAGAAGAGGATGACAGAGGATGAGATGGTTGGATGGCATCACTGACTTGACAGATGTGAGTCTGAGTGAACTCTGGGAGTTGGTGATAGACAGGGAGGCCTGGCGTGCTGCGATTCACGGGGTCGCAAAGAGTCGGACACGGCTGAGCGACTGAACTGATTGGTCGTCTCTCCATTCTATTCCATTAATGTGTCTATTCTTTACCAACACCACCCTGTCTTGCTTACAACAGCGTTACAGGGAGTCTTGGGACTCAGGTAGTATTATTCCTCCAACTTTGTCCTCCTTGAATATTGTGTTGGCTGTCCTAGGTCTTCTGCCTCTCTAGAGAAATCTAATTATTGCTTTGTCAATATCCACAAAACCACCTGCTGGGATTCTGACTGAGACTGCATGGAATCTATAGGTCAAGTTGGAAAGAGTGGAGTCCTTCCTCCACTTGTTTAGTTCTTCTGTGATATCTTTCATCAGAATTTTACAGTTTTCCTTACATAGATTTTGTACATATTTTGTCACATTTACACCTAAGTATTTCATTCTGGGTGATACCAATGTAAATGCTACTGTTTCTAACTTCATATTCCACTTGTTCGTTGCTAGTATATATGAAAGCAATGGACTTTTGCATATTTAGCTTATATTTTACTACCTAGCTACAACCACTTAGTTCTAGGAGTTTGCCAATTCTTTAAGATTTTTTACATAGGTGATCAAGTCATCTGCAAGCAAAGACAGTTTTATGTTTTCCTCCCCAACCTGTATACTCTGTATTTCCTTTTCTTGTGTTACTGCATTAGCAAAGAGCTCCAATACAATGCTGAGCACCAGAGGTCAGAAGGGAAACCCTTGCCTTGCTTCTGATGTTAGTGGAAAAGCATTGAGCTTCTCACTACTAAGTATGATGTTAGCTGTAAATTTTTTGCAGATATTCTTCATCAAGTTAAGGGAGTTCCTCTCTTTTTGGGTGGCACTAGTGGTAAAGCACCCACCTGCCAATGTAGGAGATGTAAGAGACACAGATTTGAGCCCTGGGTTGGGAAGATCCCCTGGAGAAGGGCATGGCAACCCACTCCAATGTTCTTGCCTGGAGAATCCCATGGACAGAGGAGCCTTGTGGGCTACAGTCCATGAGGCTGCAAAGAGTCAGATGGGACTGAAGTAATTAAGCACACACATATTTCTACTTTACTGAGTTTGTTTTTAAATTAAGGTTGGCTGTTGGATTTTACCAAACGCTTTTTTTGCAACTGTTGATATGATCATAAGTGAAAGTGAAAGTCGCTCAGTCATGTCCAACTCTTTGTAACCCCATGGACTGTACAGTCCATGGAATTCTCCAGGCCAGAATACTGGAGTGGGTAGTCTTTCTCTTCTCCAGGGGATCTTCCCAAGCTAGGGATCGAACCCAGGTCTCCCACATTGCAGGTGGATTCTTTACCAGCTGAGCCACAAGGGAAGCCCAAGAATACTGGGGTGGGTAGCCTATCCCTTCGCCAGCAGATCTTCCCTACACAGGAATTGAACTGGGGTCTCCTGCATTGCAGGCAGATTCTTTACCAACTGAGCTATGATTTTTCATCTTTGGCCTACTGATGTAATGGATTATATTGACTCTCAAATGCTGAACCAACCCTGCATACCTAGGATAAATCTCACTTGGTTATGATATATAATTCTTTTTATACATTGGTAAAGAAATATAAAAAAGCAAAATGGCCATCTGGGGAGGCCTTACAAATAGCTGTGAAAAGAAGAGAAGCGAAAAGCAAAGGAGAAAAGGAAAGATATAAGCATCTGAATGCAGAGTTCCAAAGAATAGCAAAAAGAGATAAGAAAGCCTTCTTCAGCGATCAATGCAAAGAAATAGAGGAAAACAACAGAATGGGAAAGACTAGGGATCTCTTCAAGAAAATCAGAGATACCAAAGGAACATTTCATGCAAAGATGGGCTCAATAAAGGACAGAAATGGTACGGACTTAACAGAAGCAGAAGATATTAAGAAGAGATGGCAAGAATACACAGAACTGTACAAAAAAGATCTTCACGACCCAGATAATCACGATGGTGTGATCACTGACCTAGAGCCAGACATCCTGGAATGTGAAGTCAAGTGGGCCTTAGAAAGCATCACTACGAACAAAGCTAGTGGAGGTGATAGAATTCCAGTTGAGCTATTTGAAATCCTGAAAGATGATGCTGTGAAAGTGCTGCACTCAATATGCCAGCAAATTTGGAAAACTCAGCAGTGGCCACAGGACTGGAAAAGGCCAGTTTTCATTCCAATCCCAAATAAAGGCAATGCCAAAGAATGCTCAAACTACCGCACAATTGCACTCATCTCACATGCTAGTAAAGTAATGCTCAAAATTTTCCAAGCAAGGCTTCAGCAATATGTGAACCGTGAACTTCCTGATGTTCAAGCTGGTTTTAGAAAAGGCAGAGGAACCAGAGATCAAATTGCCAACATCCGCTGGATCATAGAAAAAGCAAGAGAGTTCCAGAAAAACATCTATTTCTGCTTTATTGACTATGCCAAAGCCTTTGACTGTGTGGATCACAATCAACTGTGGAAAATTCTGAAAGACATGGGAATACCAGACCACCTGATCTGCCTCCTGAGAAACCTGTATGCAGGTCAGGAAGCAACAGTTAGAACTGGACATGGAACAACAGACTGGTTCGAAATAGGAAAAGGAGTACGTCAAGGCTGTGTATTGTCACCCTGTTTATTTAACCTATATGCAGAGTACATCATGAGAAACGCTGGACTGGAAGAAGCACAAGCTGGAATCAAGATTGCCGGGAGAAATATCAATAACCTCAGATATGCAGATGACACCACCCTTATGGCAGAAAGTGAAGAGGAACTCAAAAGCCTCTTGATGAAAGTGAAAGTGGAGAGTGAAAAAGTTGGCTTAAAGCTCAACGTTCAGAAAACGAAGATCATGGCATCCGGTCCCATCACTTCATGGGAAATAGATGGGGAAACAGTGGAAACAGTGTCAGACTTTATTTTTCTGGCTCCCAAATCACTGCAGATGGTGACTGCAGCCATGAAATTAAAAGACGCTTACTCCTTGGAAGGAAAGTTATGACCAACCCAGATAGCATATTCAAAAGCAGAGACATTACTTTGCCAACAAAGGTCCATCTAGTCAAGGCTATGGTTTTTCCTGTGGTCACGTATGGATGTGAGAGTTGGACTGTGAAGAAGGCTGAGCGCCGAAGAATTGATGCTTTTGAACTGTGGTGTTGGAGAAGACTCTTGAGAGTCCCTTGGACTGCAAGGAGATCCAACCAGTCCATTCTGAAGGAGATCAGTCCTGGGATTTCTTTGGAAGGGATGATGCTAAAGCTGAAACTCCAGTACTTTGGCCACCTCATGGGAAGAGTTGACTCATTGGAAAAGACTCTGATGCTGGGAGGGATTGGCGGCAAGAGGAGAAGGGGACGACAGAGGATGAGATGGCTGGATGGCATCACTGACTCGATGGACATGAGTCTGAGTGAACTCTGGGAGTTGGTGATGGACAGGGAGGCCTGGCGTGCTGCAGTTCATGGGGTTGCAGAGTCAGACACGACTGAGCAACTGATCTGATCTGATACATTGGTAGATTTGATTTCCTAACATATTTTTGAGGATTTTTACATCTATGTTCATGAGAGAGACAGGTCTGTAGTTTTCTTGTGTTTTTCTGATTTGGATATTAGAGTAATACTGGCTTCACAGAACAAGAAAGTAGTCCCTCTGCATCTATCTTCTGAAAGAGATTGTACAGAACTCATAAAATTTCTTCCATGTATGTTTAGTAGAACTCACCAGTTAACCCATTCAGAACTTCTGCTTTCTTTTTTGGAAGATTATTAATTATTGATTCAATCTCTTTTAACAGATATAGACCTATTCAGATTGTGTATTTCTTCTTCTATGAGTTTTGGTAAACTGTATCTTTTAAGGAATTGGTTTATTTTGCCAAGGTTAACAAGCTTGTGTGCACAGCCTTGTTCAGAGCCTTCCTGTCCCCTCTGAGGCTCCTGAGGCAGAATCACGTCTTCTGGACTGCCCTGGCTGTCAGACCACGGCCACAGGTCTTGGCTCCTCTGTGGATCTCTGATGCCTGCAGAAATTTGGTCTATTTTGTTCTTGTACAGGCTGGTCTCAGGTAAGTGAATCCACCATCACAGAAAGTAGAAAGCCCAAGTATCCAAAGAAACGAACTGTGTACTCTGGTCCTGTGCCTCTGTCCTCTGACTGAGCCACAAGTCCTAACTGTTGGCCGTGGGTAAGGCAGGACTGAGAGAACCAGGGTAAGAGCGAGCAGGGCTCGGGAGGCAGGCTCCCTTTGGGAATTCAGCTCTTGGTTGCCAGAGGCTGCTCCTGGCCAGCCGCACAGGCCAGCCAAGCAGAGCAGAGGACGGCAGGTGTGCCTGCAGACCTGGAGAACCAGCCCTGGAGTCTGAGAGATCCAGGGCTGAACTCCAGCCTGTAGTTCCTGGGCTGTGGGGCATCACCTCCCACTTCCACCCCAGTCCTCACGAGATCTTGCGAGGACTAAAAGCAGGACGCGTGGAAAATCACGGTCTTGGTTCAGCAGGGGCACACAGGAGACACTGCACATGGTCCACTGCCCACCAAATGCGGGCAGGGCTGCAGCAACCAAATAGGAGGGAGCCAAGGCAGAGGCAGGCACGGGGCAGCACGAAGGCGGGTGCCGGCCTGTTTCAGGAAACGCGCCCCCAGCGGCCCAGAGACGATGCCCCTCAGCGCCCCAAGGCCCAGGCAGAGTCCTGTGCTTCTCTCCCAGCCCCTGATCACCTTCCCTCCCACAGGACGACCCCCGCAGCCCCTCACCACCACCCGCAGACCCAGGAGGAGGCCCGGCCTTTTCTCTCAGCCCCAATTCCTTGTTGGCTCTGCTGGGGAGGAGACACCCAGGGGAAAGACCCCTCCCACCACCTCCTGCCTGTTTCTGGAGGTGCCTCAACAGGGCAGCGTTGCTCCATGCTCAGCGCCCTGGAAGAGCAGCAGGAAACGGGACCTGGACTGCCTCGGAGGGAAGCTTCTGCCCCCGATGTGGGCCCCGCTCACAGGCCACGAGACCACATCAGCTCTGTGCCCACAAACCCCAGTCAAACCCGAGTCTCCCGGTGACCAGTGAGGACACCCGTGGACACAGCCGCACTGCTGGCCCAGGCAGGCTTAGATCCCTCCCTGTATCAACAAACCTAGTCTCGATCTCTAAACTGAGCAAACTGCCAAAGGCCCCTCGCGCTCCAAATCCCCACCTCCAGAGGCCCGGCACCCCGTCCATCCCCCATCAGCTACGGATGAGGTGCCTGCTCCAGCCTGGACACACGAGCTAACCCAGGGGAGGCCCTTGCTCAGCCTGCTGCTGCTGTGCCCAGGGTCCTGAGCGTTCAATCTAGAAACCCCAACACCCAGCAAGGCCAACCCAGGCCCGAGGGCAGCCAGACTCCTTGCCCCACTTGGTGGGCACCAGTCTTCCCGATGTGGCCTGGGAAGCCACGCTTCTGATGCGCCTGGGGCTCTGGGGGGGACCACACACTAAGGAACCTCCAAGGGATCCACCAGGGCCAGTACCATGGACACAACAGTACTCCACACCACACAGTGGCCCAACAGCCTCTCCTTGTGTCCCACGGGCCAGGGCAGGGCCTGGCACGCTCTGCACGTCCAGCTGGTCACTTCCTGCTGGGCCAGACCCTTCTCCAGCTCACCCGAGAGCTGCCAGGAAAACCACCCCCGGCCAGGAGATGGACAGGCCTGAGGCAGGGCCTACCTGCAGTGGAGAAGGTGGCCGTCCACGCTGTAGTCCCGGTAAACCTCGTAGTCCTTCTCAAGGAGCACTCCTGACGGTGAGGAGCTGAAATGCAGCAGAGTGAACAGGAGACGTGAACAGAAGTACAACCGCTTAGAGACACAGCGGGTCCACGCTGCACGCCGCGGAACGAGTGCAGCCCTCTGGTTCTCACCACAGCTCCTCCCACAGGTCTGCCTGCACCTGGGCAGGGTTTCTTGCACCCTCACTGCCCCCTCCCACGATGCCCCGATGGAGCCCACTGCCTCACCCAGGACAGCCCCAGGCCCAGCAAGGAGCTGGAGCTCTGGCCGGTGGCCTCCGGGCTGGGCTTGGACCAGGGGGCATGGAGTGGGGCACAGAAGGGCTCGGGCCTGGTTGCCAGGGCCCCTGGGCTGGCCATGGTGGGGAGCCTGCACTCCACTTCAGGCTGGAGGGCAGCTGACTACAGCCAGTGGGCCTCATCCAGCTCCAGTGCCTGGTTTTGTACAGCAAGTGGGCAATGAATTTTTTACATGCAATTCAAATTCCAGTGTCTGTCAGGAGCACATCATGGGAACACAGTCCTGTGTGGCCACACCACTCAGCACACCACAGGTCCCGGGTGCGGCCACAACTCAGCAGCCTGAGTGCCCCCACAAGGCCGATCTGCCGGCCACAGATGGGGGCCTGGACAGCTCTGCCTTTGCCGGCGTGCAGGCTCTGTGCCGCTGGGCCAGGCAGACACACGGCCCCACTGGAGGGTTGCAAGGTGCACAGCGGTCAGAGCCCAAGACGGGAATCTCGTCGCAGCAGAATTACTTTAATGAAAACGGAAGGGATCTTCACACCACATGTGCTTCCCAGCAGCTCATCTGTTAGCCCAGCAGGGAGAGCAACCACGCTGTTCACGGAGGACAAGTATCAAACTACGCCGACAACGGCAGCTGAAGGCACGTGTCCAGAGGAAACAGGCTTGCTTTAGACCAGCAGCCTTGAGGCACGGACAGTGCTGGGGAGAGGGAAGGACAGTGAGAGCGCTCGGCAGCGGGGCCCCGGGGGTGCCGGGGCTCCTGGCGCTACTCCAGGCTGTTGCTGCACTAAGGGGTCGCAGCTGAGTGCGACAGGACTGGGGAACTGGCCTCCACGCGTCACCTCTGCAGAACGCCTGCAGGTGAAATCACTACCAAAAAACTGAGGAAACACTATTCAGTCCAGCCTGCAGTGCAGCTGAGATTGTCACGACTGACCATGCTTAAAACATGCGCTGGGGGCCAGCACAGGGTGCAGGCTGGCGCTGAGGGGGCACGGTGAGCCCCAGCAGCAGACAGGAGCTCAGCAGCCCGTCGTGAGCTGTGAGGCAGCCGCACAGGCCGCCAGCATCCTCTGCCCTCCTGGACTCGGTCGTCAATGGTCCCACAGGTTTGTGTCAGGAACAGAAGGGAAATATCCCAATCTGACCCACCACACAGCAATTTAAAAGCTTGGATACAGAAAGCTTTGCTGCAATGTTTAAAAAACTCATGGCCTAGACTGAAATTTTTTCTTTGAGAAAAGATTCTTCTCAACTACTATCATCAAACATTGAATGTGAGGGGTTTTTTTAGATTTGACAATGTTTCTCAATGAATTCAACCTAAAATTATAAGGCAAACAGTGCTTATATGAGACACTGAGACTGCAACAGTCATTTTGATGACAATGGATGTCTGAGTCATAAGCAGCATAAAGCTTCTTCAGCATCTCCTTCTCATACTGCCGAAATTGGAACAAGAGGCAAGATCCCCATTCCCACACAGGAGACACGCTTTCTGAGCTCCACTACTGGTTCCAGAACAGCGCAATAAAGCCAGTCACGTGAATGTTCTGGTGTCTCAGTGCCAACCAACATTATGTTCACACTGAACTAGTCTATTAAGCATGCAAAGCCACCTGGGTTTTCTGAGGAGCTTGAACTCCAGGCCTTGAATGGTAGAAGGAATGCCCACAATTAGCTAAGATGGTCGTAAATACAAAGGGAGACAGGAATGTTTCCCAGCACTGAGGCTTGAGAGGTGATGGCCCCTGAGAGAGCACACGGACAGCGCGGCCAGGGTACAGGGCAGCACGTGGTGTGGGCGGATGCAGGCCACAACGTGCAAAAACCACAGTTAACACAAGACACGTAAGCAAATACCTTTGGTCCAAGGCCCGAAAGAACTTTTTAAACAAAACATTAAACACAAACAAGGTGAAAATTACAATAAACTTGCTTGCATCAAAATCAAGGGCTCTAGGGACCCATCAGCAGGCATGGGGGGGGGGGGGTCTGTGGGGTGAAGCCACCCACACACTGAGCAGGAGCAAGTCTGCAGGAGCAGGTCTGCAGAAGCAGCTGCCTCACACCCCTGAGGCTCTGCCTGCCCAGCACTTGCCCCAGGCCCCCAATGGGCCCCAGGTGCAGAGCAGGGGTGCAGGCTTCCCCAGGCTGTGGGGTGAATGCAGCATCCTGGAGGGGCACCCAGGAACACACTGGGCAGCAATGCATGTGTGGAGCACATGGGAATGCACAGGAGGAAGGGGCGGGAAGGGCCTAACCTGGAGTTGCTGAGGTGACACCACATCCTCTGCTGCATCAGGGGTCCCCACAAAGCACCCCACAACCATCCCACCACACTAAGGCCAAGTATTAGAACAGGTGAAGGTGACCAGACCCTAGAGGTCCCTGAGGAGGAACACACCTAATACACGTGAGGATGGCTGTTCAGGGGCAAATACAAACCATGGGGAAGTGGCTGACCCTGGTTCCAAAGCACAAGTCAAGGCAGAAAGCATCAGCGATACAACACAGGGAAACGTGCTGGGAATAGCTGACTGCAAACCTCCTTGGAGCCGACCCACAGCTTCCATGCAGAAGGGCAGCAGCAGCAGGAGACAGGAAGAAGGGACAGACCACTCCCACCACCCAGCGGGACTCACCTCCCAGAATCCACGTGTCTCGGCAGACCAAAACTTAGTAAAGAACTCAACTGATACAATGAACAGATCTGACCTAACAAACACACAGAGAATCCTAGAGCTAACAGAGAAGAGAAATTGTCTGCCTCGGCCAGCAGGGTGTTGTCCTGTGCGTCTCCGTATTCTTGCAAGGACAACAGTCCTGAGGGGTCAGAGCCCTGCCCACTGCAGGAGGGCCCATCTCAGCTTAACCAACGGCATCCACAACAGCCGTGTCTCCAGGTCACATTCACAGGTGCTGAGAACAGGACGGGGCAAATTCAACCCACAAGACAAAGAAACATACTGGACAGGATTCCCCATCCACTCACGCTGGGAAGCTAGTAAGAGAAAGGGACGTCCCAGCCCAAACCACAGGGTCGCGGGGCCATCGGCCTGCCTGCCTCCCTGGCCCCACCTCCTCGGGGAGAACCGGCCAGCTTGGGACAGCTGGCAGAATCACAGGCAACTCTGGAGACAGTGTGCTCGACTTTGTAATAAGAGCTCAACAAGTGTGAAAACAGGAGTGACGTATAAATATACCATCTGGGGCCTTCCTTGGTGGCTCAGTGCTAAAGAATCTGCCTGCTAACACAGGAAACATGGGTTCGATCCCTGGCCTGAGAAGACCCCACGTGCCACGGGGCAACTAAGCCCTTGCGCCACAACCACTGAGCCCGTGCTCTAGAGCCGGGGACTGCAACCACTGAGCCCGTGCTCCACGACTACCAAAGCCCGCGCGCCAGAGCCCATGCCCACAAGAGAAGCCGTGCAGTGACAAGCCTGCGCATCACAACCAGACAGTGGTCCCCGCTCACCGGAACGAGAGAAAAGCCTGTGCAGCGATGTCAAAGACGAATTAAATACATAAAATTAATTTTTAAAAAGTAGTACCTGAATACCAGTAATGATCATACAATATGACTTTATATGGTATCTAAAAATAAACCTTTAAAAAATGCAAGTTCTTTGGGGGAAAATGTATAAAATGTACTACCTTCATGAATGGGAAAAAATGACACAAGCAAGGTGCCTAGTCCCCAACCTGCCCCACAGTTTAAACACAATTCTAATCCACCTCCAACTAAGCTCCTCGTGGGAGGCCGATCCGAAGGTAACACCATGATCCGAGTCACCATACCACACCCTGGACACTTTTGGGAAGAGGACACCCCTGCCCACAGGACGTCTGCCAACAGAACCTAAGAAGAGTCCAGCCCCTCACCGGCCTGCAGCGAAGAGCCAGCAATCGCCACCAGCAATGCCGCGGGTGACCTGGGCCCAGAGGCTGTCACATTTGCTGGACAGGCGGCGGCACCGGTCTGAGCTTGCCGGAACACCAGAGGGATGCAGGGCTGTCTTTAAACCTTACTCACTAGCTTTTTCCTTGGGGACCATCCCAGGCTCTGCTTCATGAGGACAACTCCCAGCAACCTTTTCAGGCTTCTCCGGCCTGCGTGCCCAGGCCCCTGCCCACAGCCCCGCCCTGTGCGTGCCAGGCTCCTGCACACCCTCATCACAGGCACTGCGCCCCCGGCCTGGCATGTCATCCTCCCAGGAGCAAACAGACCCACAGCCTAAGTCGGCTTTCGACTACTTTGTGACTTCCACTGTCCCCGGGTGAAACCCAGCCTGCCTGGTCTCCAAGGCCCATGTCCCATTCCTGCTCCTCCCTGGCTTCTTTCTGGTAACTTCCAGCCTGTCAGGGTTTATCCAGGTCACATGCCCTCCAGCCACTTCTTCTGGACTGGGACCCTTGAGTGCTGGCCCTGGGGAACAGCTCCCTGGGGTTCAGGCTCTGCCATATGGGCACTTGGGGTGCACAAGCAGCAGGGGGTGGGAGCCCAGGTGTCCATGGCCTCACTGTCTGCAAGACCAGGAGGGAAAACAGCCACAGTGGCTGCTGGACAAGTCGACACCCTGGGGGCACCCAGGACAGTGCTCTGCCCCACTGCCGACCGCCTCAGACCTTCCTCTGCAAAACAGGGGTGATGCCCTCACCTCTCGCCCTCAGTGCTGGCGAGGTCAGTCAAGCTCGGGCAGGGAGGCCTAGAGTTAGGTGGGGCCAGCCGATGGACCCCCATGGATCTGCGTCCAGAGAACAATAGGCAGGTGGACCTGGGGAGGGCACCCCTCCATCACAGGAGCTCTGGGGGCCAGCTCTGGGGTGCTCCCATCCCGGAAGCACGTCCCACAGTGGAGAGAACCAAATAATTTCACGATTAGCCAGAGAAACTCCAGCCCCAGCAGGGCCCAGAGCGCCTTGGCCAGCTCTGCCCCGGTGGGCACAAGAGAGCGGGTGGTCCCCTAGAGGCGGCAGGGTGCAGGGGCCTGCCTCACCTGCCACTCTCGTCCTTCACCATCCCTGGCGTGGCCTGCCGGCTCGCGCGGCCCACAGGCTCTGGCGCCCTGTCGCCGGAGTCCAGCTCGGGTTCCAGGGACGAGCTGGTGCTGCCATCGCGGCTGACGCTGCTGCCCCGCCCGGGGCTGTTCTCCGCCGAGGCGCGCGGCGACTCCGTGTTCTGCTTCAGGGTCTGCAGCTTGGCCAGGGGGATGATGTCGCAGTCCTGAGGCCGGTGCCACACGGTGCGCTGGGTGCTGGCGTTGTAGTAGTAGAAGCGCGACGTGTTGGGGTCGAAGAGCTCCCACCACTGGTTCTCGCTGGTCCGCTTGATGCGCACGCCAGCCGGCGGGTCCCACACGCACTCGCCGGTGACCAGGTTGGCGTACATGCGCTCGCGCGTGCGCGGCTCGATGATCTCCACCCACTCCAGCCTTGGGGAGAGGGCAGCATTAGGCAGGGCTGGGGGACCCCACCCATCCCGAGACCAAGGATCCCGCCCGTCAGGCCACATGCTCTGGGCCCCACGGCCGCGGACTGGCGTATCCAGCACCAGACCTTCCTCCTGTCTGCCAGCCTCAAAAGCAAGAAATCTTCTCACATACAGAGTAAAGCCAAAGCTTACCTAAATTCCATCCACTCCCGATTTTCTAAACGCTCATCAGGGCCCAGCCCTGGGTGGCGGGGTCTCCAGCCCGGCCCCACGTCAGGGCTGCCCTGGGTTCTGGCTCCCTGTCCACAGGGGGCTGGGCCACGGGTACTGCTCACCGTCCTCCCAGACTGCGTCACGTCCCTCCCGGATGCTTGGCTGCTCTTAGCAGCAGCCACCACTGGCTGCCAGCGCCACCCGTCACCCGCAGCGGGAGGGGATGCCAACATCGCTGCACTGTCCCAGTCAAAAGCAGAGCTGGTTCCCCTAGAAGCCCCCCAAACACACCCCGCCCCGAGGACAAGCCTGTCATCCAGCTAAGGTCCTTAAAAAAAAAAGTGTAAATTAAAACTATTCAGAATAAGGCAATTTGAATGCCAATGTGTTTGATATCACAGTGTGCTCCAGCTGATAGGTAGATAGCATATTTTACTCTGCTTCCAAGTTTCTACACAAATAACAATCCTTTAAATACCACTTCTGTGATGGCCCTGGTCCTCACCAGCACTGGGATGGTCAGAAGCTTCCAGGACCTGCAGAGAAGGGGAGCACCCGTCTCCTTACTCTCTGCTGCAAGCCCAACTTTCCAGGCGGGAGCACAGGTGGGCTTTAGCAGAGGACTGAGGGGACAGTGCTGACAATCTTCTCTGAGAACCTCATCCTGCCCTTTGAGGCCAGATGTGCTCAGGGCAGGAAGGAGAAGGCACAACCCTGCAGGGCGATGAGCCTGCACCACACACACACACACTCACACCTAGATATGAGTCCCCACCACACACACACACACTCACACACTCAGATATGAGCCCCCCCACACACACACACACTCACACCCAGATGAGCCCCCACCACACACACACTCACACACACACACTCTCACACCCAGATGAGCCCCCACCACACACACACTCACACACACACACACTCACACCCAGATGAGCCCCCACCACACACACACTCACACACACACACTCTCACACCCAGATGAGCCCCCACCACACACACACACACACACACACTCTCACACCCAGATGAGCCCCCACCACACACACACTCACACACACACACTCTCACACCCAGATGAGCCCCCACCACACACACACTCACACACACACACTCTCACACCCAGATGAGCCCCCACCACACACACACTCACACACACACACTCTCACACCCAGATGAGCCCCCACCACACACACACTCACACACACACACTCACACCCAGATGAGCCCCCACCACACACACACTCACACACACACACTCTCACACCCAGATGAGCCCCCACCACACACACACTCACACACACACACTCTCACACCCAGATGAGCCCCCACCACACACACACTCACACACACACACTCTCACACCCAGATGAGCCCCCACCACACACACACTCACACACACACACTCTCACACCCAGATGAGCCCCCACCACACACACACTCACACACACACACTCTCACACCCAGATGAGCCCCCACCACACACACACTCACACACACACACTCTCACACCCAGATGAGCCCCCACCACACACACACTCACACACACACACTCACACCCAGATGAGCCCCCACCACACACACACTCACACACACACACTCTCACACCCAGATGAGCCCCCACCACACACACACTCACACACACACACTCTCACACCCAGATGAGCCCCCACCACACACACACTCACACACACACACTCACACCCAGATGAGCCCCCACCACACACACACTCACACACACACACTCTCACACCCAGATGAGCCCCCACCACACACACACTCACACACACACACTCACACCCAGATGAGCCCCCACCACACACACACTCACACACACACACTCTCACACCCAGATGAGCCCCCACCACACACACACTCACACACACACACTCTCACACCCAGATGAGCCCCCACCACACACACACTCACACACACACACTCTCACACCCAGATGAGCCCCCACCACACACACACTCACACACACACACTCTCACACCCAGATGAGCCCCCACCACACACACACTCACACACACACACTCTCACACCCAGATGAGCCCCCACCACACACACACTCATGCCCCGCAGCAGCCCTGCAGGTTTGGGGCATCTTTTGGATGCACAGTGTCTTCTAGAAGCTCTCAGAGCAAAGGTAGGCTGGCCGAGTGGGCAGGGTACAGCAGCTGGAGGGTGTGGAGCCAAAAGGGGGCAGGAGATGAGGGAGCAGTAGAGAGGGAGAGCCCTGAGGACTGGAGGAGGGAACGCAGGAGGGAGCAGCCTGAGGGGCTTGGCCATGTCTGGGCAGCAACCCCTGCAGCATGGTCATACTAGGCAGCCCGGTGGGGCAAGGCGCTGGGGCTCTGTGCTTGCAAGCGTGGGACCACTGCCTAACCCGCCATTCTGCAGAAGGTGGGGCAGGGCTGGGTAGGCATTGTGGGATCGGATGGCTAGAGGGACAGGGCCGTGAGAGGGTGTCCTTGACGCAGAGGGCGGGGCAGCCCCGCAGCAGCGCCCGTAGGTTGCAGCATCTCTGGGCCCCACAGGTCTCTCGTGGCCTCTGATCTCTAGTGACCCTGCAAGGCCAGCGCCTGCGGAAAGTGGGCAGGAGGCCTCACGTGTGCCCACTGTCATCCGTGTCCCTGGAGGCCCCTCGCAGGCCCAACCTCCACTGCCATCACCCTGCCCAGCGGGGGTGTGAGGCCCGACTCGTCCGCTCTTGCCTGCTGGCTGGCCGTTCTTCACACAGAGGACAGAGCAAACTTCTAAACTTGGGAACCTGACACTTTTAACTGGGAAGCCTCGTGCCCCCTGTCCCCCCAGGATGGAGATCCCCCCAACACAACTCAGCGGGCACCGTCCACTCTCGGCCTGAGGACACAGCCCCCATGCTTGGCAGCCAGAAGGCACTGCCCGAGGGCACTCCTCACAGGGACAAAAGAGCCTGGAGACCTCGCTCCTGTGAAAAGGGAAGCTCTGAATTCTGTGATCGCCCTCAGCTGATGGCCTGCTTGCCCCTTGAGCTGCGGCGTGGGATCAGCCAGGACAAAGGGTGGAGGTGCCCAAGGAAGGCCCGGCCCAGCAGAGGTGCTCAGAAAGTACTGGACTGAACACTGTGAGCCCCAGGGAAGCAGTAACAACTCCTTTTATAGCTCTAAATACACTTTCAAATGAATTTACTGGTGGTAATTCTCTCTGAAGAAAAGAAGCTGGTTCCTTTTCAGCACACTGCTGTGTGCATGTGGGCAGGACCCCATTTTCTCAGAAGAACGTTCTGGGTGCCCCCCACAGCACTTTTAATGAAGACCCCCAGAGACCCAGGGGGCAGAGAATATGCTGGAACCCGGAGTCTAGTGAGGGTCAGGAGCAAGGTGGGCCGCAGCAGACCCCACGGCCCGGGGGGAAGGCAGGCCCTGTGCAGACCCCAAGTGGACCGAGCAGACATGCCTGTCCCTGGGGTCAGTGTCGCCCACACCAAGCACCAGTCAGTGGGAGCAGCAGGGCACGTGGCTGAGAAGGGTCAGAACCTGCGGGTGACGGACGGATGACCGTGGCCGAGCCACACTGTGGAAGCTGTCGAGTCTGAGGGAGATTCATCTGGCGACAGTGTCTGGCATGATGTGGGAGGAAGACTCAAGATGGCGGCGGTCTCTGGGTATGACCGGCCGCGGCCTCTCCCCAGCGCCCAGGGGCTGCGTGGACAACCGCCTCTCTGTTCTCCAAGTCCTGCAGACTTTCACTTCAGACAGTGACCTGTTCAAAGACTCACTTCCAGAAGAGCCTAATGGGTGCCAAGTGTGTCACGGGCAATCTACCAGCAGAAAGGGAGGCAAGTGTGGCCAAACACGTCGCCTGTGACACGGGGCCCTGTGACAGGATCCAAAGTGCGGAATAAACGACAAACCACATAAAACAACAGAACTCGTGATTCCACACAGAGAGGTTCAAGTGAATACAAGACGCTGGGCACTGGCCCCCTGGGGTAGGCTGGGTGCTGTGGCTGGGAGGCTGGACAGCTCCACACCCACCCCAGGAAGGCCCAGAAAGGGTCGAAGCCCCAGAGCTGGTGAGGCGCGCAGGGGCAGGAAAAACAGCCACTGTCCTGAGAGCAGGGGTGGCAGGTGGCTGTGACCCTGCAGAGGGGCACAGTCCACTCAGAAACCCTCCGACAGACCATACCAAGGGCTCAATCTGTCCACTGAAAAGATGTCGATGTCACAAAAGGCAGAGACAGGAAGTGGAGATGTTCCAGGGGACATGCAGCGGCCACAGGGTGAGTGGCACTGGAGGGGCCGGAAATGTCAAGAAGGAGGCAGGGAACCAGGGGCCAAAGGCAAACAGCGGCGCAAGAGACCGGAGCCTCAAGCCACATGGCGCCCCCTGTGCTGGGAGACGGGCCCCACCCCCCAGTGGCCCAGAGCAGGGTTGGGGGAGCAGTGACCACACAGCTGCCAGAGCATGAATCCGGGTAAAGGGCCCCAACGTACACTGCACTCTTCTTCTTTGGGCAACTTGTGGAATTATTCCCAAGTTATGCCATAAATCACACAAACGAAAGTGACCATTTGCAGCTGCCTGCCTCGGCATGGATGCTGAGAGAAGGCCTAAGGGGCAGGGTCCAGCTGAGGGCTGGCAGGGCATCCACTGCCCACGGAGAGGCCCTCCCCGGCCTGCAGTGCAGTGGCCGAGGGACAGGGAGTGGGCCAGCCCCACGTGCCTACTGCCGAGCTGAGCAAAAGGCTCCGGCTCCTCTGGTCCCGCAGGTCAGCCTCCTCACCTCGTGCTGGACCCTGACACCCGGGACTCCAGCAGGCCGGCATGCTGGCTCTCACACTCGTAGTCCTGCGCCTGGGACATGGCAGCCTCTTCTTCAGGAGCCAGACGGACGGCCGTCAGCCGGTCATCAGGACGCCCTCCAGCATCAGTCAGGAAGGCATCGCCCTACAAGACAGCAGAAGCCACAGTGTTATGCCTTGGGGTTTGGGGCACCAGTAACAGCCAGCCCAGCCCTTTTCATGGCCCAGGTCGCTGGTGAGAATGCAGTGCCCAACCTGAACCCAGCTGGAATCTGGCTCCTGGGGAGGGCATTCAGACCCCTCGCCAGCTGGTTCTGGGCAAGCTGCCTGCTCCTCCAAGAGCAGGGTCCTTGCCTTTGAACAGGAACAGCACCACCCACTGGTGCTTCCAGGTGGGTGTCCACAGTAAGAGGTTGAGCAGCACTTGAGGGTGGTCTACACACACACAGGGCCGGGATCTACAACCGAGGGGCTGTTCCGAAACGGTGCTGCAATGGCATAATTTACACATGGGAAACAATGAACCTCGACCCCTGCCTCATCCGATACATCAAACTCAATTCTAGGTAAACCACTGCTCCAAACATTAAAGACACAACAATACGGTGACTTCCCTGGTGGTCCAGTGGTTAAGAACCCGCCTTCCAGTGCAGGGGACACAGGTTCCATGCCTGGTCAGGGAACTAAGACCGCACACACCTCGGGGCAACTGAGCACGCACGCTGCAACTAGGGAAGCCTGCGCATGGCAATGAAGACACCCCCCCCCCCCCAGCCAAAAATAAATAAAGTGAAAAATAAGACTTTTAGAGAAAATGTAGAAGAAAATCTTTGTGGTCTTGGAGTAGGTACACTTAATCAGACACAAAACCACTCACGACAAAAGAAGCATTAAAAATTGGACTACAACCTCAGAACCTCTGTTTATAAATCTTTACCATCGTGGATATTACTCAGGCATAAAAAAAACAGTGAAATGATACCATCTGCAGCAACATGGATGGACCTGGAGATATCATACTAAGGGAAGGAACTCAGAAGGAGAATGACAAATCCCATATGATATCACTTTTACGTGAAATATAAACTATAACACAAATGACCTTGTCTATGAAACAGACTCACAGACAAAAAGAAGGAACTTGTATTGGCAAAGGGAGGTGTGGGGGAGGGAAGGATAGGGAATTTGAGATTAGCAGATACAAACTATATATAGGATGGATAAACTCCTACTGTATAGCACAGGGAACTGAATTCAAGATCCTGTGATAAACCATAATGGGGAAGAATAGGAAAAAGAACATATATATGTATACTGAATCGCTGCACCATACATTAGAAATTAATACATTGTAAATCAGCTTTAATTCAATAAAATCTTTAAAAATTAACATTTTTTTTCCTATTACAAGTAAAAACACAAACCCTGGGTGGGAGGTATTTGCTGCACAGAATATGTATAATGCATTACATATGCGTGTGTACCTATCTGACCTAACAAAGGACTATTTCCAGAACTCATATAAGGTTCCTAGAAATAAATAAGAAAAATCTAATACTCGACAGAAAAAAAGACAAAAGACTTGAAAACAAACTTTAAAAAAAATATCCAGTAAACGCAGAGAGAACTGTGCGCCACCTCTTTCATCATTGGGAAATTCTAACTAAAAGCACCCTAGGACACTGGCGCGCCCACCCGAGTGGCTGAGATGCAGAAGACCCGCAGCGGGCGCGAGCGTTGGGGCTGCGGGCGCAGGGGAGCCCTCCCACTGGGGGCCTGAGGCCCAGCCTCAGCACAGGGGCCCACTTCGGCCACCCGGACCTGCTCACCATCCCCAGCGGCGCGTGGGTGTAGCTCCCAGGGGTGAAAGACAGAAGCCTGACCTGGAGTCACCAGCACCTCGGGCCGCCATTGCGCATGTCTTGGTTTACAAAAGCTCTCTGGGTTCCACGCCATTGCTTTCACACCTTTCCGTTCACATGCCTCCCACTTCAGGGAGACATCTGAGGGAGTGCGGAGCAGCAGCAGTGGACAGTCAGGAACCAGCGAGTGAGGCATCCACAACCCACAAGGTGGTGGACTGGAGGTGGAGTCCTGGGCAGGCGCCCGCCCCCCTTTACTGTAATGTGGGGATCTGCACATACGTGCGTGTGTACACAGGTCAGTTCACACAAACACACGAGAGGGCCTAAGAGCAGCAACAGGCAGAGCAGCTCCTACATTCACGCCCAGAATCTTCAGAGACTGTGGAAAGCAGACAGACACGATGACCCTGGAGGGAGAGTCCTGTAGTCAGAAGGTTATGAAGACTTAAGACAAAAACACAGCCCAACAGTGAAGGGGCCTGTCAAAGGGACAGCAGTGCCAAATAAAGAGCTTCCAGTGACCAAAGCTGGAACATTTTGAGGAAAAAAAAAAAAGCCATACTAAATTGTAATGCGAAGTATAAAGTAAATGTCCCTAAGTCCATGTTGATATAATGACACACGAGTAAGAAAGATGGGGAGACAAAGATCCCCTGCAGAGTACCATTGCTGCAGACACTCCAACTCCAGGACCCTCCTCCCAAGGGCACCCCCAGGCCCTGCCCACCACTGCCCACGGCCCTCCCTCTAGAGCAGAGGGTTCTGTCTGGGCACCACGGCTTGGGCCGTGCTGTTCATTTCATACCCAGTTCTTCCCAAACCCGACTCTCAATATGCAAGCCAGCCCTCCAACCCAGGGCATCTCTTGCCCTCCCTGGACAGCCTCTTCTCCAGACTCCAGCACCAACCACAGCTCCCCACCCCGCACGTCTCTGACCATCTTCCGTCTGCTCGTCTCTGTGCGGCCGTTCTCTCCAGCCAGAGCAGCTGTCCCAGGGCCGTGGTCCTCCGTGCAGCAGCCGCCCTGTGTCTGCGCTGCTCGTGGGCCCTCGTGGCTGCCACAGCCCTGTCCCCGCTCTCGGCTCTGCCAGCCCCACCCCAACTTCTTCTCCCAAGTGCTCAGCTCCCTCCCCCCCTCCTCCCAGTGTCTACACGAGGCTCCCACTCTGGCTTCTGGTCGCTGTCTGTCTGCAAATGAGGACAGGGAAAGGCCAGAGATGGGAGCCCCTGCCAGCTGTGCCGCTCCTGGAAGCTTGATCGCCAAATTTCTTTACAGGCTCTGCTCTGGAAATGAGTTTCTGGTCTTAGGACATGTTTTGGTTGTAAGTGACAGAAACCCAACTCCGACTGAAGACAGCGTTGCACCTGCACCTGGTAAGGCCATGTGGGTTCCCAGGACGCCCGGCACGGCTCTTCTCCGCTCTGCGCAGGCTGGCGTGCTGCGTGCAGCAGCACCTCAAACACAACCAGACGTTTCTTCCTCTGGTTCCAACAAGAGTCTCCTGGTCTCTGACTGAGGACAGGGGCCCCAGCCTCTGCAGTGCTGTGAGGGGACGGGCTGGAAGCTGGCTCCACGGGCATCTGAAGGCCCTCCTGCCAAAGCTCCTCTGAGGTGACCGCCTGCCCACCTGCAAGCAAGCTGACTGACCAGGAGGCCTCTTCTCAGCCCCACCGTAAGGGGGACGAGGCCCAAGGCCCTGCCAGCACGTCCCCAGGGAGGGCCACCTCCCCTCCCTCCCCCACCTCCCCCCGTAAGAATCTGGCTCTTGTAGAAAATGCACTTGGAACACCTGGGCCTTCCTCCTTCAGCTCATCTCTCACCAGACACCCACCTACATCTGGTCTACCCCAAGGCCCACCCAGACCACAGACCCCTTTCTGCCAAGTAAATGTCATCAACAGTCCCTCCCAAGTACTCCAGTGGGGAAACTGCAACCTGCTCGAGGCTCTCGCTTTCTCCTCCTCCCTGTCTGGCCAACACCATTCTCCGGCTGTGCTTATCCCTGATTCACTGTAGATTAAATCCCGTTACCCAGTTTTCATTCTTTTTGTCCATTTCAGTGAGTTTCAGGGAGGGAAGAAGAATAAACAAGGCTCTGCTCAGCCATCATTTCCAGAAGGCCTTCGTTCCATTCTCAATGCTGTTTTTAATAAGTTTTCCAAGTTCAGAACAATGAGCCCAACTCAGTCTCGAGCTCTGAAAGCCTGGCTCTGAGCTGGAGACACAAGGCCGCATTCTCCTGCTCGGAACAGGCCGGGCTGGCATTTCCGCCTCCGCGCCTCCCGCCCAGCTGTTCTCACTGACTCCCCTCCTCTAGCGCCCAGCCACGCTGTTATGCTGAACATTGTGACCTAACCCCTCGGCAGGTCAGAGAATCAGCCTATAGGTCAGAATCAGCTTTTCAGACCCTTCTGGGAAAGGATGTCTGATGCATCCACACAGAAAGGACACGGCTGTGCAGAGTCAACTGGACATGCGTGCAGTTAATCTTGGAGGCTGGTGCTGCCCTTCAAGCTCCCAGAAAGCTGCCACCGTGGAGCCAGCACCCGGCTCCTGCCTGGCCTCGGGGTCACATGCAGGCCATCAGGACACACAGACCCTGCTCTGCTCACCCGCAGGGCACAGCCCCCTCCTCGCCTTCCTGGGCTTCCCTCACCAACACAACAGACGCGGGGCCCCTGCAGGACTGCTGAGGGAGCAGAGCGCCTGTCACGTGTTTGCGAGCCGGGTCTCGCACATGGCCTGGCCTGTGACCGGAACAGCCCCACACGGCGCCCCGGCTCCAGGAGGTCAGTGCCAGACGGCTGTGGTCTACACAGTCACGGGGGGCCAACGTTGACACTCCGTCACCCCAGAGACCAGAGGGAGGCCAGTCCCACCCCTCCAGGCTGATCCCCCAGCCCCCAGATGCCTTGGCCCACAAAACCCCATGGGGGCTTCAGGGAGGGGTGTGGGGTGGTACAGTGACCCCAGGCAGCAGGACAGGACAGGATCCGCACAAAGGCAGGGTTGCACGGAGAAGTCAATTCTGACACCATGCTGAAACTGTCTCTTTGACTTGCTTTTCGTTGCTCTTGTTATTATAATCACACATAGTGGCCTGCCTCAGAGAATCCTACCCCTCTCCCTGACTGTTAAACTAAAGTGCCTTTGCTCAGAGCCCTGTCTACCTGTAGATGGCACGAAGGACTAAAATGACACAACCCCCTGCTGGAGGCTTGCCATCCTAGTAAATGTTCGCAAGATTAATGGCCTTTTTACTTTGTTTCCTCACCTCCCACCTGTCTCTGATACATAAAAGAACCTGGCATCCAGACGCTGGCAAGATGGTCACTTTGAGACATTAGTCTGCCATCTTCTTGGTCACCTGGCTCTCTGAATAAAGTATTCCTTGCCTCAGCACCTCACCTCGCAGATTCACTGGCCTGCTGTGCGGTGAGCAGAGCGAGCTTGGACTCTAGCGGGAGGAGCCAGTGGCACTCCTGTAGCAGAACGGCCTCCCCATGACTGTCAGAGCACCACCTTCTGCCAGTGCTCGCTGAGCACCCAGACCTTCGCTCAGCGAGTCCACTGCACTCACTGCAGTGAAAGGACCTGAGTTTCCAGTGAAACTCAGCAAAGCCAGCGTCAGACTCTCTCGTGCTCACTCCTGGCCCCGTCTGCCCCACCCAGGAGAACACAGAGCCTCCCTGAGAAAAGGGAGCCCCTAACACTGCGGGACAACAGAGCACGGGGGCGGCGACAGGCTGAGAGCCGCGCTCGCTGCTCCCCAGGGCGCCTGCTGCCTGCCCAGCCCTCCGCCAGGCTTCCGTGGGTGAGACTGGAGACAGGACACCCCTCGCTGCCCTGCCCTGCTGTTCAGTCTCGGGTCTGGCCTTCTCCAGTTGCAGGTATGGATGTTCTACCTGTTTCCACGGGTGACTGAATGGAGGCTCACCGCTGGCCACCCTCACTCTGTCCTGGTCAGCTCCCCAAAATGCTCCACAAACACCCCACACCTGAGGGAAGTTTCCTACCTCCCTGCCCGCCAAGACCCCTTAAGACTGCCTGCGCGCAGGCCCTGCAGCCAGCAGGAGCCCTAGGCCGGCTCCACACCTGAGCTCTGCAGCCCCACCTCTTGAAAAGCACCTGGTTGGAGGGGAAGTAGAGACACACGAAAAACTCACAAAAAATGCACAGGGACATGCCGACAGTCGCCCTTGGCTGAGCACCTGCAGTGCAGCTGCAGGTGAACTCACTGGGTCACTGGGCGCCCTCCCCCACCTTGCAGGCAGGGCTGCCCCTCCCCATCCCACAGACCTGCCAGGCGGAGGCTGCAGTGCTGGGGACTGCCGCCCGCTCCTCAGCACCCTGCTGCAGGTGTGCTCCAGTCACCTGTGGCTGAGCAGGTGCTTGAGCCCAGCTCCCTCCGCGGGCTGCAGAGCAGACACGCTTGGTGCTGGCTCCTGATGGGCTGCATCTAGAGCACGAGCCCCAGGAGCTGGACTGGCTGGTGCTCAGCAGCACTGTCCCCAGCAGGCTGGGGCCGGGCCTCTCTGCCCCTGCAGCCTGCGTGGCGCGGGCTGTGAGACTCCTGAGCATGTGAACACCGCAGCGTGCACAGGTAAACCAAGGAGCCAAGTTCCAATAACAGGAGAGACAGTGCCTTCCTGGCAGGGCCAAGCCAGCCAGGCTACCGGGAAAACTGGGGCCCTCGTGCTGTAGACACGACCCACCCCCCCAAACATACATAGGAGGCTAGCCCCAGGACCTCCTGGGAGAAAAGACTTCGGGGAACCCTGCCATTTCTGTCACAATAATGAAACATATAGCTCTGACCAACCCTCCTAAGAGAGAACACACACTATTATGACAGTTTTAAACTATGGGAAAAAAAAAATTTAATCTGCTGATGAGACAGGAAGAAAGTTCAGAACCCCAGAGGGCAAAAGCCAAGTAAAACCAGGAATGGGGATCATTCTGCTGTGTGCATCCGAGGAGCATTTGTACCACTCAGGAGAGGCAAGGGAATGGATAGAAAGCCCTGGACGTGCCTGGGTGATGACCCTTGGAGACACCCCAAGGCTGATACCCTGAAGGCAGCAGGTAGAAAACGTAGCCCTCCCACCCAGAGGAAGCAAGAGCTGGGAGGAAGTATCTAAGAGCTCCGGACTGTTTGGAGGGGAGTAAAAATATCAATTAAATTTTGATAAATGAATTCTATGTGTTAAAATACCCAGGGCAGCCACGAGGGAAGTCAAGTGAGTGAATTCCAGTTCAGATAAGAAAAAAAAAAAAGAAAAAATTAGTCCAAAAGGAGAAAAGAGGAATCTGTTCTCAATGACAGGACAGAGTATGAGGTAGGATGGTAGAAATAAATTCAAACACAGTAATTTTCATAAACACAAATGGGCGGGTGGTCTAGTTAAGACAAAGATCATCAAACCATATGTTTAAAGATCCAGATACATTCAACATAAGGATGTGAAACCGTGACGGTCAAGAGTGGATAAGACGCCCTGGTCCGCTAGAAGGCCATGCAGCTCCAGAGGTGGGGGCTCATGTCCATGAGAAAGAAGAGTCAGCATGTGAACCGGGCTTCATCTCAGGGACCATCCCAGGAACATCTGAAAACAGACTCCATCGGGGCATAGAAGTCAAAGGTCCCAACAAAGGCCAAAGGACCAGCTGCTCAGTCACAGCCCTAACCCTGGGGCACAGCACTCAGTGAATGAGACCTGACCCCAGCAGTTGTCTGGGGTCACAGCTCACAGGAAAAAGGAAGCTGTAGGCGGTGTTTCCAAAGGCAGGGGCCTGGGCGGGGACGGGGCTGCAGGTGGGGCTGCAGCTACTGCGGGATGTCACCTCTACGGGAACCTAGAAACCTAGAACCACAGTCACCCCGGTGCTCTAGTCTGCACCTGAGCACCGCCCCTGCCCTAGCTTTGGGGGGGCATCCATGCTCCCCGGGCAGCACAGCCAGGACAGCAGGTCAGGACAGAGACTGCCTTCTGGTGGCACAAGAAGCCCACACGCACAGTTACCCTGTGAGCAGCTGCAAGGCCGAGACAGGGCAGGAAGTGTGGAACCCGCAGCTCAGCAGGTGGCCCGAGTGCAACATGCCACTGTCCCAACCAGACCTGGAAGATGCACTTCCTCCACAAAGCTGCCTCAGTTTCAGCATCTAAACAGGCACAGCCCTCGCCCTGGCTGCATCACTTACTGAGCACCTACTGTATACAGAAAACACTTGGCAAGAGCTCTAAAAGCATGATCACATTTCCCCTCTCACCCAGGACACAGCAGCTGTGTCCATCCTCACCTCACAGGATAGAAAATGAGACCCTGGTTTTTAAAAGGCCAGCGTCTGAGCTCACACCCTGCAGCTGGGCCAGGCTGTCTGTCCACACTTCTCTCCCTCCTCTGCTAGCAGACCCCTTCCCTGAGGCCTTCCAGGTGTCTGAGCCCAGGCCTCTCCTGCACCCCACCCCACATGACGGGTGCACTGAAGCGGCAACGCCCTAGAGGACCATGAGGGAGGACATGGCCTGCCTGCTTAAGTCCCAGCCTGGGTTTGGGGACTGAAGCTGCTGGGTGCTTTGTCCCCAACAGGGAGAAGCTTCTCAAAAAAAAAAAAAAAAAGGAGGCAGAAATAAACAGTAGGAAAAAGGTGAATGACCACGTGGCACCTGGATCCAGCCACCCCTGATGCAGGCAGCCCTGGGAGGAGCCAAATGAGAGGGCGATGATCCCTTGTCCCACAGTTGGGTCACACTGGTGATTAACAGAGCCCTCGTGGGGCCATTAAAAGCCCCCGCCCCACACCTGCCGCTGTCACGAGGAGCAGGGAAAGGTGAGGAGGGGAGCAGGAGCTGGGGCACAGCAGAAGGGCATCTCCAGTCCGTTCCATCCCCAACGGCCTGGCTTGCGGCAGGCAGGCTGCCCCTCCCGGCTGCAGCACAAAGGAAGTAAGGAGGGCTCACCAAGGCCACAGTAAGAGCCGGCACTTCAGGAGCGGTGACGCGGGTCGGGGACACACAAGCTCCCACCCAGCCTGTGTCACACTGGCCTCAAGGTGGATGTCGTCCACGACGGCCCTGACCCTGCGGTCATCAGTAACATCCAGCACGAAGCAACTGTGGGAGCTCATGAAGGTTGGGACACATGATGGGGAAACAGCAGCAAATGCTCAGAGCTGGACAGCAGGCCTGGAGGAGGCAGCGGTGCCCAGAGATGGACACCCCCACCACGAAGGGCCAGCACGCGGAAGACAACGCAGGTATCACCACCAGGGCAAGGAGACCCACACTCGGCTGTGGCGGGAGAGCTGACACCTCCCCGGATCACTGACAGTCTGAGCAGAGGGCACCCTCAGGCCCCCAGCTGGCCCGAGCAGAGACTGCCTGCAGGTCCGAGCTCAGAGCCCCGGAGCAGGCTCCCTGCACTCACCCAGAGGGACGGACCGCCTGCCCCCTCACGAGGCGCCTCAGCCGGGGCTCAGGTGACCCCCTGGCGGCAACTCAGGGGTGCACCGCCCCCCAGGCTCAGCCACCGTGTCACACTTCCCATCCGGTCACCTCTGTGCTGTTTTCATTAAACTCCTTTCAGCTAGTTCACAAAGCCTCTCTTCAGCTACTTATAATCTGACATTTAGCCAGTGGGTTAGGGTTGTTTCTAGAGATTCCATTTGGTCTGTCTCAAATCTCCCTGGCCCTTCCTGTCAGCCTCCCGTCCTCTGCTCCTCACTGTGGTCTCTTCTCGCTGCCTTTCACTCCTGGGAGCCTTCGGATGAGCCCAGGGTGCCAACAAGGTTAGTGTAGGCTTTCCTGCCGCAGGACACAGCCCAGAGTCCTCAGGTCTCCTCCCGGCTCCCAAACTGTCCTGGTTTGTCTCCCTCCCTTTACTCGCCCTGGCCGTGGGAGCTGATCTGTTAAGTGTCACCTTCCTGTCTATTCAGCAGGTGTTTGGGAGACTGAAACTGTATGCACGGGTTCAACCTGCCACCCTCACCTGAAAGTCAATATGCTTTCTTTAAAATATTATCTTTACGGGAAAAGTAGGAGCTGGATTTTAGAAATTTTAATTAATTAAAATTTAGTTTTCAACATAGAAATTATTTCAAAATACAGAGAAGAATAATATCCTAACCTCATCATCTATTAACATTAACCACTTTACAAATACAGGCATACTCCCATGGAAATCATCCTGATTAACATTTTTTGGTAGAGTATCTTTCAGGTTTTGATAGTTTAAAAGTTCGTAGAGTATATATACATATATATACGTATAGCTGAATCATTTGACTATACAACAGAAATTAACACTGTAAATCAACTAAACGTTGATAAAATTTTTTAAAGTTCATAAATCATATGTTTATTCTAATACATATTTCAGTTAATGGTTATTAAAGGGGTAAAATTTTACTTATGTCAAAAAACTAAATCAAACATTTCCTCAGAACAACATGCAGGGAAAAAACCTCAGGTTGGATTTGAAATTCAGCTGGGAAAAGCATCCCTTGGGGCTCAGTTGGGAAAGAACCTGCCTGCTGCACAGAAGACCAGGGCTCGACCCCTGGGTCAGGAGGACCCCTGGAGGAGGGAATGGCAGCCCACTCCAGTGTTACTGCCTGGAGAACCCCATGGACAGAGGGGCCTACTGGATGAGTCCACGGGGTCACAAAGAGTCGGACATGGCTGAGTGACTAGCACACTTGCTGTGCACGTCTGAAGCGTCCTGGGCACGTGCTGCTGGGGCACGGGCTGCATGGGCCCTCTTGGCAGGTGGACTGCACAGAGGCGTCCAGCGTCAGGGAAAGGTCAGCCCTGCAGCCAGAAGACTTGGGCTGGAAACCCATCCCCACCAGCCTGCTTCTGACCCACAGGCGCTGCACTCGCACTGCGAGGGGAGTATTTCTGCTCCTGCTGCACCCAATCTCAGTAACCTCAGGGCCTTTGCTCATGCCAGAACATGCCCCACCTCCTACTGAGCCTCACCCTGGCCCCAGGACTTCCTGGGGGTCGTGGCCCCTGCAGAGGTGCATCACAGGACCACCAGGAAGGGTGGGGTTGTTCCTCTGCCTCCTCCTCGATGGAGCACAGTTGGGAGTGTTTGTTCTGATCCTTCTTATGTGTCAGTGTGGGGAAGAGCGGGGGAGACAGTCTGTCCATGTGTTAAACCCCCATAACTGCCACCTGTCCTCGTTCTCACTGCTGCAGACCCCCAGGGATGTTGACCACACCCCCCAGTGCCCGAGCCCCCGCTCACCATCCCCAAGCGACCTCCGACACCAGCTCTTAGCAGCCTGGTCTCCTGCCCATGGGCCGTGGCTGCCTGTGCAGCACGTATCTGAAAGCAGACTCTGGTTATTCCTTATAAACAAAACAGCAACCTGAAAGCAACTTTAAATTGTGTCAGGTTAAGAGTGCTGGTGCATGAGGAAAAAGGAATTACCTACTCAAAAGCTAAGTGAACTAGAGGACAGGACTGAAATTCATGCCGAATGCCTGAGAAACAAGCAGGGAAGCACTGTGCCGGGGACAACGGACTGGAATCCCCGTTAAATTCAAGAGAACCTCCGAAGAAGACACAGCGAGAGCAGCTCCAGACAGTGATTTCTGGAGCAACAGTACCACCTGGTGCATGCGTGTACATTTTTGTTGTTGTAAATAAAACAAACCCATAGCCAGGCTCACTGCGTGAAGGACTGAATGTCCTAATAGCTACCACCGAAGAGAGCAAGATCAGTAGTCTGAAAGGACACCAGCAGGTTCCTGGACCCCAGGCCTAGACAAAAGGGCAGAGCCTAAGCCACCTTCCTGGACCACAGGTGGGCAACCTAACTCCCTCCTAGTGGGCGTGATGGGGAAGAAGTGACACTGCGACCACTGAGATCCGGCTGCAAAAGAAGCTGCAGCTCCACTGTCAGCTCTTGGGATGCATGCTCTGGCCACCAGCAAGGAGTTAGCTGCAAGGTGCTACTCCGGGGAGCCCACCAAGTGGGTCCAGCTACTCCTCAGTCAGACTCCAGTGCACACGAGGGAGCCTGGAGATGACCCCTCCCTAGCCCTGTCTGAAATGCAGTCACACAATATCCCATGCTGAGTGTCTCCTGAATTCCTAAGCCACAGAAACCATGAGAGGTGATTATACAAGACTGTTTTAGGCCCCTAAGCTGTGGGGTGATTTGTTAACGAGAATAAAATAACTAGAGCAATCATCGACAAAGGAACACCAATCAGGGACTTCCCCAGTGGCCCAGTAGCAAAGATTCTGAGCTCCCAATGCCGGGGACCCAGGTTCAACCTCTGGTCAGGGAACTAAAGCTCCCACATGCGCCAACGAAGATCCAGGGTGGCCAAACCAACGCACATCAGAGACAGGTGACAGACAACATGAGGTCTACGGGCTGGGAAATTCGTATTTTACATGCTTCACACAATCCCAATGGCTAGGAACACATGCTGGCCACTAGAGAAGTCACAGCAAGTGGCTGAAGGGGCTGTCACGAAACCACCAGCAGTATCTCGGGATGACACTCCTGTAAAGTTCAACCCATGAAGGAAGCCCCCATGCCTCTGGTTCATGCTGGGCCTGCAGGAACGTTAGGAAAGGACTGAGAGAGACAGAGGAACAAACAGAGAAGGGCAGCCAAGGAGCCACACAGGCCCCAGCAGTGGAGGCCAGAGGAGGCGTGCCAGGCCTGGGGCAGCGCCCTGTGGCCACGGTTCACACTGCAGCCACACTCGGGGTCCACAAGCCTGCAAGAGGATGGGACACATGCTCTGCTGACTTGGCCTCCTCGTGTTGAAATTAACTTTTTAGAACCTTATACACATGTAACCCTCAGTAGTGTACAGTATCCTCTGAAATTCAGTCATGCTCCAGTCCAACAGCCATGGAAGACAGATGGAGAAGATGCAACCCAACCCTCAGACACGAGCCAAGGTTTGGCTGCGAAGTGATGTGACCAATTCACCTGTGATGGACTGCATCCCTCAGGGCAGCGGCAAGGCCGAACTTAAGGCTTCCGCGCCGCGAACAGTGCTGCGTCCCCTTGGCCGGCCCCTCAGGGACTGACTCGGGGTTATCGTGCCGCCCACCAGACTCCTCACCACGACCCCGGGATGGAGTCAACATTAAGGCCTTGGCCTCCACCTTGGAAAGCTCCCTTCTGAAAAATCCTAGTCACTCTTATTTTTAACAGCTTTATTGAGATATAATTCACATACCCTAAAATTTACCCATTTAAAGCACAGATTTTTGGAATATTTTAGCACAATCTCTGACATGTACAATCTTCAGCAACGTCAATTTCAGAATACTTTCACTGCTCCAAAAGAAACCCCATACGCCTCAGCTGTTATCCCCCGGGACTGGCACCTTGAACCCACTTCCTGTCTCTATGGATTTGCCTATTTCATAGCAATGGAACCGTACAAAGCCAGATCTTTGTGTCTGGCTTCTTTCACTCAGCATAATGTTTAAGATTCATCCACGTTGTAGCATGAATCAGTACTTCATGTCTTCTTATTGCCAATCAATATCCACTGTATGGACGGAACACACTGTCCACCTATTGATGGACTTTTGGGCTGTTTCCCCCTTTCCCCCTTTTTTCCCCTTTTTGGGCTGTTTCCCCTTTGGACAGACTCTTGGGCTGTGAATGATACTGCCGTGAACATCTGTATACAAGTTTCTGTGTGGATGTTTTCCTAGTCACTCTTACCAATAAGAACACATAAAAGGTGAGCCAATTTCCAACTGAGAAGCTCATTTAGGCTAACCATACTATATTACTTAAACATAGACGGATAACTGGGAGAAACAAATGACCAAAGAAACAAATGACCAAAGAGTTAAAGACATAAAGAAACAAAAGCAAAACCTGATCTAACAGAATAAACAGTAGTTAAAGACAGAGGTGTTACTTCTAGGGATGCGCCCTACAGCCATATCCACAGGTTTGCACCATGCTGTACCTGCAGCCTTATTTTAACTGTACAAAATACGATATTCACCAGCAGAGGCTGGTTAAATTACAGTCACAATGAAATATGATATTCACAGGAAATATACAGTGAAAATACAATATTCACCAGCAGTGGCTGGTTAAATTACAGCACCCCCACAGCCAGTCATGAAAAAGAATGAAATGAAAAATGTACTGATATTGGAGAAGGAAATGGCAACCCACTCCAGTATTCTTGCCTGGACAATCCCACGGACAGAGGAGCATGGTAGGCTACAGTCCATGGGGTCGCAAAGAGTCGTACATGACTGAGTGAGCTTCACTCATGGAGTGACTTCCCAAACACATTTAGTTAAAAAGGCAAAGTTGAGAAACTTTTAAAAGAAAAGAGCAGGAGGTAATACATGTACGTGTTTGCTCGCATAGCTACAAAGCGTCTAGGAGAAGATGTGGGGGTGCCTCCACCAGACCAGGCCTGGAGGGCAGGAAACGGAAGCAACAGACAGCTTAACCACGCACCCTCTGTACCTTCACACCCTGAATACACTATCAAGCTGAAAAAATGTTTAACCCTTTGGGGAGTGAAAATAAAGATAATTTAAGAGAATTAAAACATTCACACTTAGGAAAGCAAGAGATGAGAGATCTTGGTACCTGGAAGTAGTTAAAAAGAGCAAACCAATAAAGGCATCTTGCCTACTGCTGTGTCAACCTCAAGAGCACCTGGGTGACCCCTACCCAAAGCCACTCATCCCCACCGATGCCAAGACACAATGGAACTGTTGCATAAAGCCCTGAGACACAAAAGTGAGAATGCCCTCAAGGATTCCCTGTGCAGAGGGGGACGGCTGAAGGCTGTGTAGGGCCTGCCTGTGTAGGGACAGAGCGGGTCCTGGGCAGCCCCAGCGGGGCCAGAGGAGCTCTGCATGTTTCAGGGGAGGAGGGAATGCAGAGCGGGGCTGGGCCTGGTGGCACTCAGCAGGGTCGCCGGAGAACAGGATGCCAGTGGGGGCACACCAGGCCATGGAGGGTGGTCTCGGGGCACCGGACTCCAAGGAGACCCGTGCAGTGGCATGACTGGCAGACACGCCCTGAGTCTGCTCCTTGCCCTGGAGCATCCAGGGTGTCACGGCCTGTTGACCTGTGCACATACACTGCCAGCTGCACCGGATCCCGGCTGGAACAACCAAAAATGCCTCCAGAGGCAACCACCCCTGGATGAGAACCAAAACACATCCCCTGAAGATCTGCAGGAAGACAGAAGGAGGCAGCCCATCCAGGAGGCACAATCACAGCACGCACAGGACGGCGCACAGGCCCGCTTGGCAGGTGGACTGGACAGAGGAAGTATGAGCTCATTAACTACCTGGGAGGTACAGTGAGCAGGATGTGGAGGGCAGGAGACGGTGGCTGGGCGAAGACCAAGAGCACCAAGCTTCAAGGCAGGAGCCTGGAGATGACGGTCCTGGGGCACCCATGGTCAAGGCCAGAAGTGAAGCAGGAGGCAGGGAGGCCAAGAGATGAAGTGAGGCTGGCCCTGCCACCCAGACAGGGCACTGAGCAGGCTCGCTTCTTCCCCAGGGGGTCCTAGGCCTGTCTCCAGGTGTGAGCCCACCCTCGCCCTGGAAGAGGGCTGTCCATCCTGCAGCCTCCCACTCCGTCCCTGGGAAGAGCATCCGACCCCTCACCAAAGCTTGGCCAGGTGACCTGCTCTGGCCACAGAACCTGAGTTGCCAGCTCTCCACTGAAGCTCAGTGAGACACAGTTTCTACCACTCTCTTGTCATAAGAACAGCATGTCCCAAACAAGGGCATGCCCGAATCTGCAAATGAAGACTTGAGAGAAAAGTGCCACAAGCAAATGAAACGTGAGCTAGAAATAAACCTCTATTGAGTTGTTGCTGCAATCCTTAAGTCTCTGATTTCTTCCTTCTCCAATCCATCCTATGTGTCACTGCCAGTCACACGTCCTGAACCATTTTACCAGGACTTCCCCTACGCACAGACCTGCAGTGGCTCCTATAGCCACAGAACTAAACTCTACAGTCCTTCAGCTGAGTTCAGACATCTTCACGTTATTATTTCCTCTTCTCACATAACCTTCTACCCCTCAAACTGCACATAACTCACTTTCTCGCCTTTGCTCCAAAACCTGACACACCCTCTCTGTGCTGCTGAAAAGTCCTCACCCCTGGCCCCCACGCAGCTGCTATGAGGGAGGTGCAGCTCAAAGACCACCTCTTCCTTGAAGCCTTCCCTCACACTGCAGCCCCTGCAAGCCTTTTCCCTCTGAACTTCTAGAGCAAACTTTCTGGAAATGGGCCAGAAAGTAAACAGTTCAGGCATTGTGGGCCATAAAGTCTCTGGTCCAACTAGTCAATTCTGCCAAAGAAGCCATAGATGATGTAAAAATAAACCAGTGTGGCTGTGCCGCAATAAAACTTTATTTACAAAGACAGGCAGCGGGCTGGCAGTGGCTGCAGCTTACAGACCCTCATCTGGAGCAGAGTAGGAAGGTGCAGACAGGAGCACAGCAGAAGCAGAAGTGAGCCAGGGCTGCAGGGGGGAGGTTCTTCTCCACAGGGTGGAACTGTGTGGCTGCAGGATGGCAGGGAGGGTCTGAAGCGACCCCAGGAGCAGGCCAGAGCTGCCAGATAACATCAAGGGCAGGCCCAGGGGCTGGCAGAAGGCACAGAGGGGCAGGTGCAGGAGGCAGGAGGCAGAGCCAACAGCTGAAGGTGCAGACTTCACCAGAGGAGCAAGAAGTATCAGAAGAGGGCTGGGGGCAGACCCGTCCAGTTCAGCTCTGGCAGGCCTAGGGCTCTGCACCCCCAGGCTGTGCTTCTCAGACAGGACACCCACAGAGCTAACTTTAAGAGGGAACGTATAAGACCCACAACAAATGGCCACAGGGATCAGTGAACAAGCACAGCAAAGGCACTTACTACTAAAACTAGGCATTTCACTGAGAACATAGTATACGGATATTTTTCTCAAAAGCACCAAAGAACCAGGGAGAAGCTTCATAAGACACCGTGTTCACTGTTACCACTGCTGGAGGGCAGCCCATTCAGCACACACACGGGAGAGAAGGCAGGATGGACGTTTCTAAATCTATCTTTAGATATTTTAAAATTTGCTCACAGAAGCTGTTTCATTACCATTTGTTCCGAAAATCAAATGTTCTCAACCTTAAACTCCACAAATGCCAGAAGACTCTACTTAAAGTGGGGGTTTCCCCTCGTCTCAGTGTGACAGAGACAAAGGGGACGAGATGAAGTGATCAGAGTGAGTCTAGGATCTGGGAAGGAGAACCATCTCCTTGGGAAACATGACAAATTTTTCCACTTTGTTCTGAAGCAAGTTAAGTTACCCCTGCCAACACTGAGCAAGACAGAACATCACTGCACTGGTAGTGCCAAGTCTTTGCTTTCTGGTGCCTATGCCCTCACTGTTACTTAGAGTTGGTTAATAAAGTATCTTTTCTGTCACAAGTGTTAACACTGGAAAGTATAACAATGGCTCTGGTAGTTTAACTCAAGAAGAGAACTACCCAAGAACTGCTCGGCATCTCATTTCTGTTAGCAACAATCCTACCTACCTCCTAGGGCAATAAGTACTGCAGGATTCTAGATCAGAAGCTTTTCTCTTCTAAAAAGATTTTTTTAACAGTTCTATATGATAATCTAAGCATGTGGGATTTGTTCCTTGTTTACCTTTATGAAGACCTGCTTCTCCAAATATGCTTCTCCCCAGCTTGTGTAAGAAAAAAAAAGCCACAGACCTCGAGTTTGTGTTAAACTAAGACAAAACAGCTGACCCAGCAGGTGCGTCCTGAAAACCAGATCTTGGCAGCCATAATAAATAGCTCCTGACTTTTCTCAAGAGGGACACAGTGCCAGGCACGATGAATTCACGGAGTCCCACAACCACCCATTTTGCAGATGAGTAAGCAGAGGCAGAGTACAAAGCCAGGAAACAGAAGAGTTGCCACTCAAAGGCAGGCAGTCTGGCTCCAGAACCCGCCCTCTTCTCCCCTCTGTTCTCCAGCCTCTGGGCAAGACAGCTGACTAGACAAAGTGTGGGCAGGGAGACCCAGGCCCTGCTCATTCCCCAGCCAGGGCTCAGGTCACTGAGTCCACGCCAAACTGCTTTACGGAACGAGTCTCCTTGCTTTACAGTCACAGCTATCAAATCTCCTTCCCCTCCCCCAGCGAGGAGAAACACACCTTGCTCACTGTGAAAGGGGAGCCGCTGACCGGGAACCACCTGCTGTTTTACAGAGGCACCCAGGATGTGCAGGGTTCAATTCCCCTCGCTGGCCTCAAAGACAAATCTCCTATTGTCTGCAGTAGGGGAGGAAAACGAAGCCTTGCAACTGTAGGTTTCTGCAAAGGTCACAGGAGGTTTGCTTAAACCCTACGACACCGAAGCGGGTGGAGGGGCGCCGCATTTCAGCTGCTGAAGGCTGCGCAGCGCCCACAGCAGCTGCTGGTGGGAGCAGCATGTAACACACCCACAGTTGCCACGGCCTCGCAGCCAGCTGCACGTTTTAAAATAAAAGACGTCCTGACCCCCAAGATGCGCGGAGCCTGCCTCGATCTGGGCCCTCGCACTGAACACCGCCTCCACCCACACCAATCCCGCAACCCGCGGGCAATTGAGCAAATTCCAGTTCCGGGAGGGCGACCCGGCGGGTAAGGCGGGGACGCCCCTGCCCGCTCCGCTCCAGAGGCCCGATCGGCGGGGCCGGCGGCCACGGCCGGCACCCGGCCACGCGCGTCCTGACTCCCTGGCTCCGCAGCGCCCCGAAACCGCGCCGACGCCCCGCGCTAAGTCTCCGCACTCCACTCACGCCCACCCTCGGCCGGGCACGCTCACAGCTCCGAGCCGGGGACCCTCACCCGCCCGCACCCCCAGGCCTGACCCCACACCCACTCGCACCGTGGCCCCGGGCCCCGCCCGGCCCCGGGCCCCGCCGGCTGCAGCCCGCCCACCCCTGGGGCTGCGCGGACTAGAATCCCCACGGGCCGGGCTGGGGGCCTCCGAGAGGCGGGGCGGGGGCCGCAGCGCCGGCCTCTCCGCCATCTTCCCGGCCCGCGCCGCCCACCGCCCGCGCTCTCACCCGCAGGCTGCGCGCGGGCCGCGCCGCCATAACCCCTCATCCCGGCTCGCCCGCCGCGCGGGAGCCGCTCGCAGCGCTGCCGCCGCCGCCGCCGCCCGCTCGGCGCGCGCCTCCTCCGCCGCCGCCGCGGGACCCGTCCGCCGCCCCGTCCGCCGCGGCCGCGCGTCCTCCCGTCACCAGCGCAACCCCCCGCCTCCGGCCCCGCCCCCGCGCCGCGCGGCCCTGCCCGCCAGGGGGCGCCGCCGTGGGGCTCTGGCGCGTGCGCCGCGCGCGGCACCTCGGGAGCCGGGGTCCGGCGGGGGCGCGCACGGCCTGCCGGGACGTGGGCGTACACTCGCGCTGCCCCCGCCCCCAAGGCGGGGGGTGCGGCCCCGGTGAGGTTCGCTGGGGTCCGGAGCTGTGGCGGGCGGACGAGGGTGTCCCAGGTGCGGGTACCCCAGGGTGCGGCGGGCGCAGAGGGACGGCCGCTGGCCAAGTGACGCCGAAGCGCCCCCTCCGCCCCGCCGTCTGCACCGCCGCCGATCTTGCCTGTGGGGTCGCCCATGAGATTCTTCCGATACCATTCTGTACGGTGCAGTTGACATTTCTTACGTGTCAGTGTGGATTTGGTCTAATTTTACCTTCCCAGGAAAGATTTCACTTTCCCTCGATTCTGAAAAGTTACCGACCATTGTCTCTAAAATATCGGCTCTTCCATCCTATGGGACCTCCCTATGTGTCCGTCAGATAAACTGGATGGCCTGTGTCCTCCATGTCCCTAAGATTTTCTCTGTTTGCTCTGTCATCTTAACCTCGTAATTGCTCAGTTCGGTTTCACCATTATTCTCTTTAGCGTTTTCTAACCTGCGTTTAGCCTGTTCTTCAGGCTTTTAAAAAATGGTTATTACATAGACAATATTAATTTCCAGAAGTTGTAGTATTTAACTTCCATGTTGGTACGGATAGAATCTAACCAGCCTGAAACTCTCACAGCAAAACACAGAAGCCCACATCACTCTGTGGTCACAGTCTGGATCCCTCAACACCAGGGAACTACAAAGGCTGAAAGCTCAAGCTCGAGAGCTCTCAGTTCAGTCCCACCTCCCGCCTACAGTTCACTCCCTCAGTGCTCTGCTGCAGTAGTTCTCTGCCTCCTGGCTCCCTGATCCCTGACTGTGTCACCACTCTGGCTTCCCTTTTGGCCCATCCTCATACTGAACTCCCGTGGACAGGACAGTGGTCTCTACTCCCTTGTCTCTAGCTCCCCTCCATCGTGTACACCTGAGAAAGCCCAGTCTGGATGAACCCCACCGTTCTCCATGACAAGTACTGCAGAAACCACATAACTAAGCTGGCTAGCTTCACTTTAAACTCAGATGGAGCACTATACCTCCTTGGCAATCCTGTGATTTTCCTACAGAGGGTAAGTCTCCCACCCTCCAAAGTGAACATAGGTATTTCTTAGGCCTCTCTAGTAGAGCCTCCCTGCTGGCTCAGATGGTAAAGAATTCACCTGCAATGCAGGAGACTCAGGTTCCATCCCTAGGTCAGGAAAATCCCCTGAAGAAGGAAATTGCAACAATAGTGGAGCCTGGTGGGCTATGGCCCGTGTGGTCATAAAGAGCTGGATACGACTGAGGAACTAAGCACAGTTGAGCCTCCCAGATACGAAAAAACCCTTTTCTTAGCACCAAACCCAAAGCCCTGCCCATATCCATCCCTGCCCTTCACCTTCCCTCCTGAAAATGGGCAGGCAGTGTTTCCCTGCTCCCAGACAAGGCAGGCCCTCCTCTGATGAACTGGAATCTACTCCCTCTTCCATTCTCAAAGATTTTATTCAGCTGTCTCCTCTCCTGCATCATCTGTTTGTCTCTCTGTGTTTTATTAATATTATTTGGATGTGTATACAAAGACACTCTGATATTTCTCATTATAAACACAGAAGCCATAACTTCCCTGGTGGTCCAGTGACTAAGACTGCACTACCAAAGCAGAGGGCCCAGGTTTGATCCCTGGTTGGGGAACTAGACCCCTCATGCTGCAACCAAGATATCCCATTCCATGAGTAAGAGGTCACAAGCTAAAAGCAAAGATTCCACATATGGCAATAAAAATAAAAGATTCTGCATGTTGCAACTAAGACCGGGCACAGCCAAATAAATAAAAATAAATATTTAAAAACAGAACACCTCTTTTGACTTCATTTCTTCCTGCCAGGTCCTCAGGTCCCCAGATGACCATTCTTCACAAAGACTTGCCTGCACCTCATCAGCATATTGCGGCTTCCCTGGTGGCTCAGATGGTAAAGGATCTGCCTGCAATGTGGGAGACCCAGGTTTGATCCCTGGGTTGGGAAGATCTCTTGGAGAAGGCATGGCAACCCGCTCCAGTATTCTTGCCTAGAGTTCCATGGACAAAGGAGCCGGGTGGACTACAGTCCATGGGATTGCAAAGAGTCTGACACGACTGAGCAACTAACACTTTCACTTTCATCACCGTATTATTTTGTTTTATTGAAGTATAGTTAATTTACAGTGTTGGAGAAGGAAATGGCAACCCACTCCAGTATTCTTGCCTGGAGAATCCCATAGACAGAGGAGCCTGGCAGGCTACAGTCCATGGGGTCGCAAGAGTTGGATACGACTTACTGCACTGTCTCACCCCAGAGATCCTGCCACATATACCACAAAAACCAAACATCCCCCAGTGACCTTGGCCCCACTGTTCCAATCACTCCCTGGTGGGAATTCAGGCACGTGTCCACAGAGGTCACAGACAACATACATACGGTTCTGTTATGTCCCATATATTACCCTTTCATGTCCCAAGGAAGACATTTTCTCTTCGGGATTTTCATTTAGTGTATCTTTAAAAAATCTTGTGTTAAACTTGCCTCCATCTTTTTCTTGGGTAAGGACAACCCAGAAATGGCCCTTTTGTGTCTGTGATGTTGCCATTCACAGCTTTTCTTGATAGGCCTAGTACAATCTTGAGAACAGGGTTGCTGTATGCTGAATGTCAGACGGTAGCTCTTAGCTTTGCCTATCTTGGGTAGTTATGCTGTGCATTTTTTATTGGTGTACCATGTTTGATTTGTCCCTAATACCTTTGAAGTTTTTCTGAGAAATGAAATATTGCAACATGAACTTATTAAAATATATTTTAAGCCTTAAAAAAATTACAATGTTATGTTAGTTTCAATTGTATAGCAAAATGATTCCGTTATACGAATTTTTGCAGATTTTTTTTCATTATAGGTTATTACAAGATATTGAGTATAGTTCCTTATGCTATACAGTAGGTCGTTGTTGTTTACCTATTTTATATATAATAGTTTTCCTATGTTATATATAGTAGAATCGGTTAATCCCACACTATTAATTTGGGATGAATGGATAAAGAAGATGTGATATATACACACACACACACACAATATAGAATATTGGTGCTGTGCTAAGTCATGTCTGACTCTGTGTGACCCTATGGACTAGAGCCCACCAGGCTCCTTGGTCCATGGGATTCTTCAGGCAAGAATACTGGAGTGGCTTGCCATTTCCTTCTCCAGGGGATCTTCCTGACCCAGGGATTGAACCCAGGTCTCCTGCATTGCAGGCAGATGCTTTAACCTCTGAGCCAAAAAAAGAAAAGCTGCTAACTAATGTTGGGGGTTTGGGGGTAGGCGGGTGTGCTCAGCCAACGCAACAATAAAAGAAAAGAGCCTAAAGATTAGAAGAGAATAACCTGAAGTATCAAAAATTGAAGATAATATCAAATTCTACACAGAAAATATACAGACAACAAAGTATCAGAATCAGTAAGTTCAATAAGATCTGCTCACAAAACCCGACATGGTTCTCTACAGTTGAGAAACCACCAACTGGAAAATATGATGGAAAGTGAAATGCCCTTCACTTCACCAACAGAAGCTATAAACCATGTGGAAATTAAGCAAATTAAAAAAATATAAAAATCTTACAGATGACACTTAAATACTATATCAAAGTACCTTAAGAGAAAGCCTAAATAAATGGAGAAACATACTATGTTCATGGACCAGATGGCATAAAACTGTAAAGATGTCAATCCTCACTAAAGTGGTCTAAAAACACAAAATATTAAAAATCTAAATTCTAGTAAGATTTTTTTGAGTACTATGAAAAACATATTTTAAAAATACACGTGGAAGAATAAAGGTCTACAAATAGCTAGTTCAGTTTTTTATTTTTTTAATTTATTTATTTAGTTGCAGCAGGTGGGATCTAGTTCCCTGACCAGGGATCGAACCCAGGCCCTCTGCATTGGGACCGAACAGTCTTAGCAACTGGACAACTAGGGAAGTTCCTGCTAGTTCAGCTTTGAAGGAGGACATTCAGCAGGCAGGTACTCTACCAGATGTTAGGAGCTACTCCAAAATAGTGGTACTTGATAGGGAACACAAATAGGCAGATGGGACAGAAAAAAAGAATCAGAATCTCACTAATGTATAAAAACTAATGGGGAAAGATTGATTATTTAATATATTATTTTTAAAAATATATTCTTTCTTGAGGAACTATATGAAGAAAGAGGAAGCTGGACCCACATCCAATATGTATAAAATTGGATTCCCAACAGATTATCTACATAAATATGAAAAGTAAAAGAAAGTAAAACCAAAATACTAATAGAAAAAAAATATAGAGAGGTGAATCTTTATGACCTTGGAGACGGTAAGTTCAGTTCAATTCAGTTCAGTTGCTCAGTCGTGTCCAACTCTTTGAGACCCCATGGACTGTAGCACACCAGGCCTCCCTGTCTGTCACCAACTCCCGGAGTTTACTCAAACTCATGTCCATTGAGTTGGTGATGCCATCCAACCATCTCATCCTTTGTTGTCCCCTTCTCCTCCTGCCTTCAATCTTTCTCAGCATCAGGGTATTTTCCAATGAGTCAGTTCTTCACATCAGGTGGCCAAAGTATTGGAATTTCAGCTTCAGCATCAGTCCTTCCAATGAATATTCAGGACTGATTTCCTTTACACTTGTCTGGTTGGATCTCCTTGCAGTCCAAGGGACTCTCAAGAGTCTTCTCCAACACCACAGTTCAAAAGCATCAATTCTTCGGTGCTCAGCCTTCTTTATGGTCCGATTCTCACATCAATACATGACTACTGGAAAACCATAGCTTTGACTAGACAGACCTTTGTTGGCAAAGTAATGTCTCTGCTTTTTAATATGCTGTCTAAGTTGGTCATAGATTTTTTCCCAAGGAGCAAGTGTCTCTTAATTTCAGAGCTGCAGTCACCATCTGCAGTGATTTTGGAATCCAAGAAAATAAAGTCTGTCACTATTTCCATTGTTTCCCCATCTATTTGCCATGAAGTGATGGGATCAGATGCCATAATCTTAGTTATCTGAATGTTGAGGTTTAAGCCAGTTTTTTCACTCTCCTCCTTCACCTTCATCAAGAGACTCTTTAGTTGCTCTTTGCTTTCTGCCATAAGGGTGGTGTCATCTGGGTATCTGAGGTTATCGATATTTCTCCCAGCAATCTTGATTCCAGCTTGTGATTCATCTAGCCTGGCATTTTGCATGATGTACTCTACATATAAGCTAAATAAGCAGGGTGACAATATACAGCCTTGACGTACTCCTTTCCCAATTTTGAACCAGTCCGCTGTCCCATGTCTGGTTCTAATGGCTGCTTCTTGACCTGCATACAGATTTCTCAGGAGGCAGGTAAGGTGGTCTGGTACTCCCATCTCTTTAAGAATGTTCCACAGTTTGTTGTGATCCACACAGTCAAAGGTTTTCGCATAGTCAATGAAGCAGAAGTAAATGTTTTTCTGGAATTCTCTTGTTTTTTCTATGATCCAACAGATGTTGGCAGTTTGATCTCTGCTTCCTTTCTAAATCCAGCTTGAACATCTGGAAGTTCTCGGTTCACGTACTGTTGAAGCCTCGCTTGGAGAATTTTGAGCATTACTTTGCTAGCGTGTGAGATGAGTGCAATTGTGCAGTAGTTTGAACATTCTTTGGCTTTGCCTCTCTTTGGGATTGGAATGAAAATTGACCTTTTCCAGTACTGTGGCCACTGCTGAGTTTTCCAAATTTGCTGGCATATTTAGTGTAGTACTTTCACAGCATCATCTTTTAGGATTTAATATAGCTCAGCCAGAATTCCATCATCTCCACTAGCTTTGTTCCTACTGATGCTTCCTAAGGCGCACTTGACTTCGCACGCGAGGATGTCTGGCTCTAGGTGAGTGATCACTCCATTATGGTTATCGGTGTCATTAAAACATTTTTTGTATAGTTATTTTGTGTATTCTTGCCACCTCTTCTTAATATCTGCTTCTGTTAGGTCCATATCATTTCTGTCCTTCATTGTGCCCATCTTTGCATGAAATGTTCCCTTGGTATCTCTAATTTTCTTGAATATTGCATCACACAAAACGCTCCTCTGCATACTAGGCTTGGCTTAATTGTTCCTTTTCTGTAGGCACTGTCATCATTCTGTCTTCCAGGTGGAGACGCTGAGCACAGAATTGAGAAGCTTGGCCCAAGTCACCCTGCAGTCCTCTGACAGGGCCAGGGGCTCAGCTCCATTGGTTCTAGGAAGTTTAGAGGTGACTGGTGGCACCCACACCCACTCTTATTCCTCCTCTGCAGAAGGCTGGCTGCTGAGATGTTAAACAGCCTTCAGACATCCTTTGATTTTGTGTCTGGAAAATAAGACAGCCTGACTTAAAAAAAATTTTTTTTAACAGCATTATTGAGATACAATTTATTTATTTGTTTCTCCTGACTCCATGGAATTTATTTCATAAGTATGGGAACAGAAGCAGGTATTATGGTATTTGTATAGCTATCTTCTGCGAATCCATATTTCTTGCTTTTGAATCATATAGATTTTTCTTTTTTTTTGGCTGCACTGGGTCTTCATTGCTGCACATGGGCTTTCTTTAGTTGCAATGAGTGGTAGCTTCTTGTTGCAGTGGCTTCTCTTTTTTCAGATTGTGGGTTCCAGATCACAGGCTCTGTAGTTGTGGTACACCGGCTTAGTTGCTCCGAGGCATGTGGCATCTTCTCTGACTAGGGATTTAACTCATGTTCCCTGCATTGACAGAGAGATTCCTTTTTATTTTGAAATAATTTAAAATTTACAGGTAAGTTGCAATAATGCAGAGAACTCCCAGATAACCTTCATTCAGGTTAATCAATTTTTAACTCTTTCCACATTTATATTTCTTGTTTTATCCTGAACCATCTGGAAGTAGGTTGGATATATGGCTTGAAAATAAGTTTTTAAAAAGTTCCCTTCCTTCATTTGATCATTCATTGCATTTCTTCCTTTTTTTTCTTTTTTTTTGAGGGGGTGCATTTTCATTTTTAGTTTTGAAAGATATGATTTTTTTTAAGTTTTCGGTATCTCCAAATGCTTGTTTGTGAATGCTTACTTCAGTTTGCAGTATTAGTAGTTTCTTCTGCTCTCTTTGAACTCTAGTTACCTTGGCCTGCCTGCACTCCCAGCTCCATCTCCTTTGTTCATGGAGATGCCCAGCATCTCTGTGCAAGGAAATGGAATGTTTTCTCATTCATCTTTACACAGAAGATAAGAGCCCTCTGGAGTTCCAGCGCTGGAGGAGACTCAGTTGCCACCACTATTCTGGAGTCACTCGGGCCTAATCTGTCGTTTCCATGTTGGCCAAGGCCCCAGAGCTGCCACAGCATCATTTCCAAGTTTGAAGCTTTGGTTTCTATTTCTCTCCTCTTTTTCAGCCCTGGGGGTGCTCCCTCTCTCCTTGGTGCTTAACTGTGAATTTTCCTACTGACATTCTTGTCCCAGTAAACCTGGCATCATTCATTTCAATTTTCAAAACTAGGACCAAAAAAAAAAAAAATTAGGACCACTTGAAAGTTCCTGCCTTGCTAGCTCCTCAGGTACCCTCCTTGGCTGAACTCTATATCCCTTTGAGATAAAAAATAAATAAATAAACTTTCATTTTACAAATGCAAACACTAGGGCTCCAACCAAGACCATAACTCCCATCTGCAGACTCTACCTGTGGTTTGGTAGGGGAGGTGAGCCAGACCATGGTGGAGAATAAGGCTTGAACATGCCCCATTCAGGACTACCCAGGTGGCGCTAGTGGTGAAGTGAAAGTGAAAGAAAGTGAAGTTGCTCAGTCGTGTCCAACTCTCTGCGACCCCATGGACTGTAGCCTACCAGGCTCCTCCGTCCATCCATGGGATTTTCCTGGCAAGAGTACTGGAGTGGGTTGCCATTTCCTTCTCCATGTGGTAAAGTACCACCTGTCAGTGCAGAAGATGCAGGAGACGCGGGTTCGATCCCTGACTCAGGAAGATCCTCTGGAAAAGGGCAGCTTTTTGGTTGTGTCCTCAGAGTTGACAGGGCTAGTCACCACTCTGTCTCTTCTTAAAGGGTTGTCAACTACAAATTGGACTTTTCATCTACCTCTTCAAGGATTAAATCATGTGCTACCAGAGCTGCTGATTTTCAACACCCTTTGAAAAGAGCTGAGAGTGGAGAGCAGAAATGACGCTCTCTGTGCTCTGGGAAAAACTGGCAGAACAAGTCTTCAAGTAGATATTTTCAGAAGATGATTTCATGAGCCCAATTCTTGTATCTCCTCATATCTAGGAAAGCACTAAAATCCTTCATGGTTCACAAGTCACTACTGCTCCTTGTGACTAGCAGAAACCTTCTGCAACAAATATGTGCTTTGTCACATATACTCCCCCTTCACCAAAATCACAAATATATTGACCTTCTCCTTTCCTCTTTGGAGCAATTTCTCAGAGCTATCTGAGATGCTCTCTCCCAGGCTGTACTCCTCATTTTGCCCCCAATAAAATTTAACTCACAACTCTCACATTGTGTAATTTTTTTTTTTTTTTTAAGTCTGCAGGACACTAATCCCATCCTAACCTAAATACTTCCCCAAAGGTCCAATTTCCAAATAGGGTCACACTGGGATTAGGGTTTCTACATAAGAGTTGAGGGGTGGGGCACATTCAACACGTGATTTGTCTGACTGTATCCACACTGATGGTGTGAAATGGCAACTTTGTGGCTTCCACTTGCATTTCCTTAATGGCCAGCAAAGCCCAACATCTCTTCAGGTGCTCATCAGCATTTTATATTGTTCTTCTTTGAGATAATCTATTCAACCCCCTTGCTCATTTTGTGGACTTGTCTGCCTTGTTTTTCACTGACTTTGCGGGGCGAGGGGAGCCGGGACTTGCAGAGTCCTGAACCTGAACCACGGCAGTGAAAGCGCCGAGGTCCTAACCACCTGAACGTCAAGGAACGTCCCTCATTGACTTCTAAAATATTACTCCATGGAGATAAATGCACACCCCGTCAATTTACCCATTCAAAGTGAACAACTGAGAGGCGAAACTCGCTCACATTTTTGTGCAGGCGAGCCTCGCGGCCCAGAGTCTGCACTCAGCCCCTCCAGCGCCCCCACACCCCAGAGCCGACCGCGTCTCTTCGGTCCACAGCCGCCGCGGAAACCGCAGAGCTGGCCGCGGAATCCGCAGAGGTGGCCGCGGAATCCGCAGAGGTGGCCGCGGAATCCGCAGAGGTGGCCGCGGAATCCGCAGAGGTTTCCGCGGACGCGGCGCCTGGGCCTCGCCCCTCCGACCGCGGAGCACCGAGAGCAGTCCTCCAGCAGCCCTAGAGCGGCCCGTGGAGAGGCGTAGGGCGTGGCGAGCGTCGCCTCTCAGTCGGTTCTGGGAACCAGGCCCTGCTTCCGGCTACTTGCGGTGCTGCTCCGGGCTCAGGACCAGGCGTAAGGTGCGGAGGAGGCGCGGGGAGCGGGCTGCTGGGTGGAAGAGGTCTGCCTTGCCCGCGGAACGGCGAGCGCCCGGGAGTCAGGAAGCCGATATGGCAGTTCGGGGCGGGGCCGAAGGTCGCTGACCGCTGGTGGGGCGGTGGCTCCGGCGAAGCTTGGAGGCCGCCTCGGGCGCTCCTTTCTCCGAGCCTGGAGGCAGCGCACCGGCCTCCTGGGAGCGGAGCCCGAGCGGCCGGCAGCGGGGCAGTGGACGGTTGTCCCGGCACAGGCCAGACCCTGAAGGAAAACCCGGAGTTCCGGCAGTGGCTGGTCGCTGACGACTAGGGTGAGGGGCGCTCGGCCTTCCCGGAGAGCGGGGTGCGAGGAAGACTGGAGAGTCCCCCTTTCCTCGCGGGCCGCCTTGCTGAGGACGGCTCTGCTCTGCAGTCGGCGCGGCTGCGGTGCGCGGGGTGCTTCTGCAGGACCAGGGGTGGGGCGTCGTGCCGGCCTTCAGGTAACCTCTCAGCCCTTTTCTCTAGATACTGCCCCCACCTCTGCTGCCGCGTGCGCCTTAGCCCCTCCTGCCTGAGAGGCGCCATCTGGTCCCGAAAACAGCAGGGATTTCTGAGTGTACGAGCCTGGGTTCTGATCTTCGGCTTGAGTGATTGTTTGCGCCTGATTTCCGTGTTGATGGTAGAGCCATGCGAGGCCCGGAGGCAGAGTAGATAAATGGCCTCAGAGTCTGCAGTGGCAGTGGCTGTTGTGTCCTTGTGTTCTCTGGACCTCGCTTCTCTTTCATTCTTTAACTCGATGTTTATTTGAAGAACTCATGTGTGCTCTCCTTTTCCTGGTTCTCTTCCTTTTCTCCTCCTCACCTCATCTCCATTTTCAGCTGCTTTCTGCCTCCCCTTTTGCAGGGACTAGAGAGGGCTTTCTGCCACGTGATTCCAGGGCACCTCCTGTCACACTGGCTGTCATCAGTGGTTCATACCATCAGCATCTGGGAGTGGAGACCCTGTCAGTCCTCATTCACTGGCCCAAAGGGTGTGGGGGTCACTGGGCTTCTCTCGCACCTCTTCCAGGCCGGCTGGGCTGAGACCTACTAGGCTGCCTGTCAAAGAGCAGGAAGCATCGATGTCTGCTGTGGGTCCTGCCGCTGCACACCTGCATCGCCCTGGTGACAGTCACAGTGACTGCGTGAGTTTCCTGGGGGCCCAGTTGCCCCCTGAGGTGGCAGCAATGCCCCAGCTTCTGGGGGACTTGGACAGGGCCACGTTCAGAAAATTGCTGAAGCTGGTGGTCAGCAGTCTGCAGGGAGAAGACTGCCGGGAGGCTGTGCAGCACCTCAGGGCTGGCGCCAACCTGCCTGAGGAACAGCTGGGTGCCCTGATAGCTGGCACACACACCCTGCTCCAGCAGGCTCTCCGGCTGCCCCCGGCCAGCCTGAAGCCCGACACCTTCAAGAACCAGCTCCAGGAGCTTTGCATCCCCCAAGACCTGGTTGTGGACTTGGCCAGCGTGGTGTTTGGTAGCCAGCGGCCTCTCCTTGACTCTGTGGCCAGGCAGCAGGGGGCATGGCTGCCCCACATCGCCGACTTTCGGTGGAGGGTGGACGTGGCCATCTCCACCAGCGCCCTGGCCCGCTCCCTGCAGCCAAGCGTCCTGATGCACCTGAAGCTCTCGGATGGGTCTGCCCTCCGCTTTGAGGTTCCCACGGCCAAATTCCAGGAGCTGCGGTTTGCTGTGGCCCTGGTCCTGAAGGAGATGGCCGACCTGGAGAAGAGGTGCGAGCGCAAGCTGCAGGACTGAGCCTCGCCAGTGCCTCCAGTCGCCCAGGCGGCTGTCTCAGATGGGCTCTCCGGAGCGAAGCCTGCCCTTCTGAGAAGGCACTCCAGGGAGGGAGTGTAACCATGTCTTTCTCTAAGTGAAGTAGACAGCTGTGTCTTTCCCTGTTTTTGGAAGTAAAGCAACTGTAAAAAAAAAATACGTCCTCCTGGGTAGGCATCAAACTGCATGCGCCCTCTGCACAGTGGTCGGTCGGTTTTGCTGCCAGGTAAGGGCACCCACTGCGCTGGTGGGCCCACGTGTAGTCTGAGGTTCAGGCCAAGGCCTTTGTGAGGACACAGGCTATTCAGCCTGTCCTGTGCAGCATCCGAGCTGTTGCTCCTTTGCTCTTGGGAACCCTGTATTTCAGGGTGCACATTTCATTCCCCATCTTAAATCCCTGACCTTAAAGTGCATTCTAGTGGAGGGGGTGTGGGGAGGAATGTGTAATAAAAACAAGCAGTGTAGCCCTGGAGAGGGTAGGTGCTGCAGGAGGTGCAGCAGCCTCCGGACATGGGAGGCAGGGCGGTGGGAGAGCTGGGCTGCACTTTAAATCAGGTCTTGGGGCGGGTCTCCTGAGGACGTGGTTCTTTAGCCAAGAGGAAGCAGGAACACTGCTCAGAGGGAAAGCCTGGGGGCGCGGGGTTGCGGCCAAGTGGGAGGAGATGAGTGGAGGCATAGGGGCAGGCCGAGGGCCTCTCTGGGAACTCGGCTCAACTCTGAGTGAAATGCGTGTGATGAGATAGTCGTGTTAGAGGATCACACCGGATACTGTGTTGACTGCAAAGGGCAGGCTGCAGGATGGGGGTGAGGAGTCTGGAGTTGGTGGTGGAGGCGGAGAGGGGAGCGGGGTGTCTTGCGGCTGGGTGGCTCAGGCAGCTCAGACCGCCATAGACTAAGTGGCTTGAACAACAGAAATGACTTGCTCGCAGTTCTGGAGGCTGGGGTCAGCGTGTCAGCATCGTCAGGTCCTGGTGAGGCCTCTCCCCCGACCTTTGGACTTCCCTCTGTGCATGTGTATGCATGTGTGTGTGAATATGTGACAGAGTGTGTGAGCGTGTGTGTGTGTGTGTGTGTGTGTGTGTGTGTGTGTGAGAGAGAGAGAGAGCACTGTCCTCCTCTTAAGAGGGCACCAGTCCTGTGGGATCAGGGCCCTGTGTTTATGACCTCATCCAACCTTAATCACCTCCCTGAAGGCCGCATTTTTAAATGCAGGCTCAGAAGGGGTTTGGGCTTCAACAATTGAGTGGGAGAGTGGTGGGGAGCGGGGAGCAGGGGCCTCTCCTGGGTGCCTTTAGGGCAGCAGTGTGCAGAGCCCTTGACCAGCCCTGTCCCCTTCGGCATAACTGCACCCCAGGTAGGGGGCCTGGCAGTGTCCCCGCCTCTGTGGTTTGCTCTACCAGGAAACCAGGTCACAGCCTGGTAGGATTAATGGGCCCAAGCATCAGGCAGGAGCTTCCTCTGAAAAATAGTGATTGGGTTTGGGTGCCCACCTAGCATCCTGCCATGTCTGTTGGAAGCCCCTAGCCTTCCCTAGCACCCCTTTCCTGTCCCCACTCTGTGCCAGAACCCATCAAGGGCAGCAGTGTTTCCTCTGTGCTGTTTCCAGAATGCTCCCATGGTCTTGATTAATTAGGCCTTTCCCTGAGCGAGGGTCCCAGCAAGTTGGGCCAAAGGGACAGAGAAGAGAAGGTGCCCTGGGGGCTGCACTCAGAGCTGGGGTTTCCTGAGCCACGGCCCACGTGGGGCTCAGTCCTGGCTCAGCCGAGGGCTTCGGACTCCCCGTGTCTGCAGTATCAGCCAGCATCCTGGGCCCTTCTTCCCTGAGGACAGGAGCTGGACTGGGCCATCCTCGCTGCTGCCTAGGCCTGCCCACAAGGACCTGCACTGGAAGCTGAGCACCACGTCTGCCTCAACCAGTGATGGAGGCTGTCTTTGCTGTGACTTCTTCCTCAACCGTCAGGCATGTGTCAGGAATATGTACTTATTATGATATGTTTGGAAAATCCTAAAAAACAAACAAAACTAAAAAGAACCAGAAAGCTCCTTTGCCCATAGACAGCCGTGGAGAAACCGTCTTGACCAGATTTGAACTTATTCTCTGTGCTGTGCCTGTGTGTTAACGCAGCTCTGTTCATTTAACTCTCCCTGAACGTGATGGTCTGTCTACCGGCTGCAGAGCGTGCATCCCTTCAGTGGGCATGCTGAGTTTCTCTTGGGCTTCGCAGACAGAGCACCAGAGACTGGGCAGCTCCTAAAACAGCAGATGTTGATTTCTCACAGTGTGGAGGGCGGACGGCCGAGGTTGGGGCCGGCAGGGTCAGGGAGCCGTGGTCCTGGCTGCAGACATCGCTGTCCTCGTGTGGAGAGAGGACACATGAGGGGACTCCAAAAAAAGGGGGGGGCTCAACCCTCATGACCCGAGCACACCCAAAGGCCCCCCTCCTCACATTTGGCATTAGGTCATTTGACACAAACATTCAGAGCAGAGCAACTTCTATGTTTCCTTTTTTCCCACAATTAAAAATCACAGTGATGTTATGCAACTGGAGATTATTATACTGAGTGAAGTCAGAGAAAGACATATGATATCACTTACATGTGGAATCTAAAATATCACATGAACACATCTACAAAACACGGACACAGAACACAATTGTGGATGCCAAGGGGGAGGAGGCGGAGGAGGGAAGGGTTGGGAGTCTGGGATTAGCAGATGCAAACTATTATGTACAGGATGGAAAAACAATAAGGTCCTCCTGTACAGCACAGGGAACTATATTCAATATGTGTGTGTGAGTATGTGACAGTGTGTGAGTGTGTGTGTGTGAGAGAGAGCGCTCTCTCCTCCTCTTAAGAGGGCACCAGTCCTGTGGGATCAGGGCCCTGTGTTTATGACCTCATCCAACCTTAATCACCTGCTCAGCAGGGGGTTTGGGCTTCAACAATTGAGTGGGAGAGTGGTGGGGAAGGGGGAGCACGGGCCTCTCCTGGGTGCCTTTAGGGCAGCAGTGTGCAGAGCCCTTGACCAGCCCTGACCATGATAAATCATGGAAAATGTGTATGTATAACTGAATCACTGCTGTACAGCAGAAATTAGCACAACGTTGTAAATCAGCTGTATTTCAACAAAATTGTTTTAATCACTGATCAATAGTAAGTGGTAAATGGATTTTATGTATTAAGACTGTTTAGAGGTAGGAACAGAGAAGGCAGAACGTGACCAATTTCTACATTGAATCATACCTTGTGTAGCCTTTTGTGTTGGCGTTTTACTTAGCATAGTGTTGTTTAAAAAAAAAAAAAAAGCGACCATTTTGGTAAAGAATCCACCTGCAATGCAGAAGACAGGGGTTCCATCCCTGGGTCGGGATGGAATGGCTACCCATTCCAGTATTCTCGCCTCGAGCAATGAATGCCAAGGTAGACAGAAGAGCCTGGCGGGCTGCAATCCTGAGTCCCAAAGATTCGGACAGTACCTAACTTCCCAAAGCACGTCCTTGCGCGCCCCCTACAGGCCAGGCCCCGACGACGCAGCCGAGTGGGGAGAAGGAACAGGTGGAAGGAACCAAGTGCAGGCGCTCCACCAGGCTCATGTTAGACCGTTAACTCAAAGGCACCGACATGGTGACGAAGCGCAGAGGGTTGAGTGTTACCCAGTGACACACAGCTGATGGGGGAACTGGTGGGCGGTTCTCTGCCAGCCTTCCCTTCCTGCCTGCACATCCGCTGGCTTCTCGGGCATGTGACCCTGGTGGCGTGAGGCGCTCCGTGCTGGCTCCCGTCCCCCGAGGCCGCTAGCCCCAGGGTGAGGACACGCGCTCAGGGCAGACGTCCACAGGCTGCGGCGTGTCTGTTTTGCAGGTTAGCATAGCAAAGTTCACTGGTGCAACCAGGAACGAGGACTGGAGTCCAAGCCCAGCCCAGGTGCCCCAGCTCTTAGCTCCGCTGCCACAGAAGGGCCCTATGGCTACGATTCTGTGATTTTAAGGCACATACTTGGCAGGAACACACATAGGGTCCCTTCCTGAGGGACCCTGGAGGAGGACAAGAGCTCTCAACTGAAGCCCACCTCATCCTCTTGGCTGATCTAGCAGGCAGGGGTGCTTTTCTGACCGAGGCTCGGAGCTCCGCGCCTCAGGACTAGGGTTTGCACACCCTTTTGCCTGCCAGGCCACAGAGGCCTTTGTTGCCGTGCTCCCGGCCGGAGTAGCCCCCTGTCTCCCAGCCAGCCACGTGGGTGTGTCCACCTTGCTCATCCCCTCCCCAGGCCCTGGAGGGTCAGCAGACTCAGTGGGTCTGGGCCCCTCTGAGGCTCCATGTCTATACGTACTGTCATCTCCACCCTTGAGGGGTCCAGGCTGCTAACTGGGGGTGCAGAGCTCTGCTTGCTCACCTGCTTCTCTCCCTCATCCCCAGAAGGCACCATCTGTGCCTTTTAAGTCACTGGTCAGGAACGCCTGGACCAGAACATTGACCTCCATCCTCGGAAGCTGGATGTGGTGGGCCCTGACTATGTCGACCCCTCGCCTTGGCCTCCAATGAGCTCTTGACAGTTCTAATACTGCCAGCCCCAGGTTGTCCATTTGTGAGCCTTTGTGCTTGTCTCAAGGAGGCGCACACGGGCAAACAGTGACACAGGCATCACTGTACAGAGAGAGAGGTTTTCGTGAGAAGCAGACGATGGGCAGCAGGCTGTTCCTGGGACTGTTGGCTCCTGGCGCTGAACGGAGCCAGGTAATGAGGCCACCAGCCTCGAGACCATGCACAGCCTCTGGCCTTACTGTGTGTGGGGACGTAGACATGATCCAGCTGAAGAAGGTCCCTCCAGCTGTGGGGCACAGGCTTGGAGGCTAGCAGAGGTGGCCCTCCTCACCTGCGTTGGGTGTGGTGACCTTTTCTCTAAACAGCTAGAGGATATTTTAGCCTTTCAGGTCACGATTCTATCAGCTCTGCCACTGTAGCTCAGAACAGCCAGAGAAAACAATGAAACCAATGTGCATGACTATATTCCAATAAAATGTCCTGTGGACACTAAATTTTAATTTCACATCACAAAATTTGTTTCAACCATTTAAAACCCATTCTTAGGACTTCCCTGGTTGTCCAGTGTCTAAGACTCCACACTCCCAATGCAGGGGCCCCAGGTTTAATCCCAGGTCGGGGATCAAATCCTGCATGCCATAACTAAAAGATCCTGTGTGCCACCACTGTGACCCAGCACAGCCAAAACCAGAAAAACCATTCTCACTTCCAGGGCCTTGCAAAACCAGGTGGGGTGAGGGTGGCTTTAAATGCTGCACCTCCCTGCACGCCTGTAGGGCTCCCTCAGACTGCAGAGCTAGCCCTGCCCCCATGTCCCCAGACAAGAATAAGACCTTGCAGAGAGCAGATGTTTGACCTTAAGTAGACCTCTGTGGAAACTCTTGGCGCTGGAGCATTTTCTCTTATCTGTGGGCCTCTAAAGCTTCACCTCAAAGCCGGATGTACCTCAAACACAGCATTCATTCAACAAACTTCTCCTGGGCTCTGAGTGCAAGCCACATCCACAAAGGGACACACGAATGTGAAAACCCACTGGGCTCTGCACAGACACCCCATTTTATTAGTGAAGCTTCCAGAATGCTCAAAGTATCATAAAGCTTATCTGATAATGAAGACAAATTTCAGGTCAAAATTATGAGTTTAATTTGTCTCCAAAAGAGAAAGAAATCCCAAGTATTTTAAATCTATTCTATCAGCATTCTAGAAATTCTCTTTGGCCATGCTGGGCATCTTGTGGGATCTAGGGGAAAGCTGAGTCCTGACCACTGGAGTGCCAAGAAATTCCCAGAAATTCTTAAAATGAGTTTACTATTCCTGAAACCCCAACTGGGAAATACAGCTTGGAAGTAGGATAGAATAGTCCAGAACTCCCACACCTGGCAGGCAGCCCTCTCCTCTCCTCCCAGCGCACACAGAGAAGAAAGAAAGACACTTCTCCGTGCTCTGGGATCTGAAACCCAGGCAGCAGCAGTTTGAATGCAACGTCGTCAGGTGACACACAAATACCACAAACCTTTTTCATGTGGATGCAGCCAAGGAGACTCCTCACCCAATGCTTCTGCAGCCAGTATTCTAGGCTGGAATGTAGGGCTTAAGATTTATTTCTATTGAATTTTTGGTTATCCTGGGACATTTAAGTGAACAAAACATAAGAACAGAGGAAAAATAATACCTCAAAGGCTGGAAGCAGGACTGCCACACGGTCAGAGGCACCCTGCAAGCAAAGGGCCAGCTGTGTTCCAAGAACCTTTATTTGGTCACACTGAAATCTGATTTCAATATAATTCTCAAATGTCACAAAATAGTCTTTCCCCACCCGCCTCCAACCATTTAAAAATGTAAAAACCATTCTTAGTTCTTAGGCCTGTTACAAGGTAAACGGGGACATGAAGATTCTGAAGGTGATTCAAGCACACACGGATTGTGAGCAGCACCAAGCCCACGTGGTCAGGAGCCCTGCCGACTGGCCAGGAAGCAAAACCAGGAGGCTGTCAGATCAGAAGCAGCTGCTGCATTGGCGAAGCCTCCTTGGCTGTCTGTGATTACATTTCTCAGACCTGCATGCATTTACAGACTGACTCCAGCTCAGGTTTTGTGGAGGTCCCAGGCCAGCGTCCTCAGGCTGACCACCAGGCTTCACAGACGTGGGCACAGGCCTGCATTTGGCCCACGGGGCACACAGTGGGCCAGCCCCAACAGGACCATGTTGATTCCGAGTCCAGGTGCTAGAGTGTGTTTAAGGCTGGGTCCTCGGGCCCTTTTTGGCTGGCCTGCAAGTGCTGTCAGGAAAGACAAGCATCCTGTGGTGCAGACCCTGGAGTCCAGAGGCCCTGCGCCCCTTTGCACGTCATTACCAGGAAGTGGCCAGGACGACTCCCTTGTGGGGAGGGCCCATCCGATGACAAACCACTTTCTTAGCACCAGCAGAGGGTGGGGGTGTGGCATGTCCACCCAGGACCTTGATCTTGTCCCACTGTTAGGTGGCTCAAAAGGCCTAAGATATGGCCCACTTAGAGGTGCCCACCTTGCCAGGCTCTGAAGGCAGTGACCACCTGGTTCAGCACAGCAGCTGAGGTGGGGACGTAACCTCTGGTGTCTGTAGAGGTCCCTGCCGTCTTGCACTGACTTTCAGACACAAGTTGTGGGTGAAGCGGGGGGTTACAGCTGCTGCAGATGCACACTGCATGGTGCCCCACCCAGGGCAGGAGCACACCGAAGTTGCAGGTGGGGCAATCCTGTCCCAAGACAGCGCTGCGACCTACACACCTTGTGCCAGGGAAGCAGCCAATCAGGCTGAGCTGCTGGGGGGTTGAGTCCCGTCTACTTGCTGAGAACATCCTGGACTCTGCTGTCCCAACCTCTCCAGGCACCTGGAACGGCTGGCACTTGTTCTCGGAGAGAAAACCACAGGCTGCTTCTGGGCTACATCACACAAGGTGAACCTGGGCTTAACACAACCCGTGTGATGTGACCCACCAAGTCCTGTTGCAATAAACCCTCAAGTGACCTCAGGGTCACCTGTTGGACACGGGAGACATGGCCCCTCCATGGAAGACAGCCCTTTGCCCTGTGATTATCGTCAGTGGTGCCAAAGATTGCCAGGTCTCGGGGTGGTCCTGGGTAGCAGCTGGTGACACTCCTCATCCTGAGTCCCCCTGCACAGCCCAGGGCCCTGGGCCATGCGGGAACTACCGCTGCATGTCAGCCTCATCCTGCAGCTCGCAGGCCTTGAGCTGCTCCAGGAGCCGCTCTGCAGCCCAGCCTGTCAGTCAACCAGAGCAGCGATGTTCCCTGCACGTTCCTTTCGCTGGTGACAAGATGGCCACATACTCTGACCACTCAACCCAAGCCGGGCTGTGCTGGCAGAGAAAACCTGAGCAGGAGGTGATGCCAGCAGAGTGGGCTTGCTCACTGGCACCCATGGGCCCTCTGCCCTGGGACCTGTGGGGCCCGTTGAGGCCACACCCCCATGCTGATCCTGGTGAGCAGGCGTCTCCAGCACCCATCGGCATATGCAAAGGCACCAGCTCACGCGTCTGCCTGCAGACCTTCCAGTTCTGGTGGTCCGTGTGGCTGGTGTTTTGAGGGTACGCCTCTGGTGGCGTCCTCGGGGCTGCTCTTTCATTCTTGTAACCACTATAAGACAACGCTCGGGGAGGCCACTGGGTTCTGGACTTACGGCAGGCCAGGGACACTGTCCCCAGGCCTGGGTGCTGCTCCTGGCGTGCCTGCATGGACCCAGCACCTCCCCAAAGAGAAGGGCTGCTCTGCGAGGCATATCCGCTGAGGAGAGCAGAAGGGGAGCCCAGGCACCCCCCCAGCAGCCCTGCACAAACACATCCTTGCTGCAGAAGCCAGTCTGGTACCTGGGGCCTAAGGAAGGCGTCCTGGGTGACTTCTTCCACCCCCTCAGCCGGTGGGGCTGCCGGGGCTCGTCTCACGCCTCGTCCGCAAGGTCCAGGGTCATCCCTCTGAGAGCTCAAATGCTACACGTGTCACCCTGATGGAGACACGAGCTTTATTGGAGGAGATAAGGTCAAACGTGCCAGCAGAAACATACACCACGTAGGAATCTCAACACTCCCTAAGAGAGCAATTCTGAATCTTCCCCAGTTTTCTAGATCTTCAGTGTAAAAGATCCCATGTCAAATAAATTAAGGCTGTAGGTTTATTCACATTTATACACATTTGTAAAGGTAAGTGGTCTAGCCCATGTGAATTTTCTGATGCTGAGTAAGCCTTGAGCTCCTATTAAAAGCTTTGTCACATTCATTACATTTGTAAGGTTTCTCTCCAGTGTGAATTCTCTGGTGGATAATGAGATGCGACCGCCACCTGAATATTTTCTCACATTCATTACATTTGTGAAGTTTCTTTACAGTATTAACTCTCCTACGACTCGTGTGGGTGGAAGCCTCCAGGGTGCTCCCGTACTCACGGTACCACTGGGCACGAGTGTGGATCCTCTGGTGCTCGATCAGGTATGAGCTCCGGCTGAAGGCCTTCCCGCACTCGCTGCATCCATAGGGCTTCACCCCGGCATGGATAATCTGGTGCTGGAAAAGGGTGGAATTCTGGCTGAAGGCCTTCCCACACTCACTGCACTTATATGGCCTCTCGCCCGTGTGCACCCTCTGGTGTATTGTGAGCTGTGTGCTCATGCTGAAGGCTTTTCCACATTCGAGGCACTCATAGGGCTTCTCCCCCTTATGAATCCTCTGATGGTAAATGAGGCTCGAGCTCTGGCTAAAGGCCTTCCCGCAGTCACTGCACTCGTACGGCTTCTCCCCGGTATGAATTCTCTGATGCTGAATGAGGTGTGAGCCCTGGACAAAGCCCTTCCCACACTCATCGCACTTAAACGGTTTTTCTCCAGTGTGAGTTCTCTGGTGGCGAATAAGTCGTGAGCTGCAACCAAAGGCTTTTGAACACTTGTTGCATTTATAAGGTTTCTCTCCAGTGTGTGTCAGTTGATGCTGACTCAGGCGGGAGACCCACCGGAAAGCCTTCCCACACTCGTCACACTTAAATGGCTTCTCAGGAACATGCATCCTCTGACGTGCACCCAGGCTGGGACTCTCCGGGGTTCTCGGGAGCTCAAGCTTCTCCGCAGCGTGCATCCGCTGGTGCTGAGCTAGGGTTGAGCTCTGGCTGAAGGCCTTGCCGCACTCCCGGCACGGGTAGGGCCGCTCTCCCGTGTGGGTCCTCTGGTGCCTGGCCAGCTGAGACTGCTGGCTGAAGGCCTTCCCGCACTCCCGGCAGCCATAGGGCCTCTCTCCCGTGTGGACCCTCTGATGATGGATGAGGCTGGAGCTCTGCCCAAAGGCTTTTCCACATTCTTCACACCTGTAGGGCTTCTCCCCAGTGTGAATCCTTTGATGCTGAATAAGTTTTGAGCTCAGGCGAAAGGCCTTCCCACAGTCGGTGCACTTAAACGGCTTCTCTCCAGTGTGGATCCTCTGATGCTGAGTAAGCTGTGAGCACAACCTGAAGACCTTCCCACACTCCCTACACTCATACGGTTTCTCTCCAGGAAAGGTACTCAGAGGTCTCCCCTGGAAGCAATCGGATAACTGTTTTTGGCACTCTTGGCATCTGTTGGGTTTCTGCTGGGTATTCACTTCCTGGTGTAGAGCAGCATCTGAAGGAGATCGCAGACTCCTGCCACATACATCGCACCTTCCGAAGGACCACTGACTTTGATCAGGCTGACAACCCAGGCGGCCACTGCTTCCCCACTCACCATGACCCTGGAACTCGTCCTCGGTGAAGGCCTTCCTGGGACCCGTGGTCCCCATGTTCAAGAAGTTTTTATGGAAGAGGGAGGTTGGCTGTCTCTGTGAACAGACTTCAGGATCTGAGGTGTTTCCAAAGCCAGGACTCTGGGGAAAGTTCTGGGGCAAGGTTTTGACCCTGACCCCCCCGGATTCTGATTTAAAACTGTCCATGTCCTGCTCACCATCAGTCCCAACTGTAGAATCTGAAATGAACAGGAAGCAAATTGCTGCTAATCCCCTGTGCTCAGAGAAAGGAGACTGGGGGTTGGGGGTGCATACCACCCCTGGGACTGAGCCCCCTCCCAGGACAGGCTGTACTGAGCATTTGGAAAGATGCAATGAGAAGTCAATGCCTTTTGACAGTGGTCAAAATCTGGTTCTGTTCATGCTTAATGCATTCATTCAGTTACTATATACCTGGAAGACTCCAAAGAGCCACTCTCCTACATGGAGAAAAGGTCATCTCACAGGGAATGAGTACGAGGAAAAACCCACAAAGAGGCAAAGTGAGCCCAAAAGGGTGGAGGATAAGAGGCAGGGTTAGGGTGCCTGTGAGAGGAAGTAGAGTAAGGAGGAAAGAGGGGCTGAAAACTGAACAGAGGGGTGTTATGTACTGAGAAAAATGAGGCACAAGAGCTGCCAAGGGGCGCACGGGTGAGTCCGAGAGAGGTGGGCCTCAGCTGTCCACCGGGCAGGGTTCTCTCCAGCCGCTGCCAGTCCTGCCCTCTGACTCACACTGCTGTGTCCATCCCTTGCTGCCCTGCCCCTCAGCTTCCAGGTGGCCACAGTGACTACACTGGGCTACGCTGACGCCTCCTTCCTGGGGGTTTCCAGAGGGCCCACCTCCCTGCTTGCCCTCCACATGGAGGGATGGAGGGATGTGGCCACCAGCCAAGGAATACCTGGGGGCACCAGAAACTGGAATAGGCAGGGAGGATCCTCCCCTATAGGTTTCAGAGGGACACAACACTGCTTGTGACTTGATCCTGGACATGTGGTCCCCACAACTAAGGAACAGTACATCTCGGCTGTGGTAAGCCTCCAGTCTATGTGCTTTGTTACAGCAGCTTCAGGACACCAACACAGCCCTGGAACTTCATCTGAGAGGCTGGGTCACCCAGACCCCATGAAACTCTGGAGGGAGCATGGCAGTGGCAGGTGAACAGCTGCTCAGAGTCACACGTGTGCCTTTGCTTAATATGAATATTAGTAAAATTCAAACTAACAAAATGTGGTTCAAAAACAAACTGTCTTGCTATAATGCACAGGAGTTCTTTGCCCTTGCTTTTCTGTAGTTTAGTCTCTCCTGAGGCTGCCCCATGACTGGCCTACGCCTCTAGGCCCACCCCACAGCATACCCAGCCAGCTCAGCAAAGCTGCATGGACAGCCTCTGGGGTCCCCCTCCAGCTTCCCACCTGAGCCCTTGCCGGGCATGGGGACCCTGAATCCCTCCTGTGCCCAGAAGCCTCACCTGTCCGGGTGGTCCTGGCTTCCTCTCTCCCCTCTGCTCCTTGCAGGTCAAGGACCCATGGATCCTGCCCCTGTTCTAGCCGGGAGATCAGCTCAGGCTTGAAGACCAGGAATCCTGCTGTGGGGGCAGCAGAGGAGGAGACGGTATCATTGTGGCTGGGAGTGCAGCTCGGGGCTCAGTTCTCCCTGGTCCCCAGGAGTGAAGGGTTGGGGGCTACTGGAGCACAGGGGCCTCCTGTCCAGACCTGCTGCCTCCTGAGGCTGGACAGAGAGGAGCGTGTGGACTCCCAGTCTGGCCCTGCTGCAGATGGAGACAGGGCCAGGATCGCCAGGGAGTCCTGTCACCCAAGGCTGCAGAACACAGGCCAGCTATCCCCCACAGGGAGAGAAGCAGGCACAGCCAGCACTTCCCTCAGTCCCTTCAGGGATGCTCCAAGAGGTACGGTTGCTTAAGAAACAATACAACAACAAATCAACCAAAATGGATTTTAAATCAGAAGGTGTGAAGCCCAATCATCAGCCAGCAGCCCCAGTCTCAAGTCCTCACACAGAGCCCAGGGCCTCAGCAGAGGGCTGGAGACCGGCAGGCACCCCCTGGCACCTGCCTTCTGGGGCCAGTAGCCCCCATGCTGTGGGGCAGCCATGTGAAGTGCTCCCAGCCCACCCAAGGGCCAGTCAAGTCCTCTGGCTAGAGCACTCCTCAGGTGTTCAGCCATGGGGTGGAGAAGGCAGCAGGCAGAGAAGGTCAAAGGCTCAGGTGACAGCAGGACCCCACACTCGACAGGAAATAGGTTCCCGCCAAGCACACGTGTGCGGCTCACAGAGAAACGTCCCTGGGCAGCCAGAAAGGGGGTCAGGCAAAGGCCATGAAACACCACCACAGCCTGCACCTGACCCAAGTGCAGCTGGACACAACAGCAACCACAATGGGTGGCTCAAAACTATGACTATCCAGAAACTATGTGATGAGTGAGTAAGTGGCAACTGTATTTACTGTGAGTTACAATTCGTAGGATGCAGCTGAAGTGATATTTACGCATAAAATTTCATGTTTTTAAATACACCAACTAGAAACAAGAATGGTAAACACAGAACAGGTAAATACTAAGCTCAAGAAACAGTAAGAAATCTGACTGAGTAGCTGTTCAAGCTATTTCAAGTTTGGATTCTATTTCTATTCACTCAGGCAGAAAGTCCACCTACACTGTGAGCACAGCCAAAAGGTATGAAGGAAAGAAACAACACAGCAGACCCAATAAATTAAAAGGGAAGAAGGAAGAAAGGCGGAAAGACTCAGTGACGGAGCGCCCTGCCCCTCCTGCCCCCCAAAACCCACAAGCTGGGTCTCTGAAAGATGAAACAACAGTCTCATGGCAGTCAGTATCAATCACGGTCAACACAGTGAAAAAATGCTGCAAAAATAAATAAGGGAAACAAATACAAACATAACAGACATTAAAAATGAAGAGTGTTCTGAATAAGTACACACTAGAAAAATTGAAAATCTGAGTAGCTGTTTAAGCCATTTCAAGTTTGGATTGTATTTCTACCCACTCAGGCAGAAAGTCCACCTACCCTGTGAGCACTGAATCACATGACGTATGCAAACCTGGGAGCCTGCTTGGCTCACCAAGACTCCTCCTGGGGTCAGCTTCTGACCCACAAGGACTCACAGTCCCAAGCCCCTGCCTAGCTCATGAGGGCTCGAACACATGGCCTCCAGATCTGCAGCCTCTAGCAGAGGCCAAAATAGGTGGGTGCTGACCGATGATGGAAGGGCTAGGGGTGTCCAAATAAAGCCTCACCTAGTCCAGCCACACTGCTGTGGTTCTCAAGCATCACCTCCTTGTAGAGAGCCCTCTGGCCAGGGTCCAGACACTGCCATTCCTCCCGCGAGAAGTGCACGGCCACATCACCAAATGTCACAGCCTCCTGAAAGGACACACACCAGTCTCCTGGCTGTCTCAAGCACACAGACCACAAGGTTGAGTGAGACAGTCACCAGGCCCCTTTGGTTTTAAAATCGAGGGGAGGAAGGAATTCCCTGGCTGTCTTGTGGTCAGGACTCTGCTCCCACTGTAGGGGGCACAGGCTCAATCCCTGGTCAGGAAAGTAAGATCCTGCAAGCTGTGCAGTGTAGCCAAAATATAAAATAAAATCAAGGGGAGGGACAGTATGGAGGAGAGGGAGGGACCCAGGTCATGGGGATCTACAACCCTCCCCCAAGAGCCTCAGGCAGGCCCAATCTGAGCAGGGTTTGCTCACTACCTTGGACACACCCGAGACTGGCAAGGGGTCAGCAAGAGGCCGAGGGTCTAGGTCCAGGCCCATTGGGCACGGTGGGTGCCCAGAGGAGCAGGTAGGGGCCTCACAAGACGAGGGAGGGAACAGGGGAAGTCAGACTCCTACCATGAGGCTCGGTGGGTGGGAATCCACGTGTCCTGGCTGAGAGACCTGTTGGCGGTTACCAAAGAGTCAGAGGTCACGATCCTGGAGGCCCCAACCTCTCACTTCCAGACTAATCGAGGGGGCACCACGTCCTCCAATCTTTTACTTCCAACTCCAAGTGTTCTCTGGCAGGGACTTGTGGTGGGGCCAAAATGGCTGTAGCACTACAGTATCTGCCCTCCGAAGCTTCATTCGTCTTTCAGAGAGTGTGACATGGAAGAATTACTCCACAAACATGTAATGGGTAGTTGCCATGTGTACCAGGTGCTCGGCTAGGCAATAGGGATGTGGTAGTGAATAGCGCACAAGGACTCTACCTCCTTGGAGCAGCCTAGTGGGGTAAAGAGTTAACTGACCATGCAAACAAACCAAAATTACAACTGTGATGACAGCACAAGTACAAGGGACTCAGAAAGCATTTAAACTAGGAAACTCTGACTTAGTCTGATGGGTCACTTCCCCTAGGTGCTAACTCGGTGCTAATCGGGGTGGGGAGGGAACTCGTAAGCAGCAGGAACAGAGTGTGCAAGGGCCAGAGGCAAGAAGGACCCTCCGAGGCAGGAAGGACTAGGGCTGAATGAGCCAGTGGGGCAAGATCTCAGGCAGCAAGATGAGTCATGGTGTGACGGGCGGCTGGAGTAGACAGGAACCAGAAGGATGGACTGCAGGGAAAAGAGGAGGGGACACCTGACTACACCCCAACCCTTGTACAAAAACCTGACCCCTCTCCGGGCATCCCCCTGGGAGGTCAAATAGAGAAGTAGACTTCCTAGGGGAGAGTCTGACTCCAAAAGCGGCTTGAGGGAAGAAGCTTTAGGCCATGAGCTGATTCAGACTGCAGTGACCACTGTCAAGCGGTTCCCCACCTGGGCCTGACCAGCAGCAGGCATGTGCCTCCCGGTGCTGGATCCTGGGTCCCTGTAGAGAAGTACAGGCTCTAAGTAGCAGCCAGAATTAAGAGAAAATACACAGCCTACGATCCCAAGACATAGCCCTTTTGGCCACCTTCATGAAGTCTAGGTCTTGAAGGAGCAGTGAGAAAGGGTAAAAGAGTGCCCCCGAGGGAGATGATGGGTATGCAGGCTGGAGCATGCCTAGACTCGAAGGGGAGGCTACGAGGCTGCCGCGAGGCCGGATCTGTGGGATGACCCCTCCCGCTTCTTCCCGGCCAAGACGGACAAGGCTCGACCACCGCCCTACCCGGCGCCAACGGGCTCTCAGAGCCGCCCGCTCCACCAGCGCTTCCCAGCGGAGAGGCCGGGGGAGCGCGGAGCCCGCCTCATTGGAGGCGGGAGGACGAGGGGGCCGGTAGGAGACCTCTTAGACCAAGCGGGGGAGGAGAACTTGGGCCGCCCCGACGCTAATCTACGCCCTCAGCACCGACTCACCCTCCTGGGGCCAGCCGGAGACTCTAGCAGCGCGACGACGCCGGAAACGGGCCTCAGTCGCTCGCGACCGCTCGCCCCGCAGACTTCCGGTTGCTCTGGGCGGTTCGGAGGCTCAGCCAACTCGGTGGTTCCCAGCCAGTCCCCAACCTAGGAAGCCGGAGACGGGGCGGGGCCAGGTAGCTTGGGAACCGACAGAGCCCGGAGCGGGCGGGGCGGAATCCGGTAAAGGGCGGGGTCACAGTTCAAGGAGGGCGGGGCTGGGGCCGGGGGAAAGCGAGGGCCCGGGCTCGCTGCTGTGTGGCTTGGAGGCGGGGAGTAGACCCGGACGAAACGGTAGCGACCTGAGGGTCGCCCGGGCCGGCCCCGCGCACCTCTGGTCATAGTCTGGGCCGCTGGTCCCCGCATTGGGTTCTGTGTGCGGGCTGCTGCCGGGCAGAACGCGCCTGCTGGGCCTGTTCCAGGCTCCAGGACTACAGAGACGCCGCTGCCCCAGCTGTGCCCAGTGGAGTACGGGGGCGAGCGGCCAGATGGGGTGCAAAGGAGCCCTGTGGAGAGAGTAGGTGTTCCTGTCCTTGGTGTGGAGATGTCTCGGGCCACGGGCACCGCAGAGTGTGGAGGGGCACCGACAGCCCAGAGATGAGGCTGTGAGGGCTGCAGAAAGGGTGAGGACCACCAGGAGGAGAGGCCCAGGGCAGACGTCAACCGGGACGTCTGGCTGGCGTCCCTGGCTGCGTCGCGGGGCTCGAGGCAGCGGGACAACCTAGGACCCACCGAGAGACTTGAGGTGGTGGGCCCTCAGGCGAAGGGCGGCGCGCCCGGGTGTCAGGTCAAGGCTGCTCCTCGCCGTGCCCTCTCCCAACCCAGCTTTGTCTGGCTCCTGGGGCAGCTTGTTCTGGGTGTTCTCCCATACCCACGCGGTCCTGTGTGTAGGGGGAGGGCACCCTAACTTCTTTGGGATTCGGCAGGAGCCTCCCCTTCGGCAGCCCAGCTCCCTCAGCTTTGGGGAGGACGCTGCGCGTGTATTCCGAGGCCACAGCTTCCTGTGTGGTCCGGGCCCTTGGAACTTCTCACGCTGGACAGCCCTGGAGCGGCAAGGTTGAGGGGAGGGCCCTGACACCAGCCTCATTGATGATCCAAACCCTGGGGTCCCTGGCAAAGCCCTGGTGAATGGGCGCAAGCCCAAGGAAGGAGGTGGACAGAGTCAGTTCCTGGACGGACTCCTAGGGGAGGTGGAAGGGAAAACCTAGAATGCTCAGAGGAACCAGCTCTTTTCCCTGGGTGCCTGCGGGGTGTAGTCTGGGTCTCCCACCCCACGCCTCCAGATGTTGAACAATTCTCAGCTCTCCCATCGCCACATCCTCCCTCATAACTCTGAAAGCATCTGTGCAAAAGATGAATAGATGAAGAAATGGGGAATGGGAAAGGACTGGGTGTACACCTGCTTCTTAACCCTAACCCCTAGCCAAGTACTCAGGCACCCTGAGCTCACTGGTGTCCTGACCTACTGGGTCCCCCTTCTGCTGGAGTGTCATCACACTGCACCATCTTGAGCCAGGAGGTCTTGGCAAACCTGGGCCCCAGCCTAGCCCCTCAAGGAGGGGAGTACTCCTACTCAAGATCAGGGGAGCACTTCTACTCAACGTGAGGCTGACCCAGGGAGCAAGAAGGGGAGCCAGGGCTGACACTGGGATCTTCAGACTGATGACAGAACCACCTCAGCTGCCACAAGAGTCTGGCCCAGAGTGTCCACCCAGCAGACACCCAGGCAGTGTGGGAGGTGTGGGGACCAGGGTTCTGAGGGTGCTACCTGGATGCAGGGTGAAGGAGACTGTGTCTGTCCACTGCAGGCCATTCCAGGGCCTCCACACCTGCATTCCATAATCCTCACTGAGCCTTAGACCCACTGAGCAAACAGACTGTTAACAGCCAGGGGCCTGCATGGTCCCCAAATGGTCACAGTGCCTCTTCTCTGGGCAAACCCAAATCACTTTGTGGCTATTTCCAGCCTGGGATTAGGATTCTGAGCTGTAAGTGTTTCCAGGGGAAAAGCCATGCTTGAAAGTTATTTTCAAGGACTTCCCTGTTGGTGCAGTGGATGGGAGGGGACACAGGTTTGATCCCTGGTCTGGGATGATTCCACATGCCTCAGAACAACTAAGCCTGTGTGCCACAGTCACTGAACCTGGGGTACAAGAACTGTTGAAGCCCACATGCCTAGAGAGTGCTTGCTGCAACTAAAGAAAGCCCACGCAAAAGCAACGAAGACCCAGCACAGCCAAAAATCAATCGATAAATAATTAAATTATCTTTGAGAATTCCCTGGCAATCCAGTCATTAGTTCTCCACATTGTCACTGCTGAGCACACAGATTCACTTCCTGATTGGGGAATTCAGATCCCACAAAATGTGTGGACAGATATGTATATATATTTTTAAAGAGATGTGTTTCCAAGGCCACTTTCTGTAGTCTAGTAGATGGCACAGGGAAATAACACTTTCAGTGAAGTGGGACAGAGCTGCTGAAGGCTGTCACTATCCCCGAACACTCAGGAATCTCCTGGTGAGTTAAAATGTATGTGGATTCTGTTTTAATCAGGGATGGTAAGATGTCAGAAAAAGCAAAAGCGTTCCAGAAAAACATCTATTTCTGCTTTATTGACTATGTGGATCACAATAAACTGTGGAAAATTCTGAAAGAGATGGGAATACCAGACCACCTGACCTGCCTCTTGAGAAACCTGTATGCAGGTCAGGAAGCAATAGTTAGAACTGGACATGGAACAACAGACTGTTTCCAAATAGGAAAAGGAGTATGTCAAGGCTGTATATTGTCACCCTGCTTATTTAACTTATATGCAGAGGACATCATGAGAAACGCTGGGCTGGATGAAGCACAAGCTGGAATCAAGATTGCTGGGAGAAATATCAATAACCTCAGATATGCAGATGACACCACCCTTATGGCAGAAAGTGAAGAGGAACTAAAGAGCCTCTTGATGAAAGTGAAAGTGGAGAGTGAAAAAGTTGGTTTAAAGCTCAACATTCAGAAAACTAAGATCATGGCATCCGGTCCCATCACATCATGGCAAATAGATGGGGAAACAGTGGAAACAGTGTCAGACTTTATTTTTCTGGGCTCCCAAATCACTGCAGATGGTGACTGCAGCCATGAAATTAAAAGACGCTTACTCCTTGGAAGGAAAGTTATGACCAACCTAGACAGCATATTAAAAAGCAGAGACATCACTTTGTCAACAAAGGTCTGTCTAGTCAAGGCTATGGTTCCATACATACAGTGGTCATGTATGGATGTGAGAGTTGGGCCATAAAGAAAGCTGAGCGCCAAAGAATGGATGCTTTTGAACTGTGGTGTTGGAGAAGACTCTTGAGAGTCCCTTGGACTGCAAGGAGATCCAACCAGTCCATCCTAAAGGAGATCAGTCCTGGGTGTTCATTGGAAGGACTGATGTTGAAGCTGAAACTCCAATACTTTGGCCATCTGATGCGAAGAGTTGACTCATTTGAAAAGACCCTCATGCTGGGAAAGACTGAGGGTGGGTGGAGAAGGGGACGACAGAAGATGAGATGGTTGGATGGCATCACCAACTCAATGGACATGAGTTTGGGTAAACTCCGGGAGTTGGTGATGGACAGGGAGGCCTGGCGTGCTGCGGTTCATGGGGTCGCAAGGAGTCGGACACGACTGAGTGACTGAACTGAACTGAACCCTGCATATAAGTTAAATAAGCAAGGTGACAATATACAGCCTTGATGTACTCCTTTCCCAACTTTGAACCAGTCTGTTGTTCCACATCCAGTTCTAACTTTTGCTTCTTGACCTGCATACAAGTTTCTCAGGAGACAAGTAAGGTGGTCTGCTATTCCTATGTCTTGAAGAATTTTTCACAGTTTGTTGTGATCCACACAGTCGAAGGCTTTAGTCAATGAAGCAGAAGTAGATGGTTTTCTGGAATTCTCTTGCTTTTTCTCTGATCCAGTGGATGTTGGCAGTTTGATCTGTGGTTCCTCGCCTTTTCTAAATCCAGCTTGAACATCTGGAAGTTCTCGGTTCATGTACTGTTGAGGCCTAGCTTGGAGAATTTCGAGCATTACTTTGCTAGCGTGTGAGATGAGTGCAATTGTGCAGTAGTTTGAACATTCTTTGGCTTTGCCTCTCTTTGGGATTGGAATGAAAATTGACCTTTTCCAGTACTGTGGCCACTGCTGAGTTTTCCAAATTTGCAGGCATATTGAGTGCAGCACTTACGCAGCATCATCTTTTAGGATTTGAAATAGCTCAAGTGGAATTCCATCACCTCTACTAGCATTGTTCATAGTGACGCTTCCTAAGGCCCACTTGACTTTGCACTCCAAGATGTCTGGCTTTAGGTGAATGATCACACCATCATGGTTATCTGGGTCATGAATATCTTTTTTGTATAGTTCTGTGTATTCTTGCACCTCTTCTTAATATCATCTGCTTCTGTTAGGTCCATACCATTTCTGTCCTTTATTGTGTCCATCTTTGCATGAAATGTTCCCTTCATATCTCTAATTGATGAGATCTCTAATCTTTCCAATTCTATTGTTTTCCTCTGTTTCTTTGCGTTGATCACTTAGGAAGGCTTTCTTATCTCTCCTGGTGTTTGGGGTCTTTGTTTACATTTGGCTAATTATTTTGTTTCTTTCTTCACAACTGACTGTCCTTGGATCCTCCCCAATATGTGTGCACAACTTTTTCCTAAGATGAATCCCAAGGCAGAGGCCTGTGGGTGCATGTCCACACTTGTAATGGGGTGGGGCTCCCTTGCTTTTCGACACCCATGAAGCCTTCCTGTGCAAGTGCAGACAGAGAAGTCTTCCTTAACCTCAGGAGTGGTCATCTCATTGCTTTAACAGAGCTCAGTTTTTGCCACTAGCTTTGTCCTTGAAGTGTCAGGGTGAGAACAAAGCTTGAATTTTACTCCAGTTGACAAACACCAGGTGTCCAGCCCAGGGGCCCATCTCCTAACCCTAACCCTAACCCTAATACCACCAAAAGTGAAAGTCAAAATCATGCAGTCATGTCTGACTCTTTGTAACCCCATGGACTATATAGTCCATGAAGTTCTCCAGGCCAGAATACTGGTATGGGTAGCCTTTCCCTTCTCCAGGGGATCTTTCCATCCCAGGGATTGAACCCAGGTCTCCCACATTACAGGTGGATTCTTTACCACCTGAGCCACAAGGGAAGCCCAATACCGCTAAACTGCATACTTATAAATGACTAAGATGGCAAATATTATGTGTATTTTACCATGCTTTAAAAAGTTGGAAAAAAAATGTCAGGGCTAAAAATGCACTTTGGGAAAAGGGTACCTCTTTAAGTACATTCTTAGCTTATTAGTGACAAGACCACATTTTGCAAGTACTTCAGAGATTTGCTAATAGGCAATGGCACTCCACTCCAGTATTCTTGCCTGGAAAATCCCATGGACGGAGGAGCCTGGTGGGCTGCAGTCCATGGGGTTGCTAAGAGTTGGACACAACTGAGCGACTTCACTTTCACTTTAATATATTTATATATATATATATTTGGCTGGGCCAGGTCTTAGTTGCAGTATGTGGGATCTAGTTCCCTGACCTGGGATCGAACGCAGGCCCCTGCATTGGGAGCAGACAGTCTTAGCCCTTGGATCATCAGGGAAGTCATTAATATTTTTTCAAAATCAGAAGAAAATCCCCATTATGCTTATGTTAATGAGCATCAATTAACTCAAAGTGAAAGTATAAAGGCTCTATTGTGTGTGTTTGCTGGACAACTCCAGAATATTCAGTTTTTCTGTAGAACAACAAATTAGGAGAGTGGATGAGACAGTTTCCAGATATACAACACAGAGCACGTGGGCAGACACAGGAAAGGGTGGAGTGAACAGAAGAGCTATTTGTCCACGGAAAGGGACAAGTTAAGAAGGCCCCATACACAACCCCTAAACGTCCAAGAGGCCCCCAGGAGGCCCCCAAATGCAGATAAAATCACAGCGGCTGGACTGGCCTGCAGTGTGGGGCCAGATGATCACTGAGTGGTGTGTGTGTGTCAGGGTGGTGGTGGTGGTGGGGCTCTGCTGGGGGGTTGCAGGAGCTCTGAAGCCAGAGAGCCCACTACCTGACACAGCTCAGAGGCAACGGCCTGTCTGCACCTCAGGCCAGCATTCATCACTGTAGGTGGGTCTTTCAGAGAATGTTTTTTAATTTTTCTCTAATATTTATTTATTTGGCTGCACTGGGTCTTAGTTGTGGCATGCAGGCTCTTCCATCTTCCTTGAGGCATGTGGGCTCTTTAGTTGTGCCATGAGAACTCCTAGTTCCGAGACCAGGGATTGAACCCTGCCCCCTGCAGTGGATATGTAGAGTCCTATCCACTGGACCAGGGAAGTCCCCCATGCACACTTAAAAAAAAAAACCCATTTTTAGAAGTAGAATACACAAACAGGAGATAAAAACACCTTCAGCATGCACAACTCTTGTCAACAAGCTGATCCTGCCCAGCTTGAAGGCTCCCTTTGCTCCCCCTGGTCACTCTCTCAGGCCACCTCTCCCGTCTATGCCTGAGCTTGGCCCCTCTAACTTCTACAGCCCTGGTGATTTTTGTAGGCTTACTTTATATTCTTCATGTGTATTCACTCATCTAACCCTCACAATGATCTTATGATAGGTAGTATTATTGTTCCCATCAAAGACAGCAGGAGTATAGGGTTCTGTTTGCCAAAGATGCTAGCGTGGGGAGCATAGCTGAAAAAGAAGAGGGGCATGGTTACTCGAGTTTATTCCAAATTACTCATGTGTGTAGGTGTGAGAAGAACAACTTTTAAAGGAAGTGGAACTCGGTGGTATTAGAGGGCACCCCGGCTGACCAGTGTGAGCAATGGCATTGTGTGGGGAGTGCCTCATCTGGGGACAAAGGCAGTTGGGCCCCTCCTGAAGATCTGAGATCCCCATGCCCAGGGAGGCTGTCCTCACCACCCTGAATGGCCCGGATCTGCAGAGACCTGGCTGTATATCAGGCTCAGTTGCCTCATGTGGAAGCCGACATTCAGACCAGTGAGGGGAGCTGAGGCACAGATCTCGGACTGTGGGAGGTTCGCCAGCCAGTACTACCATCTCTGCATAGATGCACCAAGCATGAGGCAGGGGTGTGCACCTTCCAAGCCCCACCATCAGCTGCCCTTCCTTGAGTCTACACATGTGCCTCAAGGTAGGCCTTAGGGAGGAGTTCACATGAGCACCACCCCTGGAACAGCAGGTCTCAGGCTTCCCTGGGCCCATGGCCCCCAGTGGGGGCTCACAGCCACCAGACACGCCCTGGCTCCTGGGCTTGCACTGCTACCTCTGTCGTACCCAGACTGTGGTGAAAGCCTGGACACAAGCCTGGAGTGGGTTTGGTCAGCCTTATTCTGGCTGCATCCACAGCTTGGGAAGCCAGTTTAGGGTCAAAGGGAGAGTGCAGGGCCGTGTGTCCCGCCCCGCCCCTCCCCCATACTCCATCCCAGGGACCCCACAGCACACAAGTCCAAGCACTGTCCCCACTTCCATCCCTCTGACCTTCTGGTCCTTTGAGGAGCTGACCTCAAAACCCCTCAACCTGCCCCAAGGAGATCCAGGTGCCCCCTCAGCTCTGGCCCTGCTGTGGGAAGTGCTGCCCCCTGGTGGGCTCTCCTTGACACGCCCAGCCGGTTGTCTCTTAACTGGGCCTCATGCACAGTCCCCTCTGCTCCCTCGTGGCTTCAGAACGTGGCCACATGGCCACTTCCTTCCCGCTCCTGTCATCTTCCGATGTCTCCCTGGCATCCACCCCTGCGAGGCCACACTGGAGCAAAAACATCACCCCGGAGTCCCGAGCACAAGCCCCTCTGCTCCGTGAGACCCCTGCCCTCCCTCTCTCCCTACCTCGCCGGGTCTCCCCCTTCAGGCCTAATCTGCACACCCAGGGTCTTGATCACTAAACTCTCCCCGTCTGCGCCTACTCTGTTATCATTCAGGGGTTCCACCTCCTCTTTTGCTAACTCCAGGGACCTTCTCTGGAAGGACTCCTCCCACTTCTCCAGGAGACCCCTCTCCGAAAGAAAGAAAGATGTATCTTGCTGGAGACTCCCTGCCGGGTAGCCTTGCCCACCCAATCCGCGGCCCCTCTGCTAGAGAGCAGCCTCGCCGCTAGACCCGCGCCGGGTCTTAAGTGCAGCGCCGGCCGGTCTAACTCAGTGCGCTTGCGTAGAAGGCCGGGCGCGCGGGAGGAGCTACGGGCGACCTCCATAGAACTACAAGTCCCGGTGTGCATTGCGGCGGCGGCGGCCCTTGGCCGGAAGGTTACGGGCTCTCGGCCCCACCCCGGAAGATAAGGCGGCTCTCTAGGGCCGTGTCCCCTCTTTGGGCCGCGCTCTGCACCAGGTAGGATGTGTTGGTGCTATCCGGAGCCATCCGGCGCCCCCCGTCGTTCTAGGCTCCGCTAGGGACCCTAGCTGACTCTGGAAAAAGCGCCGGGGGCGTACGGCTGGGGCTGGGGACACGGAGGATCCTGAGGGCGGGAGGAGGAGCCAAGGGAGCGGGGCCCCTGAAGCCCGGTGGTGGGGATGCCAGGGCCGAACGGCTGCTGACTGTGAGCTTCCTTCAGATCGCCGCCATGGGCCGCGTGATTCGTGGGCAGAGGAAGGGCGCCGGCTCCGTGTTCCGCGCACATGTGAAGCACAGAAAAGGCGCCGCGCGCCTACGCGCCGTGGATTTCGCCGAGCGACACGGATATATCAAGGGCATCGTGAAGGTTCGGGGCGTGGGCCGGGACGGGTTGGGGCGCGGGGCGCCCAGCGGGACCCCCAAGCCGCTCACGCTGCCTCGACCCGCAGGACATCATCCACGACCCGGGCCGCGGAGCGCCCCTTGCCAAAGTGGTTTTCCGGGATCCGTACCGTTTTAAGAAGCGGACAGAGCTGTTCATCGCTGCTGAGGGCATCCACACCGGCCAGTTTGTGTACTGCGGCAAGAAGGGTGAGCTCCGCGCCGAGGTGAAAGGTCTTGATGGGGAGGGACTTGCGGGGCCTGGCGGTTTACAGCTTGGGTCCAGGCAGGAACGTTAAGGCTGCAGTCTTCACTTGGGGACACCTGCTTGGCCAGGCGTCCCGGTGAGTGCTCAGAGAGCTGTGGGAGGAGGCTGGCCTTGGTTTTGGCAAGCAGTGGTGAGGACATACCACCTTTCTCTTGCAGCCCAGCTCAACATCGGCAACGTGCTCCCGGTGGGCACCATGCCTGAGGGCACCATCGTGTGTTGTCTGGAGGAGAAGCCTGGTGACCGAGGCAAGCTGGCAAGAGCCTCTGGAAACTATGCCACAGTCATCTCCCACAACCCTGAGACAAAGAAGACGCGAGTGAAGCTGCCTTCGGGCTCCAAAAAGGTCATCTCCTCTGCCAACAGAGCTGTGGTCGGTGAGTGGAAGGCAGCGGTTGTATGCTGTGGGTCTCCTGTGGACAGCCCGCAGCCAGACGGGCCAGGAACCCAGCTGTCTGCTTCACTCAGGGAGCTTTTTAAGCTTGAGCACAATATGTGGTCTAATTCGGGATACTTGTTAAGTGAATGCAAGTAGTGCCTGTTTAACTCCTGGTTGGGTGTTGAATGAGAGTGGGTTCAACGTGCTGGACTTAAAGTAAAGGCAGGCTTAGTTGCACTCTGGGATAACCTGGATTTAGGTGATCTTTGCTTTTGTGGGCCACCTAGTTAAAGCCACAAAGTGTGTTGAAATGCATGTACTCAAGTTTGTTGGCTGTTTGACAACGTCTTTGAATCCGTGTGGCAAATCCAGTCCTGCTTGGGGGAGACTCTTGAGGGTGTGCTCACAGAATAAGCAGAACAATGGCAGAGAAGTGGTGGGCCAGGTCAGCTGTCCTCTTTGGGGTGGGGAGGAGCCTAGTGCCAGACCCTGCAAAGGGGAGGGCTTCTGAAAAGCTGTGGCTCAAGGTGGGCATTCCAGACGATGTGAGTAAAGCCCTGGTTTAGCTACCCTGTAGCTGAAAAAACTATCAGCCAACAGGCTGTGTGTGTTAGTCGCTTAGTCGTGTCTGACTCTTTGCAATCCCATGGGATTTCCTCTGTCCATGGAATTCTCCAGGCAAGAATACTGGAGTGGGTTGCCATTCCCTTTTCCAGGGCTTCTTCCCAACCCAGGGATTGAACTTGGGTATACTGCATTGCAGACAGATTCTTTACTGTCTGAGCCACTGGGGAAGCCCTAGCTGACAGGCTGTTGCAGGATTTACTGCTTGGTGATGGTTTCCAGGCATTTTTGAGGCTCCTGGGATCATGTGATCCTGAACGACACCTGGTGGTGGGGCACTGGCAAGGACACACCAGGGGATGCTCTGCCTGAGGGGAGTGTCCCCCAGCGCTGGGTGGGGTGGGTGATACATCTCCCTGAGTCTCCTGGTCTCCAACAGGTGTGGTGGCTGGAGGTGGCCGCATTGACAAGCCCATTCTGAAGGCCGGCCGTGCCTACCACAAGTATAAGGCAAAGAGGAACTGCTGGCCACGGGTGCGGGGTGTGGCCATGAACGTAAGTAGCCCGGAAGTGGACAGTGGGGTCAGTATTCGGTGTATGAGGCCTGTGAGACTGGGTGGACAAGTTCCTTCCTGGAGTGTCTCCTCTTGATGGTGGGAGATCTGTGGTTTGAGGTAGCTGATAGTTTGTAAGCACAGGCCGGGTTGAATCTGCCGGTTCCCAAGCCCTCCTGAGGTAGATGAGGGTCAGCCCCACCTCACCATCACCTCCTTCTTCCTGCAGCCTGTCGAGCATCCCTTCGGAGGTGGCAACCACCAGCACATCGGCAAACCCTCTACTATTCGAAGAGACGCCCCTGCTGGCCGGAAAGTGGGTCTCATTGCTGCCCGCCGGACAGGCCGTCTCCGGGGAACCAAGACTGTGCAGGAGAAGGAGAACTAGGGCTGTGGCTCAATAAAGCTTGTTTCTTTTCACAACTGAGCTGTGTGTTTCTGGTTTCAGAGGGAAGGGTCCCCTCTCCGAGGAGTGCCCTGTGCACCAGGGAACAGTGGAGGCTCTGGGGGGTGAGGCTGCTGGGTTGCTTCACACCTTGCCTCTTGTAAATCGCACCCACCCCCCCGCCCCCAACACATACAGCAGAGAATCCCACTTGAAAGGAATGTAACCTCCATGTCTCCTGTTTATTACCTTCAACTTGTCTTGAGGGTCTGGGTGCTACTGGGTGTGAGTGGTGCCCCTGGTGCCACAGGCTGAGGGCCAGGGTGTTCTGTCCTGCAGTGGAAGGACCAGACGGGCTTCCTTTTTTGTCATAGCTCACCTGCACCTTGTCTGGAACTTAAATGATAGACTGGTCAAAGCTGATAGGGCCATGCTGGCTTGGGCACCAATGTGGGTTGGGGGCCCATAAGTGACAGGACCACGTGCTTCCACAGGCCAGCTAGAGTGCCCTGCCCCCGGTGGATCTGCTTGTGAGCTGGTGTGAAAGCAAGAGCTGCAAGCCACTGTGGGTAACTGACCACAGGAGGGACTGGTAAGCAGACAGGGGTAAGGTAATGGTAAGGGCACAGTAAGGGTGGGTGGTGGGTGGCTGGCTGAGGAAGGATCCCCTCAGTAGCCTGGGTGGAGGGCACTGGCAGCCACCTTCCTAAGTGGCACACAGCAGCTGGTCATCTTGGCTGTCTTGGGATGCTGTGCGGCAGGGCCCCTCGGTAACGGTGCCACTGGTTCCAGGCGGCTCCGTGTTCTCATGGTCCATGCCTCTGCTAGTGTGAACTTCAGTGTTGGTCTTGCCTTTCTGGGGCCCCACCTGCCCTCAGCCACCCACACCCAGACAGTGACCCTTTGTTGCTGAGACCTCTGTCACGAGAGGACTGTAAGCTTCTTCCTGGAGAAAAGGGCACTGCACATGTTTGCCAGGACATAACTTGCTTTACTGGGTAAAGCCTGGGGCTTTGTCCAGGGGGCTGGCAACAGGGAGGGTTTGCTCCAAGAGCATTAAGGCCCCATTTACAGGCATTGGTGCTGGGGACAGAGGTTTAAAACAAGGGCTATTCTGACCAGTATGTGTGTGTTAGTCGCTCATTCATGTGTGAATCTTCACGACCCCATGGACTGTAGCCCCCCAAGCTCCTCTGTCCATGGGCTTTTCCAGGCAAGAATATGGGAGTGGGTTGCCATTCCCTTCTCCAGGGGATCTTCCCAACCCAGGGATGAAACCTGCTTTGCAGGCAGATTCTTTACTGTTTAGGCCACCAGGGAACCATTTTCATTTTCTGAGTGATCACATGGCCCTGAAGAAGGTTGTACTTTTCTGCCTTTCAGTTCAGTCGCTCAGTCATGTCTTGACTCTTTGCGACCCCACAAACTGCAGCACACCAGGCCTCCCTGTCCATTACCAACGACCAGAGTCCACCCAAACCCATGTCCATCAAGTCGGTGATGCCATCCAGCCATCTCATCCTCTGTTGTCCCCTTCTCCTGCCCTCAACTTTCCCAGCATCAGGGTCTTTTCCAAATGAGTCAGCTCTTTGCATCAGGTGACCAAAGTATTGGAGTTTCAGCTTCAGCATCAGTCCTTCCAATGAACACCCAGGACTGATCTTTAGGATGAACTGGTTGGATCTCCTTGCAGTCCAAGGGACTCAAGAGTCTTCTCCAACACCACAGTTCAAAAGCATCCATTCTTCGGTGCTCAGCTTTCTTTATAGTCCAATTCTCACATCCACACATGACCACTGGAAAAACCATAGCCTTGACTAGATGGACCTTTGTTGACAAAGTGATGTCTCTGCTTTTTAATATGGTGTCTAGGTTGGTCATAACTTTCTTTCCAAGGAGTAAGCGTCTTTTCATTTCATGGCTGCAATCAATCTGCAGTGATGTTGGAGCCCAGAAAAATAAAGTCAGCCACTGTTTCCACTGTTTCCCCATCTATTTGCCATGAAGTGATGGGACCGGATGCCACGATCTTAGTTTTCTGAATGTTGAGCTTTAAGCCAATTTTTTCACTCTCCTCTTCCACTTTCATCAAGAGGCCCTTTAGTTCTTCACATTCTGCTTTTAGCTGTAAAGAAAAGGGCCTTCCTGATTTTAGTTGTAGTGCCTTGAGTGGCTGTCTAGGGAGAGTGTCACTGTAAAGAAATTTTGGAATCGAGCACCAAAAGCCTTCACCTAGCCTTCGTTGCAAAGCGTCGGGGTCATGAGTCCAGACTGCCAACTGGCGGCAGCCTTTGGAGCCAAAGCTTAGCTTTTATGTTGCCTGGCAAATCCCATGGACGGAGGAGCCGTCCATGGGGTCGCTAGGAGTCGGACACGACTGAGCGACTTCACTTTCATTTTTCACGTTCATGCATTGAAGGAAATGGCAACCCACTTCAGTGTTCTTGCCTGGAGGATCCCAGGGACGGGGGAGCCTGGTGGGCTGCTGTCTCTGGAGTCGCACAGAGTCGGACACGACTGAAGCGACTTTGCAGCAGCAGCAGCAGCAGCAGCAGCAGCAGCAGCAGCAGCAGCAGCAGCAGCAGCAGCAACACGCCGACTGCTGACCACCGAGACGCGGAGTCCTGTTCCCAGAGCGACCGGAAGGCGCCTCCTGCCAGTATCTCGGAGGAGGGATCGTCACTTCCGGTCAGGTTTAGGTCTTCAGGGCTTAGGGAGCAGGCGGGGCCTGGTCGGTCATCCGCTGTTGGGCGGCGCTGAGGTGAGGGTGGGCGGTTGGGGACGGGGGCGGCCGCGGGGCGCCCGGGACGCGGGGTGGGGACGTCCCCTCGACTCCAAATCTCCCGCCGAGGCTCCCACCCGAAGGCCTCGAGTCCCACGAGTCCCTCCCGGCTGGGGTCGTTCCTCGCCGTGCCCCTCTACCGCGGTGGAGCCTCCGTCACCCGCCCCAAGCCCGTCCTGGTCTCTCCACCGGACTTCCCTCTGGGCCTTCCCAAGGGGCTGCTTCCGCGGAGTGAGATGCTGCCGGTAACCAAGCGCTGAGCGCGCCGGCCTCGCCCTACCGTGGCTCTTCTCCACCTCCGCCTCCTGACTCCCGGGCCTCCAGCTGGCCCGCGCGCAAGCTCCTGTCACCTCCCGCAGCAGCCCCCTCCCCATTCCCCCTGCGGGCCCCGCCCCCCCGCACGATTCTCCCTCACCCGTTTCTGCTTCTGACGCTCTGAGACCTTGCTGCCCGCAGCAGATTTCTGTTTCTTTCTCAGAGGCTTTTATTCAAGGTTTGAAACATTTTTATTTGCCCCATAGGTTTCTGTTTTTAATATGTCTCTTTAAAAAATACTTTTTGCTTGTACACAGATATGCAGGAACATCCTTGTGCGTCTTTTGTGCATTAGCAAGAATTTCTAAAGGGCACGTACCTTCAATTTGGTTTCCTGTCCCAGGGCTTCGAAGAGTTTCAGCTCTGCCAGGTAGGGCCAGGTGGGTTTCCAGAGTGACTAGCAGACTGTCTGCGGCACTCTGTGAGTCCCTGTTTCTCAGGCCTTCGTGTGTTCAGTCTCGCAGTCGTCTCCCGACTCTTTGTGACCCTATGGACTGTAGCCCACCAGACTCTTCTGTCCATGGGATTTTCCAGGCAAGAATACTAAAGTGGGTTGCCATTTCCTTCTCCAGGGGATCTTCCCCACCCAGGGGTCAAACCCGCGTCTCCTGAGTCTCCTGCATCGCAGGCAGATTCTTTACCACTGAGCCATGGGGGGAAGTGCAGCGGTAGATACTGTGAAGCATTTTATATATTTTCCCTTATCTGTGGTGATGAGAAGTCTTGTTCTAATTTGCGTTTTCCTAATTCTTAATTGCGCTGAAAATCTTCAGGTGTTTATTGGACAGTTTGATTTCTTTATATGATTTATTAGGTTTCATCCTGTGCTTACTTTGTGTGTGTTGAATGGCCTTATTTTTTATTTTTAAAGAATTATTATTTTGGCAGCATTGAGTCTTCGTTGTGGCATGCATGATCTCCCTTGAGACCAGCTGGCTTCTTTTTAGTTGAAGCGAGTGCTCGGTAGTTGCGGTGCTTGGCCTCAGTTGGGCAGCGAACGTGGGCTCTTAGTTCCTTGACCAGGGCCCAGGATTGAACCCAGGCCCTCGCAGTGAAAGCACAGAGTCCTAACCACTGGACCACCAGGGAATACTGGTTTAAATATTGATTTTTGTTTGTTTCTTTTTGTATTTTTAAATATATCCTATGTATATCTTTTATTGTTGCTGCTGTTTAGTTGCTTAGTCGTTTCTGACTCTTTGCGACCTGGTAGACTGTAGCCCCACTCCAGTACTCTTGCCTGGAAAATCCCATGGATGGAGGAGCCTGGTGGGCTGCAGTCCATGCGGTTGCTGAGGGTCGGACACGACTGAGCGACTTCACTTTCACTTTCATGCACTGGAGAAGGACATGGCAACCCACTCCAGTGTTCTTGCCTGGAGAATCCCAGGGTCGGGGGAGCCTGGTGGGCTGTCGTCTATGGGGTCGCACAGAGTCGGATACGACTGAAGCGACTTAGCAGCAGCAGCAGCAGACTGTAGCCCATGAGGCTTCTCAGTCCATGGGATTTCCCAGGCAAGAATACTGAAGTGGGTAGCCATGTCCTTCTCCAGGGGATATTCCTGACCTGGATCAAACCTGCTATATCCTGCACTGACAGGCAGGTTCTTTACTGCAGAGCCACCTGGGAAGCCCATAACTTTTATTAAGTATGTTTGAAAATATCTTCTCTCATCATGCCATTTGCTTTTAATTTTGTTGTGTCTCATACAGAAGTTTTTTTTGATAAAGTAAAATTAAGCAATTTTTTCTGTTTGGATAGTGTGTTTTCCGTATTATTTTCCTATAATAGCCATAAACATTTTTAAGAAACAGGCCTTCAACCTGTCTGAGATACCTTTTTGTGTGCCGTGGAAGGCAGGATCTAATTTTACTTGCCTGTGGAAAATCAGTTGTGCCAGTCCCATTTATTGAATGGTTCATTGCTGTTAACATTGCAAGTGTGTCATAGTGTATGCATGGAGCTTATATAGGAGAGTTGAGCATTTTTGGATTTTGATACCCAGTTGAGCATGATCCTGGAATCAGTTCCCTATGGACAGTTAGGGACAACTGTATTTCACTTTTACAACCACAGCCCCATGATAAGACTTGCTATTTGGTAGGGCATGGCTCTGCCTGAGTTCTTCGGCATTTCCTTGGTTAATCTTCAGTCATGACTCATGATAGTCAGTCATTGTGCTCAGATGTCATGATATGTTCTGTTTTGTCTTTGGCTGCACTGGGTCTTCCTTGCTGCTTGGACTTTCTCTAGTGCGGTGTACAGTCTTCTCCTTGCAGTGGCTTCTCTTGTCGTGGAGCCTGGGCTCTAGGGCTTGTGGGCTCAGTAATTGCAGCTCTTGGGGTCTAGACTGAGCAGGCTCAGTAGTTGTGACACATGGCCTCAGTTGCCCCTTGGCCCGTGGGATCTTCCCAGGCTAGGGATTGAACCCGTGTCTCCTGCAGGTGGATTCCTAATGACTGGATCACCAGGAAAATCCTATTGCAATTTTGATTGTATAGAATTAATAGGTTCATTTGGGGAAAATTGACATTTTTATATTGAGTCCTCCTGTTTATGAACACTGTCTACTTCTCCATAGGTGTTTTTTGTTTTTTTTTTTAGTGTCCTTCAGTAAAGTTTTGTTCATAAGCATGTAGTTTTCGTAGGTGTTGTGAAAGCTGTTTTTTGGTTGCTGATTACTAGTACACAGGAGTGGTATTAACTAGCCTGTTGACCTTCTATATGGCAGTCCTGTTGAACTTTATCATCCCAACACTTGGCTAATACTTTTGTATTTTTTATGTAGATGGTCTTATCATTCTCAAATAATGATGATTTTGTGTGTTCTCTTGCAATCTTTATGGCTTGTGTTTCTTTTCTTTTCTGGTCAAGCGATAGCATTCAGGATCTCAGTTCCCCGACCCAAGATCGGACCTGTGCTCCCTAACCACTGAACTATGACATCTGCTTCTTTTTCTGTGACTTAATGCACTGACTGGGGTCTTTGGTGCATCGTTACAGCAGCGGAGTGAGGAAGCAAGCATCCCCATCTTGTCACTGACCAATGCAGACACTTCTGTTGTGTTACTTTAGGGTTGCTACCAACCAGACTTGAGTGCTGGGACTGCCAGGGGCTAGGCTTGCACTCTGAAAACCACTGCTGTATGTGTGATATGTAGAGTTGTGTTCCCTTTTTTGTTCTTTAAAATATTGTGTCCTTTTCCATCTCTTCCCCTTCCCCACATTGGACTTGCCAGATGTTATTAGCATTTTCAAAGAACCAAGGTTGAGATTATTTTCTGTTTCTTTAAATCATGTTTATTTTCTTCATCTTCTTTCCTTGAGTTGCTGTCTTATTCTGTGTCTGGTTTCTTGTTTAATGCTTAGATTATTCTTTCAATCCCCTTGTTAAAATAAATGTGTTAAGGATGCCCATTTTTCCTCAGGTAAGCTTTATTTCCATTTTCCCTTCAGTCTCTGTTCTTATGTTTTTCTTGAAGGGGTACTTTTAAAAAATTAATCAGATAGTAGGACCACAATATGAATGTTTGCCAAAAGATACCAGTCTTTGGAATTTTTTGAAACTTTCTTTTTTTGCTTGGTATGTGGTATTTCTTATAATAGTCAATGTACAGTTTGAAAAAAAATGTGTATGTATTCTCTATGCTTTAAGTAGGTATTCTCTACTTGATCCACTCACTTCTGAGGAAAGTGTGTTAAACTCTCTCATTGCAGGGGAGGGTTTGTATGTTTCTTATCGGCACTGCACTTAGCTCTCATTATCTATACTTTGAGGATTTGTTGGTAGACACGTGTGGTTATAATTACAGCTTTTTGGTGGATTTTTCTTATATTAACATGCAGTGTCTGCTTTTGTTCCTAATAATGATTATTGGTTTGAGTTTTTTTTTTTTTTTTTTTTTGAGTTTTGTTTTGATTGGTATAAATATTGCTAAACCACATGCAGCAATGCATATTGAGTTTGCAAATAGTGTGCCAAAGGGAGGAAGCCAGCGCAGAATGTAGAAAGCATAGCTAGTCTAATGGAGTCCCCAGGGCCCTGGTCTGTGCTGGTGAGAGGAGGGTAGCGGCTCTCCCTTGGGAGGTGGGGAAGCAGGCAGAGCCCGCAGCTGCCGGAGGGCTGACGGCTGGGTCTGTCTGCTGAGCCCCTTGACCAGTGTGGTCAGGATTTGTTGACTTTCCTGTATAAATGTTTTACTCCAATAAAGAGCTTTAAAAATACAGAGAAGGTAAATATAGCTGTTGTAGCTTTCTTTTAATTACTGTTTCTTTGGTCTGCCTTATGTTTAGCCTTTCTGTGTATTTTATTTTAGGTTATATAGGTGCACTTTGTGTATCTACTTGGGGAGTTTTTTGCATCCAGTAGGTGAGTTTAATCCTTTTGCTTCAGTTACCCATCCATTGGACTTACCTCTGCTCATTTTGTATCTTTTGACTCCTAATCTTTGTCTTTGCTTTTCGCCTTCTGTTCAATTTTTTTAACTTCCCTTTCCTTCTCAGCCCTTAATGTGTTATCTTTATTCTTTCATGTAAAGTGAATAACTCTCCATTTTCCACCTGAATGAGATAACTTTGTGCCTGGGAGGAGGTAGGGGCAGATGATCTGAAATGTTGCATGTGTCTGCAGGGAGCAGAGTCTGCTTCGGAGGCCGAGTGCTGAGGCCAACTGTGGGAGGGGCCAGGCAGTGATTGGCTCCTGCATCCATCCATCCCAGGAAGCCCAGGGTACCAGGGGATGGCAGCTTTGGATCTGTGTGCCCTGCCTCAGGTGAGTGTCTGTCCTCCCTGGGAGGCGGGAGGTCTTCTCCCAGGGCTTCCCTGTCTGCTCAGCCTTAGCAAACTGTCAGGCTTCTCTGGTGTGGGATGCTGAGGGGTGCTGAGCAGAGGAAGGGTGACCTTGGATTTGCCTAGCCTCCCTGAATGGGTTGGCTCAGCAGCCAAAGGGTCAGGGCCCACGCCTCCCCCAACTACTCCAGGCCACACATTGGGGGTCAGGCCTGTAGTTACCTCTGTGCTACTTCTCTAGCCCAGGGCCCAGCCTGAGGCACGCCTGGGCCTCAGCAGCTCCTGTTGTTACAGGCTGAAGTGACCTTCGAGGACGTGGCTGTGTTCCTTTCGCAGGAGGAGTGGGGCCTTCTGGGCCCTGCTCAGAAGGGCCTCTACAGGGAAGTGATGCTGGAGACTTACAGGAACCTGGTATCGCTGGGTGAGCCCCCTCACTGGGATGCAACTCAAGGAACAGCCCTGGCGGCTGAGGGCTGAGCAGGGGCTGGGCCGGGGGCCTCATCCCCTGGGTTCAGAGATGTATTACTGATTCTGGTCCCAGGCAGGCCTGTCTGCACAGCAGAGGGCCCCCGGTGGGGCTTGGTTAGGCAGCCCCAGATGAGACTGCCTGCCTTCCCCAGGCCCAAGGCAGATGCGCCTCCTGATGGAGAGAGCCCTTGTGCTCAGATCTTCAACTGCATGCCCACGCCCACCCCTCCAGGGAGTATCCAGACTTCCTGTCACCCCCGCACGTGTATGTCCTCTCCCTTGGCAGTCCTGGGTGAGCCCGCACTGTGTCCGTGGCACCCACCCCAGGCCCCGTCTCCTTCCCAGGAGCTGGACTTGCAGGTCCCAAGCCGGAGGTGATTGCACAGTTGGAGCAAGGGGATGAGCTGTGGGTCCTGGACATGCATGGGGCAGAGCAACCAAGCGTTGATGGCTCAGGTGCGTGGGGGGCTGCCTCCCCAACCCGCCTGCTGAACAAGCATGTGTGGAGGCCCACAGAATGTGGTACCAAACTGACTCATGGGTTTGGAGGAAGATGGGCAGTACAGAGGCCCTGGGAGCGGCCTCTGCCAAAACCTGGGTGCTCTTTCTTTTAATTGAAATATAGTTGATTTACAGCATTCTGTTAGTTTCAGGTGTATAATTTAGTGATTCAGTATTTTTACAGATTATATTCCTTTTTTTTTTTTAGATTATATGCCTTTTAAAATTATTACAAAATAATGGCTGTTTCCCCCATGTGGTACAGTATCTTTGTTGTTTATTTATGGGGTAATTCTTGAGCTGAATCTTGTAGAAGGGTGAGAGGGGGCTGTGTTGATGGAGGAGAAGAGGGGAGGACACCTGGGCATGCCCTGAGGGACCCCGTGGAGCCCTGCCCTCCAGAGTCCTCCCTCCCAAGGATTATCAGGTGGTCACACGGGGCCACAGGGAAGAGCATCACTTCATCACCCTCCTCTAAGTTAACCTACTGGATGGTCATAGACTTATACAGGAAAGGGAGGGGGTACACATCACCCTGGATTTCAGCACCCAGATGCAGATGTGTGACGGTGTGTGCCTGCTGTCCCTTTTCCAGTGGAGTCTAGGCCACGCCCGCACACAGACGTCACTTCCTAGCAGGAATGCAGTGACCTGTGCGCTTTGCTGGGTTGCTGATTTTTCACTGAACGCACTTCTGTTTCTGTGTCCCTGTGCTCACTGGAGGTACTTGGGAAGGCTGTTCTCTAGACTCACTGCGGCGGATGACCTGAGAGTGTTGTCCTGCAGTGTCTTCCTAGTGTCCCTGGAAGGAACTGTTGGCTCAAAGGACTTGAATTTCTCTTCTGTAAATTTGTTTCTTCAGATATAAATACTTACAGAAATGAGACAAATCCTATTTACAGCTCAGTGAGTTTATACAAACAGTCCACCCACCAGATCAAAATAGGGAACATTCCTAGTTCCCTGGGAGACCACAGGGCCACCTCTGTCATCTCCCATAGCTCCCCTGGGCCTCCTCTCTGACTCCTGCAGGGCAGGGCTGCCGTGTTGTATGGAGTTTGGTCTCATCACCATTTGCTGTTCTGTCATGAACATACCGCAGAGTATTTTCCACTATACTTCTGCAGGGCATTTGGTTGTCCCCACCTTGGGCCTGTTGTGTGTGTGTGTGTGTCTTGGCTCACAGAGAACAAGTTTCTGATGAGCATGTTCCTGCACGTGGAGTCACTGTGTGTCTTGTCAGGGAAGGAAGGGTGGAGACAAGGCCTCAGATGAGGGCATCCTCTGTGGCGTCTGGAGTGTAAGTGCTGGTGGCTCACGGGTGGTCTCTCAGGACCCTGGGGAGACCCTTGAGAATGGACATGGCCTGTGTGCTTGTCACCCTAATCTTCAGTTAGCACAAGCTGTGCTCTCTGTGTTCCTGGGGAGGCAGCCGGTTTCCCACCATGGATGTTGGGGTGGATCAGCAGCTTCTTCATCAGATATCCTTAGTGTCCTCTGGGGCCCCTCCTTGCTCTGGTTTTGGTGATGCTGTGAAGCTTCCATCTTCCGTCCTTTTGGGACGAGGACAGGTATCCTGCAGCAGGCTCTGTGTGCAGGAAAGGTTGAGTATTAAGAGTTGGGTGGATGCTTGCACTGCCCTGTGATTGCAGCCCTGGGCAAGGCTTTTAGCCTCTGACTGCCAGGCTCTCGTGTCTGCATGACATTGGAGATGGTGGAGCTGGTAGTCCACAGGTGGTTGGCAGCAGCTTTTACCTTCCTTCCAGAGTCAGAACAGGTGACCTTGAGGTGTTCTGTTTGTTTTTTCAGCTCATGGGACCAGGACTGAGAACCAGGAGGTCACTTCAGGAGAAATGCTGTTTGGGAGAGAACTGGACCCACTCAGGGGGAGTGTTCTCCGGGGACCTGAGCCAGGAGAAGTCCATGAGCGTGTCAGGGAGCCAGAGGGGCGCCTGGACAGGCCTGGGGAGCAGAGAGGCCCCAGGCTAGTCACACTGGCCAATGAGGAGTGTGGCCTGGAGTCTGGAGGAAACCTCAGGTCGCGGTCAAGGCCTGTCCCTGATCAAAGACCTCACAAATGTGATATATGTGAACAGAGTTTTGAACAGAGATCATACCTTAATAACCATAAACGTGTACACAGGTGCAAAAAAACAAATATAGTTCACGATTCAGGGGAAATTTTCGCTGCAAATTTAGTTAAAGAAGATCAGAAAATTCCTGTTGGGAAAAGATTGTATTATTGTGGTTGTTGTGGGAAGGCCTTCAGGTACAGTGCTAACCTTGTCAAGCACCAGCGACTGCACAGTGAAGAGAAGCCCTACAAGTGTGAAGAGTGCGGGAAGGCCTTCCACCAGAGCTGTGAGCTCATCAGTCACCGGAGGATGCACTCTGGAGAGATCCCCTACCGTTGCGATGAGTGTGGGAAGACATTCAACCAGAGGCCCAACCTCATGAAGCATCAGAGGATCCACACGGGGGAGAAGCCCTACAAGTGCAGCGAATGCGGGAAGCACTTCAGTGCCTACTCCTCCCTCATTTACCACCAGAGGATCCACACAGGGGAGAAGCCCTACAAGTGCAGTGACTGCGGGAAGGCCTTCAGTGACGGCTCAATCCTCATCCGGCACCGTCGGACCCATACCGGAGAGAAGCCATACGAGTGCAAAGAGTGTGGCAAAGGCTTTACCCAGAGCTCCAATCTGATCCAGCATCAAAGAATTCACACTGGGGAAAAGCCCTATAAATGTAATGAATGTGAGAAAGCCTTCATCCAAAAAACCAAGCTTGTTGAACATCAAAGAAGCCACACCGGAGAGAAGCCCTATGAGTGTAATGACTGTGGCAAAGTCTTCAGCCAGAGCACCCACCTCATCCAGCACCAGAGGATCCACACGGGAGAGAAGCCCTACAAGTGCAGTGAGTGTGGGAAGGCTTTCCACAACAGTTCCAGACTCATCCACCATCAGAGGTCACACCACGGAGAGAAGCCATATAAGTGTGCTGATTGCAAGAAGGCCTTCAGCCAGGGCACGTACCTCCTGCAGCACCGGAGGATCCACACTGGGGAGAAGCCTTACACGTGTGGCGAGTGCGGCAAGGCCTTCCGGCACAGCTCCAACATGTCCCAGCACCAGAGGATTCACCTCCGGGAAGACTTCTCCCTGTGACGGTCGGGAGGCCCAAGGTCTGTGGTGCACTTCCCCCACGTGACCACCCTCTCTTTACTTACTGTCCACATGGTGTCACAGGTGAACAGGCACTTCTAATTTTTAAAAACCTCTTTCTTAAAAGCAGTGGATGTTCATTTTAGAGAAATTGAGTGGAAAAAGGTAAGCAAAAGGGGGAAGCCCTGTGGCCTACCCTTAGAAAGAGAACTCACTACTATTGCGATCAGCGTAGGTTGTGTCCAGACACTCAAATAGCATCCACAAGAGAAGTACTGTGGAACTTGTGAGAGCAGCTCCTGTTTCCTCAGTCCTGGAAAACTCATACTGGAGAGTTCTACGTGTTTATGTGGTTTTACACCTTGTAAATTTTAAAACAGCATGTTGTTCATACTTTTTCTATGTCACTTAATAGAGTTGATATTGCCTTTTTTATTGTGGTAATAACATTGTGTGTTAGTCACTCAGTCGTGTCTGACTCTTTGTGACCCCATGGATTGTAGCCCGTCAGGCTCCTCTGTCTATAGGATTCTCCAGGCAAGAATACTGGAGTGGGTTGCCATTTCCTTCTCCAGTAAAAACATTATGTTTACCATTTTAACCACTTTTAAGTGTACAACTCAGTGGTATTGGATACATTCACAGTGTTGTATGACCATCAGCAAATCTGTTTCCAAAACTTTTTTTATTACAGACAGAAACTCTGCACTCCTCCGCTTTTCCTTATCCTCTCTCTTAAGAATTTGCTTACTCTGAAGTACCTCGTGTAAGTGAGGTCACACATTTGCCTTTGTGTCCTGGCTCATTTCACTTAACGTAAGGTCTCTTCATGGCTGAAGCGTACTCCATTGTTTGCAGACACCATGTTTTTTGTTCACCCATCATCTGTTGATGGGTTATGGGTGTTTCTGCTTGTTGACTTTGTGCATAATGCTGCTGTGAACATTGGTGTACAAATCTGTGCTTGTACTTTCCATCCTTCCAATACTTTGCAGGTATAATCCCAGGAATAAAGTTGATCATATGGATCTTCTAAGTTTTTGAAGAATGACCAAACTTTCCCACAATGGAAGTTTCATTGTACATCCCCACTGTCAGTTCATGAAGGTTCCAGTTTCTCTGTGTCTTCCTCAATACTTGTTGTTTTCCATTGTTTTGATAATTGTCACCCTGAGTGTGAAGTGGTATCTCATTTACTTTTGGTTTGCGTTTCCGTGATGACTAATGATATTGAGCATCATGTGCTTATTGACCCTTTATTCCTATGTCTTCTTTGGAGAAGTGTCTATTTAGACCCTTTGCCCATTTTTGAATTGGGCTGTTTCTTTTTGTTGTTGAGGTGTAGTAGTTCTTAATGTATTTTGAAGGGTAGTCTTTAATTTTCCTTTTTTTTTAAAAAAAAATATACTTTACTGAAGTATAGTTGACTTAGTGTTTCAGGTGTACAGCAGGGTGATTCAGTTGTACAGATACACATATTATTTTTGAAATTATTTTCCATCAGAGGTTATACAAGATGTTGACTATAGTTCCCTATGCTATACAGTAAACCTTTGTTGCATGTCTATTTTTTAATTAGAAATCTAGCTTTCCATTCATATTAAAGGGATAATCTTTATCAGATTAATCTTAATCAGATTAATTGCAATTAATCTTTAATTGCAAATATTTTCTTATTCTATGAGTTTCTGTCTACTCTGTTGATAGTGTCCTTTCATTCACAAAAGTTTTTAATGTTTATGAGGTTCAACTTATCTAGGGCATCTCTGGTGGCTCAGTAGTAAAGAATCTGCCTGTCAGTGGAGGGGACATGAGTTCAATCCCTCATCTGGGAAGATGCCCACACGCCCCGGAGCAACCAAGCCTGTGCGCCAAACTCTGAGCTTGTGCTCTGGAGCTCACTTGCCCTAGAGCCCCTGCTCTTCGACAAGAGAAGCAATGAGAGACGCCTGCACGCAGCAGCTCGCTGCAACTAGAGCAAAAGCCCGCACAGCAGTGAAGAGCCAGCACAGCCAAAACAAAAACAAAAACTTACCTGTCTTTTCTCTTGTTGCCTGTGCTTAGGGTGTCATATTCAGGAAATCATTATTAAATCCAATATTATCAAGATGTGCCCCTATCTTTTCTTCAAAGAGATTTATAGTTTTAGGTCTTATGGTTTGGTCTTTGATCTGTTTTGAACTAATTTTTTATATATCTTGACAGGTAAGGGTCCAACTTTAAAATCTTTGGTGTGTGGATATAGTTTTCCCTATAACATTTCTTGAAAAGCTTTTTTTTTCCCCACCCACAGAATGGTGTGTTAGCTCAGGCTGCCATAACAAAATATCACAGACCAGGTGGATTAAAATCCAGAAGTTTATTTCTCACATTTCTGGAGACTGAGAAGTCCAAGACCAGTGTGCTGGCTGATCTAGCTCCTGGTCAGGGTTCTTTCCCAGGCTAAAGTACAGCCACCTCAGTGTGTCCTCACTTGGTGGAGAGAGATGTCAGGTGTCACTTTGCTGGCAGGAGAATGAAGCCTGTGATTAGAGGGTTAAAAACCTCCACCTCTAGGGAGCGGGGATGGGCTAGAGGTTGAACTGATGGTGTCTGTGAAGGAAGCCTCCATAGAAACCAACAGAGCTTCTGGGTGGTGAGCACGGAGTTCCATGCCTTCCCTCATGCCTGGCACTCTGTATCTCATCTGCCTGTTATTCACATCCTAGTGATAAACTGGTAATCTAGTGAGTAAACAAGTTTTCCTGAGTTCTGGGACCCACTGTAGCAAGTTAACTGAACCCAAGAAGTGGGTCACGGGAAGCTGATTTGTAGCCAGTTGGTCAGAAATACAGGTAACAACCTGGACTTGCAACTGGTGGATGAAGAACTGGGTCTTGTGAGGTTGAGCACTTTCCTGTGGAATCTGACTCTGGGTAGATAACGTCATAACTGAGTTGAATTTTGGACATGCTGCTGACATCCAAGAATTGCTGTTGGTGTGAGGAAGCCAAGGTGCGCACACATACACAGACACACACTCACTCTTTGGAACTGGATCCAGGAACTCCTTTTGCAGAGATGACATAGATTTTGGGCCTAATCAACTGGGTGGGCAGTAGTGCCATTCACCGGAAAGCAGAAGACAGATTTAGGGACTAATCAGATGCTGTGGACATGTCAAGTGTGAAATATCTGTGAAACACCAAAGCAGAGATGCTGAGTAGGCAGGTGGGCTCTGGGTATCTGTCTAGTCTGCAAGTTTGGGAAACACTACCAAAGATGGCATCACAGTCACAACAGAATTAAGCCACCGTGAAAACCCAACTTAATGCAGAAGTCCTGGGACTATCACCTGGAGCAGCTAACATCAGAGCTTGCCCAGAGAGTCAGTGCTGGTGTTTGGCTGGGATTCTTAGGGCAGGAAGCTACCTGCTCCTCAGAACAAAGCCTGGGCTGCTGGGGGATACACTGGCTCCTTGAGGATGACACCTGCTTAGGAATGAAGGCAGTATAAAGGACCAAGCCCTGGGGTGAGAGCCTGGACCCAGCAGTGCCTGACACCACCTCATCTACATTTCCTGTAACAGCACAGTTAGCACACGCTTTTGCTTATCCACATTTATAAGAAACAGTTTTATTACAGCAATGGGACTCAATGGTATGGAGCGCCATACCACTTGAGAGGACATCCTTCCATAAGTGAGCACCAGTGTACAACTATACAGCTTCCCCACTAACCCTTATTAACAATACCTACTTAGTCTGCTCCTGAGACTGTTGAGAGTCTTTTATAACAGGGTACCCAACCCCTGGGCCAGTACTGGTCTATGGCCTGTTAGGAACCAGGCCACACAGCAGGAGATGAAAAGACAGCAAACAAGGAAAGATTCATCTATATTTATATCCACTCCCCATTGCTTGCATTACAACCTGAGTTTCACCTCCCGCCCTCTCTGTGGAAAAACTGTTTTCCATGAAATCTGTCCCTGGTGTCAAAAAGGTTGGGGACAGCTGTTTTACAACACACTGTGAACACTCACTTCAGTCTACTGTAGAACCATCTAAAGGAACCCCCCTCTTCTGGCAGGAAGGACATCTCAGCTGAAAACCTACAAATGGGGTCCTGGGCTTGTCAGCACCCAACATGCAGGTCTCCCATCTGCCCCACAGCATTCCTGGAAAAGTGCTACATTCCACAGAAACCCCACATCACTGCAGAGGTGGCCACTCTAGGGAAGCGGCTAAAAGAAATTAAACCTAAACTCTTCATCACGAGTATCCGAGGTGCCCTTGGACCTTCCTTCTGGACGAGGTCTGCAGACCCTTCGGCTCTTCTTTCTGGCAGCCTCACCTACAGGCTGCACCTGGGCTGAGTGGGCAGCTGTAAGCGAAGAGAGGGACAGTATCAGAATAATAATAGCAAACATTAACTGCCCATACAACTCTAACCTCACTGTAAAAATTAACTTATTGGCTTCTCGTCCTATCATCACAGAGAGATTCACTAACTCTGCTCCCCTTGTCTCGCTAGTCCAAGCCGGAGTTCTGTGACCCGCGCCCCAGGCTTTCTCCCTGTGGCTTTCCTGAGCCCCCTCCTACTGTGGCAGCCCCGCTGCTCGAGGCTTCCCCCTTTCACTGCCCAGGCTTTTTCTTTTGCCCCCTTGAACTAGGCAGTTCTTCATCAACCAGTTCTCAGCTTCTCACCAGTCCTGAGAGCCTGCAGGGCCTCGCGCCACTCGGCTTCTATCTGAGCCCTGTAGTCCCCAAACAAAGAGCGCATCAGCTGCCTCTTCCGGGGCAGAGGGGTTCTCTGGCTGCGCAAGGTTCGGATGGCTCCAAGAGCTTGTTCTTCTGCAGATGAAAACAAAGGACTAGTAACCTCTATCCTCACTTCCAACTGTCCTACCGCAAAGGCAACAATTCCATCCCTTGGCAGCACCTGAGGCCATAGGACTGTCACCGTTTCCCTCCCCCAACTCTACAGATGGGCCCTCACTCTGCTTAGGGGTGGGTCTCTGCATCTTCAGTCCCAGCTCCAGCTTTTCCACGCACCAGGCCAGTTCCCGAGCCAGCTGCTCAGCCTATGATGGATTGTGGGTAGTGACTGTGAGCGGGCATCTGGGTGCTGGGGCCTCCAGCCTCATCCCATAGGAACCCCAAACGCCGCATCTCATCCACTTCCCGCTGTAAATCCGGGACCACACCCACAGGCGGGCTCCCGCCCAGTACGCGCCCGGGACTTCACCCTTCCCGACTGAGGCCCGCCCTTGCCTGGGCCTCTGCGCTTAGGGGGGCTTCCTCGGGGTCCTGCTTTTCTGGGGTCTTCCCGCTTCCATTGGCAACAGACGCCCCATCCCGGGTTTTCTTCTTTTGCTTCTTGGTCCTCGAGGCAGCGTCACGGCACGTAGGGCGCCCTAAGCAGACGGACTGGCTGAGGCCTTACAGTGAAGGACTCGGGGCTTTAGGAAGCAGCCTGGGGAACCAGGGGCTGCAGGGTGCACGGGCAGTACCTGGGCCTGGGGCTGCCGCTGTCTCCCGAGCAGGATGTCCTGGAGCCTGGGGAAAGAACGAGGGTCATGAGGAGCCGCCGACCGCCCAAAGGCGTTACCCACTTGCACACCGCTCACCGCCATGCGCTGCCGCCAGGACCGAGGAGGGCTGGGGTCCCACGCCGAATGCGCTCCCAGGGAAACAAGTCTGCGTCGCAGAGTTCCGCGGGGCGGGGGCTGTGCGCGCGGTGGGCGGGGCGCGGGCGCTCGGAGCACCGTCTGGACGAGAACCACTCAGGACCTACTAGGTTGCAGGTGGTGGTGGTGGTGGGTTAGTCGCTCAGTCGTGTCCGACTCTTGCGACCCCATGGACTGTAGCCCGCCAGCTCCTCTGTCCCTGGGATTCTCCAGGCAAGATACTGGAGAGGTTGCAGGTACTGCTCTGGATGAAGGGACGCTACTCAAGGGAACCACCTGCTAGTGGGGCGGGAACAGTGGGAAAACAGGGGGCTTCCCTGGACGCCCAGCGGTTAAGAACTTGCCTGCCAATACAGGGGACACGGGTTGGATCCCTGGTCTGGGAAGATGCCACGTGCTTGGGCAACAGAGCCCCCAGTCGGCAACTGCTGAAGGCGCGGAGCCTAAACCCTGAACCCTGCAACAGAAGAAGCCTCCGCAGCGAGAGGCCTGCGGCTGCATCTAGAGAGTAGCCCTTGCTGGCCACAAGTAGAGAAAGCCCGTGTGCAGCAACAAAGACCCTGCGCCCCCCAAAATACATAAATAAACAATAAAATAAAGAAGGCCGGTCAACAGACATGAATAGCTGTCATTGAGCGCAACGCTGTAACAGTGGCCCCAGCAGGGCGGGGAGTGGTCAGCAGTCCTCCGAGGACCTGCAGGCCTGGCGGGGCTGCTCTGGCAGCAGGAAGCAGGGCGGGGGCGAGCCACACGGCGAGGTGGGCGGGTCGTGGGGCCCTGGACCGCAACGCAGGCGGCTTCTGTTTCAAGAGAAGTGGAAGAGGGTGGGAGGGGGTTCGGGAGTTGCGGGAACCCCCTCATGCCTTGGAGGAGTGTCGCAGTGTCGCGGCCTTCCCCGGACGCTGCTGTGTGGTCGGCACCATCTCCTGCGCTTCCAGGCTCCCGGCCCAGGGCCACCCTACTGCACAGCCGCTGTTGGCCCCGCACCACAGGCGTCAGGGAGTGGCTCAGGCAGTAAAAGCGTCTGCCTACAATGATGGAGACCCAGGTTCGATCCCTGGGTCAGGAAGGTCCCCTGGAGAAGGAAATGGCAACCTACTCCAGTATTCTTGCCTGGAAAATCCCATGGACAGAGGAGCCTGGTAGGCTACAGTCCATGGGGTCACAAGAGTCGGACACGACTGAGCGACTTCACTTTCACTTTCTTTCACAGGCATCAGGAGAACGGGAATGCGCGGTGCTGTTCATCATTCCTGTCAGTGAAATCTGGGTCGCTTCCTGAGGCAAGAGGATGGGCGGTATCAGAAAGTAGAGTTTGCTCATCCCGATAGTTCCTTCAGTTTTTTTTTTTTTTAATTTACCATTTATTTATTTATTTTTGGCTGTGCTGGGTCTTCATTGCTGCAGGGGCTTGTCTCCACTGGTGGTGAGTGGGGACTACTCTCTAGCCGTGGTGCGTGGGCTTCTCGTTGTGCTGGCTCCTCTTGTGGTGGATCATGGGCTTTAATGGTTCCAGCTCCTGGCCTCTAGAGCCCAGGCTCAATAGCTGTGGTGCACAGGCGTGGTTGCCCCAGCGCAGGTGGGATCTTCGTGGATCAGGGATTGAAACCATGTCTCCTGTATTGGCAGGCAGATTCTTTACCACTGAGCCACCAGGGAAGCCCGTTTCTTTAGTTTTTAAGTAAAAATAAAAGACACATTTAACTTTATTGAAGAATTTATCCACCGTTTTGTTCCACTACCATCTGCAAATTTTCAGGCAACTTCATAATTTCATCTTCCTAAACATTTTATGTTTTGGAGCAAAGAATTGTTCCAGGTGACTTTTACAGTCTTCCAAGGAATAGAAATTTTTTTCCATTAAGAGAATTTGTACATATGTATACCTATGACTGATTCATGTTGATGTGTGGCAGAAACCAACACAACATTGTAAAGCAATTATCCTCCAATTAAAAATAATAAGTAAAAGAATTTTGTAAAGACCAAAATAAATGGAAATCTTAAGGTGCAATGTCTGGTGAACACAGCAGATGAATCAGAATGTCCCAGCCAAGCTCAAACAGTTTTTTCCTGATCATCAAAGAAACATGCAATCTTGAATTATCCTGATGGAAGATTTTGCATTTTCTGTTGACTAATTCTGGACACTTTTTGTCAAGTGCTGCCTTCAGTTGATCTAACTGAGAGCAGTACTTGTTGGAATTAATTGTTTGGTTTTCTGAAACAATCTCATAACAGACGACTCCCTTCCACTCCCATCACATACACAACGTTATCTTCTTTGGATGAAGACTGGCCTTTGGTGTGGTTGGTGTTGGTTCATTTTGCTTGCACTAAGATCTCTTCCGTTTCACATTACTGTATAGTATCCACTTTTAATTGCCTGTCACAATTTGTTTTAAAAACAGAAAGTTTTCATTATGTTTAAGTAGGGAATCACATGTGGAAATATGGTCAAGGTTTTTTCACTTATGTGGAACCCAAACATCAAGGTGATGAACATAACCAAGCTGGTGTAACTGATTTTCAGTGCTTGATTTGGATATTTTGAATATGTTAGCTATCTCCCCCATGCTGTAATTTGCTTGTCCTCAATTAATGTTCTTAACTTGATTGCTGTCAATTTCAACTTGTCTACACCACTGTGGAGCATCATCCAGAGAGAAATCTCCAGCACGATACTTCACAAACCACTTTTGACACATTCAATCAGTCCCAGCACCTTCTTCATATATTGCAAGCAAATCTTCTTTTGCGTTTCAGTTGTGTTTTTACCTTTCTTGAAATAATAAAGCATAATAGGCCAAAAATGTTGCTTTTCCCCTAACATCTCTAATAGTAAAATGGTTACACATAAAAATCACTGACTTCCCTAGTTGTCCAGTGGTTAAGACACCATGTTTCTACTGCAGGAAGCACAGGTTTGATCCCTGGTCGAGGAAGTAATATCCTACATTCTGCTCACAGTGGTTGAATAGAAAAAAGAAAAATTCACCAATTTTGGTAAGTTGTTTTAAAAGCACACCCATACAACAGCTGTCACAATGCAATCTAACAAAATTGCTTACAATGAAGTTAAAGACAACTAAGCATTACTAGAGCCATCTTATGGAAAAAACTGAATGAACTTTTTGGCCAACTCAAAAAGCTAACATTTTAGGTGTTTATTGAGGGGTAACGAATTATCAGGAAACTTAGCACATTGAAAATATCAAACATTCATTAACTCACAGTTTCTGAGGATCAGAAATCTAGCAAAGCATACCTGGTTGGTTCTAGCTCAGGCTTTCTCTTCAGGGAGTAAAACCAAAGACATTTTAGATGTTTTTTATTTTAATTTATTTTTTGGTAGACATATTTTAAAATAACCACGGTTAGGATGTCTCTAAGTTCTGGGAAACGAGAGTTTTAGAAGTGAGTAAATTACAGATCCTAAGGGGGTTTTCCCTGCCTTCTTTGGCTGTGAAATCTCTCTATGACTTGGCCCAGAACTACTTCCTGCAGAAGCCTTCTTAGCCCAGACATGTGTGCCTGAACTTGCGCCTCACTCCAAATGCTTCTTCTTCCACAGCCCTTACTCCCAGTCAGTCACTGAGTCCTATGAGTTTGTTGTTGGTCTGTCACTAAGTCGTGTCTGACTCTTTGTGACCCATGGACTGCAGCACACCAGGCTTCCCTGTCCTTCACCATCTCCCAGGGCTTGCTCAAACTCATGTCCATTGAGTCAGTGATGCCATCCAACCATCTCACCCTCTGTCATCCCCTTTTCCTGCCTTCAATCTTTCTCAGCATCAGGGTCTTTTATAACAAGCTGGCACTTCACCTCAGGTGGCCAAAGTATTGGAGCTTCAGCTTCAGCATCAGTCCTTCCAATGAATATTCATGATTGATTTCCTTTAGGATGACAGATTTGATCTCTTTGCAGTCCAAGGGACTCTTGAGAGTCTTCTCCAACATGACAGTTCAAAAACATCAATTTTTCAGTGCTCAGCCTTCTTTATGGTCCAACTTTCACATCCATACACGACTATTGGAAAAACCAGAGTTTTGATGGTACGAACCTTTGTTGGCCGTCTCTGCTTTTTAATACGCTATCTAGGTTGGTCATAGCTTTTCTTCCCAGGACCAAGCAGCTTTTAATTTCATGGCTGCAGTCACCATCTGCAGTGATTTTGGAGCCCAAGAAAACAGTCTGTCACTGTTCCCATTGCTTCCCCATCTATTTGCCATGAAGTGATGGGACCGGGTGTCATGACCTTAGATTTTTGAATGTTGAGTTTTAAGCCAACTTTTTCATTCTCCTCTTTCACCTTCATCAAGAGGCTCTTTAGTTCCTCTAAACTTTCCTGCATACTTCTCCCAGCAATTGCCATATTTCTCCCAGCAATCTTGATTCCAGTTTGTGCTTCATCCAGCCCAGCATTTTGCATGATGTACTCTGCATGTAAGTTCAATAAGCAGGGTGACCTTGACATACTCCTTTCCCAATTTGGAACCAGTCCATTGTTCCATGTCTAGTTCTAACTGTTGCTTCTTGGCCTGCATACAAGTTTCTCAGGAGACAGGTCACATGGTCTGGTATTCCCATCTCTTGAAGAATTTTTCACAGTTTGTTGTGATCCACACAGTCAAAGGCTTTGGTGTAGTCAATAAAGCAGAAGTATATGTTTTTCTGGAATTCTCTTGCTTTTTCTATGATCCAATGGATGTTGGCAATTTGATCTCTGGTTCCTCTGCCTTTTCTAAATCCAGCTTGAACATCTGGAAGTTCACGGTTCATGTACTGTTGAAGCCTAGCTTGGAGAATTTTGAGCATTTCTTTGTTGGCGTGTGAAAAGAGTGCAATTGTGTGGTAGTTTGATCATTCTTTAACATTGTCTTTCCTTAGGATTGGAATGAAAACTGATCTTTTCCAGTCCTGTGGCCACTGCTGAGTTTTCCAAATTTGCTGGCATATTGAGTGCAGCACTTTCACAGCATTATCTTTTAAGATTTGAAATAGCTCAACTGGAATTGCATCACCTCCTCTAGCTTTGTTTGTAGTGAAGCTTCCTAAGGCCCACTTGACTTCACATTCCAGGATGTCTGGCTCTAGGTGAGTGATCACACCATCATGGTTATCTGGATCATGAAGATCCTTTTTGTATAGTTCTTCTGAGTATTCTTGCCACCTCTTCTTAACATCTTCTGCTCTGTTAGGTCCATACTCTTTCTGTCCTTTATTGTGTTCATCTTTGCATGAAATGTTCCCTTGGTATCTCTAATTTTCTTGAAGAGATCTCTAGTCTTTCCCATTCTATTGTTTTCCTCTATTTTTTGCATTGATCACTGAGGAAGGCTTTCTTATCTCTTCTTGCTATTCTTTGGAACTCTGAATTCAGATGGGGATATCTTTCCTTTTCTCCTTTGCCTTTTGATTCTCTTCTTTACTCAGCTATTTGTAAGCTCTCCTAAGACAACCGTTTTTCCTTTTTGCATTTCTTTTTCTTGTGGATGGTTTTGATAACATCCTCCTATACAATGTTGTGAACCTCCGTCCGTAGTTTTTCAGGTGCTCTATCAGATCTAATCCCTTGAATCTATTTGTCATTTCCATTGTTTAATAGTAAAGGATTTGATTTAGGTCATACCTGAATGGCCTAGTGGTTTTCCCTACTTTCTTCAATTTAAGCCTGAATTTTGCAATAAGGAGTTCATGATCTGAGCCACAGTTAGCTCCTGGTCTTGTTTTTGCTGACTGTATAGAGCTTCTCCATCTTCAGCTGCAAAGAATATAATCAATATGATTTCAGTATTGACCATCTGGTCATGTCCATGTGTAGAGTCGTCTCTTGTGTTGCTGGAAGAGGGTGATTGCTATAACCAATGTGTTCTCTTGGCAAAACTCTATTAGCCTTTGCCCTGCTTAATTTTGTACTCCAAGGCCAAATTTGCCTACTATTCCAGGTATCTCTTGACTTCCTATTTTTGCATTCCAGTCCCCTATGATGAAAAGGACATCTTTTTTTGGTATTAGTTGTAGAAGGTCATGTAGGTCTTCGTAGAATGGTTGAACTTCAGCTTCTTTGGCATTAGTGGTTAAGGCACAGACTTGGATTACTCTGATATTGAATGGTTTGCCTTGGAAACAAACAGAGATCATTCTGTCATTTTTGAGATTTGACCCAGGTACTGCATTTTGGACTCTTTTGTTGACTATGAGGGTTACTCCCTTTCTTTTAAGAGATTCTTGCCCACAGTAGTAGATATAATGGTCATCTGAATTAAATTCGCCCATTCTGGTCCATATTAGTTCACTGATTCCTTAAATGTCAATGTTCACTCTTGCCATCTCGTTTGACCACTTCTAATTTACCTTGATTCGTGGACCTAACATTCCAGGTTCCTATGCAATATTGTTCTTTACAGCATCAGACTTTATTTTACAGGAAGAGAAGGGGATAACAGAGGATGAGACGGTTGGATGGCATCACTAACTTGATGGGTATGAGTTTGAACAAGCCTCAGGAGTTGGTGATGGACAGGAAAGGCTGGTGTGCTGCAGTCCACGGTGTCACAAAGATTCGGACATGACTGAGCAACTGAACTGAACTGAACTTTACTTTCACCACCTATCAGTTTATCTGCCAACTAATCTCCACCCCTCTCCACCATGCAACACATACTGTCTCTGGCCTGAACTGCATTCGAGTTCTCATTCATCTCTCTGGCTGCACTTGCCTCCCTCCTGTCTTTTCTGAACCACCATGTTGTGGAAATGGTCTTTAGAAAACAAAACTGTATTGCTCTCCTGCCTAGAAATCTTCTATTTCTTCCAGCATAAAGTCCAAGCTCCTGACTTCCAGCCAGCACATGCCCCATAAATCATACGGAGGCAACTATTTCCAGACCTGACTCTACTCTGGCCCTGCTGATCTGCCAGCTTTCTGAGCCTCACCCCCCACCTCTCCTTACAGGCCCTCGCAACCCCTACTGCCCTCTGCTTGACCAGCAACCTCATTTTTCTTCCCTGGCAATATGAGCACCTGTTCAAACCCCCAGAATCAGGCAGTAGGTGTTTGCAGAACTTTAGCGAGGAAGAAGTAGAAAGTCAAGTCTTTCATGTCATCAAATCTCCTCTCCACTGCCTCCCACCCTGGTATATAATAAAGGCTCAGAAAATGGATGGCGAGCCTTCATCTAGCTGTGCCTGGCTGTCTGCACCCCCACAGCCACTCCAGAAACCACTCCTAACGTTTCACTCTCAACCATCATGGCTGCTTCCTATCTCCTGAGACACACTAGTCTCCACTAACACAATCTTTCCATGGCACATTCCCCTAGCCTGTTTAAGATATAAATATTTATGTACAGTCAATTTTCATCATTCCTGGTAGTCCCATAAAGTAGCTGAGAACAGTGAATTAGGGAATAACAAACCACTGCTCCTGGGAGAAATGCAGTTAGGATTCTAGGAGTCTCTGGTCACAACATCTTCATCAACCAATCAATACATGACGTTCTTTTATGCGTGTTTCTCTCTAAAGACACCTTATTTGCTATATACTGTTGATTCCTAAACATTGAACTCAGCCAACAGCACTGTGACTTGTACTGAGCGAAGTGTACCTAGCACATTGTTCTCTCCAAAAAGACATCACATCACCGTTCCCTTGCTCTTAGGGACATTAGATAGCACTTCAGCTTTCTGCTTGAGGCAATTTTAAACAGTGAAACCCCCAACATAAGCATAAAGATAAAAAAAAGTATGGCAATTAAAATACAGGCACATCTTGGAGATATGACAGGTTCAGTTCTGGACTACTGCAATGAAATGAGTGACACAATAAAAGTCACATATATTTTTTAGTTTTTCAGTGAATATAAAAGTTATTAGTCTGTTAAGTGTGCACCAGCATTATGTCTAAAAAACAATGTATGTACACTGGGGAAAATAGTGCTAAAAATGCCAACCATAACCTGAGTCTTTAGCAAGTCATGTGGTATTAAAAACATCAATTATCATTGACTGTGCATTACCATAACAAATATAATAATGATAGGTTTGAAATATTGCAAGAATACAAAAATCTGACACCCAAACAGGACGTGAGCAAATGCTGTTGGTAAGTGTGCTGTACTCTCATTCTGTCTCAGGTATTTGATGTTGTGTTAGCCGCATACACGGCAAGGAGCCTTGTGTTTTCTTGTAGACACGATCCCTTTGTCATATTTAATACCCCCTCTTTGTCCCTGACAACTTTATTTGTTCAGATGTCAGAAATCAATATAGATACTCCAACTTTCTTTTCATTAGTGTTAGCATGGTATGCCTTTCTCCTCCCTTTGTTTTTAATCTGTGTTTTTGTATTTAAAGTGGGTTTCTTACAGACAATGTGCAATTAGGTCTTTTTTGTCTGCTTTGGCAGTCTCTGTCTTTCAATTGATGTAGCTAGACATTCACTTTTAAAGTGATTATTAATATGGTAGTTAGTTTTTTATTCATTACACTTGTTTTCTTTTTAGAAATCTTACCCTCTTCTCCTGTCTTCTCTGGTTTAACTGAGCATTTTATCAGATTCAATTTTTTCTACTACTTAGCATATCAACGACACTGTTAAAAGAATTTTAAGGTTTGTTTTAGAGTGTGCAGTGTGTATCAGAACTAATGTAAGTCTACCTTCAAATAACACTGCATTGCCTCACAGGCAACACAGGTACTTACAACCCAGTCCCGACTCCTCTCCTGTCCTGAGGACACTGCTACCATCCACCTTACACAGGCGACAGTTACCCAATACACTGTCAAGACTATTACCCTGAAAACCAGTGACCTTTCGTTTTAATTAGGAATAAGACAAGTAAAAGATGTTCTTTTATGTGTACTTGTTCCTTCTCAGATCTTCTCCCTTCTATAGGTTATTCCAGGTTTCTTGTACCACCTGCTGTCTCTCTTGTTGTTCTTCAGTTGCTAAGTCATGTCTGACTCTTTTGACCCCATGGACGGCAGCACCCTGTTCTTCTCTGTCTCCTGTAGTGTGATCAAATTCATGTCCAGTGAGTTGGTGCTGCTATCTAACCATCTCATCCTCTGCCACCCTGCTTCTCCTTTTGCTTTCAATCCTTCCCAGCATCAGGGTCTTTTCCAATGAGTCGGCTTCTTGCATCAGGTGGCCAAAGTATTGGAGCTTCAGCATCAGTCCTTCCAATGAATATTCAGGGCTGATTTCCTTTAGGATTGACTGGTTTGATCTCCTTGCTGTCCAAGAGATTCTTCAGAGTCTTCTTCAGCATCACAATTCAAAAACATCAGTTCTTCAGTGCTCGGCCTCCTTTATGGTCCAACTCTCACATCTGTACATGACTACTGGAAAAACCATAGCTTTGACTATATGGACCTTTGTTGGCAAGGTGATGTTTGGCTTTTTAACACACTGTCTAGATATATCATAGCTTTCCTTCCAAGGAGCAAGTGTCTTTTAATTTTGTGGCTGCAGTCACCATTCACAGTGATTTTGGAGCCCAAGAAAATAAAATCCGTTACTGCTCCCACTTTTCCCCCCTATTTGCCATGAAGTGATGGGATGCCACGATCTTAGTTTTTTTGGATGTTGAGTTGCAAGCCAGCTTTTGCACTCTCCTTTTTCACTCTTATCAAGAGACTCTATAGTTCCTCTTCACTTTCTGCTGTTAGAATGGTATCATCTGCATGAGGTTGTTGGTATTTCTCCTGGCAATCTTGATTCCAGCTTGATTCATCCAATCTGGCATTTCACATGATGTGCTCTGCATATAAGTTAAATAAGCAGGGTGACAATATACAGCCTTGATGTACTCGTTTCCCAATTTTGAATCAGCCCATTGTTTCATGTCCAGTTCTAATTGTTGCTTCTTGACCCACATACAGGTTTCCCCAGAGACAGGTAAGGTGGTCTGGTACGCCCATCTCTTTAAGAATTTTCCACAGTTTGTTGTGATCCACACTGTCAAAGGCTTTAGAGTAGTCAATGAAGCAGAAGTAGATGTTTCTCTGGAAATCTCTTGCTTTCTTCATGATCCAGTGAATGTTGACAAATTATCTCTGCTTCCTCTGCCTCTTTGAAATCTAGTTTTTACATCTGGAAGTTCTCAGTTCATGTAGTGCTGAAGCCTACCTTGAGAGTTTGAGCATAACCTTGCTAGCATGTGAAATGAGCACAACTGTAGAGTACTTTGAGCATTCTTTGGCATTGCCTTTCTTTGGGACTGGGAAAATTGGCCTTTTCCAGTCCTGTGGCCGTTATTGAGTTTTCCAAATTTGCTGACATACTGAGTGCAGCACTTAGACAACATCATCTTTTAGCTCAAGTGGAATTCCATCCTCTCCACTAGCTTTATTTGTAGTAATACTTTCCTAAGGTCCACTTGACTTCGTATTCCAGGATGTCTGACTCCATCCTCCATGATCCACACATCATGGTTATCTGGGTCATTCAAACCATTTTTGTATAGTTCTTCTGTGTATACTTGCCACCTCTTTTTAATCTCTTCTGCTTCTGTTAGGTCCTTACCATTTCTGTCATTTATTGTGCCCATCCTTGAATGAATGTTCTGTTGATATCTCCAATTTTCTTAAAGAGATCTCTAGTGTTTCTCATTCAATTGTTTTCCTCTATTTCTTTGCATTTCTCACTTAAGAAGGCTTTCTTATCTCTCATTGCTCTTCTGTGGAACTCTGCATTCAGTTGGGTGTATCTTTCCCTTTCTCCTTTGCCTTTTGCTTCTCTTCTTTCCTCAGCTATTATAAAGCCTTCTCAGATAACCACTCTGTCTTCTTATATTTCTTCTTCCTTGAAATGGATTTGATCACTGCTTCCTGTACAATGTTATGAACCTCCATCCATAGATCTTCAGGCATTCTGTCTACCTGATCTAATCCCTTGAATCTATTTATCACCTCCACTGTATAATCATAAGAGATTTAACTTAGGTCATATCTGATTGGCCTAGCGGTTTCTCCTACTTTCTTCAATTTAAGCCTGAATTTTGCAATAAGGAGATCATGATCTGAGTAACAGTCAGCTCCAGGTCTTATTTTTGTTGACTGTATAGAGCTTCTCCATCTTCAGCTGCAAAGAACACAATCAATCTGATTTCATCATTGAGCATCTGGTGATGTCCATGGGTAGAGTCATCACATTAGTGACTGGGGCATAGATTTGGATTACTGTGATGTTGAATGGGTCACCTTGGAAGGAAACTGAGATCATTCTGTCGTTTTTGAGATTGCACCCAAGTATTACATTTTGGACTATTCTGTTGACTATGAGGGCTACTACATTTCTTGCAAGGGTTTCTTGCCACAGTAGTAGATATAATGGTCATTTGAATTCAAGTCACCAATTCCCATTCATTTTTCAGTTTTCATTCCAATCCCAAAGAAAGACAATGCCAAGAATGCTCAAAATACTGCGCAATTGCATTCATCTCACATGCTAGCAAAGTAATGCTCAAAATTCTCCAAGCCAAGCTTCAACGGTATGTGAACCATGAACTTCCAGATGTTCAAGCTGGATTTAGAAAAGGTCAACATCCATTGGATTATTGAAAAAGCAAGAGAATTCCAGAAAAACATCTACTTCTGCTTTATTGAGTACACCAAAGCCTTTGACTGTGTGGATTGCAATAAACTGTGGAAAATTCTTCAAGAGATGGGAACACCAGAGCACGTGACCTGCCTCCAGAGAAATCTATAAGCAGATCAGGAAGCTACAGTTAGAACTGGACATGGAACAACAGACTGGTTCCAAATTGGGAAAGAAGGACATCAAGGCTGTATATTGTCACCCTGCTTATTTAGCTTATATGCAGAGTACATTATGCAAAATGCCAGGCTGGATGAAGCACAAGCTGGAATCAAGATTGCCAGGAGAAATATCAATAACCTCAGATATGCAGATGACACCATCCTTATGGCAGAAATCGAAGAACTAAAGAACCTCTTGATGAAAGTGAAAGAAGAGAGTGAAAAAGTTGGCTTAAAACTCAACATTCAGAAAACTAAGATCATGGCATCTGGTCCCATCACTTCATGGCAAATAGATGGGGAAACAATGGGAATAGTGACAGACTATTTTTGAGGGGCTCCAAAATCACTGCAGATGGTGACTGCAGCCATAAAATTAAAAGATGCTTCCTCCTTGGAAGAAAAGTTATGACCAACCTAGACAGCATATTCAAAAGCAGAGACATTACTTTGCCAACAAATGTCTGTCTAATCAAAGCTATGGTTTTTCCAGTAGTCATGTATGGATGTGAGAGTTGGACCATAAAGAAGGCTGAGCACCGAAGAACTGATGCTTTTGAACTATGTTGGAGAAGACTCTTGAGAGTCTCTTGGACTGCAAGGAGATCCAACCAGTTGATCCTAAAGGAAATCAGTCCTGAATATTCATTGGAAGGACTGATGCTGAAGCTGAAAGTCCTATACTTTTGCCACGTGATATGAAGAACTGACTCATTCGAAAAGGCCCTGATGCTGGGAAATATTGAAGGTGAGAGGAGAACGGGACGACAGAGGATGAGATGGTTGGATAGCATCACCAACTCAATGGACGTGAGTTTGAGTAAACTCTGGAAGTTGGCAGTGGACTGGGAGGCCTGGTGTGCTGCAGTCTATGGGGTTGCAAAGGATCAGATATGACTGAGTGACTGAACTGACTGATTTCCATTCATTTTAGTCCACTGATTCCTAAGATGTTGATGTTCACTCTTTCCATCTCCTGCTTAACTATGTCCAATTTACTTTGATTCATGGACCTAACATTTCAAGTTCCTATGCAATATTATTCTTTACAGCATCAGACTTTACTTTCACCACCAGACACATCCAAAACTGAGCACTGTTTCTGCTTTGGTCCAGCTGCTTCATTCTTTTGGGAGCTGTTAGTAATTGCCTTCTGCTCTTTCCCAGTAGCAACAGATCAATAGATGGACTTGGAGGGGGTGATAAATGTTGGCAGCCTAACCTGGTGAGATGTGGGCACTTTCCCTGGATGTGGAGCAGAGAGGAAGCTCGTTCTCAGTCGCACCTCAGCAGAGCCTCTGTCATGCTGAGCTGGGCGGGTTGTGCAATGAGCCATGGTTCAGATGCCACACACTCTTGCTTTTCCGACCAAGTTTTAGTAGATTTTGTTGAATAAACATTTCTTAATTTGCTATTCACCCTTAGTACAATTTCCAGAGACATTAAGAAGGTTGTTAGTTTGGGCTGGGTTTTCTGTTTTGTTTTAATGATTCTTGCCAGCTGTGTTCTGCTGTGATATAGATTCACAGAGTTCATTCCACTGTCATCACAGTGTCCTGGCTTTCAATTTTGAAGAATATTTTTGCTGAACCTAGAATTCTAGGTTGGAAGTTATTTTCTTCAGTACATTAAAATTGTCCTTTTGTCTGCTATCTCCCACTTCTGAAGTTGAAAAGCCAGTCGGCAGTATTATTTTGCTTTGAAGATGATACATTTTTCTCCTCTTGCTACTTTTGATTTTTTTTTTCCAGTTTTTGACAGTTTGACTATATTATAGCCATGAGTGTGTTCTTTGCATTGACCTTACTTAGGGTTCTTCAAGCTTTTTGAATCTATGGCTTACAGACACTAGCCAGTCGTGGAAAAACGTAGGCCAATATTTCTTTTTTAAAAATAAAATCCTAAATCTTTTATTTATTTATTATTTTGGGCTGCAGACAGATCCTTTTTTTAAAATTAATTTATTTTTTCTTGAAGGATAGTTGCTTTACAGAATTTTGCTGTTTTCTGTCAAACCTCAACATGAATCAGCCAAAGGTATACATATATCCCCTCAAGTTTGAACCTCCCTCCCATTTCACTCCCCATCCCACCCCTCTAGGTTGATACAAAACCCCTGTTTGAGTTTCCTGAGCCATACAGCAAATTCCCCTTGGCTGTCTATTTTACATATGGTAATGTAAGTTTCCATGTTACTCTTTCCATACATTTCACCCTCTCTCCCCCTCTCCCCATGTCCATAAGTCGATTCTCTTTGTCTGTTTCTCCACTGTTGCTCTGTAAGTAAATTCTTCAATACCGTTTGTCTAGATTCCATATATATGTGTTAGAATATGGTATTTATCTTTCTCTTTCTGACTCATTTCACTCTGTATAATAGGTTCTAGGTTCATCCACTTCATTAGAATGGACTCAAATGTGTTCCTTTTTATGGCTGAGCAATATTCCATTGTGTGTATGTCCCACAACTTCTTTATCCATTCATCTGTTGATGGACATCTAGGTTGCTTTCATGTTCTAGTATTGTAAATAGTGCTGGCAGGCGGATTCTTAACCACTGGATCACCTAGGCCAACATTTCTTAAACTATTTCTTTTACCTGTTCCTTTTCTCCTCTCTTCCCAGGACTGTGAGATACTCACAATATGCCTCCTGTCTGGTTGTGCCTACTCCTTACACTCTTTTCTGTATTCTCCGTCCTGCTTTTTCCTCACTGTGTTTTAACCTGAATACTTTTACTTATGTACTTTCCAGTTACCTAATCCTCTGTTTTGTTACTTGCTATCTGCCAATGAATTCTTTTGTCTATTGAACTCTGAATTTTAATTTTCATTTGACTTCTAGTGCATTCTGTAGTTCTTTGTTTTCTTACATATACTAATCATTGTTTTGCTTGTTTTAAACTGTTTCCTAATAATATCTGAATCACCTGTGAAGTTGTTTCAGTTGTGTACTTTTTCTCCTGGGTTCTTGTCATTCAATTGTTAACTATTATAGATTAAAAGCTATAGAGACTTTCTATGATGTTACACTCTTGAAAGAGGATTAAGTCTCCTTTTGGTGACAGATAAAATGCCATTTGATCACCTTGTCACATCTAGGGGTTGGTCTTAGGGCTTGTTAGGGCTGGTCCAATACTCAGGGGAGAATTCCTGACTCACTGGTCCCCTTTGAGGAATGCTAGGGACTTGGTTTGTTATTCTGAAAACCGGCAAATAAAAGAATAAAGGATTGATTCTGCTTTTACTATGTGTTATCCCTCAGGATAACTAGACGATTGATGAGTAGAAGTTCCTTCATAGACGTTCTAGCCAAAAAAAGAATGAATGACCAAATTAGAAGTTGTGTATGTGCGTAGTCACTCAGTCTTGTCCAACTCTTTGTGACCCCAAAGGACTACAGACCACCAGGCTCCTCTGTCCATGGGGAGTCTCTAGGCAAGAATACTGGAGTGGGCTGCCATGCCCTCCTCCAGGGGATCTTCCTAACCCAGGGATTAAACCCAGGTCTACCTGCATTGTAGGTGTATTCTTTACCATCTGAGCCACCAGGGAAGCCTGAGAATACTGGAGTGGGTAGCCTAACCCTTCTTTAGGGGATCATCCAGACCAGGAATCAAACTGGGGTGTCCTGCATTGCAGGTGGATTCTTTACCGGTTGAGCTACCAGGGAGACCCAAATTAGAAATTAGTATTTTGCACCTCCAATTTTTAAAAATTTGCTTATTTTTTGACCGTGCTGCTCAAATTGTGACATCTCAGTTCCCTAACCAAGGATTGAGTGCAGGCCCCAGTAGTGGAAGGGCTGAGTCCTAACCATTAGACTGCCAGGAAATTCCTGCAATTCCAAATTTTCGTTTTATTTCTTTTGGTTGCACTGGGTCTTCATTTCTGTATGTGGACTTTTCTCTAGTTGTGGCAAGCAGGGGCTACTCCAGTTGCAGTGTTCAGGCTTCTCATGGCAGTGGCTTCCTGTTGCAGAGCACAGACTCTAGGCACATGGGCTTCAGTAGTTGCTGTGTGTGGCTTCAGTGGTTGTGGCACGTGCCAATTTTTAAAATCAAGAAAAATTATAATTTTTATTGGCTACTAATATCATAAAGAGAGAGACAACAGGACATTTTACACTTCCTGATGAAAAACATTCTATCACTTATGAAGGATTAAAACAAAAGTCAAACCTGAATCCTTAGATACCAGATTAAAAAACTAAATACAGAAGACAGCTGATCCTTTCATATCCTTCCTCTAGTCCTGCAAAAAGAACACCCAGCAATAAAATATCTTCTACATAGGGCAAAAACAAGGGGACTGCTTCAAAAACCAAATAACTCTAGGTAAAGGCTTCCAAATTTTGACATTTAGGGTGTCCTGGCCTTATAGCCACCATCTCACTCAAATGCATTTCTGATTCATAAACACACTCATTTGTAGAGTTCCCAAGTATTTTTTATTGCCTTAATTTAAAATATAAACAGGCATCAATTATACTTCAATGTTTTGAAAACAGCTAAAGAAATAGTAAAATTTAAAATCATAAAATACAAACAGGCAACCAAGGACTCCTGACATCCGAGGCAGCATGAACTGGTGTGAGACACTGCTTCTCAACTCACAGGTCACTCTGTTTCATGGTCTCTTGTTTTGTCACAGTCTTCATGCTGCTTCCTAGTTGGTGAAATAACACCTCTTGATGAGGATCATCTTTTCAGACTTTAGTCCCAGAATGCGGAGGACTCTTAACTCCTCAGATGCCCCTGACAGAAGCCACGAGAATTCAGGACCTTTACCATCTATGACCTGCTCCTTTAGGCTGCTCTTTTGTTTCTGAAATTAATGATTGTTTGCTTTTTACCTTCCAGACTTGAATAGTGGAATCAATGCTTTTGAAGCACTGGAAGAAGTTCTGCAAAGATGACTTGGCCCATATTAGAGCCTACCCTATTAATATTTTCAGCCCAGTTTCTCCATTCTGACTAAACAGTCTGAAAGTCATAGCTCTAATAATAACCACTGTTTTCAAAAGAGAGAGCCCATTGTGCTTTCATGATCTCTCACAACAGGCCTCCCTCTCACAGTTCTCACAAGGCTTATCTTCCCACAGGCTTTGTAGCCACATAATCCAGTGCTTTTGGACGGGTAGTTTTGTTTTTGGTAAATTCCCTTTCATTGAATCACAGAATTCTGTTGTGTCATAGTTTTTACAAAGTCTCAGGTGCTTTTACGCATTGGAGACATGTAGTATGCACTGATGCACACGTCTGGCATTGTCACCTTGTGCTGCATCTGCTATTGAATGGGTAGATTGCTTCTTTCTTTCTGTTTTTTTTCTATTTTCCATAATTTACTTCTGTATAACCAACTTGTCTAGATCAAAGAATTTTCCCCACTACTCATTACTCTGTATGCCTTTCATTCATTATAAGTTATTTTTGATACATTTATTTTTCAACTGTAGGGAATATGCTATGCACAGGCCTGTACTATAATTAACAGACCTTCTTTGAAAAATAAGAATGACTTTCTCATCACCCCCAGGTGAAGGGCTGGGAGCAGTAAAAAGTACATCGTTGGAAAACATCTTGAAAACAAAATATTGAAGTACTGATGTGACTGATGGAAAACCATTAGTGACTGTTCTCATAGCCAGAGCCTTGAGGGGGTTGCTGAGAAAGGTCATCACTACCTGAAGGGCTAAACAGAGTCATGAAAGGCCTGAAGGTTTGACATTGAGGACTGTGAATCGTATATCTTTATCCCCGATCTGAGATTGTAAAAAACAGATATCTCTAGAGCACATACAAGGAAGTAGATGTTAGCAATAAAAAGCATGCAAGGACTAGGATCTGGGCTTTTGCCTGCGAATGGCATCGCCTGATGCTACGTCAGCCCCCTGATCCCCACTTTATTTTTGAGTCTTGTTTTCTTTATTCTTCTATGGCACTGCTCCCTCAGGTCAGTTTGATGTTGGGCAGGTCCCGACATCAATAAATGTTTGAATGTCTGCTGAGTGTCAGCCATGGACAACCAAGCATGCCAGCCTCCCTCCTCACTTTCCGAGGGCATCTCTCCCTCAGGTCACACTGGAAGCTCCTGCCCCTTCTGTGCCTGTTAGTCCATCTCAGAGGGAGGTCTTTGACCTTGGGTTTCTTCTATCCCTCCCTCCCTCCCATGCCAGCTTTCACATCTCTGAGCAATTGGTTCTCTGTCCTTGCCTTCTCTTTTCTATTCCCAGTGAGGTCATTTTTTGGTTTTGTGTTCTGAGAATCCAAATCATCCTAGGAGATAATTGGTTCATATAAGTGTTCTTACTTTATGCTTTTAAGTATTTCCTGCAATAAAACATGAATAACTCCTTCTTCCATTCTTTTATGCTGTAACTATAGGAAGGAAAATACAGAGTTGACTCCAAAGTGGGAAATTTCTGAAAAAGTGGACTTCCAGAGAACAAAATCAGGACATGTCTTACATGTCCTGAGTATTTCCAAGGGATCTGATTTTGGAGAGATATCTAAAATGGAGGGAGGGATACAGAATTGGTGGGAAAACCCTCCAGTAGAGGGACTGAAGGAGGAATTCCCCCAGAAGACCCAGTTCAGGCCAGTGACAGTGGCAGGTGTGAGGACCTCCAAAGAGGAGAGAGGCCCAGAGCTCAGTGCTGCTGAGGAAGACTGCACTGCAGATGTGAATCCTGACAAAAACTGCAGGCCATCTTCAGGGAGAGTCTCCCCCAGAGTATGTCATGTGGAGAAAACTTGCAGCCAGCTGTGGACCTCCTTAACCTCCAGAGTGTCTGTGTAGGAGAATGAGCCTGTCATGCAGATGTGTTTGTGAAAGTGCCCAGGCAGAGTTCAGTTTTCAGTGAGAACCAGAGCATTAACAGTCCAGAAAACCCTTTGAAAACTGTGCTGTGTATGGAAAAGCTTTTCTCAGAGTACCAGAGAATTCACTGTAACACTCACACTGGAGAAAGACTCCATGAGTGTGACACACATGAGAAAGCTCTTAGTACACACCCATCTTACATGCAGCCTCTTACAGTTCATTCTGGGGCAAAGCCCTGTGAGTGCAGTCAGCATGGAAAGGTGCCGGGAGCCACCATGGGAGATCCCACCCATGACAAAGGTCATGCGGAAGAGACCTGACAGGCAAAGGTGGATCAGGACTTGAGAGATTCCCTGGACCTGCTCGAGCATCTACCCGGAAACCAAAATCTGTCTACTGTTTATTATATTATGCCTTTCACTAACTTTTCTGACATTAACAGGGGGCTATCCCCAACCACCTTTCTCTGGAAAAAGTCAACTTAGGGCTTTAGTTAATAAGTCTCCTGGGCATAATAGGAGTGTTTCAATTCAAACCCCTCTGATGGCTTTCTAGCTTGCCTGACAGGTTTATCTAGACTCTTGCAGCTACGCATGTGATTGTTCACAACTCCCCACCGTGAGAGACTCGGGAAGCCTAAAACATTCTAAAAATATAGAGCCTTTCAAAGAGGTAAAAACTATTAGGGTAGTGCTGGTGTAGGATTTCATTGTTGAGCCAATGCTTGCTGCCAAGTGCACATATCCCTTATCCATTGTGCACCTGGGAGTGCATTGGTTAACATGGTTGGAATGTAAGGAAAACAAGCAGCAGCCTTGGAATTAACCACATCAGACCTTTGAGCCAATTGGTTCTTTCTTTGTTGTAAATCACTGCACCTTTGCTCCGTGAGAATGTAACTCTGTTGAGCATTTTCTGAGGCTGACATAGACTAGAAATATAAAGAAAAAACACTTCAAGGGAAAATCAGTTTTCCGGTTGAGCAGCCTTTATCAAACAAGGGTCATAAAATGTTCACAGGCCTCCAAGGCCAGAAGATAATGTACGCAACATTGTTTACGGGAAAGGTATGCAGAAAAAATCCTGGTTTCGATAAAGACAAAACAGATGTAATATTTGGGCTGACTCTGTATGACTTTGCATCTTTCATTTCCCTCTATGTACAAGTCAAGGTATAAAAGTTCCTTTTGAAAATAAAGTTATGGGCCTCACTCACTGAAGCTTGGTCCCCCCGTGTCATTCTTTTTTCCTTTTCTCTCCTTTTCTCTCTCTGTTCTTCCTTCAGGATGACTCCTTGGAACATAGGAGCTTTATTGGCTTTCTGTGTTAATCAAGGAAGATCAAGCCTCTGTTCTCTTTGCTTTGCTATCCTTTCACCTATGCCGTCATCCTGAGGGTACCCCTGGATCCTGCTGGGGCTGGACCCTGGCAGAAAAGCCTTTAGTTATATCTCCAACCCGATCCATCATTAGAGGGTGTGCAGTGCAGAGAAGTCATACACACTTGTGGAGTGTGGAGAGGACTTCTGGAGACAGCATCAGAGAACCCATTCTGAAGAGAAGCCCCATGATTGTGGTGAGTGTGGTTAAGCCTTTAGTACATGATTTTCTCTTATCCAACAGCAGAGAACTCAGACATGAAGAAAACCTATGAGTGTAATGAATGTGGAAAATCCTTCCTTCAGTGCTTACAGGTTATTCAGTATAAGAAGGCTCACACTGGAGAGAAGCCTTATGTCTGCAGTGAGTGTGGGAAACTCTTCAGGGCTCACCTTTGCTTCATTCCACATCACAGAATTCACACCAGGGAGAATCCTTACGGGTGTGATGAATGTGTGAAAACCTTCAGCCACAAGGGACACCTTATTCAGCATCAGCAAATTCTCCCTGGAGAGAAGCCCTATGAGTGTGACAGCGTGGGAAAGCCTTCAACCAGAGTTTTAGTCTCATTCACCATGAGGACACACAGTGGCGAGAAGCCCTATAAGTGCAGTGAGTATGACAAAGACTTCAGTGTGCTCTCCTCCCTGGTGCAGCATCAGAGGGTTCACACTGGAGAGAGGCCCCACGAGTGTGACAATTATGGAGACATTTGGAAAGATAATCACCCTCATTAAGTACGAGAGGACACACAAAGGGGAAAAGCCCTGTGAATGTGGTGACTGTGGAAAAGCCTTCAGCCAGAGCACACATCTCATCCACTATCAAAGAATACATGCTGGGGAGAGCCCTTATGCATGCAGTGAGTGTGGGAAGGCCTTCCATGTCTTCCCCCTCCTCGTTTAGCATCTCAAAGTCCACACTGATGAGAAGCCTTACTGATGCAGCAAGTGCAGCAAGGCCTTCAGCCAGCATTCTCAGTTTACTCAGCATCAGATGGTTCACAATGGAGGGAAGCCCTATATGTGCACCAAGTATGGGAGAGTGTTCAGGGCACGCCTATCCCTCCTCCAGCACCAGAGAATCCACACTGGAGAGAAGCCCTACAAATGCACTGAATGTGGGAGATCCTTCCAACAAAGCTGTCACCTCACTCAACATCAGAGAACCCACAGTGCAGAGCAACCTTACATGTGTAGTAGATGTGGGGAAACCTTCTGTCTGAAAAGAGGTCTTATTAATTATAGGGAAGCACACAGACTCCACAGTGGAGAGCAAGCACATCTATATGATGACTGTGGGAAACTGTTAGGTGCACAGGCAGCATTCCTGCAGCAGAAGAAGTTGCACTGTGGAGAGTGACTCATTCTGTCACAAATTCTTCCTTATTTCACAGCAGCAGAGCCCTACTAATGAGAAAGCTCACTTTATGACTTTCATTTTGGAAATTCAACCCTTAAGGAATTAAACTATCTGTCAGTGTGCTGCTTACTGAAGGCAGGCTGCCAGATTACATGGTAAACATTCCAGGGCAGCATGCCTTCCTTCAGATTCAGAGGTTAGCTCTCTGTTTGAGTGTTTTAAATGAACGCAGTTCAACTCAAATATATTTTCTTAGATCATGTTTTTACAACACCAGGTCTTAGTGTACAGTGAGGTGTTTCATTATCCCCTGCCTTTTCCTTTCATCTTCATCATCTATTTCAGCTTCAAGAAAAGTAACTGGGATCCATGGACTTTCAAGCATGATGGAACTGGAGTGGGGTTTTCTTCTTTTTCTTTTTCGATATGGACCATTTTTAAAGTCTTTGTTCAAGCTGTTACAGTATTGTTTCTGCTTTTGTTTTGTTTTTTTGGCCTCAAGATATGTGGGATCTTAGCTCCCAGACTAGAGATCCAACTCACACTGCCTGCATTGAAAGGCAAACTCTTAACCACTAGACCACCAGGGAAGTCCTGGGGTTTTCTTATTTGTTTGCTTTTAGGTCCTTTTGTTTTGTTCTACTGTGAGGGATGTGATAACTTTAACTTCAGAGGGGTTGTCCCTTTTTCATTGAGAAGTCTTAGGCACATTGCAAAGTTTGTTAAGAAATGAGGTGAGGCTTCAGTGTAAATTCAAACTGTTGACATCCTGCTGAGAAGTCAAGTGACTCCTGTAAACTGGGGTTTACTACAGGCTGAACTTGGGTGGACACAGGCTGGCAAGGGGCTGGGAAAAAGCTGACAAATTGTGTTGGTGTGTTCTCCATCCACTTCTGGGAGAGAGGAGGTGAGTGGGCACCTCTTACTGAGAGACTCTGGTGGGGGAGGCAGGTCCTCCTGGTGAAGTCATGGTACCAGCTGGCTTCCCATGGGTTGGTTATGGTTGCTGTGCAGGGAGTTTGTCGGCTTTGGATCCTGACTATGAGCTGCAGACGTGCTTTCCCCTCCCCCAGGCTATGTGGTCCAGCGGTGTCTCGGTGCCTGTGTTCTTGCTGCCCGGTGCTTGAGGTGCTGCTCGCTTCCTGGGAGCTAATTTCCTGAGCACAGTCTTCAGAGTTGCTGCCCTGGTTCCTCATGTGAGTTCCCTCCCATGTCATCAGAATCCTTCTCCAGAACTTTCTATGGTACTGCCTTCTAGTTTTTTTGTGGAGGAAAGATTAGCATCAAAATGGCTGAAATAGGTTATGAGAGATTCAGCAGAAACAGTACCTGACAGGCAGCTCTGGAAACAAGTCTGGCAACTGAAAGTGGTTCTGGGAATTTGATGAGAAGCTGGCACCACGTGTGCATACCCTTTGGAGGGGACAGATGAGTGGAACCTGGAATGGGTACAATGGGCAGTGCATTGTGAGTGAGGCAGAGCGAGAATGCAGTTGAGTGAGCAGTATGAGCTGTTCAGGCACTTTTCAGTAATAAGTTTATTCCACTTCCCCTGCTATCAAAGAAACTTTCTCTTAGAAGTTAACGGACCTTCCCATCCACTCCAGTGTTCTTGCCTGGAGAATCCCAGGGACGGGGGAGCCTGGTGGGCTGCCATCTATGGGGTCGCACAGAGTCGGACACGACTGAAGTGACTTAGCAGCAGCAGTAGCAGCTCCTTACATTGACTTGACCTATGGCTCAGGCCTTATCTCCCAGGCTCTTGTATACCTGGAGGTTGTATTGGTCTTTACTCATTGGAGAATTTTGAAAAGCTTGTAGGAAAGTCCACCTCTTGGTGATACTCTTCCTAAGCACACTTTACCACAAATAGCTTTGACATTTCTTAAAACTGTAATTAATACACAGAGATAATGATGGTTATCAATTGCTGAACAAAAGTGCTGATTCAGTCCACAGACCTTTACCTTTTATCTTAGTATCAGCCACGGTCTATTCAAATGTCCTTTCACTGGGCTCATTTTTGTGGGTTTTGTCTTGGATATCTATCTGTTTTTCATCTTCTGTTTCCTGTTGCTGCTGCCTGGCTTTGTGTGGACCATGTTATTTCCCCTGTGGTGGATGTGGAGGGCCTGCTCATCTTCCTCACTGTGTTTTCATTCTCCCTGTCCTTTTCAGAGTGGAATTTTACCTGACACTTGCCCATCCAAGCAAAGGTGATGTTTCCAAGGGCGATGCTGTGAGATGTGGCCTGTGGTCCACAGGCAGAAGGGACCTGTGGGTCTTCAGGGTCTCACCTTGTCCTGTTCCCACTGGCTGAAATAGTGACTGAGCTCTGGGCAGGATGGGGCCCATGCTCCTCCCTCTTCAGGCATACAGCCCTGAAAAGGCACAAACAGCCCTCTGCCCCACTGATGCCACTTTACATCAGTTGAACTTTATTCTAACTAATCCAGTACTTGATACCTGAGAGTAGGTTGGTGCTGAAACACAACCTACTCCATGTGCAATTGGCTTAATAGTCAGGCAGTGAGGGTAGTCAATCCTAAAGGAAATCAGTCCTGAATATTCATTGGAAGGACTGATGCTGAAGCTGAAGCTCTAGTACTTTGGCCACATGATGTGAAGAACTGACTCAATGGAAAAGACCCTGATGCTGGAAAAGATTGAAGGCAGGAGGAGAAGGGGATGACAGAGGATGAGATGGTTGGATGGCATCACCGACTCCATGGACATGAGTTTGAGTAAGCTCCAGCAGTTGGTGATGGACAGAGAAGATTGGTGTGCTGCAGTCCATGGGGTTGCAAAGAGTTGGACTTGCAAAGAGTGACTGAACTGAACTGAACTGAAGTGAGGGCAGAAGTGTTACAGGTGGAAGCTGGTGACCCTTGCTATGTATGCCACAACATTTGATATGACCCTTGCTTGAGATATATTAGGAGTAGACTAGTTACGACTATAACTATCACCCTAGAGAAGCTGGTTCAGAATTGTTTGGACTGTTGGCGAGGATTGGTTCCTTCTTGCCACTTTCAGCAGAGCCCCCCTAGAGAGACTCAGGTGGCAGGAAGACAGATGTAGGCACAGGGGGAGGAGAGCACAGCTTGGCAGGGAGTTTCCCAGTGCCTGTGGCCTGTGACTTGTACTGACCAAGTGTGGTCAGCAAGCTCAGCACTGCAGGTGGTCTCATGGTACCATGAGCTGGAGAGAGACAGGAGGAGAGCAGGCACATAGAAAGCAATGAACACAAGACAGGGGACCCCGGGCTTTAACCCATGACTAGATGGGGACTTTGCACGTGGAACTAAATGGAAGCTAACCCAGCTCCCAACTGCCAATCAGTGGCCCCTCTACATCTGGGCAGTCCTGGCCAGTGCAGCCTCTTGCCTCACTCTTCAGGTGGGTATGAGGATAGGTCATGGACAGTGAAGGTGCCGGAGAGCCAAGTCAGACCTGGTGAGGCACAGGGCCCATAGCTCTCCTCCTGGAGCTGAGTATGGGTACTGGGTGCTGTCCCGGGGATGCCTCCCCACCAGGAGAGGGCCTCCAGCACTCATGTGAAGTTGCCCACAGGGGACGCTGAACACTCTGCACAGAGACAACGGCTCAGCTCACTTACGTGTGTGCAATCACTGCATTTAAAGTATCCATGCCATATGCACAGCAGCCTCGCAACAGACTAACCCTTGGACACAGCAGGCAGCTTGGATGCTGCTGTTTGCCATCCTCCTCCTTCTCCACACTGCAAGTTGGGTGTAAGACACAGGCCAGGTCGCCTTTAGTTAAAGGACCAGGAGAAGCTGCACCTTGTCCAGAGGGATTCAGCTGAGCTGCTTCAGGGACTGGATGGGACTTGGTTTGTTCTCTTGGAAGGGGCTGCATCTTGCTGCAGCGGGGACCACATAGGAAGAGTGGAGAAGCAGCTCCTTATCCCTGTTACCCGTTCTCTTCCCTGTGAATTAGCCAGTGGAAAATCCTCAGGGGGGGAACCCAGGTCCCTGATTACTGCCTAGGGGAAACTGCCATACAGACTTGTGACTTTACGTGAGAGAAGAATATTTGAACTTCAAGTGCTGACCAGCATTACCTAGGCTCCTAGCATTTCCAGCCCAATCATATGAAGTGGTGTCAGAGCATCCCTTCCATCCTAGGGTCTGAAAAATATTTCCTTTGTATTTTACTCATTCCTTGCTCTCCATTTGTAGGTTTGTAGTTCATTTAGAGACCACAGATACGACTGAAGTAACTTAGCAGCAGCACCTGTGTGTGTTGTTAGATCAGGGTCTGCTTTTGCTTTTCTCCATTGAGGGAGGCCGTTTTCTCAACACTTTCCACTGAACAACCCGCCCTCTTGCCATTTATGGTCGAGCTACTGTTGCCATGTATTAAGTTCCATTTGAGCAATGTCCCACCGTGAGTCTTTGAGTGCTCTTTGAGTGTCTTGAGTGCCCTTTGTTAATTCCCCAGTATTTCAGAGTGTCTTGCTGTCTGTAGAAGAGATTTCATTTTTTGTTACATTTTCTGATTGCTTATTGCCAATGCAGAGAAATGTTCCTTTTTCTAAGTTTTAAGATAAATGCTTTTGCCTTCTTTAATAAAGAAAAAGTATTTAAGGTGATATATTTATATATTTTTGTCTGGAAAATACTCAGTGGATAGTTTATATTTTATACTTTACACTGAGTTCCATAGATGTGAGAATAAAGTGTTTTGCTTTCATTGCTTTATAAATAGTCTGTAATTTTCCAGCTGGTATCACTTTTCATCCAAAGGTTTTGTAGACAGTGTTTCATAAACTCCAACAGTTAGAGTTTTGGGAGTCAACTTTTTATTACATATTTCTAGTCTAATTTTGATAGTTTAAAAGGCATACTTTAAAATATTTGTATTCTTTGTGTTGTCTTCTACAAATCTGCACTTGTCTAGGTCTACAAGGATTAAACCATTTGTTGCTGTAGCTGCTGGCTTTCAGCACCCCCTGAAATAAGATCAGGGTGGAGAGCAGAAAAGAGGTGCTCTGTGGTCTGGGAAAAAATGGCAGAAAGGGCTTTCCTGGTGGCTTGGTGATAAAGAATTTGCCTGTCAATGCAGGAAACACAGTTTTGATCCCAGATCCAGGAAGATCCCACATGCCACAGAGCAACTAAGCCTGTGCACCACAGCTATTGACCTTGTGCTCTAGAACCTGGTAACCACAACCATTGAACCCATGTGCCACAACTACTGAAGCCCGAGTGCCTTAGAGCCTGTGCTCCACAGCAAGAGAAGCCACGGCAATAAGAAGCCTGTGCATCGCAACTAGAGAGCAGTCCCTGCTTGCCACAACTAGAGAGAGTCTGCATAGCAACAAAGGCCCAGCACAGACAAAATAAATAAATAAAGTTGGTTAAAAAAAAAGGCAGAACAGTCTTCAGACAATTACATATTTTCAGGAGCCAATTTTTTGAGCCCAATTCTTATATCTCCTCATAGCTAGGAAAGCAGTAAAATCCTTCATGGTGACCGATGCTCCTCATGACTAGCAGAAACCGTCTGCAAAAAAATATGTGCTTGACTACATGTATTCCCTCTTCACCAGAGTCACACATATAATGACCTCCCCCCTAACTCTTTGGAACAGTTTCTCAGAGCTATCTGAAGTGCTGTCTCCCAGGCTGTCTTCAGTTCAGTTCAATCGCTCAGTCGAGTCCGACTCTTTGTGACCCCATGGTCTGCAGCACGCCAGGCCTCCCTGTCCAACACCAACTCCCGGAGTTTACTCAAACTCATGTCCATGGAGTCGGTGATGCCATCCAACCATCTCATCCTCTGTCGTCCCCTTCTCCTCCAAATAAAACTTAACTCATGGACTTCTCTGGTGGTCCGGTGGCTAAGTCTCTGCGGTCCCAATGAAGGGGGCCCAGGTTCGATCCCTGGTCAGGGAACTGGATCCCACATACTGCAACTAAGACCCAGCGCAGCCAAATAAAAATAAAGATAACAAAACAAAACTCACAACTCTCACCTGCGTGTCTTTTGTCAGCAAGGTCTAACTGTATGGTCAATTTATGTAGATGTTCCATGGATAGTCCCACAAAATGTGTATTATCTATGTAACTAATGAGCCTTTTGACACCTAGGCGATCATTTACTGATGGAGGGAATGTTCCTTCTCATGCAGCATGTTTTTATCAACCAAAACCTGTTTTGATTGCAGGTACCTGTGTATCTAAGTCCCTAGTCCTTCCTGCATTTATAATGGCTTGTTGCACCAACCCTGATCCGCGGGTCTCCCAGGGTTCCCAGCACCTCGCGGAGGCGTGGGGAGGGCTGGTCCCGGGTCAGGAGTGGAGCCGCCGAGTCACTTCTCCTCCCTCAGCCTAGAGCAGCCACATTGGGTAGGGCTGGCGGGTCCGCAAGCCGGAAGTTGAGGCGGGACTTCCGGAGCACCTCGAGGCCGAGCCGCCTGGGTATCTCTTCGTTGCGCTCTTCCCCGAGCAGCTCTAGGCGGCGGCTGTTCGCGCTGTGGCGTCTTCGAGTTGCTGATCGCTCTACCTATGACTCCGATGCACCGGCGGTGGGTGCTGGCCCCGGGAGGCCTGTCTCGGGTGCGCGTGGGGCCGTGGAATCGTGGGCGGCTTGCAGCCTCGGAGGGCCCCAGACGGGAGGGCGTGTGAGGGACGCCCTGTGGACGCTGCCCGACAGAGCCGAGCAATCCCTGCCCTGGAGCCGGGCGGCGGAACCGCTCAGCGAGGCAGCCGCAGAGCGACCGGCAGGTGTGCTGTGCTGTTCTGTCGCGCGTGGTTGGGGCGGAGGAAGGGCCTCAGGAATTGGTGCGAACGTTAGAGCTGTCCGGAGCCGGGGGAGAAATGAATGGGGTTGCCGCTTGACGCCCGATTCTGGCACATTCGGTGGTGGATTCGCCCTCCGGGTGGAGAGGGATCTCACGGGACGGGGACGGATTTATTCTCCCTCAGGGGAGTGGGACTGAGCATGGGTCAGGCCCATCCTGTGGCCGTCTGCCGTGGAGTAGTGGCTAGTAATCCTCACAGTTGTGTATTTACTTAGCACCAGGTTGAGCCTTTAGCCAGGAGAATCAGCTTCCAAGCTCATTGGTAGAATCCAACTCCTGAGGTTGCTTTTTCCTTGCTGACTGTCCTTATCTCCTGGAGACCCCACTCCTTGCACACACGATCCATGCATCCGAGTCAGCAATGGCTCGCGTGATTAGATTGGGTCCACCAGGTAATTCAGGCCTGTAGCCTTAATTTCCTCTGCAAAATCTCTCTTGCTGTATAGTTTAGGTCCCGGGGATTAGGATGTAGACATGGATGGGGAGGAGCATCCTGCTACCTCCTGGACAGGATCCCACAAATACTAAAGTGAGAAGAACAAGATGTAAAATGACATAGTTTGGTGTAACTTATAATAAAAAGACAAAGAAAAAATACTCATGCTTGCTTGTGTAAGCTTAGAGTAACCAGGATGGGCATGCTGGAAACTGGGAATGGGCACTATGGCAGGCTGGGGGATGTGTCACCTTATGTTCTCGTTAACCTTTTGAATTTTGAGCCATGTGACTGTGCCCCTGTTCAGAGGCAGTGATGATAACCTCAAGATTTTAAAATGAACTGAATAAATACTACAAAGGATGGACTCTCCCATGGGGAGAGAGAGAGTGAAGGTTCCCCCTGCTCTGTTCTGTTGCTGCATGGATGAGTGCCTTGAGTCAGTGTTCTCCCTGCTTATGCACCGTCTCTCCGAGCGGCCACGCCAGGTGAATCTTCCTGAGATGTTTCATTAATTCTGCCTCCCAGTGGAGAAATGCGGCTGGTGCCTCACTTTCCTCAGGTAGTCAAAGCCTTTTGCAGTCTGTGCACCCCCGCCTCCCCCAGGAACTGCCTCTGAGCTGTGTTCACACCTCTGTCCTGTCTCACCCCTGCCTTCTTCTGCCTTTCCAGCCAGGACCTGGTTGAAATGCCCACCTGCCCCAGGCTCTGCCCCTTCTCTGCTACCTGTGCCCAGCGCACCTGCCCGTCTCACTGATGCATTTGCTGTTACCTGTCTCCCACTGAAATCCGTGAGGGTGATGGTCACACTGTCCTCAGAATACCTTGACATGTAGTGGGTGTTTTGGAAACACTGAAAGCATGAGTCCAAGAGGAGAAAGTCAGTCCAAGGGTTGGGAGGCAGTGTCTGCCAACATTTCCTGCTTCGTCTTCATTACTGAAGGACAAAGGGGTCAGTGGTACCTGCTTATGGTGCGGTGTGAATCGGGGGCCGAGGGATGTTGCCCCCTCCTAGGTGGGATGCTGGCCAGGGCATGGTGCATATGCTCAGAGACAGGACAGTAGGGAGGGGGAGAAAATCAGTAACTTGTCCACATGCGGTCCCATCCTGTGCCTGATTGGGCATGCCTCCCTACTTGGAGATGCCAGTTAGAGCTGGAGATGAGGCCAGTCTTTAGAGTCTTCATGGGGTAAAGGATGTTGGTACCTCAGGACTGGACAGATTAGCCAGGGAATTTGATGTGGATGCAGAAGTGAATCCTGGGACACCAGCGTGAAGAGGGAGCTAAGGAGGAGTCTGAGAGGGAGCCAGCCACTGGTGCAGTGGGAGGACAGCCCAGGAGGGTGGGGTGGGGACAACCACTGCGGATGCTGCTGGGTGGCAGAACTCAGGCTGGCCAGTAGAGTGACACTGTGATGACTCCATGGGTCGGTGGTGAGGCTCCCCTGGCAGCCCGGCCTCTGAAGCTGCTGCTCCCTGTGAAGGTCAGTTGGTCCACTTTCAGGGCATTGTGTCAGGACCAGGGTGGCTCACAGCAGGTACAGGCGCCATGAGAGCTGCTTCCTCTTACCATGGCAATCTTGGGCCCTTCCGGGTGTATTCACAGGCACTGTGGGTCACCTTGCTCTGTGGTCAGTATCTCACCTGTGGCCCTGGCTTGTGAGTCTGTGTCTCCTTGGCTGGCTGACCTCCATTTGTTCCAGCATCAGAGAATGTGGTATCAATCATCAGGCCTTCCTGAGGTCTCAGGGTGAGGGGTGGAGGAAGTGACCCCTGCCTGGTGTGCCAGTGAACCGCTGGAGTTACCTCCTCTGCACACTCACCTGTGTCCTTGCTGGTCTCCAGGTCCCAGCCATGCCCAGCCTCAGAGTATGCTCTAAAGAGGCAGCAGTGGAGCTCTCAGTTCCTGGACCATCCCCTTGGACCCCTAGAGCCCAGGCCTGTGTGGAGTGATGCTCCTGCCGAGACCCACCCTGGATCTGCACTTCATGGTTCCCTCTGTTGTGGTGACGCTGAGCCAGGAGCCACCTCCCCTCACTATCAGCAGCCAGGTACTGGGTGTGCATTCCCCACTGATGCCCTTGTTCTGGGGAGACTTGGTCTACATTCCCCTGCACTTACCTCTGGAGGTGTCCTGTCAGCATTTGGGGCAGAATGCCTTGTGGACTTGCAGGGCCAAGGCTGGAGGTCACAGAGGAAGTTGGCCTGGCACCTGGGTGCCCTGGTGCCCTGAGCAGGACTCTGGTTTCTTCACCTGAAATAGAGGGTGTGACATGATGATCACCAGCTGAGCCCTGCCTAACTTCCTTGCCAGACTGGTGGTAGTCCTGCCCTCAGGTCTAATCCTAGTCCTCCAGGCCTTGGCCCTGTTCCCTCCTGGCTGCATTCACACTGCCCAGCTGCTCCCATCCCTGTTAGATTCCAGACAGTCCTTCGTGAAGACACCTCACCAAGTTGCCTCTTCTGTGGCCCTTTCAGCAGGGATCAGGAATTACTCACTGTTAGCTTTCCTTGCTGGGATCTGATGATGGCTGTTTTACAAGAATACACCTACATGGGAAGTATTATACTGAGGACATGTGGGCAGAGTATCGTGGGCAGACTCTGTGTGGCCGGAGAAGGTTGGGCTAAGGGCAGAGATGGTCATAGGTGTGTTGGAAGGATGAGATGGGTAGAGGATGAGAGGCATGATGGGGCCAAGAAGTGGCTCTGAGGGAAAAACTTGCTGTCAGATGACCAAGGGTGTGCCAAGCAGAGAATGGCGAGTTAGGTCAAGACCCTTGCTCCAGGTAAAACACAGGTTGATGGTAGCTCATGTTTTAAAAGCCACTGTATAGCAAAATAGTGGAATAGGCAGCTCCAGACACCCATTTCTTCACATAAACTATTAAACAAAAACAAGTAGAAGCTATCAGGACCAACATAGTCAGAAATCTAGAAAACAGGTTTACAGCAACCAAGCAAATGCTAAATCAAGAAAAAGGCAACTTAAAAAGGAAAGCTTCACAGATACTTCCTGGTTCAGCAGCATATTGAAAGTGAGCATCCTGTGTTCCTAGTGTGGGACCTGGTGCCTGCTTCCAGAGGGAGCAGAGCAGAACTTATTCAGAAACCACTTTGTTCTTCCCTGTGTGGGGTTGGAAAAAGAGTTGAATCAAAGTGTTTGTCTCTGTGTTGCCTAACTCAGAATTACTTGGTGGAAAGTGCTGGGCTCAAAACATAGAAACATGAACTGAACTTCCACAGGCACTTGGGACATCACTTAATAGTACAGTCAACTTCCTAAAGCCCAGGAGGGAAGGGCGGAGAAATGAGGACATTCAAAAGCACCCTCATATGTCAGGGAATTTAGAAAGCCATGTATAGAAACCCAAGATAGAAGGTATACTCAGAAAAGACCTATGAAGATTGTAGTGTCACCTCCAGCTGATCTCTGCGATCTGTGGAAGCCAGGAGCCACGCAGAGTAATAATTAGTGCTGAAGTAGTGTCCTAGTAGAGCACAGTAGATATTCTTAAATGTTCAGTTTTTAGCAAAAAAATCATAAAGAATACAAATAAGCAGAAAATACAGCTGGCCCATTCAGGGGAAAAAGATTAATTGACAGAAGTGTCCCTGAAAAAGCACAGATACTTAACAGATTATAAATAAACTGTCTTAAATGTGCTCAAAGATCTGAAAGAAACCATGGACAGGGAACTAAAATCTATGTATGAACGAACTGAAAAAGTCAGTAGAGATAGTTGTAAATATACAATTCACATTTTATTTATTATAAAGAGAAACAGAGTGGAAGTCCTAGAGCTGGGACTTCCTGGTGCTCCAGTGGTTAAGGCTCTGCTTCACACTGCATGGAGCACAGGTTCGATCCCTGGCCGGGGAACTAAGATCTCAGATACCTCGTGGTGCAGTCAAAATAAAGAAGTCCTGGAGGGAGAACTAAAGTAACTGAAGTGAAGAGTTTTCTGGAGGATTTCAATAGCAGGTTTGAGCAGGCTATAGAACTGGTGAACTTAAGTTACCCAGTCTGAGTAGCAGAAAGAAAAAAGTTGAAGAAAAGTGAACAGAGCCTAACAGACTCGTGGTGAAAGGTTGTTGCAGAGCTGTGAAAGACTCTGGGATTCTTGTCCTCTGGAGGAGAGGAATTCAATCTGCGGTCAGTGACAAGACTTGACTGCTCAGAGCTTTTGTGTAATAAAGATTTATTAAAGTATAAAAGAGATAGAGAAGGCTTCTGATATAGACATCAGAAGGGGGCAGAAAAAGTGCTCCCTTGCTAGTTTTTAGCAAGAAGTTATATACCTATTCAGATCAGATCAGATCAGTCACTCAGTCATGTCCGACTCTCCGCGACCCCGTGAATCGCAGCATGCCAGGCCTCCCTGTCCATCACCAACTCCCGGAGTTCACTCAGACTCACGTCCATCGAGTCAGTGATGCCATCCAGCCATCTCATCCTCTGTTGTCCCCTTCTCCTCCTGCCCCCAATCCCTCCCAGCATCAGAGTCTTCTCCAATGAGAATTAGCAAGTTGTTAAAAGGAAATGTCTGAAAACTCAGAGTGGCACCAGGCCCCTCACCGACAACATGCGTTTTGAGATAACATTGGCACAAGTGAGTCATCCTGGACCATAAAACAACTGACATGAATCTTGAAGAGAGGCAGATTTCCAAGCAAATACATAGTCTCATTCACATAGTTTAAGAGAACATTTCCGTGAGTAAAACATAGTGGTTTGTTGAGCCATTATCGGTTCTGAGTCTTAGGTGGAATCAACTTGAAGAAAGATAGAGTCTAAGGTAAATACATAGTTCATTAACATAGCTTAATGTTAAGAAAAACATTTCCATAAGAAAAACTCATTGGTTAGCTCAGGTTTGAGAAAAGTTAAGTTCAGGTGTCATCATGGCAACACAGAATTTTAAAAGAAACTTCCTTTTAATTTTGTATAGAGAAGAGAAAAAAATCTGACAATTGTAGTTTGTTTCCTCCTGCTGCTTAAGAGAGAGAGAAACAACGTCTGACACTTGCAGCCTATTTCCTCTGTTGGGGGCCCCTAGCCTTCCTGCCTGTTACCCTCTCAGTGGGATACTATTAAGGAAACCAGCACACACATGGGAGTCCAAGAAAGAGGTGAGAAAGAAAGGGGTGGAAAACATGTTAAATTTGATGAAAGATGCAAAAAAGCTTTGAACCTACATGTCTAGAAAGTTCAGCAAGCTCCCAGTAGGACAGAGTCAAAGAGATCCACACCAGGACTCATTATAATCAAACTTTTGGAGGATTGAATCTTGAAATCAACAAGAGAGAAGCAAACCATCTTGTATAAGGGATCCTCAATAAGACAAACAGCTAGTTTCTCATCAGCCCTTGGAGGTTGGAAGGCAGTGGGATGACATATTTAAACTGCTTAGAGAATGAAACTGCCAACTAAGAATTCTACATCTGGCAAAATTATCTTTCAGAGTAAAGACAAAGTTAAGGTATTCTTGGATAAACAAAAGCTCAGGGTGTTTATTACTAACAGACATGCCCTGTGAGAAGTGTCAGAGGAAGTGTTACAGGCTAAGAGGAAAGGGTATTAGGCAGGAGCTCAAAGCTATACAGAGAACCAAAGATCTCTGATAGAATTAACCACATAGGTTAGGATAAAAGCTAGTATTGTATTGGTTTATAACCTCACTTTTTATTTCCTATATGATTTAAAAGACATGTGTGAAATGATCATAAACCTATACTACTTAATATATAACATGTAAGGATACATTTGTGACTGCAACAACATAAAGGTAGCAACATATCTGTATAGGAGTGGAGTTTCTGTATGATGCTGTGGCTACTTTGGTTAACAGTTCAAACTTGATGGCTTTATTCTGAGGATTCAACATACAGCATGGTGACTGTAGTTAATAATGTATAGTGTACTTGTCAACTGCCAGGAGAGTTGATCTTGAAAGTTCTCACCACACACACACACACACACACACACACACAGTGGATACTGTGCAAGGTGATGGATATGTCAGTTAACCTTATGGTGGTCATCATTTGCATATATATGTGTATCAATTCATCCCATTGTGCACTTTAAACTTAATATGATGGACTTTCCTGGTGGTCCAGAAGTTAAGAATCCACCTGCCAATTCAGGGTCACAGATTCAATCCCTGCTGCAGGAGGATCCCACATGCCACAGTGCAGCTAAGCCTGTGTACCACAGCTACTGTGCCAGTGCTCCAGAACCCGTGAGCTGTAACTACTGAGGCCCATGTGCCCCTAGAGCCCATACTTTGCAACAAGAGAAGCCACCGCAATGAGAAGCCTGTGCACTGCAGCTAAAGAGTACCCTGCAACGAAAGAAAGATGATGCAAAGCAGTGAAGACCCAGCACAGCCCCAAACAAGTAAATTTCTTTATTAAATAAAAAGATACATGATGTTCTACGGCAATTTATTTCGATAAAGATGGGGCAGGGGACCAAAAAAGCTGAAGGGAGAGGGCCAGATTAGATTGTTTTAGGTGTTAGAATATTAATTATAATCGCCATGGTACACCTAAGAAAGTGTCTTTAAAATATACACAAAAGGAATACAGAAGAATATCAAATGGTATGCTACAAAAAATAAACTGAACACAAAGGAAGATAGTAATAGATCAAATGAGGAACACAAAGGTCAAAGACATTGAAAAGATTTAAGAAGCAAAGTGGTAGAAGTGAGTCCTTCTTTGTCAGTAATTAAATGTTAATGGTTTAAACTCTTGTCAACAGGCAGATATGTCAACAGGCAAATACAGAATGGATTTAAAAAAGTATGACCCAACTATATACTGTCTACAGGAGGCTTAGTTCAGGAGGCTTCCAAAGGAAAAACTAAGCTTAAAGTGAAAGGTGAAAAAGATATGTTCCATGCAAATAGTAACAAAAGAGACCTGGGGTTGCTAAACTAATATTGGACAAAGTAAACTATGTCAAACAACTGTACAAGAGAAAAGAAGGATATAATATATTGATAAATGAGTTAATTAATCAGGAAGATTGTTGTTCAGTCATTTAGTCATGTCTGACTTTTGCGACCCCATGTACTGCAGCCCGCCAGGCTTCCCTGTCCTTTACTGTCTCCCAGAGTTTGCTCAAACTCCTGTCTACTGAGTTGATGCCTTCCAACCATCTAATCTGTTGTCCCCTTCTCCTCATGCCCTCAGTCTTTCCCAGCATCAGGGTCTTTTCCAATGAGTCGACTCTTCACATCAGGTGGCCAAAGTATTGGAGCTTCAGCTTTCGCATCAGTCCTTCCAATGAATATGCAGGGTTGATTTCCTTTAGGATTGACTGGTTTGTTCTCCTTGCTGTCCAGGGGACTCTCAAGAGTCTTCTCCAGCACCACAGTTTGATATATATTGATAAACAAGTCAATTAATCAAAAAGATAGAGTAGTGATTAACATAAACACTGAAAAGAACCCAAAACATATGAAGCAGGCATAGATTTGAGGGAAGAAAGAGATGCTTCTACGGTAGCAGTTGGAGACTTTAATACCTCACTTCCAAAAGTCAAGAAAAACATCTAAACAGAAGTTTAGTAATGAAACAGGGAATTTGAGCAATACTATAATTAATAGACCTAAGAGACATAGATATACCCTCTGTCCAAGGGAGCAGATACAGTCTTCTTAAGTGCATATGAAACATTCTTCAATGTAGACCATATATTAGACTACAAAACCAGTCTCAATCAATGTGGAAATAATATAAAGTATCATCTCCAAGCAATAACTGCAGGAAAACTGGAAAATGCACAAATTTGTTGAAGTAAAACCACACACTCTTAACCAGTTGGTCGAAGAAGAAACCACAAGGGAAGTTAGAACATACGTACAGACAAATGAAAACAAAGCCACAAACTCCCAGAACTCACAGGATGCAGGGAAGCCCAGAGCGGAAATTTACAGCAGTCAATGCCTATATTGGGAGGAGGATAGATAGGCCTTACAGCAGTACCTAACTTGACATCCTAGGGGTCAGTGAGAAGAGTAAACGAAACCCAGAGCTGATGGAAGGAAATAATGAACATCGGAGCAGAAATAGAGACTGGAATAGCAATAACAGAATCAATGTATTTAAAAGTTTTTTTGAAATGATCAACAAATGACAAAAACAACACACTGAAAATCAAGTGAAAATGGGATGGGGACATTATTACCGACTATACAAAAGTAAAAAAGAGTAAAAAGCAGTTGCACACCAACAAATTAGATAACCTACATGAAAGAGCTAAATTCCTAAAAAGACAAATCACCAAGAGTGACTCAAGAATAGGTAGAAAGTAAGAACAGACTTATAACAATTAAAGATTGAATCTGTAACTTTTAAAACTAACAAACCAGGGCCAAATGGCATCACAAGACATTTAAAGAAGGATGTATGCTGTTTTGTCAAGCTTGCAAACTATACAAAAGGAAGGATAATCAAAGACACCACAGGAAAAGAAAATTATGCATTGAGACATTTTGTGGCTGTATATATAAAACCCTCAACAAAATGCTAGCAAACTGAATCCAGCAGCATTAATAAAAGTGTTATATCCCATGACCAAGTGGGATGTAACCCAGGAACACAAGAGTGGTGCAACATAAGAACCAATCAGTGTCATTTACCACATTAATCAAATGAAGGGGAAAAGCTAGAATCATCTCAATTGATGCAAAAAAAAAAAAAAAGTGTTTGACAAAACCAAATTCATTTTCATAATGAAAACACTGAGAACTCCATTCAAGGCAACCTCCTCAACACGATAAAGGGCATTCATGAAAAACCCACAGCTAACAGCTAACATCATGTACATTAGTGAAATATTAAAAGGTTTTCCCCATAAATCAGGAAAATATGCCTGCTTTCAACTCTGCTCTTCAGTACTGTATTGGAAGTTCTAACCAGAGCAATCAGGCCAGAAAAAAAAAAGGCATTCAAATTGGGAAGGAAGAAATAAAACTACCTCTGTTTGTATAAGGCACAATCCTGTATATATAATAGGAAATCCCAAAGAATCCATTAAAAACCTGCTAGAGCTAATATTAAATGAATTCAGTAGAATTGCAGAGTACAGGTCAGTACACATAATCAGTTGTGTTTCTATACACCAACAATGGTGGGAATGTAGAATGGTATAGCCATGGTGGAGTACAGTTTGGCAGTTCCTCAAAGTTTAAACCTAGCATTACCATGTGTGCATGCTCAGTCACTTCAGTTGTGTCTGACTCTTTGCAACCCTATGGAGTGTAGCCCACCAGGCTCCTCTGTCTGTGGGATTATCCAGGCAGGAATACTGGAGTGGGTTGCCATCCCCTCCTGTAGGGGATCTTCCCCACCCAAAGATTGAACACATGTCTCCTGCATTGGCAGGCGGGATTCTTTCCCACTGGCACCACCTGGGAAGCCCTGGCATTACCGTGTGATGCAGTAATTCCACTGTGGATACATACCCGCAGAATTCAAGGCAAATACCCGTCAAGTACACGTATGTCATATTCATAGCACTGTTCACAGTACTCAAGAGGTGTAAGCAACCCAGATGCCCCTCAGTGGACGGATGCAGAAACCAGATGTGTTGTGCCTGTACCGTGGAATATTATTCAGCCATAAGGGAGTGAAGCACTGGTACCTGCCGCAGTGACTGAACCTGCAGAACCATTAGGTTGAGAGGAAGAGTCCAGACATCAAAAGTTGTGTATCATGATTTCATTCACATGCAAGGTCAGGAATGAGGTAAATCCATGGAGACAAAATGCAGGTGGTGGTCACCAGGCGCTGGGGGCCAGGAGATATGGACTAATGCACTGGGGCTTTGAGGTGATGGAAATGAAATGTCTTGGAACAAGATACAGATTCTGATTGCACAACATTGTAAATGTACTAAATGCCACTGAAGTGTTCATTTAAAACAGTTATTTTGTTAACTCCACCTCAATACACATAACAGAGCCCCTGTGGGGATGGAGAGGGGTGGAGCCCCCAGCCGAGGCTGCGGTGCCGCTGGGGGCTTGTGTGGCGGGGCAGGTGCTGCTGAGTCTCTGCTGGGCCCCTCGACAGCCACAGCCACATGAGGACTTGTGAGCATGGCTCCAATGGGGCATTTTTCACAAACCTGGGAGCAGCTAATCATACAGGCCTCCATTGTTTCCTCTTGGGAAGTCTAACAGGTTTGCTGTGTGCTGGCTGGGCCAGTCGGTGCCACACTTGTGGGGGCAGTGTGGCAAACAAGTGCATTTGTTTACACATCTTTTCCTTCACCATTAAACCCAGTGTTTTTAATGAAAAATTTTCTTAAAGCATATTTTTGACTTTATATTTCCTTTCAAAAAAAAAAAGAACTTTCATTATTGTTTCCAGTAATTCTTATGTTGCAGAGAATTGTATCCAGTCTACCAAATAAAAAATGCCATTACCCTCACCCATAGGACTCACTCTTGTTTCCCGTCTCAGTAAAATCCTTCCAGGCCAATAGTCTCTCTGGCCCGCAAAGCAGTTCCCATTTCCACTCCCTCAGGAGCCACACCAATGATCTTGTCTCAGTTGGGTCAGCGAGCCATGCCCCACAGGCCAGATCCAACTCACCATTTGTTTATGACCTGCAAGCAAAGAACAGTTCAGTTTTTTAAGGATTGTAACAGAGCAGACCTTATGACAGAGACTGCAGCCACAGAGCCTAGAATGGGTCCTCTGTGACCTTTCATGGAAAAGCTATGTCCCTTCTTGTGCAACCAAGAGAGGGCGGGGCTCCCTGGGCCACCCTGTCCAGACCCTTGTTTCCTGCAGTGACCACCCTGTTTGTCCCTGAAGCCCTCACTGTGCGCCTATCACACATGGGAGCCCCGCGGGAGCCCCGCTGGTGCCCCACAGCTGGGGCCCTGGGGGAAGATGGTAGCCCACCTGCAGGTGTGATGACAGGCCTGCCTGATGGTCAGCGGGAGGGTGAAGCAGGTGGCCTCACTGTGTGCAGCCACACAGTCAGGCTCCACGGAGGGGGTCTTGGCACAGACTCTGTGCAGGGCCTTCCAGCTGGGCCATGAGTCAGGTGACCAGAATACAAACTGTCACCACCAGACACATGCACAGGGCAGTCAGGCTGAGCAGACGACACAGCTGGGTCTGCGTTGAGGAGAATAGAAGCCTCCAGGTGACGTGGGGAGACAAAATGCTGTTGGGGGAGATTCTAGAAATTTCAGTAGGCGAATGGAAATCATTCCTGAACCGACGGGCAGGTCAGAGGGCAACAGGCCCAAGGAGGCTGAGAGTACTGTGGGGTGCTCTTCACCCACCCACTCAGCACCCCTGCGTGGCTCCAGCCTTGGGATATGGAGCCCTGTTGGGAGCAATGGTCAGAGAAGTCATCTTCTGTGATGTATTTCAGCTGAGATGGGCTAAAGGGAAGGAGAGAGCATGAAGACCATTGGGGAGGGGGCGCCATGTGACTTTCTGTTTGTCATTTCAGGCTGGGACACCAGGACTAAGGGCCAGGAGTTTGTTCAGAAGGAAGAAGTTTCTGAGGACTTGGAATCACAGGTAGAAATATCAGACAGCTCTGGCAGTGATGCTCCCCAGACACCTGAGCTTGGAGGACTCCATGGTGGTGTAGAAGAAAGAGACTGGGGGGTCCCTGAGGATGAGAGGCAGATGCACCGCCCTCACCAGGAGGGAGCCTTCACTCTAGCACAGATGCTTCTCAGGAGCCCCTCAGGAGAGAGAGAGGTGGACTGTGATGACATCAAGAGCAGCTGCAGCCGGAGCCCAAGCCCAGTGGAGTGTCAGGGGCCTCCTGCAGAGGGGAGGCCCCATCCACTTGGCATACGGAGCCTGCCCTGCAGCCTGGACCTGCCCAGCTGCACAGGACTTCACGTGGCCGAAAGCCCATTCATATGCAGCGAGTGTGGGAAAACCTTCGAAGGAGACCCCGGTCTTACTCAGCATCAGACAGTGCACACTGGACACAAGTCCTTCATCTGTAACGAGTGTGGAAGGCTCTTCAGCACACACACAGGCTTCCTCCAGCACCAGCTTACCCACCATGGGGAGAAGCTGCATGTGTGTTCTGAGTGTGGGAAGGCCTTCTGCCAGAGCTCCAGCCTTAAAAAGCACCAGAAGTCCCATGTGAGCGAGAAGCCCTACGAATGCAGTGAGTGCGGGAAGACCTTCAGGCGCAGCTCCAACCTCATCCAGCACCAGAGAATCCACTCTGGCGAGAAGCCATACGTGTGTCATGCCTGTGGGAAGGCCTTCAGGCGCAGTTCCAACCTCGTCAAGCACCAGAGGGTCCACACAGGGGAGAAGCCCTTCGAGTGTACTGAGTGTGGGAGGGCCTTCAGCCAGAGCTCACACGTGAGGAAGCACCAGAGGGTCCATACTGGGGAGAGGCCTTACTCATGTAGCGAGTGTGGCAAGCCCTTCAGCCGGGTGTCCAACCTCATCAAACACCACAGGGTCCACACGGGGGAGAAGCCCTACAAGTGCAGTGAGTGTGGGAAGGCCTTCAGCCAGAGCTCGAGCCTCATCCAGCACCGGAGGATCCACACCGGGGAGAAGCCTCATGTGTGTGCTGTGTGTGGCAAGGCCTTCAGCTACAGCTCGGTGCTCCGAAAGCACCAGATCATCCACACGGGGGAGAAGCCGTATGAGTGCGGCGTCTGCGGGAAGGCCTTCAGCCACAGCTCCGCACTCGTGCAGCACCAGGGTGTGCACACGGGAGACAAGCCCTACGAGTGCCGCGAGTGTGGAAAGACCTTTGGCCGCAGCTCCAACCTCATCCTGCACCAGCGGGTCCACACGGGGGAGAAGCCCTATGAATGCACTGAGTGCGGGAAAACCTTCAGCCAGAGCTCAACTCTCATTCAGCATCAGAGGATCCACAATGGGTTGAAACCCCACGAGTGTAACCAGTGTGGCAAAGCCTTCAACCGGAGCTCCAACCTCATCCACCACCAGAAGGTCCACACTGGAGAGAAGCCCTACACCTGCGTCGAGTGTGGGAAGGGCTTCAGCCAGAGCTCGCACCTCATTCAGCACCAGATCATCCACACGGGCGAGAGGCCCTATCAGTGCAGTGAGTGTGGGAAGTCCTTCAGCCAGCGCTCCGTTCTCATCCAGCACCAGCGGATCCACACTGGGGTGAAGCCCTACGACTGCACGGCTTGTGGAAAAGCCTTCAGCCAGCGGTCAAAGTTGACCAAGCACCAGTTGATCCACACCAGGGAGTGAACCCCTCGCAGCTTCACCCTGACCCCCTGGCTGTGCCTCACTCTCCCTCCCCAGACTTGACGTGCTCTCGCTCACTCCGTCCACCCCACGGTCACCGCCCACGAGGCCACCGCCCACGAGGCCACCGTCCACAGACTGGGGACCGTCCTGTGGTCCTGCTCCTTCTCCCAAGTCCCATGCCATCACCCTTGTCTCCTGTGAGCTCATTTCTCTTTGTTGTTTGTTTTTCCAGTTTGTTATGAGACAGCTATACTTGTTAGAAGGGAAAGGATTATAGAGGCTGTGCACTCATCCATAGAGTTTATTACTGTTAAGGAACATAACCAAGAAAGTAAATGACATTTGCTTTGAGACAACCACAGACCTCCGTGTGCTCACTAGTCAAGGGACTGAGTCCTTTGTCAGTGGTTGTGGCTGGTATCTTTTCATAATGTCAGGTTGAGAGTTTTCAGGTCTGGTTGCTGTCAACCTCCCCACCCCCCCAATCCTACCTGGTAATGGAACTTGACCCTCCCTGCTTCCCGCTCTCCGTGGTGTCCATCTGCAGTCTGTGGTTATGTGTTCTTGCTCTGCGGTGGCTCAGGCCCTGTGGCCCCACTCAGGCTGCAGCACAATTGTACATGAGGCAGTTCCTGAGCTCTGGTCCTGGGCCTCACCCCCAGGGGCTGCTCTACATGCTCCTCCCTTCCTCTCCACATGCTCCTGGATCCATCATCAGACATTTACAGGGCACCTAGGTGCCCCTAAGAGGTGGGCATTGGCTCCTGACTCCCTGCATTGGGGAACTTAGCCCAGAAGCCACACTTCTGCCACCAGGGAGGGCCTGACCTGGGAATGTCCTGGAAGGATGGGGGACCCTTCCTGCACTGTTCCAGGAGGAAAGGAGGCAGTGGCTTGTAGTCATGAAGGGAAGGGAAGGTCTGGCTTCTGAGTTCTCAAGGAAGTAGAGGCAAGGCCAGCAGTTGCAAATGTGGAGGGAGAGGTGGTTTGAGGCTGAAGAGAAGAGAGGGTGGAGTGGTGACTCGGATGCGCAGGCAAGTCCATGGGCTTGCGTGGCATGGGCTGCCTAGCGTCTCCTCCAAGGCCCCATGAAGCAGCTGTCCCTGCTGCCCTGCAGAGGCCCTGTCATAGCCTCCCCTACACTTTGGGCGCCATCCCACCCCCTCTCCCCTGGCAACACCTAATGGGATACAGTTTCCAGACTTGGCCTCAGCCTGACAAGACTGCTCCTATTCTTACTGTAAGGCAGCTCCTCTGGCTTCACGCTCCTCCTCTGCCAGTCTGGCTTTGATTTATGATTCCTTTTTTCAGTAAGTATCTGTGTCCGCCTCTACTCCACTCTGTCGCTGATTGGCCGGCTTGCTGCTGGCCTGTGTTGCTCAGCCCTGCTGTACATGGTGCGCTGTCACATCCTCTGCTACGGAGTCGGAGACCCCTCCAACAAGAGGCTAAAATTGATGCAATACCAAATTTGTGCAAGACTCCTCCACGGAAGGGGCTTCAGCCACCTCCTGCTAGGCCTCCTGGAGTCTCTGGACCACTCATGATGGCACTCAGTTGTCCAAGGGCTTCTGATGCAAGAAACTGCCCTCTTTCCCCCATACAATATGCCACTAGAGCTGCAATTACTGAAACTGGACCTCCTGAGCCCATGACCCTCTGTACCCAGCTGCTCATTACGCTCTGGGTGACAGAAGCAGTACCCAACAAGCTTAGGGGCTGCTGAGCTGCCTTGGTGCAGGATGGAGCTGAACCTTGGCCTTTGGCCTGCTCCACCTGCATGAGGAATAGCCTCACCTATTCTCAGACCCTTTCCAGATGTCAGGCTGCTGGACCCTGTCCACCTGGGGAGCTCCAGGGTGGGATGAACTCGGGGGAACAGCAGTGGGAGTTCCAAGACTATAGGCAGAGAAGTGCCAACCGTCATGGAAGATGGAGCTCAGAGGGGAGCTGCTCCTCATTTTTAACCAGGACGACCCTGATACAGGGCCAGACTGGAGGGTCAGCATGACTGGCCAAACACCAGGCAGTTGTCTTAGCACCCAGTGACTTGACTCAAACAGCCTCATCTGTACATTTTTACAAATTGTGCTGTCACCTAAGAGTTGCACCTTTTGGCGTAAAAAGCTCCAGGAATCTCTTGCCTCACAGATGCCCCAAAATACCAGTCAAGGTCTCTAGATGGCTCTCCCTATACTTAGGCACAACACGAGGCCTCCCCTGCATGCCCTCATCCCCTCCGGAGTCACAAGTTTTACTGAGAGTGGCCAAGGCACCCTTGTCAGTTTCACCTGCTACAGGCTGCAGAGTCCACACAGCTCATTTAAAAAGCTCTGAATTAGCTGAGTGAAACATGGTGTGTCTCTCATCAAACATCAGGGTGAGTGGTGACTAGCAGGCTGGCACCTTGAGGCCTCGTCCTCCTCGTTTCGTGCCCACATCTGGAAAAGCAGAAAAGCCAGCCGGGTGCTCTGCCCTCTGATGCCAGCAGGAGACTGAAAGCATCCAGGCCCTCACCTGTGCCCAGGGACCATCCCTCCAGCCTCTCCTGCTGACCGCAGTAGAGGCCCAGGCTGCCGACCCTTCTTGCTCTCAAGCCACCTCGGACCTGTTCCAGAGGCCTTCTCTACCCTCCTCAGAGACCTCCTTTATGTCAATAATAAAGCTTTTCATACCTTCAAAAAACTAGAAGCCCTGCTTGGCCTCCACACCTTCTTCCACTCTGGTCTTTGGTTTATGGACGTCAAGTTCCTCTGTACTGTGACTTCTCCCTCAACTCCTTGTTCTAACAAAAGCCTGGCTGCCATGACTGCACAAGATTCCCAGAGCCCTCACCCCTTCCCACGTACCTCGAGAATTAGAGATCAGGAGGACAATCTCCTGGCTCCTGATTTCCACATCCATACACTTCTGCCTTCAGCCAATAATGCCAGCTCCGTGAGAACAACAGAAAAGCAGCCCTAACAGCTCAAAGCTGCCCTGCCTTAGAGCTCCCTGGGTGAAAAATGCCAGTTGGGGCCCCTAGGCCCAGGCTCCAGGTGGCTCTCTGGTAACAACTGTGCCATGATTTCCATGTGCTGGCAGAGTTCTGGGAGACTCCTCCATGGATCCCACAGCCCAGGCCTCACAGATGATGAATGTAGGGGAAAAACTGTCCCTTGACACCCATGGCCTCTCCATGCAAGGAGAAGCAGGGAGACTGGAGTGGTGTGTGAGACCAGAGCCAGGGGCCAGGACCATCCTGAAGTTTCCGTGGCTTTGGAGGCAACTCAGGTCTGAGTGGAGAACAGGGCCTTGATGGCTGAGGACAGTGCAGGCCACGCCAGAGCACCCAACCACGTAGGATGAGGTTGGTTCTTTCCCCTGGGGCTTGGCAGACACTGGCCCCTGGGCTTCCCTGGAAGTAACACAAAGGCATGGGGGGAGGTGGAGGTGGCCTGACTGCAGGTACTCTGTGAGGATTATTCTGTATGCAGGCTCTTCTGTGCTCATGGGCCAGACTGTGAATCTTCCAGACATCAGAACATTGACTGGGGAGACCACTGCCAACTGGAAATGTGATAGAAAGATGGCCTCAGATTCAGGGGAAAGGACCAATCTCATCCTATGTGGTAGCGGGGTAACAAGATAGCCTTTTGGAAAAAAGACAAAACTAGACTTACTCTTTGCATCTCTTAGCAGAATAAAGTCCAAATGGAACGGAGATTTAAACGTACAGAAACAAAACCAAATGAGTACTGGGTGAAAACATGGGTGGATTCCTCCAGAACTGGGAAGTTAGGGGAATTTTACTGTAGCTTGAAATCAAGCAACAATAAGGGAAAACAAATGATAAATTACACAGAAATAAAGTTTGCAGGACCAACACCTTTATATTCAAAATAAAAAGACAAATGGTGAACTGGAGGAAGTGTTTCCAACTTATGTTATACATAACACATATAAAATTAATGTACATAAGGTTATTTAAAATTAGGGGTTTCATTTTCAACAAATGGTGGTGTAACTATTGTATAACCATATGCCAACAAAGTGAATCTCAATCCTTGCCCCACACCATCTAAAGAATTTAACTCAAAATGTATCATCAACCAAAATGTACAGCAGAAACTTCTAAAAGAAAACATAAGAGAAAACCTACTGACCTTCACTTTGGTCAAGATTTATTAAATAAATAATCTTTGGTGAAGATTTATTAAATAGAACACAAAGAGCAGGAATTTTTGAGGAAGGAATTCAATGAGTAGGAACTCATCAAGATTTAGAACATTTGTTCCTCAAAATTAAAGGAAAAGGCAAAGCATAAACTGGGAGAAGATATTTGCAAAATATATATATCCAAAAAAGGACTTGTACTCCATGCTATAAAGAAGTCCTGGTGACTTCTCTGGTGGTTCAGTGGCTACAACTCCATGTTCCCAATGCAGGGGACCATGGTTTGACCCCTAGGTGGGGAACTAAGATACTGCAAACTGCAACTAAGCCTGTGAGTCAAAGCTACTGAGCTCACACACTAGAGAAGCCCGCACTGCAGCGAAGACACGGTGCAGCCAAAAATAAAATAATAATAAAATAATTTATTAAAAGTGAATTTGGAGTCTACTCTTTATACCATCTCTCTGGTATCATATCGATTGCTTATATAACTTGTCAGTTGCATCAAAAAAGACTGTAAGTGTTTGCAATTTTTAATCCTAGTGTTAAGAACAAAGTTTTTAAAAATCTGCAATGTATGTCACAAAGGGTTAACATAATTAGTTCAGTTCAGTTCAGTCATTCAGTCATATCTGACTCTTTGCAACTCCATGGACTGCAGCACACTTGTCCATCACCAACTCCCAGGGCTTGCTCAAACTCATGTCCATTGAGTTGGTGATGCCATCCAAACATCTCATCCTCTGTTGTCCCCTTCTTTTGCCTTCTATCTTTCTCAGCATCAGGGCCTTTTCCAATGAGTCAGTTCTTTGCATCACGTGGCCAAAGTATTGGAGTTTCAGCTTCAACATCAGTCCTTCCAATGAATATTCAGGACTGATTTCCTTTAGGACGGGCTGGTTTGTTCTTCCAGTCCAAGGGACTCTCAAGAGTCTTCTCCAACACCACAATTCAAAAGCATCATTCTTTGGTGCTCAGCTTTCTTTACAGTCTAACTCTATAGTGCTTCTAAAATGAGAGGGAAGAGACCAACAAGCAGGTTCACAGAGAAGTCAGTGAAAGTGGCTCTTAATCATATGAAGAGATGCTCAACCTTACCTCCAAGAAAGATGCAAAAGGAAATTACACCAAGATGCTATTTCTTGCTTCTCAGATTGCCAGAATACCAAATATTTGACAACATTCTTTGTTCACAAGGCTGTAAGGAAAGCTCACCAGCAGAAATACAAGATCCTACAACCCTGTGGAAGGGAACTGGGCAACACACAGAAAAACAGATACAAATGCCCATTTCTAGGAATCTATCCTAAAATTAAACTGGCAAAACTGAAAAGACCTAACCAAAGCTACTTATTACAGCACTAATTTTATGGCAAGAGACGTCCAGTAATAGCAGACTGGCTGAATACATGACAGCACATTCACAAGGGAGGTGAAGGCAGCTGCATAAAGGAGAAAGGGACATGCCCAGATGCTGCAAAGGAGAGGTGGCTGGACACTGACAGGAATATGCCAAAATGTGGGCCAGTGGGAAAGAACTACTGTTCACTGACGTTCAGATTTTTTGGAATGGAGCCAGAAACCACAGCGTTGATAAATGGTTACTGATAGGGCAGCGTGGTAAGAGACTGGTGGGAACAGGGAGGGAAGCAAGTCTTCTGAATGCACTTTCTTTTGTGTACTGGACTTTGAAACCATATAGGGTTTCGGTTCAGTTCAGTCGCTCAGTCGTGTCCGACTCTTTGCGACCCCTGGCAGCACGCCAGACCTCCCTGTCCATCACCAACTCCTGGAGTCCACCCAAACCCATGTCCATCGAGTCAGTGATGCCATCCAACCATCTCATCCTCTGTTGTCCCCTTCTCCTCCTGCCCTCAATCTTTCCCAGTATCAGGGTCTTTTCAAATGAGTCAGCTCTTTCCATCAGGTGGCCAAAGTATTGGAGTTTCAGCTTCAACATCAGTCCTACGAATGAACACCCAGGACTGATCTCACTTAGGATGGACTGTTTGGATCTCCTTGCAGTCCAAGGGACTCTCAAGAGTCTTCTCCAACACCACACTTCAAAAGCATCAATTCTTCCATGCTCAGCTTTCTTTATAGTCCAACTCTCACATCCATACATGACCACTGGAAAAACCATAGCCTTGACTAGACAGACAAAGTTTGACAAAGTAATGTTGTCTTTGTTGACAAAGTAATGTCTCTGCTTTTTAATATGCTGTCTAGGTTGGTAATGACTTTCCTCCCAAGTTTACATAATCATAAAACAAAATTGTATCAAAATGTTAAAAATGTAACTTTAAAAAGCAAACAAGTGAAACTGTAGAGTTAAGGTCATACCCCAAATGGGATATATCCTAACAGCAAGAAGAAGTGCAAAACAAATCTAGACTACTTTCAATAATCATAGTGTTAATAATATTGACATTGTTATTCTGACATCATTACATATAACTAATAAATGTGTTTATATAATTAGAACCCAGGATTTTAAATACAGGAAAAAACTGCCTCCACCTGGACCTGGGGATGAGCCAGGGACACTGTGAGTAGCAGTGGTGCTCACCTGGACCTTTAATGGCTCACACCACCTCTGGACACTCTGATTCACATATTGATACTGTGTACTACCTGCTTTCCCCACTCACAGGTAAAAGGGACTTATTGGGAATGTTGCTTGTTTTACCTACTCATGTAGCTCTGGCACTTAGAACACTGCCTAGCATACAACAGGCACTCAATAAATACCATGCCTGTGAAGAGTGGCAGAGCTGGACACACACACAAAAGCTAGTTGTTGAATTGCTTAGAAAAAAAAAAAAGCAAAATGTTAGTTGCTGAAACTAAGCAAAAGACATGCAGGTATTTCACTGTAATATACTTTAAATCTTTATGAATGAACATTTTTAAAACAAGTTGTTGTTCAGTCCCTAAGTTGTGTCCAGCTCTTTGCAACCCCATGGACTGCAGCTAGGCTTCCCTGTCCTTCACTATCTCCCAGAGTTTGCTCAAAGTCATGTTCACTGAGTCAGTAATGTCATGCAAACATCTCATCCTGTCACCTCCTTCTCCTCTTGCCCTCAGTCTTTCCCAGCATTAGGGTCTCTTCGCATCAGGTGGCCAAAGTATTGGAGTTTCAGGATCAGTCCTTCCAATGAATATTCAGGATTGATTTCCTGTAAGATGACAGGTTTAACCTCCTCGCTGTCCAAGGGGCTCTCAAGAGTTCCCCAGCATCACAGCTCAAAAGCATCAATTTTCCAGCCCTCAGCCTTCTTTATGGTCCAAATCTCACATCTGTACACGACTACTGGAAAAGTCACAGCTTTGGCTATACAAAACTTTGTCGGCAAAGTGATGTCGCTGCTTTTTAATACGTGATACAGGTTTGTCATAGCTTCCCTTCCCCCACTCCTCCCCCCCAAGGAGCAAGCATCTTTTAATTTCATGGCTGCAGCCACTGTTCAGTGATTTTGGACCCTAACATAACTCAGCAGTGGAAAAACCACAGCTTTGATTATATGGACCTTCAAATAGTTGGGAAGAGAAAAAGAAAGCAGGGTGTGCTGAGAAGATCTTAGAAGCATCAGTTCTCTGCCGGGACCAACGTTGCCGAGCTCAAGCTCCTCATTGTTAAAAGGTAAACTGAGGCATGTTAGAATTTATGAAGAGCTTATGTGAGCAAACAGAGGATGGAATAGTGGTTAGGAGTGCTCTGCCAGCAGGAGCTATATTAGTTTTTATAGACGGAAAAGCAAAGCAAGGGCTTTGACAGGCCACGACTTAAGCCGTCAACTTAATTGGAAAGCCTAGCTGGGGGCTACCAAGGCAGCAGAGCCACCCCCACCCTAATGGCCTCCTCTTTTAATTATGTTAACACTGGCAACTGGCCAAAACCATCTAGGATGGTCCAAAAATAGGGCCAAATCGGACAACCTGGGTCCTGAGCTTCAGTCTCTTGGCAGAGAGGACCCTACCTCACCGGGATGTGTGGGGCAGACGAGTTCCCTGTGGGAAGCTGACCTCACCTTTCCCGAGTAGAAACCCTGCCCCTGACGCCGGGGCCAGCTATCCCCAGAATTACTGCCACATCCTCTCCCACTTCAGCCTCGGGTCTTGCCCAGACCACGTTTCCTGCCCAAAAGTCGGGGCACCAGCTTGGTCCGGTCGGTCCTCCCAGCCAACGAGCCACTTGGAAGTACTCTTTGGGGGTGACAGCGGGTGCGGCAGGCAGCAGCGACGGCCACCTCTTCCTCCCGCCCCCGCTGGTCCTGCCCTGCCGAAGTGCGCAAACCCCAGCGTAAGGGGACGGGGAGGAGGTCGCCGCCACACACGACGACCACCGACAGCCAACGCCAGGCCCCGCCTCGGCAGGCGTGACTTCTGGAGGCAACAGGGCGAGGATTCACCCGACTCGGGCTCGGGCTGTGCCCGCAGGGCCGGAGGTACGAGTTACCCGCAGGAGCTTCCGCGAGGCCGCCGGCATGTGCAGCCTGTACGAGACCCGGACGCGGCGTGGCCTATCTAGGCGCGGTGGAAGCTGCGTCTCTCGGTGGCTCTGGCGCGTGCGTCAGTCAGGAGAAAGGCGCAGAGCGGGGAGGGCGGGGCCCAAGGCGGACTGGGAAGTGTCGCGTCCTAGGAGTGGCGGTCTGGGAGGCGTGGGCGGGGCCCTTGGGGGCGGGGCGCCCTGCGATTGGCGGGTGCGCAGATGGGGCGGGGCGCCCCCTTTGTCTGAGTGCGGTGCGGGCGGCCACCCCTGTGGGTGAGGCAACTGCTGGGACGGTGAGTCGGGGCGCGGGCTGCATTCCGCACCCTCTACCCGCGCGCCGGGGTCGGGGGCCAGGACCCTCCACGCGATCGGGCGCTGCCCGCGAGCGCCCCTTGCCTTTCCCTGCCCACTCCGAGCCCCTACCCCGCTCTCGCCTCCCCCGGGCCCTCCCCACTCCAGCGAACGGCGAGCCCTACGCCGCCGGTAGTCGGCGGCGCCCGGAGCTCCGGCCTCGCGCGGGGCCCGGGTGCGGGCCGGGGGCGCGAACACTTATTCCACTGGGATCGCCGTTGGCATCTCTCCGCGGAGAGTGCTTCTTCCCGAGTCCACTCCCGCCTCCATTTTTATCGAGGCTCGTCTCTCGGTTGTTTGTGAAAGCCCCTTTCGTGAGCGCGAGCAGCCATTCCCGGGGTCCGCGGGCGCCTGCCCAGCGCGACGCTTCGGGTTCGGGAAGCCGGACCCTCGGTGTGCGCTGCCTGGCGTTTCGGTTCTGATCAGCTTGGTTCTTTAACGGGTGTATCGAAGACTTTGTTCTCAGACTATCATCTGACTCCGGTTGTGATGTTTTGTTCTAAGATGGAAGATTTCGAGTGTTCAGTGGTCAAATATTTAGCCTCGAGGCTTTTGGCTTTGTGCTGTGTCTTAAAGGGCTTTCCCTACTCTTAAGTTTAGTTCTAAAATAAACTCGTTTTCTCTGGTACTTGTGAAACGTTGGCTCCATCTGGAATCATTTTGATGTGGGGAAAGTTGGAAATCCAGCTTCAGTGTTTTCCCTAAACCCTGGTATTTCTGACACTATTGAATAACTCATTTCGCCGTTGATTTGGAAAACCACCTTTGTCCAGTGTTAAATTCTCCCAAATCTTGGGCCCATTTCTGGCATTTATGTTGTTTTGATGTGAAAAGGTTTTGATTTTCATCCAAATCTGTGGGTCTCTGCTCCCCAGAGTTTATTCAGGTTCTTTTTATCATATAATTTTAAAATTTAGCTCTTTTTCATTCATTAGCTGTGTGCTTTCAGTATATGATATGAAATGATCTCATTTAATTTCTGTTATTTTTTAAAGCTCAGTTACAGCTCAGTTTTATTCAGCAAATAAAGGATAGTACACTCTTGAGGCGTGAGGACAGGCTGCTGGGACCCCAGAGGAGAGGCTAATTTCTGCTTTTGCTTAGCTTTCTGGGAGCTTGGTTGAGCTTTGTGCAAAGGACTAATTTTAGACCTGTTGTCTGAGTGAGGTTACTGGAACATCTTCCCCAGGATTTGAATGCCTGGCCTATCTTGTTTGTTTATAGATATGGCCCTACTCTGCTCTTTCTAGTCCAGGACTGCTTGGCTCTCTGCACTACGATTTTGTGGGTACAGGGGGCAGCATTAACATATTTCTAAGGTTTACTTTAACCTTGTTTCTTGACGTCTGTGACTAGAACAGTTTTCCCTGAATATTTTCTGACTCCGTGTTGCTGCTGTGTAGAAAAGCTACCTGTGTGGATACACGTCTGTGATCATTTTCCTCTGAAGCATGCAGGGTTGTGGTTTGGGCTTACAGGTGGATCAGAACTGCTTCTTTGGAAGGTGCTTCCAGCCTGGCGGGCCAGGCTTCGAGCAGATGAAGAAAGAGGAGCAGGTCTTCCAGCGGGAAAACCTGGGGGTGAGGATGGTGAGGAAGAGTGGGGAGACCCTGGAGCTGTCCACCCCAGACCAGGGGCTGCAAGTGTGCCTGTCACGCCTGTCACTGTTGGTGGGGTCTTTGGGAGGAAGATCTTCAGCAGTTCCAGCAAGAGCTGCTGCTGCTAAGTCGCTTCAGTCGTGTCCGACTCTGTGCGACCCCAGAGACAGCAGCCCACCAGGCTCCCCCGTCCCTGGGATTCTCCAGGCAAGAACACTGGAGTGGGTTGCCATTTCCTTCTCCAGTGCATGAAAGTGAAAGTGAAGTCACTCAGTCGTGTCCAACTTTTAGCGACCCCATGGACTTCAGCCCACCAGGCTCCTCTGTCCATGGAACTCTCCAGGCAAGAGTGCTGGAGTAGGGTGCCATTGCCTTCTCCGCCAGCTAGAGCTAGAAGTTACTAAAGCTTAGCTTACAGAACAAAATAACAATAACGTTGAATCCTAAGCTCTCTCGTCTCTGCAGCCCCGTTTTCAGTTCCTGTCCCTTAGTCACCACCGAGCCAGAACTCACTTGGAAGAGTGTCTCACTGCAGTGTGATCACTGCTGCAGAGAACATTGGCCTGCTCTGCTTTGGTTTGGGTTATTCTCTGGGACGTGGGTGGATGGGTTGCTGTTGTGGGCACCCCTTGTGCAGGTGCTTTTTGTACTTGTTTCTGTGTTGGGGGTGGCATGGCTTCCCTCGGCAGCTCCTCAGAGCCAGTTTGACCCTCCATGGTGTTAATTCCGACTTCAGGGATCATCTAAACAGGACTTGACCTGCTCACCTGTTCTCCCTTCCTCCCTGAACTCCTGTTGCCTTGAGCTATGGGCCCTGAGTAACAGCCAGCTTCAGTGCCTGGGTGGCTCTGTTGTCATCCCTGTGGTGTCAGTTAGCAGCCTGCAGTGTTTTTTGCTGTCTTTTCATTCCATGCTGACTTGTTCTAGGAGACCCAGACCTTATCTACCAAAGTAAAAGTACAGAAAAATGAAAAACTAGTTAGTTCCACTTTTACATTTGTTTTCTTTCTCTTTTATCAGAATATAGAGTCTTATTCCATTTGGGCTGCTATAATAGAGCACCAGAGACTGGGCAGCCTGTAAAACAGCAAATGTCATTTCTCACAGTGTGGAGGCCAGACATCTGAGGTTAGGATCAGCAGAATTGGGAGCCCTCATCCTGGCTGCAGACATTGTGTCCTCACATGGAGGGAGGGGTCTCTTATCAAGGGGACTCCACTCTCAGGACCTGAGCACTGCCCCGCCCCCCCCCCAACATTGAGCCTTAGGTCATTTGGAGGCACAGACATCCAGAGCAGAGCAACAGGCACACTTTATAATATACTGTTTTCCTTCAGTACTTAGAGGTCATCCTGGGCAGAGCTCTTCTGCTTTCTGTTTTCGTGCTTCTCTGGAATTCACTGGGTGGGAATCCTGTCCCCTTCTCTGCCCCTCCGTGCCTCAAACTATTGGCCGGGGGTTTGAGTTAATCTCATCAGATGAGGTGACACTTAGTTACATGCTCTCTTTAACCTCGCTGTCCTCCTGAGGCCCTCCGAGGAGCTGTGTCATCTCAGTCTGGTGTGTCTAGTGCTGTGGACAAGGGCTCACATCCCCTTGTGGTCCTGGGGTCATTGTTTGTGCAACAGGAGCATTGTGAACACCTCCATATCCTGTGCTTTTGCTGACCTGTCTGGCCGCCTGGCGCAGCCTGAATCTTGGTCTGCGTGGGTGCGGGACTGGTGTGTGGAAGGGACTGGTGGATTTGGTGGCAGCACCATCCTGGAGTCTGTTCTGAAACCACACAATTCATGTGGGATCCGAACGCACGAGCTGAGACTCGAACCCACTGTCTCTTAATTGAAACCACACACCTTTGCTCAGGACTTACTGAAGCTCAGGTTCTGTGTGTCTCAGTGCAGAAGGAATTCACAGCAGGATGCAAAGTGATAGGTGATAAGTGGATTTATTTAGAGAGATACACATTCCTTAGACAGAATGGTGTCTGTCTCAAAAGGCCCTGAAATGTAACTAACTAAATGGTTAGTTTCTATGGGCTGTGTAGTTTCATAGGCTGCTGAATAGGAGGATTAATCCAACTATTTCAGGGAGGGCCAGGGGCTTCCAGGAATTCAGGAATTGGGCCACTGCCCACTTTTCAGCCTTTCTGGTCATCTGGCCTTGGAACTGTGGGGACTGTGGGTGTGTTGTCATTTAGCTGATGTATCACATTGAGCATATAATGAGGCTCAGCTTCCACTGGAAGCGGAGCCTTCCGCCATCTTGGGCCTAGTTGGTTCTAACCAGTCTATGTCTCATCTTTAAGGGTTGTGCTCAGTCCCCTTCCCTTCTGGTTTCAAGTCCATCCGAGGAAGGCGTGCATTGCCTAGAGGTAAGTCTGCTGCACCATAATAGGCCAGGTGACTTTCTCAACTGCGAGAGCTAGCAGACACTCCACTTCCCCACTGCTGCTGGAGTAGGTGCTCCTCCGGCACTTGTTGCTGTTCTGAAGGGTGGAGTGTGGAGTCATTTCTCCTGTAATTTCATTCACTTGTTCAGCCATGCTTGAGCCACTGGCTGCTCTGCTGGGACTGGCAGGGGTTGTGAGAACGATGAGGCAGAGGCCCCCAAGGTGGGTCGGGAACGGTCTCAGTGAGAGGGTGATGGTCTCACTGAGAGGGTGACAGCTGAGCGCCAGCTGAGGGGCAGGAGGCACCCCGCTGCGGAGAGGGGCGCTCAGAGCAGGTCTCTCAGCAGCCTCAGGAGCGGAGGCGGGGCTTGGAGCTGAGGCAGGGCCCTGCGTCCTGTGGGGGCGGGGCCTGGAGCCAGGAGGGGCCCTGCGTCCCGTGGGGGCGGGGCTTGGAGCTGAGGCAGGGCCCTGCGTCCCGTGGGGGCGGGGCAGGACTGTGCTGCCACTGGAGGGCGGGTCCAGTGGGAGTGAGAGGGTGAGCAGGAGGGCGACTTCAGGATCTGGATCGAATGCACTTGCCAGACCAGGGGCAGACCAGGCCTGGGGAGGGGATGGGTGTCGGGGCTGGATGTTAAGTGTCTGAGGTGCTAGAGGACACCCATGAGGAGATGGCCAGCTGGAGGGGAAGGAGGTTGCCAGCTTAGCGCACCAACAGGAGCCCTGTGCTCCACTGGACGTTCAGGCCTGTGGGGCAGAAGCAGCTCAGGTCACAGACATGGGCTCGGGCAGGAGCCTGCCTGGCTGGAGGCCTCCGGCCGAATGATCCAGCAGCTCCTAGATTAGCTGTGCTGGCTGCCAGCACCAACGGGGAGCCGGCGAACGGGGTTCCTATGGGTGCTCATTGTTAGATCCTGCCCAGGTGTGGTCAGGTCATCTGAAAATGACTGTCTATCTCCTCTGGGTTCCCAGAGGACCAGAGCTGCATGGTTCAGGAGGCAGTATCTCGTGCTGGTGAGGGTGGACAGGGGTGCCCACGGTGACCGACTTGCTTGAGACTGGGGTTACCCACCGCTGACAGCAGATAAGGATTTGGTCATATGGAGGTCAGAGGAGACCCTGACAGGGGCCACTTGGGATGGAGGGGATGGAGACCACCTGAGGGAGTGGCTGGATTAGGCCATAGGGAGGATGACTGTCCATGAGAGATGGCGGGTGTGGGCAGCCCATGAAGGGTTGGGGGAGCGGTACTGCTCTTCTAGGGGGTGTGGGCACTGGAGTAGCCACCGGAGGCAGCTGTTCCCCCACTGTCGGTTCTGAGAGTTGGTGAGGCGGGACCAGCCCTGTTGTTTCCAGTTCTTCATGCCTGGTAGCACCCTCATGCCTGTTTGTCCAACATCAGTGTTTCAGATGAATTCTGAGCTAACTTTATTCACTCCTTTCATTTTTCCCAGGTGATGGGCCTGCTGGGCTTGTGCCCACTTCTGTCTGGCAGGGTGGGTGTGGCACACACCTTGGCAGTGCTTGTCCCAGTGTTCCCAGAGCCCGCCCAGCCCCAGGCCTCCCCATCAGGTCCTCAGACCAAATCTCGGGGTCACTCTGGATGCATCCACCAGAACTGGGCCCCCACTGGAGCTGCCGGGCAGGACCAGGCATGCCCAGGGCATCAGCGAGCCCACAGGAGGGTTGTGGTCCCCACACCACAAGTGCACCCTCTCCTCATGGGGGTTGTCTCTGGAGGCAGTCAGGCCTGGTGTTTCCCCCTCTCCATGATGTGCTCACCCAGCCCTGTGTGTGTACTGCAGGCCATGCCTGGTAAGCTGGGCAGTCCAATGGCCCTTGGGGCGCATGGCCTCCCCAGGTGTCTTGGGTGGGACCATCCTGGGCCCCTCATATGCTCCTTCCTCTTCCTCAGCCCTACACGCTTCTCCGATACTGTCTCCCTCATACGTGCCACGGAGCAGATGATGGCGGCAGCCCGGCTCCTGCCGCCACCAGCGGTGCCTCAGGTGAGTAGCCCCAAGGCCTTTGCAGCGCCCCTGCCATCCTCACATCCTCCCACTCCCAGGGGCCTGGTGGCATCCTGAGCATCACTGCATTTTGAACACTGTGGCCCCTTCCTGTTGCCCCCCGTCCAGGGGCGCGTCCCCACACCCCACACTGCTTGCACCCTCCTTGTCTGGGACATGGACTCTGAGTCCAACCTGCAGGCCCCCTGTTGTTCCAGGCCAAGGTGACCTTCGAGGACGTGGCCGTGTTCCTCTCCCAGGATGAGTGGGATCGTCTGGGCCCCGCCCAGCGTGGCCTCTACCGACACGTGATGATGGAGACCTACGGGAACGTGGTCTCCGTGGGTAAGGCCCCCTGCAGGCCTTGGGTGGGGCGTGGTGAGGGTGCTTGTGGATATTGTACAGACAAAAGGACTTCCCTCCCCATGAGCAGGAATTCCAGGATCCAAGCCCGAGGTGATCTCCCAGCTGGAGCGAGGAGAGGAGCCGTGGGTCCTGGACAAGCAGGGCAACGAGCAGCTCAGGGGCTGGGGCATCAGCCGCTCAGGTGAGCGCGGAGTGGCCTCTGTGCACTAAGGGCTGTGCACTTGCGGGTGCTCCTGGGGTCTGACCTGGCGGGGACTCCTGCGGGTGAGAGGGCAGCAGGCAGAGGCCCAGTGCAGGGAATGGGCAGGGTGGTAAGTGCAGCTGGGTGTGGGTTGGGTGCCTTGAGGCAAGGTGAGCACATGTGGCTGCTGGGCCCCTGACAGGTCCCTGCTCTGAATGGACCTCAGAGGTTGAGGGACATGGGCTGGTTTCGGGAAGAAGGAAGCACCTAAGTGTGAAAGGGAAGTTTCTTAACCTGACTCTTAGTGTGGCTAGAGCTGTTTGCCGTGAGGCAAAGGAGCCCACCGTCCACAGCTGTCCTGGGGGTTCCATCTGAAATTTGGCAAGACCAGACACGATAGCGTAAGTAAAGCTGTAAGAATTAGAAAGAAAGAGGAAAAACATTGCTTGTAGTTCATGATATTGTCTATATGTGAGAAGACTGATCAGGACCTCCTTGGTGGCCCAGTGATTGAGAATCCGCCTGCCGGTGCGGGGGTCACAGGTTTGATCCCTGGTCCGAGAAGATCCCATGTGCTGTGGAACAGCTAAGCCCATGTGACACAACTACTGAGTCTACGCTTGAGAGTCCGGGAGCCACTACTGCTTGTCCACAAGCCGCAAGTGCTAGAGCCTGCGTGCCTAGAGCCCGTGCTTTGCAGCAAGGGAAGCCACCACAGCAAGAAGCCTGCACATCACAACTCGAGAGTAACCCCCGCTCACTGCAACTAGAGAAAAGCTGTCACCGCAGTGAAGACCCACCGCAGCCAAAAATAAAATAAATAAAATGATATTAAAAAAAATGCAAACAAGAACATGTTGACCTCCTAGGCACAGACCCCTGCAGATGCTTCAGGCAGAGTCTGTCTTGGAAGTGCCTTTCCTGGTGTAGGGACTGCTTGGTTTTGGAGCCTGCTATTTTTCAGGGGCTCTTGTTGGGGTTTGAGGAAGTTCATTGCACAGCACCTGTCCTAAGTTCTGAATGAATTCAACAGTGAAGCTTACATCTCAGTAATGCTGTTACCACCAAAAAAAAGGAAAATTGATGGGACTTGAAAATATCCCTGTTACAGAAAAAGCAAAATCCAGTGAATGTGGCCAGTTGCCATTCAGTATGCTTCCTAATAAGAAACCCCAGAGAGACCCTAACCCCCCACAATCAGGTAGGGAGGGCTTCCGGGTCTTGGCCATGAAGCAGAACGTGGGTCCCCTGGACTGAGAAGGTCCAGCTCTCTCTCATTGGCTAAGTCTCCCCTCAGGTGTGTCCCCCTCAGGTCTTGCTCTGCCTGCTGGGCTTCTTGCTCTAGGACATCCCTCAAGGACCGTTTTAACGCTGTCCCCAACCAGGCCTTGTGGGAACTGGAGGAAGCAGCAGAGGCGTTGCTGAGATGGGCCTGGGAGGACTGGCTCTGCCCTGACACCGTCCCCTGCTGTCACAGCCCTGCCCGCCTGTCGAGTATCCCGGATGAGCATCGTTCTGAGTAGCCAGTCCTTCTGGGACAGTCTGGTTTCCCGGTGACGTCTTGTCAATTCAGTGGCTGTGTCTTCAAGGTTTAAAATCTGTCATCCTCAGCATACCCTGCTCCACCCTCAACCTGCAGTGCCCCTGACCTGAGTGTAGAAACACCCCCGCCTTCTCGGCCATCCTCACTGCCACCTGCGGGCCCCATCTTGTTCCCCAGGGAGGAGTCTGCAGGACGGGCTCTCAGGAGCTCGTGCTTCGCTCCAGCAGCCCCCTCCCTGCCCTGCACAGTAATAGGTGTAGTCCTGCCTCGGTTCCGCCTCTAATGGCCTCTGGACCCTCCAGGGCAGGCAGGGCTGCGGCTGTGACCGTGTGTGCTCCTCAGGCTCTCGAATGGGACCTGGCCTTCTCCAGCCACACTGTTGGGTGGACACCTTTCCTCTTTGTCACCCACTGGTGACTTCTAGCCTTGGGCCCTCGAGGGCCGCCCTGTCCCAGTGGAGCACCTGCAGGGTGGAATGCACTCTGCAGTCTCAGAAGGGGTGAACACGCTCCCTTTGGTTTTGGTTTTGTTTCAGGATGTGAGCACAAGGATCAGGACCAGGACGCAGACTCCAGCTTGAGGCCGCTCACTTCAGAGGAGATATCAATGATTCTGAGGAAAACGCCTGCCGAGTGGAGTGATCCAGGCAGTTACGAACCTGAGCAGAGTTTCTGTCCGAGTCCCAGCCCTGCCCGCCCCCTTGAAGGCCAGGCCATGAGGCCCAGCGCGCCGGTCGCCCAGCGCCCGGCTGTTCCTGGCGGGGAGAGGCCTTACCGGTGCGTGGAGTGCGGGAAGTGCTTTGGGCGGAGCTCCCACCTGCTGCAGCACCAGAGGACGCACACCGGGGAGAGGCCCTATGTGTGCGGTGTGTGTGGCAAGGCCTTCAGCCAGAGCTCGGTGCTCAGCAAGCACAAAAGGATCCACACGGGGGAGAAGCCCTACGCGTGCCACGAGTGTGGAAAAGCCTTTCGAGTGAGTTCGGATCTCGCTCAGCATCACAAGATACACACAGGGGAGAAGCCGCATGAGTGTCTCGAGTGCCGCAAGACCTTCACGCAGCTCTCGCACCTCCTGCAGCACCAGCGCATCCACACTGGCGAGCGGCCGTACGTGTGCGGCGTGTGCGGCAAGGCCTTCAACCACAGCACCGTGCTGCGCAGCCACCGGCGGGTGCACACGGGGGAGAAGCCGCACGAGTGTGCAGAGTGTGGTCGCGCCTTCAGCGTGAAGAGGACACTGCTCCAGCACCAGCGGGTGCACACCGGGGAGAAGCCCTACGCCTGCGGCGAGTGTGGCCGCGCCTTCAGTGACCGCTCTGTCCTCATCCAGCACCACAGCGTGCACACTGGCGAGAAGCCGTACGAGTGTGGTGAGTGTGGCAAAGCCTTCCGGCACCGCTCCACCCTCCTGAACCATGAGCGCATCCACACGGAGGAGAAGCCCTATGGCTGCTACGCCTGCGGCAAGGCCTTCGTGCAGCACTCCCACTTGACCCAGCACCAGCGGGTCCACACCGGGGAGAAGCCCTACGTGTGCAGCGAGTGCGGCCACGCCTTCAGCGCCCGCAGGTCGCTGGTCCAGCACCAGCGGGTCCACACCGGCGAGCGGCCCTTCCGCTGCGCACAGTGTGGCAAGGCCTTTAGCTTGAAGGCCACGCTGATTGTGCACCTGAGGACCCACACGGGCGAGAGGCCGTACGAGTGCAGCCGCTGCGGCAAGGCCTTCAGCCAGTACTCGGTGCTCGTGCAGCACCAGCGCATCCACACGGGCGAGAGGCCGTACGAGTGTGCGGAGTGCGGCCGCGCCTTCAACCAGCACGGCCACCTCATCCAGCACCAGAAGGTGCACAGGAAGCTGTGACCTTGCCTGCACGTGAAGCCACACTTGGGAACTCGGGCTCCCAGCCCTGGGAAGCCTCCAGTCCCGGCGAAGCCCCTGCCAGTGACACCCAGTGTCACCGAGGAACTCACGGGCAGCACTGAAGTGTCTCTGGAAGAACTTCAGAGGACGCCTCATTTGCTTCTCTCACCGTCTTGACGTTACGTCGCAGAGTAGGCTCACAATGGTAATGAGTTTTGGTAAAGACAGCTACTATTCATTATTAACGTTAGTTTGTTAGAAATGAGAAGCTAAAGGAAGTTTCAGCATAAGGACCACTGTCCCAGGAAAACTTCCTCATGCTCCAAATAAATTTTTTTTCTTAGAATATTATATACCTTTCCTAAATACAATGGTTGTTCTGATTATTGCACTTAAAATTGGGATGTTGGAGTATATTTTCAGCATTCTGTTAAACAGTAAAGTACTGTGTAGATAAAATGGTATTAAAAAATATTGTTACCAAGTGTCATCATGTAATATGACTGAAAATCCTAACTGTGTGGAACTACTTGTTTTCTATGAAAATGGTCTAAAGATTAATTAGTGAGAAATGATATAAATATAGAAAACCCTTCATCTGGTCCTTTAATTTTATTTAAGATCAGAAGGGATGTCCTAACTTATTGGTGAAAATTCAACTCAAAAATGGATCTTTCCCCCAAAATCTTTGCAGATTCATAGGGTGTCTTGGGCTTCTGGGCCCATGTGGGCTTAGGAGGTGACTTTGTACTCAGAGCCCAGACCTCACAGCTGCTGTACCACCTGGGTGCCTCTTTTTTTACACATTATGATGTTTCCCAGAAATGTTACTAAAAAAGTCTTTGGCACACACTTCTAAAACAAAATTCTCAAATAGCTTTTTGTTTACTATTTCTAATATTTCTATTCCTATGATGAAGGGTTTTCTTCATTTTTTACTTCTGGTTCCAAGAGAGTCTAGTATCTGTTGTCATATACTGTGATAAATCTAGTCTATTTATAAGTTTTGTTTTTTGGCCAAGCATTGCAGCATGTGGGATTTTAGTTCCTTGACCAAGGATCGAGGCTATGTCCCCTGCGCTGGGAACACTGAGTCTTAACCACTAAAAGCCCCTGTTCATTGTTTCTAATAATTTTTTTTTTCCTTGATGTTGAAAGCATCATCACCTCAGGAAAAATTAAGCAGCAGAGTGTTGATCCTGAAGTCCATAGCAGTCACTGGTGAAGATGAAAACGTCCCTTAGAGCTAGTCACAGTGTTCATGCTTCTTGCTGATATTTTTAGAATAGGTAAAAAGTATAAATTGTAAACAGTTCATAAAATTATGATAAGCTGCAGAATAATAAAAGGCAAACATTACTTTTTAAAGTTTAAAATATAAGTTTAAAAGTTTATAATTAAAGGTAAATCAAAATAACTGAAAGGAAATTCTAGAAATATTTAAAATTATCAGAAAGGAGCTTTTAAACAAAGTTTAGACAAAAATTAGACTAAGAAAAAACCAAAAAGCTTGCAGTTTGTTACAGACTTATAAGTAAATAGTGCAACAAATAAAATGATACAGTTGGTTAAAGTTGGTAAATTTGGTGACGAGATGAAGGTTCTAGAGTAATTCTCTGAGAAGGGTGGGCATGGCGTAGCCTTTGTGGATACAGGAGCTGCAGCCCAGAGTGGTCTGTGGTCCGAGTTCCCAAGCCCGTGTTTGTAAGCTTGTGTGTATGTTGCCTGGGGATGGTGTGCAGAGACACTGATGCACTTGGGCTGTCTCCTTTCCTCTGCTGATTGCAGGTATTTGATGTACAGAGGGAACTCACGAAAGAACCTGAGCACCAAGTACAGGCCAGAGACCCCCTGCACTGTGGTGGCCAATGCCCTGCATCTCAGTCCAGTTCAGTCGCTCAGTCATGTCTGACTAACCCCATGGACTGCAGCACGCCAGGCTTCCCTGTCCATCACCAACTCCTGGAGCTTGCTCAAACTCATGCCCATCGAGTCAGTGATGCCATCAACCATCTCCTCCTCTGTCGCCCCCTTCTCCTGCCTTCACTGTTTCCCAGCATCAGGGTCTTTTCCAATGAGTCAGTTCTTCGTGTCAGGTGGCCAAAGTATTAGAGTTTCAGCTTCAGCATCAGTCCCTCCAATGAATATTCAGGACTGATTTCCTTTAGGATGGGCTGGTTTGATCTCCTTGAAGTCCAAGGGACTCAAGAGTCTTTTCCAACACCACAGTTCAAAAGCATCAATTCTTCGGCGCTCAGCTTTCTTTATGGTCCAGCTCACATCCATACATGACCACTGGAAAATCCATAGCTTTGACTAGACAGAACTTTGTCGGCAAAGTAATATCTGCTTTGACATCTGTGTCTTTGCTTTTTATATCTGGGTGCCAGCAATTCATGGGGGACCCACCATCACACATGTCCTCCTCTTTTCCTGGGCCATCGAACCATCCGTGAGCTGTTCTTCCCAATATAGAAGAACTGGCTGTTTGCCATAACTCCCCATCCAGTAAGATCCACGTGAGCCAACCTGCCTCCTTGAGACACAGATCCCAGTTAAATGAGCTCTTTCTATGACATGTCTGCTGATTGTCCCTGGTTGTCCCACTTCTTGGAATGGGGACCTCCATTCCTAGAATGGTGACCTACCCTTCAAAACTCTCTCCTTTTTCCTTGGTAGACAAGCCAATGTCCTACCTTCTCTCTACAGCAGACATGAAGGTGACCCAGAAAAGCTTCAGTTTTGCCAGGAAGTTCTCGCTGCTCCTGTACTTGGTCTCAGCTGCTGACGGTACCAATGTTGTGAAGGTGATAGGAGACTGCAGAGATGGTCTAGTGAGGTGGGGAAGGCCTGGTGCTGACGTTTCTGGGGAAGTGGTAGAGAAGTGGTTGACTGTAGGGCTGTTGGTGAGGACGGCATTGCTGGGGGGCCCTGGTGAGCACGCGGTGACAGGAAGGGATGATTGTGGGTGTCGACAGTAGGGGAGGTGATGGTTTGGGTCAGGTATTGGAAAGAAAAGGCATATTGACCAGCACGGAGTCAGGGGATGGGGAAAAGGTGATGATTTTAGGGTGGGGTGTTGTGTGGACAAGTGATGACGATGGGCCAGCGGGTACAGGGCAGGCAAGAGTCCCAGCCACTGGTGCCCATAGCCTTATTTTCCTTCCCACCACTCCAGCTGTTCAGTGATGCAGTTCGACTAGCTGTGTCTTACAAATAGAACTCCTGGGACCTCGTGGACAAGGTTTTGCAGGAGCTTGAGGTAGGTCCAGTACAAATGTCAGGTGGCATAGAGAAAAAGCGTTCTCTCCATAGGGGTGCAGCCATAAGCCAATAGACTGGCTGCAGGCAGAACATACTCGTTGTGGGCACGGCCCCTAGGGGTGTCAGAGCTACAGCTGGGTAAATGCAAGGCCAAGCCTCACCCGCTGCCTTGTTCCCAGAACGTTGGCTTGGAGCAGAAGGAGGAGGAGATGCCAGACAAAACAGTGTGGGCACGTCCAGAGCCGTTCTCCCTCCCGAGCCACAGGAGGCCTCTCCACGGCCCACCTGGTGGTGAGGGGCAGTTCAGAAGACCCCTCCCTCGATAATCCTTCAGCTCTCAGTTGAGACAGGCTTCCAGGCTGCCCCTTGCTATACCTCCAACAAACCCAGCTGTCCCATTTGCACTGCCCACCCCCCCCCCCCAACACACACTTCATGGCCCGTGAAACCTGACCCTTCTACATGGTTCCCTCCCCTGTGGGTCGGGTCAGAACATGCCATGGATAGGTGTAAAGCCCATACCAGACCCTGAAGCCAAATTAGGGATGGGCCCTCCAGGCCTGTGAGACAGTAAAGAGAATCAATATTCTAAAAGGATATTTAGGTGTCTTATTTCTCCCCCTCTGATAACTGATGTCAGGGCCTATTCACTGCATTTCCACCAAGGGGTTGGTTTCTAATTCCTTTTTCCTTTTTAATCTCTCAACTAAGCCAATCATTTTAAGAAAATGATTTTGAGCGGAGAGCTGTTTTGTTCCATAAGTTTTTCTAGAGCTCTTCTGGATACAGCCAGTACATTGATGCACAGTGAGGCCAAGATCGCAGGCCCAAGTTTGCTAGTGAAAGCAGGTGACTGGTCTGGCCATACACAGAAATATACAGACGTCATTGTGAACATCAAGCGTCAGTAAAGGCACATCACAAGGCATTTGCATTATAAGAAATTGACTTTAGGAAAACTTCTTTTAAAAACCCATTTTTCAACATAGGAGGCTTTTCTTCATTTTTCTGAGGACTAGTGTGGACATTAGTAGCAAGGGTACTTCTTGGGTAGCAAGGGCTGCTAAGAACTGTCATGCTGCCTTTTCCATTTATCTCCAGGACTTGTCGCTCACTAGAATGCTTTTATGATCATCTTGTACATCATTTCCATTAAATTTTTTTTTAATTTATAATAAAGGTTGAATTACATAAACATTGAGTCGATGTGCCTGCTTTGTGGGTATGGGTTTTTTAAAGCAAGAAGTCACAAGAGAATGAGTATATCAACAGCCGCGTTAATGGGGGGAGACAGCCGTATTTGTCAAGCAGGGGTGACGAGGTTAACTTCGTTCATTGTCGCAGAGATCATTTCAGTGGAATTTAGGGTTTTAAAAGAATGGGTGTTTGGGAGTCAAGAACAAACATTTTTACCCTTTAAATTATTGATGCTTACAATTTCAGCTTAAGAAACAATCTGACTAGGGAATTCAGGAATGTGTTACCCTGGTGATATGGGCCCTTAAAAACAAGAGCAACAACAAAAAAACTTTTATTATAAATGAATAATGTATTTTAAAAAATAATGGCTTCATTGAGATATGATTCAAATACCATAAAATTCACCATCGGTATTGTGCTTACATGGGAGAAGGCAATGGCACCCCACTCCAGTACTGTTGCCGGGAAAATCCCATGGATGGAGGAGCCTGATGGGCTGCAGTCCATGGGGTGGCTAAGAGTCAGACATGACTGAGTGACTTCACTTTCACTTTCCACTTTCATGCATTGGAGAAGGAAATGGCAACCCACTCCAGTGTTCTTGCCTGGAGAATCCCATGGACAGAGAAGCCTGGTAGGCTGCAGTCCATGGGGTCACACAGAGTCGGATACGACTGAAGCGACTTGGCAGCAGCATTGTGCTTACATAACCATTTTGCATCAGTTCCCATAGAAACAAAGCCTGAGACAACAAATCTTGTTCAGATGAATTATTGGGGCAGTTCTCTGTCTCTACTAGGGACTAGCTTCAGCCTGCCTCTCCCTAAGGGAGCTCTGGAGGGCAGACTGGCCTGCAGGGTTGATCCCCCCACCAGGGGGGCGTTTGTGCCAGTTAGCAAAGTGTGTGAAGAGGAAGAGATGGAAGGGATGACTTGTAGTGTCCAGGTTAAAGTGGCTCCTGTTTTTAGCAAGGGCAGGTCTCTGGGGAAAAGGCAGCTATGAGTTCAACACTCGAAGCAGGTAGGGGAAAAGTGTTCAGGTGGGGTGCCAGCAACATCCGTGGCCACATAGCCCTATATTGTTCAGATCCACCTGCTTCTTAAATGTCATTTCATTATGACACACAGGAACACCACTTTGGAGTCTCTTTTAATACTTGTTGAGGTGAAACTTACATAACAAAGTTATCCATGTTAAAGGATACGAAGCAGGGTTATTTAAACAGTTACATTGTTGGGCAACCATCACTTCTCTAGTTCTAAAACATTTCAGTCACTCTGAAGTAAAACATCTTCATCATTAAGTAGTTTCTTTCCAATGTTCCCTCCCTTCAGCCCCTTGCAAATACTAATCTACATTCTGTCTCTATGGATTTTATCTATTCTGGATATTTTATATAAATGGAATAAAACATGATGTGACCTTCTGTATCTATCTTATTCTTTCATTCCTTTCTATGGTTGAATAATGTTCCACTGTATTATATAACAAAAGTTGTGTGTCCATTCATCTGTTGATAGACATTTGTGGTGTCTATCTTTCAGCTATTGTGTATAATGCTGCTATGAATATGCTTATACATGTGCTTACATGCTCATCGGTGCTTATATGAGTAGTTTTCAATTCTCCTGGTGTCAGAGTCTGTAACAAAATACCATTGACTTCGTGGCTTGTTGTTCAGTTGCTCAGCTGTGTCCAGCTCTCTGTGACCCCATGGACTGCAGCATGCTAGGCTTCCCTGTCCTTCACTGTCTCCTGGATTTGCTCAAACTCATGTCCATTGAGTTGGTGATGCCATCCGACCATCTCACCCTCTGTCATCTCCTTCTCCTCCTGCCTTCAATCTTTCTCAGCATCAGGGTCTTTTCCAATGAGTCAGTTCTTCACACCAGGTGGCCAAAGTATTGGAGTTTCAGCTTCAGCATCAGTCCTTCCAATGAATATTCAAGGTTAATTTCCTTTAAGATTTACTGGTTTGATCTTCTTGGAGTCCAAGGGACTCTCAAGAGTCTTCTCCAACACCACAGTTCAAAGGCATCAGTTCTTCGGTGCTCAGCCTTCTTTATGGTCCAGCTCTAACATCCATACATGACTACTGGAAAAAACCATAGCTTTGACTATACAGACCTTTGTCGACAAAGTAATGTCTCTGCTTTTTAATATGCTGTTGAGGTTGGTCATAGCTTTTCTTCCAAGGAGCAAGCGTCTCTTAATTTCATGGCTACAGTCACCGTTCACAGTGATTATGGAGCCCAAGAAAATAAAGTCCGTTACAGTTTCCATTGTTTTCCCATCTCTTTGCCATGAAGTGATGGGACCGGATGTCATGATCTTAGTTTTCTGAATGTTGAGTTTTAAGCCAGCTTTTTCACTCTTTCACTTTCAAGAGATTTTAAAGTTGTTACAAAACGTGGCCACAAGGCGGCAGCATTTCTTCATGCCCAACTCTGGCTCATTCCGCAGGCAGGGCCGTAAGGAAGATCCTGTTCGCAGACGGTCAAGAGTGCAGCGCGCCAGAAGAAACGCTCAAGGGTCTCATCTCATTCCTTCTACCCCTTCCCCTTTATTCCGCAAAGCACATCCCAGTTCCTGGAACACCACTCTGTGGAGGGTGGGGCGACCATAAGGAAGGGGGCTGGCGGGGGTTGGGGGGCGGGAGAACCCCAGCCCAGAGGACACGTGGAGCCCAGGGAACATTTCAAAGCTCCTCCAGCCCAGAGGTTCCACCGTTCTTTCGATGCAGTAGGCTTGATTTCTCTGCGGGAAGGCCCACTTGGATCCAGAGATTGGGGACTCAACCTGAAAGCAAGAGGCACTCCAGGTCCATTGTGGGGGCACATTGCCTGCCTCATCCTCCCAGCTTCCTCAGCTCCACAACACTCCACCCTTGGTACCGAAGCCTGCTCTGGCTCCAGGGATATGATACCAGCCCAGGTCACCATGGCCTAAAGGAATAGAGTTAGCATGTCTTGTGTCTTTTCATTTTCTACTTAAAAAAAATTTGAATTGGAGTATATAGATGAAGTGCTCAGTGACGTGATCAGTGCAAAGAAACAGAGGAAAACAACAGAATGGGAAAGACTGGAGAGCTCTTCAAGAAAATCGAAGATACCAAGGGAACATTTCATGCAAAGATGGGCTCAATAAAGGACAGAAATGGTATGGACCTAACAGAAGCAGAAGATACCAAGAAGAGGTGGTAAAAATACACAGAAGAACTGTACAAAAAGATCTTCATGACCCAGATGATCATGATGGAGTGATCACTGACCTAGAGCCAGACATCCTGGAATGTGAAGTCAAGTGGGCCTTAGAAAGCATCACTATGAGCAAAGCTAGTGAAGGTGATGCAATTCCAGTTGAGCTGTTTCAAATCCTGAAAGATGATGCTGTGAAAGTGCTGCACTCAATATGCCAACAAATTTGGAAAACTCAGCAGTGGCCACAGGACTGGAAAAGGTCAGTTTTCATTCCAATCCCAAAGAAAGGCAATGCCAAAGAATGCTCAAACTACTGCACAATTGCACTAATTTCACAGGCTAGCAAAGTAATGCTCAAAATTCTCCAAGCCAGGCTTCAGTAATACGTGAACTGTGAACTTCCCAATGTTCAAGCTGGATTTAGAAAAGGCAGAGGAACCAGAGATCAAATTGCCAACATCCATTGGATCATAGAAAAAGCAAGAGAGTTTCAGAAAAACATCTACTTCTTTATTGACTATGCCAAAGCCTTTGACTGTGTGGATCACAAGAAACTGTGGAAAATTCTTCAAGAGATGGGAATACCTGACCACTTTACCTGACTCCTGAGAAATTTGTATGCAGGTCAAGTAGCAACATTTAGAACTGGGCATGAAACAACAGACTGGTTCAAAATTAGGAAAGGAGTATGTCAAGGCTGTATATTGTCACCTGCTTATTTAACTTATATTACATCATGTAAAATGCTGGGTTGGATGAAGTACAAGCTGGAATCAAGATTGTCGGGAGAAATTTCAATAACCTCAGATATGCAGATGACACCACCCTTATGGCAGAAAGCAAAGAAGAACTAAAGAGCCTCTTGATGGAAGTGAAAGAGCTAGCTTAAAACTCAACATTCAGAAAAATAAGATCATGACATCTGGTCCCATCACTTCATGGCAAATAGATGGAGAAACAATGGAAACAGTGACAGACTTTATTTTCTTGGGCTCCAAAAATCACTGCAGATGGTGACTGCAGCCATTAAATTAAAAGATGCTTGCTCCTTGGAAGAAAAGCTATGACCAACCTAGACAGCATATTAAAAAGCAGAGATAGTACTTTGCTGAAAAGGTTGGTCTAATCAAAGCTTTGGTTTTTCCACTGGTCATGTATGGATGTGAGAGTTGGACTATAAAGAAAGCTGAGTGCCAAAGAACTGATGCTTTTGAACTGTGGTGTTGGAGAAAACTCTTGAGAGACCCTTGGACACCAAGGAGATCAAACCAGTCCATCCTAAAGGAAATCAGTCCTGAATATTCATTGAAAGGACTGATGCTGAAGCTGAAACTCTGATACTTTGGTCACCTGATGCGAATAACTGACTCACTGGAAAAGACCCTGATGCTGAGAAAGATTGAAGGTGGGAGGAGAAGGGGATGACAGAGGATGAGATGGTTGGATGGCATCACCGATTCGATGGATATGAGTGTGAGCAAGCTCTGGGAGTTGGTGATGGACAGGGAAGCTTGGTGTGCTGCAGTCCATGGGGCCTCAAAGAGTTGGACATGACTGAGTGACTGAACTGAACTGAATTCTCATGTTGAAGAGGTGTATTTTGGGGTTGCATTTGCTCCCCCTCACTTTGGATGTATCCCAGTTTGCTTACACAGTCATCTATGGAAGACATCCTGGTGTTTGAAAGTTTGTAGGTATTACAAGTAGAGTGGCTGTGCATTATTGCATGATAGTTTTTATTTGGACACCTTTTCAAAGCTGTTTTCTAAATACTAGATGTGCAGTGTTTGATCTTCAGGTGAGCCTTGTTTAGCTTTGGGAAAAAACCAGCTAAGTTGCTCCGTGGCACATGGGATCTTCCCAGATAAGGGATCATATTTGAATCTCTTGCATTGTCAGGTGGAGTCTTTACCACTGAGCTACCAGGGAAGCCCCTGGGTTTTTTTTTTTTTTTTTTTAGTTGACTAGTTCTAATAGATGTGTGGTTTTAATTTGTAATTTTCTAATGATATATGATTTTTGAGTATTTTTGATATGTTTATTTAGTATCTGTATGTTTTCTTTGGCCAGGTGTTCAGATTTATATATCTTTAATGAGGCTGTTTGTTCCAGATTTTTTGGTATTATTTGAGTATACAATGTTTTATCAGATATGTTTTTTGTAGATATATTTCTCTGTTTGTGGCTTGTTGCCGGGGTCCAGCCCCGGCTGATCCAGGGTATTCGAAGGAGAGGCGGCTTTGGCGACCTATGTATTTATTTATTTATCAAAGATATAAAGAGTAATAGAATGAGGATAGCTCAGTAGGAAAATTCAGTGGAGAAAAGAAGCTGAGTGGCTTGGTTTACGCGGAAAATCAATATAACCCGTGACACCAGGTTGGCTCTGACCAAGGAGGCCATAGGCGCCCTCTCGAATAGCGGAAGGTGCCCCACCTTAGACACCTTCTCAAGTGGGTCTTAGAAGCCCAGGCAAATAAATGGTTGCAGAGGATATCCGCGCTCCAGATGGAGACTCAGCTGGAAATTGAGGGGAAGAATGACATGGGGAGACCACGCGTTGGTGAGCAAGGCCTGTAGCTTTATTTTCAACAGGGGCTTTTATACCCTAAGTTACACATAGAGGATAATAGGGGATGCAAAGTCAGCAGTCTTTGATCCTTATCAAAAACCAGGGTTTCTTTCCTGCAAATTTACCGTATACAAATGGTTTAGGTGATTTACATCATCTTCTGGCCAGAAGGCTTATTAACATTTTATGACTCTTGACAAAGACTTATCAACAAAGACTTATTTTCCCTAAGAGTAATTATTTTAAGGTTTGGCGCCATCTTCCGAAGATAAAATTGCATTCCTATAGGGCGGATGTGTAATGGGTTTACAACAAAGGAAAAAATTTATTACCTTAAGGGTCTAAAGTTACTAACACCAAGGCCACTACTTATTTTTTCTACATACCAACTATATTAATTAATACACATTCAAGGATACAATTCAGGGGATGTGGAAACTTGGCAACAAGCATTGGCTCATCAATGAAATCTTTTACTAGTTTTATTCTGACAGTTTCTAACTCTGAGAGGCTCTAAGCTATTTGAATATCTTAAGCTTCCCGTGCCTCTCGAGGCTGGGAGACTGTGAACAATCGTATGCATAGCTGTAGGAGTCCGGGTAAACTTGCCAGGCGAGTTAGAGAGCTATCTGAGGGGTTTGGATTTAAACACTCCTAATTGCCCAGGAACTTTTATTAATTGGAGCTGTAAGTTAACTCTTTGTCAGAGAGAGCGAGATGGTGGTAGGGGACAGCCCCCAGTAAAGTCAGAGGTGAGAGCACAAAGCAATAAAGTAGGCAGACTCTGGTTTTTTGGGGGTAGATGCTCGAGAATATCCAGGGGGACTCCTGAGGCTTGATCCTGCCTTTGAGTATGCCGAGCCTCCTTCCTCATGACCTTTGTCACGAGTGGAATGTCTCTCGCCGGCTCCCGGCAGCTTGTGTTTAGGTTTTCTGAATAAGGTCTTTTATGAGTTTATTTTTAATTTTTTAAAGGTCATGTTTTAAATTTTGTATATTTTTTGGGATAGAGTTCAGGGTTTTTTTTTCCTGTTAATATTCATAAGCAAAACTGAAGTACTGTAGATACAGCTTTGCATTTTATCTGTTGAGAAATTTAAGTGAATTTGGTATAAGTCATAAAATTTCTTTCTACTTTCATTTGATTGCATACGGATTCCAGTTATTTATACAACAGGTTTTGGAGATGTCTTGGGAAGTCAGTTTCCCCAGGTGAAACCGCATCCATGAAACATCAGCTCTTTTCAGCTCCTGTTCTGTCATTGAATTTAACTTGCTTTAAGATGATTCCACTGTCTCATACTAGCAGAATCACAGAATGTTTGTCTTCTTTTGTTCTGGTTTGTTTCACTTAGCATAATGACTATAAGGTTCATCCACGTTGTAGCAATGCCAAAGAATGCTTGAACTACCGCATAATTGCACTCATCTCACAGGCTAGTAAAGTAATGCTCAAAATTCTCCAAGCCAGGCTTCAGCAATACGTGAACCATGAACTTCCAGATGTTCAAGCTGGTTTTAGAAAAGGCAAAGGAACTAGAGATCAAATTGCCAACGTTCGCTGGATCATAGAAAAAGCAAGAGAGTTCCAGAAAAACATCTATTTCTGCTTTATTGACTATGCCAAAGCCTCCGACTGTGTGGATCACAATAAATTGTGGAAAATTCTGAAAGAGATGGGAATACCAGACCATCTGATCTGCCTCTTGAGAAACCTGTATGCAGGTCAGGAAGCAACAGTTAGAACTGGACATGGAACAGCAGACTGGTTCCAGGTAGGAAAATGAGTACATTGAGGCTGTATATTGTCACCCTGCTTATTTAACTTATATGCAGAGTACATCATGAGAAACGCTGGGCTGGAAGAAGCACAAGCTGGAATCAAGATTGCCAGGAGAAATATCAATAACCTCAGATATGCAGACGACACCACTCTTATGGCAGAAAGTGAAGAGGAACTAAAGAGCCTCTTGATGAAAGTGAAGGAGGAGAGTGAAAAAGTTGGCTTAAAGTTCAACATTCAGAAAACTAAGATCATGGCATCTGGTCCCATCACTTCATGGGGAATAGATGGGGAAACAGTGGAAACAGTGTCAGACTTTATTTTTTGGGGCTCCAAAATCATTGCAGATGGTGATTACAACCATGAAATTAAAAGATGCTTACTCCTTGGAAGGAAAGTTATGACCAACAACCTAGACAGCATATTCAAAAGCAGAGACATTACTTTGCCAACAAAGGTCCGTCTAGTCAAGGCTATGGTTTTTCCAGTGGTCATGTATGGATGTGAGAGTTGGACGGTGAAGAAAGCTGAGCCCCGAAGAATCGATGCTTTAGAACTGTGGTGTTGGAGAAGACTCTTGAGAGCCCCTTGGACTGCAAGAAGATCCAGCCAGTCCATCCTAAAGGAGATCAGTCCTGGGTGTTCTTTGGAAGGACTGATACTGAAGCTGAAACTCCAGTACTTTGGCCACCTCATGCGAAGAGTTGACTCATTGGAAAAGACTCTGATGCTGGGAGGGATTGGGGGCAGGAGGAGAAGGGGACGACAGAGGATGAGATGGCTGGATGGCATCACTGACTCGATGGACGTGAGTCTGAGTGAACTCCTGGAGTTGGTGATGGACAGGGAGGCCTGGCGTGCTGCGATTCATGGGGTCGCAAAGAGTCGGACGCGACTGAGCGACTGAACTGAATTGATTGAGAGGAAGGGGCGGGGAGGACGTGGTGCGGAGCGCGCGGGCGGGGCTCCTCCTTCCCATCCCAGTTCCCCGCGGGCCCGAGTGGCGGCGGCGCGCGCGCTCAAATGCGCGGCCGGGCCTTATAAAGAGCGCACGGCTAGGCGCGCGTTCCATTGTGCAGAAGGGCACTCGGCGGGCCGTGCCGTGCGCCTGCGCAGTGCGGGCCGCTCCCCGCCCCCCGCTGCCCCACCGCCCCCTCAGCCGGCCGGCCCGGCCCAGCCTCGGCTCCGCGGCCTCGCTCGGCTCTCAGCCGCCCCTTTACCCTGCAGCAGCCAGCCCGGTGTCCAGCAGCATGTTCAGCTGGGTCAGCAAGGATGCCCGCCGCAAGAAGGAGCGGGAGCTCTTCCAGACGGTGTCCTAGGGGCTGTGGCAGCTGTACGCGCAGAAGCTGCTGCCCCCTGGAGGAGCACTACCGCTTCCATGAGTTCCACTCGCCCGCTGGAGGACGCCGACTTCGACAACAAGCCCATGGTGCTCCTCGTGGGCCAGTACAGCACGGGCAAGACCACCTTCATCCGGCACCTGATTGAGCAGGACTTCCAGGGGATGCGCCTCGGGCCCGAGCCCACCACCGACTCTTTCATCGCGGTCATGCACGGCCCCACCGAGGGCGTGGTGCCGGGCAACGCGCTCGTCGTCTACCCGCGGCGGCCCTTCCGCAAGCTCAACGCCTTCGGCAACGCCTTCCTCAACAGGTAGCCGCTCCTCGATCCGCGGTGGGGGCAAGGGGCCGCCGGGGTCCCGACCGTCCAGTGACTACTGCCCCCGCGAGACCCCTCAGCGACCACTCCCCGGAACTTGGTCCCCTGCCACTTTTCAAAGAAAACCCTTACCAAGGGGTCTGCGAGTAGGTGTCGCCGGCTCCCGCGGCTCTGTCTCCCCGCCGCCCCCCCTCCTCCCCGAATTTCCCAGGTTATCGGTTTAACTCCCAACCCCCAACCCTGGCAGATCCCAGACTCCTCACATCCCTCAGGTAGTGTTGGCTTCCACCTCCTTCCCTAAGGCTGGGCGCACCTAATTCATTCAGACCAACCCCCCTCACCCCCTCCCTTCAAGGGTCTGTTTCTTAAGTGTCCTGGAAAAATATAGTGAAACCTTAAGGCATTCACTTTGCTGGTGTGGTGTGCCTCCCTGGAGACCGGTGGTTTGTGGAGGAAGCACCGGGGAGATCTGGATGGAAACCTGTTGCTTGAGTTGTTTCAGTCCGGTTTCTTTAGTGATGAGTGAGAGATGGAGTATTTCCTGCCATATCAGTAAACAAGGCTGTCACAGCCATCAGCAATTCCAGCTCTCCAAATGTGGATTTCTGAACTCCGATGGCACCCGGGAAGAACAATGCCTGCAATAAGGCAGCCATGAGGTTGCACCATTCCCGACGGTGAGCACTGAGGAAACTCAGGGTGTGAAAAAACGTAGGATACTGACCCCAGATAGCTGAGATGCGTGTGAGAGAAATGATTTTAGTGGGCCCAGACTCTAGCCTCTTCCCACATGTAGAAAAGTGCTAAATTCCTGGAGATATCTGGTTTTCTTTAATTCACAAAAATAACGTTTGATGTTCAGACTACTTGTGCTTTGTTGCAAACCTATATAACCTGACCCCCCCCCCACCCCAGGGTTACTTGAGATTACTTTATTTAGGCTTGAAGTCCTAAAAATTCCCACCAAAAAACTGTAACTCTCAACTTTTAGGTTGTGACTATTTTTTAAGTTGACATTAGCAAGATTGGGTCTGTTAAGTGTTTACTTATTTGATGAAGAAAAGCAAGATCATGCCTGTCGGAATCAGCCCGTCTTGCTGGGTATCCTGAGTTCATTGCTCTGGCAGATGTGGAACCCTGCAGACAGCAGCAGGGGTGCTTTGTGCCGACCTTCTGGTCTGTTCTTAGACTAACATGTGAGGAAGGAGCTGTCCGTCACAGTAATACCCACTCACTTCAACACTGGGATCTCAGACATTTTGGAAATGAAACAAAAGGGTTTATGTGAAGTCTCTTCTGGAATTTCTATCTTTGGTAGAGAATCAAACACTGATAAAACTAGCCGGTTCTGTGACCAGTAATAACATTTCTGTAATGACAAGTGTCCCGGGACCTGCACCCTTGGGTCTGCTCTACCTGCCTCGATGCTGGCTGCAGCGTGCTCTCGCCTCTTACTTCAGACAGAGAAATGTACTTACTTACTTCAGACAGAAAAACTCATTTGCTTTTGGAAACGTGTCTGCACCCACATCTTTTCTCCACAGTGGCGTCTGGGGAGGAGGTGACCCACCCACCTCTGTTTACTGGGGCTGGTCCCCGTCCAGTGCTTCAGAAACTGTGTACAGGCTGCATGTGGGACAAAAGGGAATTGCAGCTTCACATTCCACACTTTTGTTGCTCAGGTGGGAGGGAGGCTGAGACTCCTTGGGAAGTCAATGACAGAGCCTCCAAAGTAAGTTGAAGTGATTTTGTTTGATCAAACTAGCTATATATGCCTTAACATTTATAAACCTGCAGCAGGATAATGTATTGAAATTCAATATGTATTTCTTCTGTTTTTTCCATTCTAAGATGGTACCAGATCTTGGTGTTCCCTTGCCTCCAGGATTTTCTTTTTAATTGGAATCAAAGGATGGAGTTTTTTTTTTTTTTTTTAATTTGGCTCCACTGAGTTTTAGTTGCAGCATGGGGGCTCTTTAGAAAGATCAAAAAGATTGTCTTTAGAAAGACAATCCTAATATCGTCCAGCAGGTGAATGACTGGACACACTGTGGCAACCCTCCCCTGGAACACTGCCCTCTGTGAAAGGACAACCATCCGTGCAGCCGCACCGATGGTGAAAGAAAGAGTCAGTTCAGAAAGGCCACGTGCTGTAAGGATCCATTTATATGACATTCTGGAAAAGGCAAGACTGTGGGATCAGCAAACATGGGCAGTGTTAGGACTGTTTGAGGTCAGCATGTGTTTTGGTGATGGAACTCTTGTGTGTTCTCCTTGTGGTGACAGTTATACAAATCTGTACATGTTAAAACTCTTGGAACCATATGTATGCATGCACGCATGGGTCAATTTTTGTGTAAGCAGTTTTTTTTTTTTTTTTTAAAGGGAGAGAGAGGTCATTTTTTAAAAACTTCTGCCTTTGGGAGACTTCCGGGTAGACCAGCATTTAAGACTCCAAACTTCCAATGCTGGAGAAGGAAATGGCAACCCACTCCAATATTCTTGCCTGGAGAATCCCAGGGACAGAGCAGCCTGGTGGGCTGCCATCAGTGGGGTCACACAGAGTCGGACATGACTGAAGCGACGTAGCAGCAGCAGCAGCAACTCCCAATGCAGGGGGCCAGGGTTTGATCCCTGGTCAGGGAACTAAATCCTGCATGCTGCAATTAATTTTTTTTAAATGAAAATAAAATGCGTTTCTTGTAGACTACATATAGTTGGGTCATATTTTTTTAATCCATTCTCACAGACTCTTTTGATTGGTGTATTTAGACCATTCACATTGAAGGTGATTATTGATATAGTTGGATTATCTACTCTATTTGTAAAGGAACCTTCCATTCATTGCACTTATTCTTTGTTACCTTTTAAAAATATACTCCACTCTTTTTTATTGTCTTCTCTGACTTTAATGAGCATTTTATATGATTTCATTTTCTCTCTTCTCTTAGCATATCAATTCTTCTTTTGAAAAAAAAATTATGGTTGGCTTGGAGTTTGCAATATACATTTGCAGCTAATCTATGTCCACTTTCAAATAACTCTGTTTCACTTTACAGATAGTGCAGGTACTCTTAACAGAGTATTCCCAATTCCTCCTTCCTGTTCCTTATAACCTTGCAGTTGTTCATTTCACTCATTCATAAGCTATGATCACCAGCACATTGTTGCTTTTTTATTTTGAACAGTTATATATTGAATCAGTTAATAATAAAAAACATGAGGGAATTCGCCAGTGGACTGGGGGTTAGGGCTCTGTGCTCTCACTGCCGAGGGTGTGGATTCAGTCCCTGGTCTGGGAGCAGGGATCCCACAAGCCACGAGGCGTCACCAAAAACAAAAAAAGAAAAAAGAACGAAATGCTTTATTTTATCTTCATTTATTATTTCTCTAATGCTTTCCCTCTTTAAACATTGATCTGAATCTCTGACCTATTAGTATATATTATTTTCCTTTTCTCTGAAGAACAACAGTTTTTGCAAGGCAGGTCTCCTGGCAATGCATTCCTTCAGTTTTTGTCTGAGAAAGTCTTTATTTCTTCCTCACTTATGAAGGATAATTTCTTTGGATATACAACCATAGGTAGGTGGTTTATTCATGCAACTCTTCAGATGTATTACTTCATTCTCTTGCTCATGGTTTCTGACAAGACATGTGATTCTTTACTTGGTTCCTCTATAGGTGAGGTGGTTTTCCCCCCTCAGGCTTTCCTTAGGATTTGTCTTTGGTTTTCTGCAGTTTGAATGTGATGTGCCTAGGTGTAGTCCTTTGGTGATATATCCTGATTGGTGGTTCTCTGGAATTCCTGGATGTGTCCTCTGGGATCTGCCATTAATTTTGGAAAATCCTCTGCCATTGTTATTTCAGATGTTTCTTCTGTTAATTTCTTTGTTTCATCATCTCATATTTCAATTATGCATATATTACACCTTTTGTGATTGTCTCACAATTCTTGGATATTCTATTCCTTTTTCTCCCCCTCCCCATTAGTTTTTCTCTTTGTTTTTTAGTTTGAGACGTTTCTAGTGATATAAATTAATGCTTACTGAAATCTTTGCTCAGCCATGTCCAGTCTAGTGATGAATGTAGCAAAGGCATTCTTTATTTCTGTTACTGTATTTTTGATTTCTGGCATTTATTTTTGGTTCTTTATTAGAGTTCCTATATCTCTGCTTATATTGCATGCATGCTCAGTTGCTTCAGTCATGTCTGACTTTGCAACCCCATAGACTATATAGCCTGCCAGGCTCCTCTGTCCATGGAATTTTCCCAGACCAAACCTGTATCTTCTGCATTGCAGGTGGATTCTTTACCACTGAGCTTCCCAGGAAGCCCCTGCTTATATTACCCATCGGTTTTTTTGTAGGTTGTCCACTTTTTTCCCTTTACAGCCCCTAGCATGTTAATCATAGTTAAACTCTCAGTCTAATAATTGCAAAATCTTTGCCATATCTGAGCCAAGTTCTCATGCCTGCTTTTTCTCAGGCCTCCTCAAGCTCTGCTTTTTCTTGCCCTTAGTTTGACTTGTAACTTTGTGTTGAAAGCTGGACTTGTGGTAGATGTCAGAGGCTTCAGATGCTTCAGGTGTCTTCTGTTGTCTCCCTGTTGTCTCTGGGTTTTCCCAGAAACTCTATCTGAAACGGAGTCTGTGTCTGGCAGTGCCCGTGGTATAATGCATGGCTTTTCTACCAGAGCCCTGTGCATGTGGTGGAGAGGTGCTGGGTGAGGGAGGCATTCCTATGAGTCAGACTGTTTTTGTGGTCATGAGGTCCTGGACTGTGCCCTTCAGAAGTTTCTTAGCTCCCACCCATCCTTTTTTTTTTTTTTCCATCCCAGTTGTAAGACAGGAAGGCTAGAAGAGGTTCCAGTTGTCAAGTTGCTCTTTGCCCTTCCCTCATGTCTGATAAGGCTCTGTCTGATAAAATAGTTTATTCTGAGGGAAGAAACACCCTTTGGTATGGATGTTTTTGAAAATGGTTACTTTTCTCTGGGTACACTTCTAAACTGTTAGTTTTCTTCTCTTCCCTGTCTAAATAGTGAAAGTCTAATTCTTTTTTTTCTCAAGTCTTTATCATGAAGACCCCACGGGGCTCCTGGAAGTAAAACTCATATAAGTGTGTCATCCCCTCTCGCTCCCCCTAGCTCAGGAGTTTTAAGTTTCATCTTGCCACCTCTAGCCTCCAGCATTTGTCAACCACTGTTTATGTGGTTCTACCAGTTACTGGCTTTTGGAGGATTCTACCCCAGGAAAGCTATGAAACTGAAAAAGCAGTTGTTCTGTCCATTTTTGCGTCGTGTTTTTTGTTGGACTATTTTTAGATATATCTCAGTTCAATTCAGTCACTCAGTTGTATCCAGCTCTTTGTGACTCCATGGACTGCAGCACGCCAGGCTTCCTTGTCCAACACCAACTCCTGGAGGCTTCTCAAACTCATGTCCATCGGGTCAGTGATGCCATCCAACCATCTCATCCACTGTTGTCCCCTTCTTTTCCTGCCTTCCATCTTTCCCAGCATCAGGGTCTTTTCTGATGAGTCAGTTCTTCGCATCAGGTGGCCAAAGTATTGGGGCTTCAGCTTCAGCATCAGTCCTTCCAATAAATATTCAGGATTGATTTCCTTTATGGATGGACTGGTTAGATCTCCTTGCAGTCCAAGGGACTCTCAAGAGACTTCTCCAACACCACAGTGTAACAATTATCAACATCAACACCACAGAGTATCAATTCTTGGGCACTCAGCCTTCTTTATGCTCCAGCTCTCACATCCATACATGACCACTGGAAAAACCATAACCTTGACTAAAACAGACTTTTGTTGGCAAAGTAATGTCTCTGCTTTTGAATATGCTATCTAGGTTGGTCATAACTTTCCTTCCAAGGAGTAAGCGTCTTTTAATTTCATGGCTGCAGTCACCATCTGCAGTGATTTTGGAGCCCCCAAAAATAAAGTCTGACACTGTTTCCACGGTTTCCCCATCTATTTCCCATGAAGTGATGGGACCGGATGCCATGATCTTCGTTTTCTGAATGTTGAGCTTTAAGTCAACCTTTTCACTCTCCTCTTTAACAATTTTCATATATAACATAGAACAGTGTTTATTAATTGTATTTATTGTGTTGTAGATGCAATGGCACCCCACTCCAGTACTCCTGCCTGGAAAATCCCATGGACAGAGGAGCCTGGTGGGCTGCAGTCCATGGGGTCACTAAGAGTCGGACATGACTCAGCGACTTCACTTTTACTTTTCACTTTCATGCTTTGGGGAAGGCAATGGCAACCCACTCCAGTGTTCTTGCCTGGAGAATCCCAGGGACAGGGGAGCCTGGTGGGCTGCCGTCTATGGGGTCGCACAGAGTTGGACACGACTGAAGCGACTTAGCAGCAGCAGCAGATTATATCCCTAGTACTTATTTATCTTACAACTGGAAGTTGTACCTTTTTTTAAAAAAATGTATTCATAGATAAGGTTTATTCTAGTGTTTACATAAAAATGAGTTGATGTAGAACAGGAAAAGGTTTTTCCAAAGGGTTAAAATGTATCAAACAACAGAACTTGGTCCTTCCATTTAGTTTGAATTCAGTTGGCTGACTGCATCATTATTAATATCCACCCTCACTAATCATATTCATCACACACAATATCAAAAGTCTTCTGGTGGCACTTCCTATTTCCCTGGAAGTCTCTTAAGCTGTTTTCAGTTACAAAAGAAGGGCAGGGATTTTATCAGCTCACACTCTACTCCATTGGAGACAAAAATACATTCCTCAATTCTCTTGTTAAAATTGTGTCTCTTGGAAAACAGTGTTCAAAGGAAGAAATTAGCACTAATACACAAAGAACACAGTATAATCTCTGTATAACAGTAACTTTGCTTCAAATTTTTTTCATTAAGAATTATGTTTATTATCTCTCCACAAGGAAGTTATAAAAATACCTGTAAAAACATTGAAAAGGCTCTTTAAAATCCTGGAATGGAGAATTCTGAAGTATGAATTATGATACATCTATGATTTGCAAATAAAAGAATCAAATAAATTCTACGAGTTGGAATTTCTGAATGACTTTGGTAGGAGTTTACCAAAAGGAACTAAAACATCAGACCTTAACAATTTTCTGTTTTCATCTCAGTTGGATTTTTGATCTGTTGACGGGCACAGTGCACACAGGAACTTGCTTCTGCCACTAATGATGAAGTCAGTCTGAGGGACAGATATTTGTATCCTGGATGCACTAGGCTCTTCTGTGCAACTGACTGGAGTGGTCTTCCCTCATTTGTTCCGTCGTGTTTTAAATAAAAGTAAGTATACATGTGGTAAAACATTTAAATGGTACAAGAGGATTTAAATTATCAGTAAATACCCTTTTCTCCTATAACCTAGAAAATCTGATGTTTTCCAAATCATCAAACAGTCATATGAATAATTTGCAAAGTGAAGTCAACCTTAGAGTATCTTCATCTGAAAATTATTCTCAGGATTTCTGGAATACCTTGATTCTCTCATACTTTACCTCTGTTACAGAGGAAAGCCATGCAGTCTTCTCCTTCTCAAAAAAACTAACTAGGAAAGCAACTCACACACTCTGCTCAGAGACAGCAAGTGCAGGCAACACCTTGTACCCCGTGGATCTGGTCCTAGCCACGGGCAGGGGCTCTGGTATCCACCAGAGACATGGGTGGGTGCCTGGAGCCCAGCCGTGCCCTTCGTGAAGGCCTCTGATCTTTCGGGCCAGCTAAGCATCCTTTGAGGAGAGCATTACGTGGCCAGCGTGTAAGGAGAGGAGACACATCCTCGAAGAGACGAACTAGAAACGCTTCTGCCGCCTCTTGCAGGGCCAACAGGACCTGGGTTTGCCAACTGAAGTCCACACCACGAGTGAATTTAACATGTATTTCTCTTGCCGGTGAAGGAGCAGGGATGGGAGAAGGAGTGGAGAGGAAAAGGAGACTCAGGAGAAGATAGACTCTCTGCGAGTCTCCGTGAATCTTCACCTCTGTTCTTCTTTTCGGGTGCTTACTCTTGGGACCTAACTGGTGGCTTATGTCAGCTCCAGGGAGCTTAGAGACGGCGGGCACGACTCGGCTCTCCTGGTCTCAGCCGTGGGAGAGGAGGAGACATTCTCTTGGGGCAGGGCAAGGGACGGGAGGCTGGTTGGATGAGAGAGTTGCAGGCAGCAGAAGGGGGTCTTAGCAGCAGGCGCGTGCCCTTCTGGAGCACTTGGATCGCCTGCAGGAGCGCATGTCTCCGGCGAGCCTGTGGACGGGAGGACGCGCCTGGACATGGGCTGGCGGGCGGGCGGAGGGAGCCAGGCTCGCCGGGCGCCCCTCGGTGTTTCGGGCTCGCTCGCGGCTCCAGGGGGCCGGTGGTGGGCGCACAGAGGGTGTTTGGGCCCCGGGGCTCCTTCTAGATCTGGGTCCTGGGACAGATGCCGGGAGGGCCGGGTCTCCCGGGCCGGCCGCCTGACCCGGCTGGGTGGCGCTCTGGAAGTTTGTACCCTTTGACCAGATTCTTCCAATTCTCCTCCCAACACCCCTCTGCATACCTCCAGTAACGACAAATCCGATCTCTTTTTCTATGAACTTGTTTATTTTTGAAGTATAATTGACTACAGCACTCTGTTAGTTCCCCGGCGTATAGCATAGTGATGAGACATTTCTATACATTTCAAAAGCCTCTTGTTGAAGGTGAAAGTGGAGAGTGAAAAAGTTGGCTTAAAGCTCAACATTCAGAAAACGAAGATCATGGCATCCGGTCCCATCACTTCATGGGAAATAGATGGGGAAACAGTGGAAACAGTGTCAGACTTTCTTTTTTGGGCTCCAAAATCACTGCAGATGGTGACTGCAGCCATGAAATTAAAAGACGCTTACTCCTTGGAAGGAAAGTTATGACCAACCTAGATAGCATATTCAAAAGCAGAGACATTACTTTGCCAACAAAGGTTCATCTAGTCAAGGCTATGGTTTTTCCTGTGGTCATGTATGGATGTGAGAGTTGGACTGTGAAGAAGGCTGAGCGCTGAAGAATTGATGCTTTTGAACTGTGGTGTTGGAGAAGACTCTTGAGAGTCCCTTGGACTGCAAGGAGATCCAACCAGTCTATTCTGAAGGAGATCAGCCCTGGGATTTCTTTGGAAGGAATGATCCTAAAGCTGAAACTCCAGCACTTTGGCCACCTCATGCGAAGAGTTGACTCATTGGAAAAGACTCTGATGCTGGGAGGGATTGGGGGCAGGAGGAGAAGGGAATGACAGAGGATGAGATGGCTGGATGGCGTCACTGACTCGATGGACGTGAGTCTGAGTGAACTCCTGGAGTTGGTGATGGACAGGGAGGCCTGGCGTGCTGCGATTCATGGGGTTGCAAAGAGTCGGACATGACTGAGTGACTGATCTGATACATTTCAAAATGATCGCCGTAAATCTAGTTACCATCTGTCACCATGAAAGGTATTACTTTATTACTGACTATATACCCCTATATTATTGTTGACTGTATTGTTGATTATATTCTTAGTGTTCCATTTTAATCATTTTTATTGCTGTTTTTCCCCATGTATCTCTGTATTTTAGTGGTTGCTCTGGAGATTATAGTATTCATATTTAGCTTTTCTCTGTTTGCTTGGAAATAAGATTGTGCCAAGTCAAGGGGAACATAGAAGCCACACCACCACTTAGTGCTACATCTTCGTGCATCAAAAACTGCTTCAGACAGTGTTAGAAATTTTGCTTTCTGCTGTCATACGTATATACATCATATATACATACAGAATAGTCTCGGGACTTCCCTGGTGGTCCAGCGGCTAGGACTCGGTGCTCCCAGTGCACGGGGCCTGGGTTTGATCCCTGGTCGGGGAACTAGATCCCACGTGCTGCAATGAAGATGGAAGGTCCCAAGTGCCACAACTAAGACCTGGCACAGCTACATAAATACATAAAAATAGATATTTCTTAAATAAGAAGTATAAAAAGCTGACTGCTTTGGCCACTTGTTTAAAATTAGGGACTCCCTGGCAGTCCAGTGATTAAGACTAGGAGCTCCCACTGCAGCGGGCAAGGGTTCCACCCCTGGTTGGGGAACTAAGATCCCACACATTGGATGGCACAGACCAAAAAACCATAAGACTCATATTTACATAGTTATTCATCATTTCTATTGCTCTTCCTGTATTCTTGAAATTTGTTTCCCTCTGGTATTATTCTCTTTGAATCTGAAGAATTTCCTTTAGCCTTTCTTTCAGAGTGGGCCTGCTAGAGAGCTCCCCTCTCACTTCAGTGCAGGTGGTACAGAAGGTGAGGATTCAGCATAGCACTGCTGATCAGTGAGTGTCCAGGGTGCCCGGTCACTGCTAAATTGCCTTGTGTGACCGTCATGGTTAGTGTACTGGAATTGCCTGGTTTCAGTCACACAACATGCTCACCACATGGCAGACAGCTGCCCTGTCCTGGGCCAAACAGGCAGAGGCAGCTGAGCCGGGATGAGTGCCGTCCGATAGCCCCCTTTGCTCCGTCTGACTTAGTGACCCACCTGTCTTCTTGAAATGTGTGCTCCCCTTCCCTTGTGATGGAGCAAAGTCCAGACATCAACCATATGCTTCCACGGTCACCTGGTAACATGGGAGCCCTGTGCGCCAGCTTTTCCAAAACCATCAGATATTTCTCTTTGATAGTACAGAATTAAATAGGAATTTAATAGAATTAAATGGAATTAAATAGGTTTCTTTCCCCCCTCATTAAAGAAATTTCAGGCTTTAAAAGAAGGCAGGGGAATACTCGGGGTTTAGGGACCACTTGAAATCATTTGAGGCCAGGCTGGCTTTTCAAAAATATTTAGTATTTATTTATCTATTTGGTTATGTCAGGTCCTGGTTTCCACACATGGGGTCTTCGTTGTGACTCTCTAGCTGCGGCTTGTTGGCTTAGTTGCTCCATGGCATGTGGGATCTTAGTTCCCCAACCAGGAATCGAACCTTTGTTCTCTGCATTGCAAGGCAGATCTTAACCACTGAACCACCAGGGAAGCACCAGGCATATGTACGCAGACCAAGATACACGACCTTCAGACACGCAGAAAGGTCCCCTTCTCAGGAAGGCCTTCCCCATCTGCCCCATTTAAGGCTATGAGTTGACGATAGCCCTCCTCCTCCTGCTCTGTTTCTCATATGTTACTTATCACCGTTTGAGACAGGGTTTGCTTATTTGCCAGGTTTGTCTGTTTCGTTAGTTGCAGTGTCCTAAGTGCCTAGACTGGTGCATGCTCAGTAAATATATATTTTTACCTTGCTGCATGGCTTGTGGGATCTTAGTTCCCTGACCAGAGATTGAACCCAGGCCCTCAGCAGTGAAAGCATGGAGTCCTAACCACTGGACTGCCAGGGAATTCCCTCAGTAAATATTTCCTGGATGAAAGAACAGTTTTGCAACTTTCTTTTCTTCCTTTTAAAAAAGTTGTCATCCCTGACATCCTCCCATGGTGTACATAACCACACCGGGCACCTCCTCTCTTTTCATGTTCCGCCAACTATCCTTGGGCTTCCCAGGTGGCGCTGGTGGTAAAGAACCTGCTTGCCAAGGCAGGAAACATAAGAGCCCCAGCTTTGATCCCTGGGTCAGGAAGATCCCCTGGAGGAGGGAATGGCAACCTACTCCAGTATTCTTGTCTGGAGAATCCCATGGACAGAGGAGCTGGCAGGCTGTAGTCCCTGGGGTCACAAAGAGTCGGACACAACTGAAGTGACGTAGCACACATGCGCACTGCCGTCCTAGCGTGGTCCTAAGGACACAACTGAAGTGACGTAGCACACATGCGCACTGCCGTCCTAGCGTGGTCCTAAAGCTACAGAGTGTGCTGTTACCACCTGCAAGTGATTTGAGGGAAATGACATGCTCTGGGACCCTTGAGCTTTAGGATGGAGAAGCACGGGCCCCTGACGTGGCCTCTTCTGTGTGATGTGCTGACGCCCCGACACAGGCCTGTCCTTTCAGGTCTTATGCGGGTCGTTATATGATAGTCCCGGGTGCTTCACACAGTAAAGAATCTGCCTTCAGTGCAGGAGACCTGGGTTTGATCCTTGGGTTGGGAAAATCCCCTGGAGGAAGGTATGGCCACCAACTCCAGTATTCTTGCCTGGAGAATCCCCATGGACAGAGGAGCCTGGCGGGCTACAGTCCATGGGGTCGCAAAGAGTCGGACACAACTGAGCGACGAAGCACAATCTGTTGAAGGAGGTTGTACAGGTCTCATGAGTCAGAAGCTGGCAGGTAACTGCTGAAAAGCAACCGTGCTATGGAAACTAAGACCCCGGAGAGCATCACAAGGCATTGGCAGTGAAACCACCTCCTGGGAAAAGCAGGAGGCTCCAGCTCGTGCCTCGCCTTTGCTGCTTGCTGATAGGAAATGAACAAGTGCCTGCCAGGTGCCACTGCTGTGTGATGACACGGGGGTGCAGACCAGGTCCATTTCCTTTGCTGTGCTGTTTGCAGCACTCCAAACCCACCCGCCTGGATGCTATCTATCTCTGGCTGATGGCTTGTGATTGGCCCCCAGCACATTTCTGCAGGGGAGCAGGGCTTCTTGTCAAAACCACCTGGGTTCCAGGGAGTAGAGAATTAAAGTATCTAAGAGGAAAGAATACAGGGATTGTGTCTTGGGGAAAATGGGATGGTTTTGAATAAGTCTTTGTGTTTGGAAAGGGTGTTAAGAAGGAACAAGGCATCTGTGCAAATTACTTTGGTCACCTCCTTTAAGAAGACTGCCTTGATGGTTCATCTAGTGGTTAAGAATCTGCCTATGACACAGGTTCGATCCCTGGTCTAGGAATATTCCATATGCTGCAGGGAAACGAAGCCCGTGTGCCACAACCTCTGAGCCTGTGCTCTAGAGCCTGCAGGCCGCAGTGTCTGAAGCCCACGCATCCTAGAGCCAGTGCTGCACAGCCAGAGAAGCCCCCGCACCGAGAATCCCGCACACTGCAACCAGAGAGTGGCTCCCATTTGCCACAGCCAGAGAAGGCTCATGTGTGGCTGCGGAGACCTGGCATGGCCCAGAGTAAATACATAAATAATAAGAGTAAAGAAGATAATAGTAAATCTTAAAGAAAGATTTCAGACCACTGAAAGATCCTTAGAGGTTCCAAGGAGACAAAAAATTATGAAGTGAATGCTTAACCACTGCTTGTTATACTTAACTTATTTTAAAATTCATTTTTATTGGAGTAGAGTTGCTTTGCAATCTTACTTTAGTTTCTGCTGTACAGCAAAGTGGATCAGTTATATGTATGCATATATCCCCTCTTTTTTAGATTTCTTTTCCTACTTAAGTCACCACAGAGCATTGGATAGAGTTCTCTGAGCTATACAATACGCTCTCATTAGTTATCTCTTTTATACATCAGTAGTGTACATGTGTCAATCCTCAACATATTTATTTTAGACAAGGTGGTTGATGGTATTGTGTACATTATTTATATCCCCGCCCCCCCCCCCCATACCTTGGATCTACTATTACCTGTTAAGAAACTGGTGTTTAAAATTTCCATCTGTTTCTAGTTTTGGTTCCTTCAGTTCTTGCTTTGTTTGTTTTGAGGCTCTGTTAGGTGTGTGGATATTTATGACATATCTTCCTGCTGAATTACCACTATGAGGAGTCTATCTTCTATCTGTAGAAGTCTAGAGACTTCTTCAGTATTCTAATGTTTAAAGTATGCATGCTGTGGGTTCTAACCATTTACTTTTTAAAAATTGCAGCTTCACTTAAGAAAACGACAATTTTATTGAGATACAATTCACATGCCATCAATTCACCCATTTAATATGTATAATTCAGTGGTTTTTCGTATATTCACAGTGTTGTGCAACCATGGCCACAATAACTTTCAGAACATTTTCATCATCTCCAAAGAATCCCACATTAGCAATCATTCCCCGTTTCATTCAGACACCCCACCCCAATTAGCCCAGGTCAACCACTAATTTATTTTCTGTCTCTATAGATTTGCCTCTTCTAGACATTTCATATACACGAAATCATACTATATGTGGTTTTTATGACTGGCTTCTTTCACTTGGTATAATGTTCTCAAGGGTCCTAAGTGTTATAGCATGTTTCAGTATTTTATCCAACCATTGTTTCTGTTTTCTTAAAAAAAAATAATAGACTTTATTTTTTAGAGCACTTTTAGGTTCACAGCAAAACTGAATAGACAGTGCTGAGAGTTCCCATATATTGGGTTAGCCAACAAGTGCGTTCATGTTTTTCTGTAATATCTTATGGAAAAACCCAAACAAACTTTTTAGCCAACCCAATACTTCTCCCACCCCATAGCTTTTTAGCTCCATCTTGTATTCCATTAATTTTTTTTTTTCAAACATATTCTCCTTAGAATTCTGACTACCAGTCCTTGTTCCCAATGAAATGTTGATAGATGACCATGTGTGGCTAATTGAATGACTTTTTTTATAGTGGCAAAATTAAACTCTTTATTACAGTATTATTTATAAACAGTTTTAAAGTAATATAAATCACTATTATTAGGGATATAAAATGAACAAAAGGCTCTGTTTTAAATATATGTTTTATATATAATTTGTGTTGATATTTTCATAAAACTTGAATAGTGTAGATATATAATTTATGTATTAACAAAAACATATAAAGCACAGGCTTTGTTCATAGTGTATCCTTAACAATACTGATATGTTACTGACTTATTGTATATAAATTCTAAATATATATGTTTTTCTACATACCTCATTATACTTATGCTTTTCTTTTTTTTTTAAGTTTGTACTTCACTAGGCATGAGTCACTTTTTCCCTTCTTTTACCTCCCCTACCTTTTGTCATTTTTAATATTTACTGTTAATCTAGTTTTTCCTTGCAGAATACATCTCTTCAATGTCTCTTCTTTGAGTCCATCTCTCTCTGCCTCTGTTGTTAGCATGTTTGCTTATGGCTTTCTGTTTAGAGTGTTGTGGCTTTCATTCATGATCATTGCCCTACATGTTTACTCTTGTTGTTTTCCCTCTTTCTTAGAATGAGCTGAATTTAAAAAATCATTTGTCTTTAGCTCTTTGACAAACAGAATAGAAATAACTTTTCCTGTTTGCAGTTATAACCCATCTAAATAAGGTTCTGCTAAAAACTAAACTTTCATATTTCCCTTCGCAAGTGATAATTCATACCTATAGAAATCATGCAAGCAAATTTCAAAATATAGCAACTAATTTAAATAGCTTAGTTTTTCAGACATAGTACTCTAAAGTATTGGGGATAAATTTTTATTCTAGAACATTTTGGTAGAGAAAGTAATCTAGTAGGTGTCATAGCCTTTGTATAGCAGTATATTAGGGGTAAGGAGAGGAACATCCGGGGCTTCCTATGTCATCTGTCATAATCCTTACCCCATGAGAAGGTTAGTCAGTGGCAGAACTGGGATTTGAATCCACATCTGAATGACTCCAGAGCCTGTGCTCTTTGTGTTAGATCATAGAGTACTGGGGGATGTTATAATTATTTTATTAAATTTGACTCTTATTATTCTTAAAGTTCTTATTTTCTTCTCCAGAATGTCCTGAAACCAAACTTAATGAAGCTAATGAATGCTTCTCAGCAATCCAAGAGAAACAGTAAGTTATCTAATACTGTCTTCCTGGTGCCAATTATTCACTGATTTGAAATTCAATTCAATTATTCACTGATTTGAAATTACAGATGTTCTCATGTACTCTCCCTTGTTTTCACTGTAGTAGAAGCAAAATGTGGCATTGTGAGACCAGAGAGTACAGTGTTCTCTGAGGACAATAATTCTGATAGGGAAATTGAAGATGTGGTTGAAACCATTCCCGAACCATCACCTGGAGTCCCGGGCTTCTCTCATCCTGCCTTCCCATCGCCTGAGCCTCTTCCACAGCCTCTCAAGTCTCACAAAGGCAAGTTGTTTTGTTTGTAACTCTTTTTCCCCTGTACTTTTTCACATGCCATTTGCATGTCATGTCCCCTTATATGACAGAAAGGATCTACCACAGAAATGGAACCCTTCAAAGTCATGGTACAAAATGGTGTGATAATAAGAGCAATATATGTGCATGACTCAGATTTATAAATGTTGGCAGTGAGAAGGTTTCCTGATGTTTGGAAACTAAACGTAAGACCAGAAACTATAAAACTCCTAGAGGAGAACATAGGCAAAACACTCTCCGACATACATCACAGCAGGATCCTCTATGACCCACCTCCCAGAATATTGGAAATAAAAGCAAAAATAAACAAATGGGACCTAATTAACCTTAAAAGCTTCTGCACATCAAAGGAAACTATTAGCAAGGTGAAAAGACAGCCTTCAGAATGGGAGAAAATAATAGCAAATGAAGCAACCGACAAACAACTAATCTCAAAAATATACAAGCAACTACTACAGCTCAACTCCAGAAAAATAAACGACCCAATCAAAAAATGGGCCAAAGAACTAAATAGACATTTCTCCAAAAAAGACATACAGATGGCTAACAAACACATGAAAAGATGCTCAACATCACTCATTATCAGAGAAATGCAAATCAAAACCACTATGAGGTACCATTTCACACCAGTCAGAATGGCTGCGATCCAAAAGTCTACAAATAATAAATGCTGGAGAGGGTGTGGAGAAAAGGGAACCCTCTTACACTGTTGGTGGGAATGCAAACTAGTACAGCCACTATGGAGAGCAGTGTGGAGATTCCTTAAAAAACTGGAAATAGAACTGCCTTATGATCCAGCAACCCCACTGCTGGGCATACACACTGAGGAAACCAGAAGGGAAAGAGACACGTGTACCCCAATGTTCATCGCAGCACTGTTTATAATAGCCAAGACATGGAAGCAACCTAGATGTCCATCAGCAGATGAATGGATAAGAAAGCTGTGGTACATATACACAATGGAGTATTACTCAGCCATTAAAAAGAATACATTTGAATCAGTTCTAATGAGGTGGATGAAACTGGAGCCTATTATACAGAGTGAAGTAAGCCAGAAGGAAAAACATAAATACAGTATTCTAACGCATATATATGGAATTTAGAAAGATGGTAACAATAACCCTGTGTACGAGACAGCAAAAGAGACACTGATGTATAGAACAGTCTTATGGACTCTGTGGGAGAGGGAGAGGGTGGGAAGATTTGGGAGAATGACATTGTAACATGTAAAATATCATGTAAGAAACGAGTTGCCAGTCCAGGTTCGATGCACGATACTGGATGCTTGGGGCTAGTGCACTGGGACGACCCAGAGGGATGGTATGGGGAGGGAGGAGGGAGGAGGGTTCAGGATGGGGAACACATGTATACCTGTGGTGGATTCATTTTGATGTTTGGCAAAACTAATACAATTATGTAAAGTTTAAAAATAAAATAAAATTTAAAAAAAAAAAGAAAAAAGGACCCCCCAAAAAAAAAAATGTTGGCATACTAAGTATGCCATTATAAATACAAATCAATTAGGAAGAAGAGCTAGATGAATATGAAGATGGGGAGGGGGATGAAGGGGAAGAATTCATTTAAGAAGGACAAGATGAATATGAAATGGAATGAGGGTCAGGATCAGACAGATTATTATATAAACACAACGGAAATAGTGGGGGTATGTCAGACGAGGAACTCTATATTATAAATACGAGAAGAATTATTTCAAATTCAACTTGAGACAGTGAGGTTGTGAAAGAACAATGCTCATACTCTTTTGAATGACATATAGCTGATTTTTATGAAGAACTGAAAGAAAACTTGTTCCTTACCTTTTTTGGTGGTTGTTTTTGAAGTTGGTGGTGGTTCTTGTTTTTTTTTAATTGCAGTATAATCAATTTACAATATTGTGTTAGTTTCAGGTGTACAGCAAAGTGTCTTGGTTCTGCTTGTATATGTATCTATGGCTTCCCTGGTGGCTCAGTTGGTAAAGGGTCTGCCTGCAATATGGGAGACCTGGGTTCAATCCCTGGGTCGGGAAGATCCTTTGGAGAAAGAAATGGCAACCCACTCCAGCATTCTTGCCTGCAGAATTCCATGGAGAGAGGAGCCTGGTGGATTACAGTCCACGGGGTCACAAAGAGTCAGACACAACCGAGGGACTAACACACACACATGTATGTATATATCTATATTGAATATAGTTCCCTCTGGAAGTTCATTTCAATTTGAAGTGATTTGTCTTTTTAAACAAATTCTCACTTTGAAAGTAATGAAGCGATGTCTTCTATTTAATATAGCAAAACTTTAGTTCATAGACAATTCAAGGTGAGTTCTCTTTTAGGCCTTAGCAGATTTATTATGATTTAAGAATTTTTGGCCTTTCTGTTTCTTGTGGTTTCTAACTTACTGTTTGATAAATACTTAATGTACTTAACTAATTTATCTTACTGTTTGGTATAATCTTTGTGGGTGTTTTAGGTCTTTTTGAAAATAAAGAGGAAATAAATAAGCATTTTATCTAGTCTTGTTACTAAAGTTATAATTTATAATTATAACTTTATATATATATAATATATAATATATATAATTATAAATGAGATTCTTACTCTCTCTCCATTAAATGAGACAGTTTTCAGCTGCAATAGTCTTAAAGAAAAAATGTAGAACTGTTTCTTGCTGAAGAGATTCTGATTTGTCTTTTCCTAATATATACATGTAATGGCAATTACAGTAAATGAATGAAATCACAATTTATGATTTTTTTTCTTATACAGACTATTTGTTATTATAAAATCATAATTAAAGAAAAATTACCAACAGGGTTTAAAAATTATCTCTGGAAGATAATTTTTTACTTTTTAAAATATCTCTAGCCATATGTATACTCCATGTTATTCTTAAGAAACTTTATATTAACTTCAGTATTTATAGGTGTTAAACTAGCCTGTCAATTCTTTGTTATACATATGAAACTAATGTATAAATTCTTTTGTATCCAAAACTCAGAAATTGTGGTTACTTGATTTTTTTTACTTTGTTTGTTCTTTCCTGATATGAAGTTTTAGCCCTGCTTGATAATCATAGATGTATTTGGAAACCTTTATATCTCCAGCTAGGATAATCATAATTTTACTACTATTTTTAATATCTAGATCATTCCTTCAATCTTTACCTACTATTCCAGAAGGCACAGATAGGAAATTAGAGTTGTTAGTGTGCTGTTTACAGGGAAATAAGAAGAAAACCTTGTGAATTTTCAAATAGGGTTTTATATTTCTTTCTTACTTCTTAGTAGTACTTTAAAATGACTCATAATTCCATACTCACATAAGCATTTCTCACCTACAATTTAAAACTTGTCTTTTAAGATCAATTTTAAAAAGGAATCTTCTTATAGCATCTTGAATTGGTGTTTTACTATTAAACCTTTTCATTACACTCAAAAATGCTTATTATTATAATATCCCAGAAATGAATATTTGCACATATTTATAAAAGTGTATTTTTATGTCCTTGAAACAGATGTTAAAATATATAACTGACAATTTTAATGTCATAGCTTTCTTCCCCTGGTATTGTTTTATTTTTGTAAGTTCAGAATTCTGCATAGGTTTGCATTAGTTATACCAGGTTAGCATATTTTACAAATAGTTATCTTAACAGCTGTGCTTTTCCTGAATAAGGCTATCTATTTCTAATCCAAAGGTATTTATCCATATCCTTTCTTCTGAGTCCCTTGTGTGCCTCAGATTAATTCATTACTCCCCAAACTGAAGGCCTTGTTCCTGATGCTTCCCTCGTCCCTGACTCTGTAAGCTACACTGTCGTCTGTTTTCCCCATCCTAGTAGACAGCATCACTGAAATGCCGCAGCAGGAAAGATCCCGGATGCCAAACTTCCTTGAAATTACTGCATCCAGTCACTCAGCGAGTTCAGTATTTTCTACCTGCTTATCATTTTTAGTGTCTTATTATCATAATCCACTTTCTCACCTATAATCTTGAAATATTCTTTTCAAGTTTTGCTTCCCTGATGTTTATCTTTATGTTGCCACCAGAGTAATCTTCCTAAAATACGTTTGTCAATCTTTTCATTCCTCTTGGCTTTGAAGTTTGTTTCAGAATGATTTTTACTGTTTTTATTTGGCTGTTTTTAAAGCCAAATTCAACTTTTTAATTACAGTTTCATGGAAACTCTGGGTAATGTGCAGTGTTTAGTTTGCTTCCTGTCCACTCTGGAGCATTGCTTGTAGTGTTTTTTTTTTTTTTTTACAATGCTGTCCTGTAAAATGATGTCATGTTTGCTACTCCCTGGTGCAGTGTAGTCTTTCCTCTTTCATTTGAAAAAAAGCATGGCACCAAATAAAATAAAATATATTTGTGATGATGTAACCCTTTACTTCTGTAGTAGATTCCTGTCATGTGAAGAAAGAAGATGACACTTGCTTTTTGCCATTTGATCCCGGTCCTTCCGTTCTGTCTCTCTGTAGGGTTCCCAGTAACTGGGCTCTAGTTTTCCACATGACTTATTCACACTGTTCACACCGCGTCCCTGGCTTGGGCTGCCCTTCCCAGAATCCCCCTCACACCCTGACTCTGTACTCTGTCTTCTGAGACACAGCCCTTTGTCACAGCGTGCCTTGAGCTTCACAGGCTCACCTGCGTCCTCTCTCCTTTGTGCCCTTCCTGTGCTCTGTCCGCTTCAGTTGCAGAGCTGTTGAAAAGCTCATATTCGTCTGCCCTCTTGTTTGTTTTCACGTGGCTCTGCCTTGCCTAGAACACAGAACAGAATTGCTCTTTTCTTTACATTTCTTACTTCTCTGAGGACAGTGTCTATGATTTCTTAGGCAACAGTAAATGTTTATCATCTTACTGATTGACTGAATGACCAAATAAATGAATATGTTTTCTGAAGTTGGGTTTTTGTTTTATTTTGTCTTGTTTTTATAGGAAGGAGCCACAAAGCCAGAGATTGTAGACAAAGAAAGTGATACAGATATTATTGAAAGGGCTCCACAAGAGCAAATAAATTATGACCATTTGAGTTCTGTTGATGGAACACACAAAAATAATAGAAGTGGTAAGTTAGTGAATGTCTGTGGATTTTTTTCTATGCTTAAAAGCTCAAATAAAAACCTTTAAAGTGCATTGATGCAGATATGGCATCCATTTCTTTGTAAGTGTGTTTCTTTTGCTCTCTTTCTTCAGAAGTGTCCCAAGTACTACCAGCTTTTTTTTCCTGAAAATGCTTCCACCCTCTGAAATTCTTTTCCACTAGTTCATTTTATTGAACTATTTGTGGATAGAGATAGACATATATGTATTAAAATTCATAGTAGTAAATGTTCTCATTAATGTATCTGTGACTCCATTTTACAGATGTGACGTCAGCCTTAGGATTGGGAGAAGAGGAAGATATAGAATCACCTTGGGATTCTGAGGTACTGTCTTCTGTTATTATTTTGAAATGTAAACAACCGAATGATGTAAAAACATAAAATAAGATGCTGTGACTTTCTCACCTTTGCATTTGCCCCTCAAAATTTTTTTATTTTTAATCTGATTTTAATCTTTATTTTTAATTATTGATTTTTAATCAATAAGATACTTCTGTGCTAAAGACTACCACATAGTACACTTTAGCTAATTTTCAGGGTTTACCTAATGAAATCAGTGAAGTATGGAAATCAAGGCTTAGAAGTCATAAGGAATCTCTTTGTGTTCTGAAGTTACATTTATCTAAAAATGGAAGCATTGTTCCAGGTGAGTCTGTGATCAAATGTTCCTTTCTTTCTTTCTTCCTCTCTTCCTTTCTTCCTTCGATTTTTGTTGGAGTACAGTTGATTTACAATACTGTGTTAGGTTCAGTGTGCAGCAAAGTGAATCAGTTATCTATCTCTCTCTATATATCACCTCTTTTTTAGATTCTTTTCCTATATGGGCCATTACAGAATATTGAGTGGAGTTCCCTGTGCTGTACAGTAGGTCCTTACTAGTTGTCTGTTTTATACACTGTAGTGTGTTTGTGTCATCCCCAATCTCCCAAGCAAACGTATGTTTCTTTGGTACATGTGCGCGTGTAAAACTGCTAGAGAGGGCCAGAGAGAAACGGGTTGAACTGTGGTTTTTTACCACGTCAACACTGAAAAGATAGTGCTTGAAACCTGAAAGTATTATTACATTTGGATTGTCAAGTTAATCTGCAAGGAACATTTCAAGAGAAGCAAAGGCATAGGGAATAGTAAGAAATATGTGGTATAATAACAGCAGTTAGCTTTGCTGTGTGATGTTTTAGTAAGTACAAACCATTTTGGATAGTTAAACCAGCACGCGCAGAGAACCTTTATGGCAGCTGTACTTGAAGTAACATGAAGTAACAGAGCAATACTGTGCTCTGTCTGAAGGCGGCAGCTATGGAAGGAGATGAGAAGGGCCTGATCTCTGAGGTGCAGGTAGCCACTGCCTGGTGATACAGCACCGTGTTTGAAGTCAGCATCCTGAATCTGTCACTTAGCAGCTGTGGATCTTGGCAAACCTGTCTTAACTGGGTTAAATGTAGGCAGTTTTTAAAAGTAGGATATTTTCTTCAAAAGGAATTAGGAAATCTTTATGCAACTCAATATTAATTTTAACAGAGTATCTCTGAGAGCCTTCCATGAAAGTATGTGGATCTTTTATCTGGAGCTGCTGGTCAAAGAGGAAAAAATATGGACAAGTGGAAGGTAAGAACTATATTTTATAGAAAAGTCCTTTGACAGAATGTTGATTTAAAATGGAAATGCTGATATATTCTAATAGGCAAAGAAAATCACCTGTCAGATGCGTAGTGAGATAAAAGAGGAGAAAAGAAGGGAAATAGTGTATCTTATCAGGTGTCGGCCAGATTATACTGAGAATCCAGTTTAAGGAGCTAAATTATTTAGCTCCTGGACTTCCTTGGCAGTCCAGTGGTTAGGACTCTGTGCAGTTAAGAGTCTCCAATGCAGGGGTGCTGGTTCGATCCCTACTCAGGGAACTAAGATTCCATTTGACACACGGGCCAAAAAAAAAAAAAAAATTCTGTTTCAAGATACTCTATGACCTAAGGAAGGTTGAGAAACAAGAGGAAGGAGGGAATGAAGGATTAGAGAGGCAGAGGGGATAGGGAGGAAATGAAGGAAAAGGAAGCACAGGTCTGTGGGGAAGGTGGCAATAAGTAAGATAACGCTTTAGAAAAAGGGAGGGTATTTGATATGGACGATGCATTTGAAGTGAGCTTCCAGCACCAAAACGTGTCAGAGAAGAACAGCAGAGCTCTCCCCTCTTCCTGCCTTCCTCACTGTTGGGAAGGCATTCAGGACTGCGGTCCCTGGGCGTGCAGAGCAGTGTGTCATCCTCTGTGGTAGAGCGTGGGCATAGGTGCTCAGCTGTAATGTGTGGAAATTGGTGTCATACGAAATGTTGCTGCTTTATAGGTTGGTGTCACATAGGCCAACAAAAGAGAGCTAGAAAGAAGGAGTGAGCAGGGGGCATGATAGGGAGATCAAGTAACCTACAGCTTGATAGAGAGTCCACTGGAAAGTTTCCAACTTGTAATGCAGTTTCACTTTGGGGGGAGTGTTAGAGTGAGGAAGTTGAGGCTAAGATTTCAGGAGAATAAATTAAGTTGAAGTAATGTAGAAGCAGACTCAGTATAGACCAGAGTTTCTCAGATTTTAACTAGTAGCCTGGGGACCTTGTGTGAAGTGCACATACTGAGCAGGAAGTCTGAGAATCTGTGTTGGAAGTTGAGGAAACTTGAAGGAACTCCTTCTAGATGGCTTCAGTGTATTTGCAACGAGAAGAGATCAGATCATTGTTGCTCCAGAGAATACTGGAGGTGGGAGGGGATGCTAGAAGTGGGGGAAACTCCAGCCACTCCAAATACCTATCAAGCATCAAAGATATATGTTGTATCAGTATTTGTTATTCAAATTAGATTAATGTGAATATCGGGGCATTGACTTTTTTTGAAAGTTGTTTCACAGAAATCCGTTGAAGCAGTAATATCGTGTATCAAACCAAACTGAGTTTTGAAACAAAACAGATTAATAGGGTTCCTTCCCTAAATGCTAGAATTGCTATTTTTGATAAGTACTACACTAATTTTGAAACATGCAAGGTTTTTAATATCTAATAATTGTGTGACAGTTAAATTTATTATTTCCTTTTTGATAATTGTATTTCAATATTGAGAACTTATTCTACATTATTTTCTAGATGTGTCTTATATAACTTCTTGCATGATTGGATCAAGAAACTTTAAGATGGCTAAACTAGAGGAGCCAAGACATGTAGGCATACCAGTAGCCCACACAGGTATGAAAAATAGTGAATATTTTTATGAACCATTATTCTACAAGTGTGTATCCCAGCTAATCAGTTCATTACTCTTTCTCTGATGAGAAATGAATTATGCATTCAGTTGAACTGTCATCCTAGCTGTGTACTTCTTTAAATGACTGGACAGATTGAAGAACATGATAAATACTTATAGTATAATGGTGTAAATGATACTGCTGTATTACATTCAAGATAATGCTGTTGCATTTTACCATCTACTTTCACGTTTATGTCTTTGGGGTCATGATTTGTTCCTCTGATGAAGATCACTTTTCTCCTCATCATTTGGCATGTTCACATTGGTCTGTGTGCACTTTAATATTTTATAAAGTCATTGAAAACGTAATGTTACTTTTGAAATATTAGCTGTGTGTTTTGTTAAACCTTTATTTTTTTCTTCACTATCTCTAGTGGATTCATAGTCTGTCTTGCTGGTGTCCTAACATCCCCCTGAAAACAAGACACTAAAACCAAATGTATTCACTGCCAAGGCTGAGCACAAGGATTTCTGCTCAGTTCTAACTCTGCATGAATGTAGAGCTGGCTTTCATATTTACATGCAATTAACTCTATGTCCCTTTTGCCTTTTAGATTCTCCTGAGAAATATCCTAACATGAAGGTAAAATTGTTTATGTTTTTATCTTGAATTATGAACTGTGGATAGTATCAAAGGTACATTATTTATTAACCAACTTGTTTCCAAACCCATTCAGCCTGCAGTCTTGGTGAAAGATTCTGTTCCTAGTAGAACAGTCGGAATGAAGGATTTACAAACATCCACTTCAGGTAAATTTTGCAATACATACATAACTCTGAAAAGAGGGACACTGAAGTATTTGAAATGCTCAGTCTTCATACTGCTAACTTTTTTTTTTGCAAATTTAATTGAATCATTTGACATACATAAGGCAAATGTTATTATTGGTACCCATGTTTTGAAAAAAGAGATAGGTACAAGCATAAGAACAAGAAATTTTTAAAATGTAAACTTGAACTCAGTATGTTTGTGTATATGTTTTGATACCCTGAAGTTCTCAGTTTGCAATCTGTATACTTCTTAGGGATTCTCAGAAATTAATTATTAGATCCTAAGATTTTTTCCAGTGTCCAAAAATGCTTATTTGAACTTTGACCTTTACCTAGAGTAAAGCTTCTCTTGCTAACATATCAGTTGTATTTCAGCTTATAATTATTTCATTTTAGTGTTGTTACACAGATGAATGTAGGCCAACCAGATGTTTCGTTTAGCAGACTTTGTGTGTGTGTTGTTTTTGTGGTATCTTTGATTATTAGAAGTAGGGGAAGTACTCATACTTTAATGACTTTTTGATAGACATAATCTTTTAAAACAGTGATTCTGAAAGTTTTGGCTTTAGGGTCCTTTTGTACTTCTAAAAATTATTAGAATGCCACGGAACTTTTGTTTAAGTAGGTTGTATTTATTGATGTTCACTATATTGGAAAACAAAGCTGAAAAACTTAAAATACAAGAACACAGAATCATAATGGCTAATTCCATTTGTCATTAGAGTTATAATATCACATATCGTGTCTCTGAAGAACTCCACTGTGCACTCAGAAGAGAATGAGAATGGAAGTAACATTTAGTGTTGTTGTGAATATAGTTCTGACCTCTTGGACCCCCTGACCTGATGGTCTCTGAACTTCAGGGATTCTCAGGGCACACTTGAGAACCACAGTTTTAAACTGTTGAAGTGGTTAGATGTGAAATGATAAAGGGGGCCTTGAGTTGAAACGGGGTTTAAAGTTTCACTTATACATTTCTTGCTTGTTCCTTTGACTTCTCTTAAGAAATTTAGACCTGACAGCTTTTTTTTTTTTGAAGCAAATATTTTTGTGTTGTATTCATTCTTGTCTCATGGTGCTCTGTGCTCTTTGGATCCAGTGTTGTCCTCGACTTATCCTATTTTCACGTGGAAACAATTGGTCACACACAAGCCTATCATTTCTTATATGTTTATGATGTTTATCCAAGGCTTAAAAGATGGGTTCTGAAGATATTGATACATTGAAAAAGGCTGTCTCTTTGTAAATAAAGTAGTTGCTGTTGGTGATGTTCAGTCGCTAAATCGTGTCCAGCTCTTTGTGACCCTATGGTCTTGAGCACGCCAGGCCTCCCTGTCCCTCACCATCTCTCTGAGTTCGCCTAGTCATGTCCACTGAATCAGTGATGCTATCCAACCATCTCACTCTCTGCTGTCCCCTTCTCCTGCCCTCAATCTTTTCCAGCATCAGGGTCTTTTCGAGTGAGTTGGCTCTTCACATCAGGTGCCCAAAGTATTGGAGCTCCAGTTTTAGCATCAGTCCTTCCAGTGTGTATTCAGGGTTCATTTCCCTTAGGATTGACTGGTTTGATCTCTTTGCTCTCCAGGGAGTCTCAAGAGTCTTCTGTAGCACCACAGTTTGAAAGCATCATTTCTTTGGCACTCAGCCTTCTTTATGGTCCAATGCTCACATCCCTCTGTAACTACTGCAAAAACCATAGCTTTGACTGTATAGACCTTTGTCGGGAAAGTGATGTCTTTGCTTTTTAATACATTGTCTTGGTTTGTACCATTAATTAAGGTAGTACCATTCATTAAAAGTGTTTTTAAAACCAGGGTCTCTAGAACACACAATACTGTCATGCATAATTAAATGTAAAATAAATGCCATACATTTTGTTAATAAAATATTTGTATGTTGAAGAAAAATAATTACTAATAAAGTTCTTATTGAATACAGAATATGTAATAGGGATTGAGTGAATTAAAATAAGTAATACTAGAAAATTAGCAAGTAGAAAAAATGAGACACTAGTTAACGTCTCTTCATGAATGGCAGTGGAATGTAAGATATAATAAGCTCTGAAGGACTAGTGAGTGAGGGGAGAGGAGGACATGGAACTGATTCTCTGAAGAAAGACTGTACAAGTTAGTTAGAGCAGTATTCTTACTGACATTCTAATAAATGGAACCTGTTTTCAGATTTTCCAGATTCCGATTCTCCTAGTTTGAGCCTCAGTAATGAGACTCACCAAAGAGCGGGGCGTTTGGAAGCTGATCAGTGTCCACTGGCGTCACAGTCATGACCAAAAGTCAGTCAGCGTCCACAGAATTTGGACAGGTGACGGTAATAGATAAAAGATGGCTATTGGAGCGGTGTTTCTGGGGAATTACACGCTCCATAGCTGTGCCAGTTTCAGCTGCCAGAAAACAGAAAAAGGAGACAAGGTAATGCAGAAGCCCGGGGCACCCAGCTGTGGGCCACTTGGGCACTGACGGTTCCAAATTAGATTTTGTGGCAAAACCTACCTTGTGCTGACTCCTTTTATGCAACCTACAGCCAAGCAATACCTCTTAGCAAGGTGTTTGCATTCTCCCTCTGACCATAGTAATACAATAAATACAGCGAGAGGTAGGAGAAAGTAAGTTTGTTTAGCCTAGTATTTAGCATACACCTGAGAGTGGGTAGCAGGATTATATTTAGAACTCTGGGACTAGTTGGGAGACCTCAGTAGACATCTAGAGATTGCCTTCTCAAAATGTAACTTCATCGCAATGTTGAAGGAGTGCTGTATCATTTAAAAGCAGTATATAGAAATTCAATTCTGATTCTACTAGGATGCCCACTCTATTGAGTAACCATGTCTAATATGTGTTGTCCATAAAGACCAATTAATTTAGCACCTTTAATCAGTCATATGGTCAGAGCTATAGTAAGAAATCATATACTGTTTCTTTTTTTCACTCCTAGTTTTTTCTTTTCTATCCTCACCTATAGGGTTAACTTTGCATTTACATAAGATTCTCAGTTATTTCCTAGAATAGTGACTACAAGCTATAAACTCAAAGTGTTTTGTTTCTTTTAATCTATAGAAGTGACTTGTTTGCCCTTGTTTGTCCATTAGCTTGGTATGTCCACGAAACACAAATTCAGATAAAACCTATCCAGTCCCTTCAACAGAGGAAGATGGGAAATAGGAAAACTACAAAATAAATAGAAGCGACTTCAGACCGTTCATGTAGATCGTTTCTCATCTCAGTCGATACCTTTTAGAAAGTAACCAGAAGAGTCTACTCCTTCAGGGCCCCCGGATTTGTACATTTATTCACTTCATAATGATTTATTCTATACTGGACTCAGAACATTTTATATCCTAAGTATTTCTGGAAACGCTCCCCGAGTCAAGGCCTGCATCACCTTTGTTTCCTTCCATTAATAATGCCTTCAGATTCATCTCTCTCCATGTATTTGTATGCCCTTCAAATTCATTCCTCTTGTAGCATTTAGAGTCACCTCTCTCAAAAGCAAGTGTAACTGTGAACCACTCTTCAAATCACATTAATGTCCAGGCATCATAAAGTGACACGTGAGGTCACTTTCATAATCTGACTTCTGCCTGACTCTTCATCTCTCCCCCTTTCTGTCTTTTGCTATGGAATTCTGAATTGCTGGTGATGCCCTCCTGACCTGTCGCTGTACTTTCAACAGACATTTACCCTGTTGTGTGTGTGCTTCTCTCCCTGTCTTGTTACAGCCTTGCATGCCTTCCTTCTCCTTCCCTTGGACTATGTAAGTCTCCGCTCAGGCATTATCTCTAGAAAAGCATTCCCTGACATCTTTTATCTCTTTAAATGCCAGTGTCTAGTACAGAGCAGAAAGCTGATAAATAATTATTGAATAAAACAAATAAGTACTATTTATACAAAAGTGATTTTTTTATATTTTATTTTTTAACTTTACAATATTGTATTGGTTTTGCCATATATCAACATGAATCTGCCACAGGTATACACGTGTTCCCCATCCTGAACCCTCCTCCCTCCTCCCTCCCCGTACCATCCCTCTGGGTCATCCCAGTGCACCAGCCCCAAGCATCCAGTATCGTGCAGCGAACCTGGACTGGCGACTTGTTTCATATATGATATTATACATGTTTCAATGTCATTCTCCCAAATCATCCCACTCTCTCCCTCTCCCACAGAGTCCAAAAGACTGTTCTATACATCAGTGTCTCTTTTGCTGTCTCGTATACAGGGTTATTGTTATCATCTTTCTAAATTCCATATATATGCATTAGTATACTGTATTGGTGTTTTTCTTTCTGGCTTACTTCACTCTTTTTAAGAGCTTGTCCTGTGCAGTTTAAAAGCCAAGAAGATAGGCATGTGAAAAAATAATTTACAATTCAGGTGATGAAGATACACTAGAAAAATCTATAAAGTACTAAGGTAGCTACAAGGAAAGGGATACCTGTTTATCTGAGGAAAGATAGCTGTAATCAAGGACAACTTCACAAAGCAGGCTGAGTCTTAAAAGATGAAAAGTTATTTGTTAGGAAGAGTACAGGGTAGCATTTCAGATTAAGGAATTGATAAAAGCATACAAAGTAAGAGGAATTTTGTAAACCATGAATAATGTTGCAGTTGAAGCTTGGCATGTTGTTAAAAAGGTACTGTTATGAAGTAGAGAAGAGAATGTATTGTGACTTTATATGTCTGTCCTGTATTTTGAAATTTTGTTTGGTTTCTGATTGTTTTGTTCATTGATGTTTGGATGATTTTGTGAATGAATTTTTGAGCTGTTTGTGTGCCTGTATCCTGGTGACATCTGGTATTTTCCAAATTGTTTGTTGAAATTTTAGTTCATTGGAAGTATTTCTTAAAGAAGTAAATATTCAGCTGAAGATTAAGATTGATTTAAGATGTCATTTGATACAGTGTTTTAAATCTATGTTTTAAATAAAGGTCATGACTTTTATCTAAATATTCTAAGTAATTTTAACTAAACATACAGATTTGTCAGCAGAACTAGACTTAGAAATTACATCAGAGGAAGAAGAAGAAAAACCTGTTGGAGATGAAAACAACCATTCCCAGGTATGTAAAAATGTAAATTTAAATTTCTGGTTTAATACTCTTTCCTATGCCTCAACAGCATAATACAGTGTGTAACAAAGGTCACGACAAATAAAATCACCTTTCAAAATTTAATCAATAGATAATAATTTAACAGTTTTTATAGCACCTTAATTATAAAACTTCAAATATTGTTAGAATCTGTTATATTTATAGTTTGTTCTTGGAATTGAGGGAAAAAAATTTCCTGACTATTGTTTACTTCTTCCATTTTTATAACTTCATTACATGATTATGAAGGTGACATCAAATACTGAATTGTAAGAGTAAACAGTTGAAATTATGAACAATATGACAGTGATGATCCCGGACCTAGATACATGTAGAGAGAAATCATTCCCAGTGGTTCAAGGTTTTCCATTGAAATTACCAGTCAGTGACGCCAAGATGAAAGATTCATTCTGTCTGTGATCTTGGCGTATTGATTAGGATTGTACATTCAGGGAGAGAGTGGGGTCATAGAATCAACCGAGTTACCTATTAAGAGAATCAAAGCTTTCAGATTGGACCTTTGTTGTTAGGGCACAAATAATAACTTTCTAACTTATCTCATTTTGGGGTGAGAAATCAGTAAATATTACTAAAAATGCTTTATCCACTTTCATTGGTAGATATTAGAATATAATATAACTGAATGTAGGGGGTTCCTTGGTAGTTCAGCTGGTAAAGAATCCACCTGCAATGCAGGAGACCCCAGTTCATTTCCTGGGTCAGGAAATTCCCCTGGAGAAGGGTTTGGCTACCCATTTTAGTATTGTTGGGCTTCCCTGGTGGCTCAGATGGTAAAGATCCACCTGCAATGTGTGAGACCTAGGTTTAATCCCTGGGTTGGAAAGATCCCCTGGAGGAGGGTGTGGCAACCTACTCCAGGATTCTTGCCTGGAGAATCCCCATGGACAGAGGAGCCTGGTGGGCTACAGTCCTTAGGGATGGAAAGAATCAGACATGACTGAGCACACACATAAGTGAATGTAAGCAGGTAATATGTGTTGATGAATAACACTATCATAATATATAATTTGCATTAAAATTTAAGGATTTTTTCCTCTTTCTGATTGTTGTTAATTTGATTTTGGCTCCTAGTAATATAAAGTTTGTCTGTTTTACACTTACTAGTCCTTAAAAAAAAATCTTACAAATGTGCTATAGGGACTCCCTATTTAAGATATAGTGAGGTGAAATATTTTAAAGTGAGGAAGCCTTTATAACATTAAAAATCATCTAATTAATTTTTGGTAGATTTAACATATATGAATTAATTCAAACAGTGATAAAATTGGGTTTGTGAGTTCATGTTTTTCCCCTATTTTAGGCTAAGGCAAGTTATTTTTCACTTCTTCCTTGTGATCCAGTGATTTGTGAGTAGCTAAGCATAGATTAAGAAGTTTAAGAGTTAAATTTAAATAAATTTTAAATTTCCAACATGGACACCAGGATATTTTTAATGACAAATACATGTACTCCCTTCCCTTTATGTATTTCATAACAAATTTAATAACAATAAAAATAAAATAAAAAATAGAACAAACAATACAAAACAAATTTAAAAAATAAAAAAATTGATAACAAATACATGTACTGCCTTCCCAGTACATGTATAAGGCTTTCCTTGTGTCTCAGCTGGTAAAGAATTTGCCTGCAATGCAGGAGACCTAGGCTCGATTCCTGGGTTGGGAAGATCCCCTAGAGAAAGAAAAGACTATCCACTCCAGTATTCTGGCCTGGGGAACTCCATGGTCTGTATAGTCCGTAGAGCTGCAAAGAGTTGGACACAACTGAGTGGCTTTCACTTTAACTTTCACATGTACTCCCACATATTCTTTAATCATCACTTGAAGATGTTTCTTTTGAGACAGACTCTTCCATTATGTTGTTTACTAAAATGTAGTAAGTTCTGACACATGTGATTTTGTCACATAAGTAGTATAAACTCCCATCTCCCAAAAATGAAATGTTTATCTCCAAAGGAGAAAACTGAATTTTGAGATGCTGTGAGATTTTTCTTCCTTCCAGTAATAGATTTTTAAATTTCTTTGTTTGCTTGTTTGCTCTTTTGTGTAAGAGGTGCCTTGACTGAATTTTAACAACAGACAAAAATCTGTAGGTATTCTACTTTAAAAGAAAAAGGAGATCAGCCTTATCCCCAGCTAAGGCATTAAATTACTTGGGCAAAGTCACGCTTTTAACTTATCTGCTGCTGCTACTGCTGCTAAGTCACATCAGTCATGTCTGACTCTGTGTGATCCCATAGACAGCAGCCCACCAGGCTCCCCCATCCCTGGGATTCTCCAGGCAAGAACACTGGAGTGGGTTGCCATTTCCTTCTCCAATGCATGAAAGTGAAAAGTGAAGGTGAAGTCGCTCAGTCGTGTCCAACTCTTTGCGACCCCATGGACTGCAGCCCACCAGGCTCCTCCATCCATGGGATTTTCCAGGCAAGAGTACTGGAATGGGGTGCCATTGCCTTCTCCGTTTAACTTATCTATTCTTTTGATAAATTCATTTGGTAATTTATCAGATTCAAGGTTACAGAATTTTATCATCTCTTTTGGTGCCATAAAATGCTAGGGAATGCCACTTTAGGGGCTTTGAAGAAATCATTTAGTTTATCTTTGTGTATGATGTTAAGAAGGGTTCTCATTTCATTCTTTTACATGTAGCTGTCCAGTTTTCCCAGCACCATTTATTGAAGAGGCTGTCTTTGCCCCATTGTATATTCTTGCCTCCTTTGTCAAAAATAAGGTACCCATAGGTGCTTGGGTTTATTTCTGGGTTTTCAGTCTTGTTCCATTGGTCTATCTTTCTGTTTTTGTGCCAGTATCATACTTTCTTTATGACTGTAGCTTTGTCGTATAATCTGAAGTCAAGAAGGTTGATTTCTCCAGCTCGATTGGATTAAAATGGATTAAAGACCTAAATGTAAGACTAGAAACTATAAAACTCTTAGAGGAAAACATAGGCAGAACACTTGATGACATAAATCAAAGCAAGATCATCTGTCACCCACCTCCTAGAGTAATGGAAATAAAAACAAAAGTAAAGAAGTGGGACCTGTTTAAACTTAAAAGCTTTTGCACAGCAAAGGGAATGATAAGCAAGGTGAAAAGACAGCACTCAGAATGGGAGAAAATAATAGCAAATGAAACAACTGACAAAGGATTAATTTCCAAAATATACAAGAAGCTCATACAACTTAATACCAGAAAAACAATCCAATCACAAAGTGGGAAAAAGACCTATTAGACATTTCTCCAAAGACGTCATACAGATGGCTAACAAACACATGAAAAGATGCTCAACATCGCTCATTATTAAAGAAATAACAAATAAAAACTACCATGAGATATAACCTCACACCAGTCAGAATGGCCATCATCAAAAAGTCTACAAGCAATAAATGCTGGAGAGGGTGCGGAGAAAAGGGAATGCTCTTGCACTGTTGGTGGGAATGTAAATTGATCCAGTCACTGTGGAAGACTGTATGGAGATTCCTTAAAACACTAGGAATAAAACTACCGTAAGACCCAGCAATCCCACTCCTAGAAATATACCCTGAGGAAACCAAAATTGAAAAAGACACATGTATGCCATCATTCATTGCAGCACTGTTGCAATAGTTAGAACATGGAAGCAACCTAGATGTCCATCAACACATGAATGGATAAAGAAGTTGTGGTTCATATACACACTGGAATATTACTCAGCCATAAAAAGGTATGCACTTGAGTCAGTTCTAATGAGCTGGGTGAACCTAGAACCTATTATACAGAGTGAAGTAAGTCAGAAAGAGAAAGATAAATATATTATAACACATATATGGAATCTAGGAAAATGGCACTGAAGAATTTGTTTACAGGGCAGCAGTGGAGAGTCAGACATAGAGAATAGACTTATGGACTCGGGGTGAGGGGAAGAGAGGGTGAGATGTGACATGGAAAGAGTAACATGGAAACTTACGTTACTATATGTAAACAGATAGCCAACCGGAATTTGCCGTATGGCTCAGAAAACTCAAATAGGGGCTCTGTATCAACCTAGAGGGGTGGGATGGGGGGAGATGGGAGGGAGGTTCAAAAGGCAGGGGATATATGTATAACTTTGGCTGATTTATGTTGAGGTTTGACAGAAAAGAACAAAATTCGGTAAAGCAATTTCGTTCAATTAAAAAATAAATTTGAAAAAAAAAGAGAAAAAAAATCATTTAACTTTTCTTGCTTTTACTCCTATTTCTGGTAAATAGTGGGGCTACAATAGGTAATTATTTCTATATCCTCTAGCTATAAAGTTTGATGGTTATTGAATGTGAAATTGGGAAGCATTATTTATATTCCAGAATTCCACACTAACAACTCATCAGTTTCACTCTGCTCCTTGTGTTTTGGTAAACTTTGGTTCATATATTTTAGTGAACACCATCACTTTTTTCTTATATATATCCTGGATCCAAATGAACAAAGAAATGTAAAAGGCCGTGGGGAAAGAATAGCTTTAGTGATTTTGAGGCACTAAGGTGTCACATCCTCAGATTTTGTGTGTTTTGTCTTTTAATTTCTCTATCTCTGCCAGTTAGATGGGGAAGACTGGGGATGAATAATTGCATCATCTTAAGAAAGAATGAAGGGATGGAGCCAAAGCAAAAAGAATACCCAGCTGTGTATGTGACTGGTGATAGAAGCAAGGTCTGATGCTGTAAAGAGCAATATTGCATAGGAACCTGGAATGTCAGGTCCATGAATCAAGGCAAATTGGAAGTGGTCAAACAGGAGATGGCAAGAGTGAATGTCGACATTCTAGGAATCAGCGAACTGAAATGGACTGAAATGGGTGGATTTAACTCAGATGACCATTATATCTACTATTGCAGGCAGGAATCCCTCAGAAAAAATGGAGTAGCCATCATGGTCAACAAAAGAGTCCGAAATGCAGTACTTGGATGAAATCTCAAAAACAACAGAATGATCTCGATGTTCGTTTCCAAGGCAAACCATTCAATATCATGGTAATCCAAGTCTATGCCCCAACCAGTAATGCTGAAGAAGCTGAAGTTGAACGGTTCTATGAAGACCTACAAGACCTTTTAGAACTAACACCCAAAAAAGACGTCCTTTTCATTATAGGGGACTGGAATACAAAAGTAGGAAGTCAAGAAACACCTGAGTAACAAGCAAATTTGGCCTTGGAATATGAAATGAAGCAGGGCAAAGACTAATAGAGTTTTGCCAAGAAAATGCACTGGTCATAACAAACACCCTCTTCCAACAACACAAGAGAAGACTCTACACATGGGCATCACCAGATGGTCAACACCGAAATCAGACTGATTATATTCTTTGCAGCCAAAGATGGAGAAGCTCTATACAGTCAGCAAAAACAAGACCAGGAGCTGACTGTGGCTCAGACCATGAACTCCTTATTGCCAAATTCAGACTTAAATTGAAGAAAGTAGGGAAAACCACTAGACCATTCAGGTATGACCTAAATCAAATGCCTTATGATTATACAGTGGAAGTGAGAAATAGATTTAAGGGCCTAGATCTGATAGATAGAGTGCCTGATGAACTATGGAATGAGGTTCGTGACATCGGACAGGAGACAGGGATCAAGACCATCCCCATGGAAAAGAAATGCAAAAAAGCAAAATGGCTGTCTGGGGAGGCCTTACAAATAGCTGTGAAAAGAAGAGAAGCAAAAAGCAAAGGAGAAAAGGAAAGATATAAGCATCTGAATGCAGAGTTCCAAAGAATAGCAAGAAGAGATAAGAAAGCCTTCTTCAGCGATCAATGCAAAGAAATAGAAAAAAACAACAGAACGGGAAAGACTAGGATCTCTTCAAGAAAATTAGAGATATCAAGGGAACATTTCATGCAAAGATGAGCTCGATAAAGGACAGAAATGGTATGGACCTAACAGAAGCAGAAGATACTAAGAAGAGGTGGCAAGAATACACAGAAGAACTGTACAAAAAAGATCTTCACGACCCAGATAATCACGATGGTGTGATCACTGACCTAGAGCCAGACATCCTGGAATGTGAAGTCAAGTGGGCCTTAGAAAGCATCACTATGAGCAAAGCTAGTGAAGGTGATGGAATTCCAGTTGAGCTATTTCAAATCCTGAAAGATGATGCTGTGAAAGTGCTGCACTCAATATGCCAGCAAATTTGGAAAACTCAGCAGTGGCCACAGGACTGGAAAAGGTCAGTTTTCATTCCAATCCCAAAGAAAGGCAATGCCAAAGAATGCTCAAACTACCGCACAGTTGCACTCATCTCACATGCTAGTCAAGTAATGCTCAAAATTCTCCAAGCCAGGCTTCAGCAATATGTGAATTGTGAACTTCCTGATGTTCAAGCTGATTTTAGAAAAGGCAGAGGAACCAGAGATCAAATTGCCAACATCCGCTGGATCATGGAAAAAGCAAGAGAGTTCCAGAAAAGCATCTATTTCTGCTTTATTGACTATGCCAAAGCCTTTGACTGTGTGGATCACAATAAACTGTTGTGATCCACAACAGTTTAAATTCTGAAAGAGATGGGAATACCAGACCACCTGACCTGCCTCTTGAGAAATTTGTATGCAGGTCAGGAAGCAACAGTTAGAACTGGACATGGAACAACAGACTGGTTCCAAATAGGAAAAGGAGTACGTCAAGGCTGTATATTGTCACCGTGCTTATTTAACTTATATGCAGAGTACATCATGAGAAACGCTGGGCTGGAAGAAGCACAAGCTGGAATCAAGATTGCCGGGAGAAATATCAATAACCTCAGGTATGCAGATGACACCACCCTTATGGCAGAAAGTGAAGAGGAACTAAAAAGCCTCTTGATGAGAGTGAAAGTGGAGAGTGAAAAAGTTGGCTTAAAGCTTAACATTCAGACAACAAAGATCATGGCATCCGGTCCCATCACTTCATGGGAAATAGATGGGGAAACAGTGCAAACAGTGTCAGACTTTATTTTTTTGGGCTCCAAATCACTGCAGATGGTAACTGCAGCCATGAAATTAAAAGACGCTTACTCCTTGGAAGGAAAGTTATGACCAACCTAGATAGCATATTCAAAAGCAGAGACATTACTTTGCTAACAAAGGTCCGTCTAGTCAAGGCTATGGTTTTTCCTGTGGTCATGTATGGATGTGAGAGTTGGACTGTGAAGAAGGCTGAGCGTTGAAGAATTGATGCTTTTGAACTGTGGTGTTGGAGAAGACTCTTGAGAGTCCCTTGGACTGCAAGGAGATCCAACCAGTCCATTCTGAAGATCAGCCCTGGGATTTCTTTGGAAGGAATGATGCTAAAGCTGAAACTCCAGTACTTTGGCCACCTCATGAGAAGAGTTGACTCATTGGAAAAGACTCTGATGCTGGGAGGGATTGGGGGCAGGAGGAGAAGGGGACGGCAGAGGATGAGATGGCTGGATGGCATCACTGACTCGATGGACGTGAGTCTGGGTGAACTCTGGGAGTTGGTGATGGAGAGGGAGGCCTGGCGTGCTGCGATTCATGGGGTCGCAAAGAGTCAGACACGACTGAGCGACTGAATTGAATTGAAGAAAGCCTTTTTTGAAATTTTGGGAATTTTGTTTCTTTTTGTCAAACAAGAAGTAGGATTTACAAATATTTCAGTGACTTGTTAGTGATAAAAGTAAAGTAAGCTCAAAAAGATTTTTTTATCACTTAAAATCAGGCCAAACCCTGAGTCAAATAATAAAATTAATGGAGACAACAAAAAAAGATGTTTATAATTAAGTAACAATTTCTTAGTATCAAACTTTCATTAAAGGTTGAAGAAGAAAAGAAGAAGCACAAAAGTAGTGAAGTGGAAGTATCAGACAATGTGTGTGATACTGCTGATGAGAGTGGATTGATTCAGCAGAGAACGAGTGGAGGAAACAGCAATCAGGAGTTTGTTGCTATGGAGGATGAAGGTTCTGATAGGTAAGCCTATGTAACAGCAGGTGATTTGTTATTTTTCTGTGAAATAAGTTTGGATGTGAGAGTTGGACTATAAAGAAAGCTGAGTGCTTAAGAATTGATCCTCTTGAACTGTGGTGTTGGAGAAGACTCTTGAGAGTCCCTAGGGCTGCAAGGAGATCCAACAAGTCCATCCTAAAGGAGATCTGTCCTGGGTGTTCATTGGAAGGACTGATGTTGAAGCTGAAACTCCAATACTTTGGCCACCTGATGCGAAGAGCTGACTCATTGGAAAAGACCCGGATGCTGGGAAAGATTGAGGACAGGAGGAGAAGGGGACGACAGAGGAGGAAATGGTTGGATGGCATCACTGACTCAATGGACATGAGTTTGAGTAAACTCCGGGAGTTGGTATTGGACAGGGAGGCCTGGCGAGCTACAGTACATGGGGTCGCAAAGAGTCGGATGTGACTGGGTGACTAAACTGAGCTGAACTGAACTGAATTGAGCTATTGGTAGTGATGATCACATTTTACATTTTCCTGCTGCTGCTGCTGTTAAGTCGCTTCCGTCGTGTCCGATTCTGTGCGACCCCAGAGACGGCAGCCCACCAGGCTCCCCCGTCCCTGGGATTCTCCAGGCAAGAACACTGGAGTGGGTTGCCATTTCCTTCTCCAATGCATGAAAGTGAAAAGTGAAAGTGTAGTCGCCCAGTTGTGTCTGACTCCTAGCGACCCCATGGGCTGCAGCCTACCAGGCTCCTCCGTCCATGGGATTTGGCAGGCAAGAGTACATTTTGCCAGGGATATAGTTATTTTTATTTTTTTGTCTTTTAGACATAATACTAAAGTTAATTTCTTAACATACCACCTACAGTATTAGAATATTCTGAATTTGACTCTCTACTTGCCTTTACCAGTGTGTGGTATATTTAAATATATTTTATGTCACTATTAACATCTTTTCATTTCAATTTGAGGACTTCTTTCAGCATTTCTTATGAGACAGGTCTAGTGGTGAGGAACTCCCTCAGCTCTAGTTTTTTCTGGGAAAGTTTTTATTTGTCCTTCATTTCTGAAGCATAACTTTTCTGGATAGAATATTCTTGTTTGGCAGGGTTTTTTTCTCATATCATTTTTAGTATGTCCATGGATGGAAGCCAAATTGTTGTTTGTGGTGGGGGAACTGATGAGGTACTGGTCTTTCATCCATAATGCTGAAATCACCCCATCATGTGGGTGGTTTAAAAGTAAACTGCTTCACTGTCCGCCCCGTTCCCACCACCAAATATTTCCTTGATTTTTTATTTCATGGTATATGTGCCACATGTCATTTAAAAAGTCACCCAAATTAAGCGTTCCTTTTTTTTTGAGTTTTCTTTTTTCCCCCTTTTTGGCTGTGCTCGTTCTTTGCAGCTGCAGTGCTTGGGCTTCTCACTGTGGTGGCTTTCCTTGATGCTGAGCATGGGCTCCAGGGTGCTGGCTTCTAACCCTGGGGCATGTGGGGTCTTCCTGGACCAGGGATCGAACCACTGCCCCCTCATTGGCAGGCAGACTCCTAAGTACTGGACCATCAGGGAAATCCCTAAATTAAGCATTATTGTATTTAAAAGCGAAACAGAAAGTATAGTGTAAATCTAATTATGACTCCCATGGGTAAGAGTCATTGTGTTTAGGCAGTGAACTCTAGGTTTCCAGTGTAGCCCTTGAGGTTCTTCCCAGTGTCCAAAGATGCACCTCTCTGCTTTCTTTCATGTGTTTCATACTGTTCCTTCCAGGTTCCTAGGAAACAGCCTAGATGCCACATGCCTGATCTTTGTGCTCTGTATTCTAATCTCCAAGTAGAATGATTTTCTCCCTTTTTTTTTTCTTTGTAACCTTCTCTCTTCACTTCTTCTGTAAAGCCTTCCTTATATCACTGATAACTTTCATATATCAACTCTTACATATCACATCATATCATAATTGTATATCTGTCTTTGAGGCAAGAATTTGTGTTTTCTTGCCTATGGTTGGTACTTAATAACTATTTTGTGAATTAATGATTTAAGATGGGTAAGAGTAGGAATTTTGCAAGAATTGCTTTTTTATTCAGTTGAATTGGCTTTTTTCTGGATTTTTTTAAAGTGGCGATCCTGGCGTGCATAGAAAGGAGTAAAGAAAAAGGACAATAGCAAATGGACACCAGAAGAATGTGTGATTGCACCAATATTTGAAAAGACCGATTCACTGACTGGAGGTCTGCTGCATGTTAATGATGACAGCATTTTAAGTGAAGTGGATCAGGATGATGACAGGTAATATCTACAAATTTTTTATTTCTAGAGGAAGAAATAAGCACTGAATACTTCTGGAAATGGAGCAGCATAATATAGTGTACAGGCCAAGGCAAGTGATTCCTCAACTATAGTGGAAAACACTGCTGAAAGATTAAAGTTGAGGACCAGTGCCTTTGGCCAGAAATCGTTTCAGTAAATAGTCTCCTTGAAAGCTGGACTGTAGTGAATACATGTAAACAGCCCTGGAGGGAATATTTGCTGGGACAGGCAATAGAGAACTAGATGGTAACTGAAGAGGAATGTGGAGTTCAAAGGAGTTTCTTGTTTTATGTTAAGATGGGAGCTTTTAGAGTATGTATGCTGTTAGAAATGAGCCAGAAGAGGATGTGTTAATTGAGTTAATCTTGTTTGCATTTCCAGTATTAGAAAGCTTATTGATTGTATGACATTATCTTTAAACTATTACAGTAAACTAATTGTACATAATACGTCTGTTATATATAGTTTTATGGTAAGGGCTTGTTTGTTGGTTCTGAAGTGTAATATTCCTATGTAATTGTATGTGTAGATGATTAGTTCAGTTAATTCTATCCTACATAGATTTTAAAAAATTATATAATCATGAACTTACAAACACTTAGGCTATGCTGAATAGGATTTGATCATTCCTTGATGATTCTAGTTGATAGTAACATCGTGAGTAGCTATGATTTTGTAAGGTACTCTGAAACATTACATCGTATCAACGTCATAGTTGTTTATAGATTCTAAGCAAAAGGGAAAAATTTTGTTTATATTCCACAGAAAAAAAAACTACTAACAATCTTTCACAAATTATTAATTTTGGTTTATAAAGTTCTAAATTAGAAAAACTATGCTTCCCATAGTAAGAGTGTTATTAACACATATTGTGTATTCAATAAGTGTATATCAGATTCATGAATAAACAGCAGAATGGTTGAATGAATGCCTACTGATAAATTTCTTTACAAAAGCAAGTGTTTAGTGAAAGTAGGTTTCCAATATTGCCTACCTCTAAAGTCTTTTTATTTTTTGAGAAACGTGTTAAGATTCAGAAAGTATTATTTATAGTTATAACTGGACATGGAATAATAATATAGATTCATTTGCTATCATATTCCTTAAGAAGACTTATTTAAATATTACTTTCTCAGCATATTTTCGAACCGCAGTGTTGAAGCCAGATTTCCTGACTTTGAACTCTGGATCTGTTGGTGACCTGCTGTGTGGGCTTTCTGTGCTCAGCCTTTCTGTGCTCCGTTTCTTCCTATGTAGAGGACCTAATGTATTACCTACCTCCCAGAATGTTTGTGAGGATTAAAATGCCGTTAAGACATATAAAGTGCTTATAATAATGCATAGCAGTTGCATAGGAAGTCCTCAGAAGGCTAATATCATGGTTATTAAAAATGGGTTTCTTTCTTATAAAGACTTAAGGAATACATCCCAGATAGGTTTTATTGCTGCAAAACATAGTTCTTATTGAAAATAACAACTGCAAGAAATCCTGGTATACTGGTTCCCTTCACATAATGCAAGTAATGTTGTGTTTTTCCTTTTCTTTGATCTAAATTAAATGTTTTATTAGTATTATAAATGTATTTTGTTTGTCCTTTAATGTTACTCTTCTTTATTGTTTTAATCCTTTTATAAAAAAGTACTTACCAATGCAAATGCAAAGATTTTATATAAAAAACAAAGTTTAGGTGTTTGTATTTTTAAGTATTTAATATTAGCCTGAAAAGAATCATTTGTTTTTTCAGGCCTGCAAAGAAGACATCTAATGAAAATAACCAGGTATAGTCAAAAAGTTAACTATAAAAAATATTTTCCTAGTAAAAAATACTTTGTAAAAGGAATAGTAGCAAAATATAAAATCTTCCTTTGTTGTAGAGACATATACTTTGACAACTTAATTTAGAAACACTATTGATAAAGTTATCCTTTTGATAAAAAGAATCTGTCCTTTTAAAAAGTGTCTGTTTTTGCTTTAATGAAGATATGTTTATCATCTTTGTACAACTAGTATGTTCTATAAATATTTTAAGGACATTATGAAATAGTATTATTTATGTGTAGGTCAAAGAACAAATTAATTCTGTGGATGACCGTGATGACTTAACTCAGTCATCTGAAACAGCTTCTGAGGATGGCAAGTTGCTTTACTATAAGAATTCCATGTTGCTAATTGAAGAACTTGACACAGGGTGTAAAGGTAGGACTGCAGTGTAAATATAAATACAAAGCCTGTTTGTGTATGGTGTAGTAGTAATATATGTCTAGTACTGCTCTAGAGCCAGGGATGTGTTACAGTGCTGGGCATCTCAGAAATAGGTTCTGTATTAAAAGAACATGAACGTGAGTGTATACTCTGCACCACAGGCCTATGATCATTCTCACTCACTGTACCTTCTGTTGACTCTTCTTTCCTGTGCCTTCATCCAAGGTCAGGTTAGCATCACTTTCCTCCTGGAATAACTGAAATAATCTCAGAACTTCTTTCCCTGCCATTCTACCTCCTGGAACCTCAATCCACACGGCAACTATAATGATTATCTATTTTTAAAAATTCAGATCTCATCATGTTACCCTTTTGCTTAAAGCCCAACTGTTACTTCTCTTTGCTTCATGGTTAAAGGTCACGATTGTCTAGCTTCATCTTGTTTTATTTTTTACCCTTCTTTCTACATGAATTTTAGCATCAGGGTGTCAATTTCCTAAAATGTCTGCTGGTCTTACATTTTCATTTTCATTCAGTTCAAAATACTTTGTAATTCTTCTTTTTATTACCTCTTTTATCCAAGGGTTATTTAGATCTGTGTGATTTAGTTTCCAAATATTGAGAGTTTTCCAGAGATCCTTCTCTGCTCTTGCTTCTTGTGATTTAATAGGTGCATCCAGAGGGACCCTGGAGCTAGGGCTGATTATTTCCTGCCTTGGAGGCAAGACCTTACTGACTACCCTGTTCATTCTACTGTAAGGAGAAGTTTTTCCAGCCTGGCTCATGAGAATAGATAGAATTCCTGGGACTGAGTGAGCACCAGTCACAGGTTCCTATAGTCTTTTCAGATGGTTTCTCCCTGGTCTCAGGTGGTTTCTCCTAGATGGGCGCTGTTTGTTCCTCTGCTGAGTACCTGAGGGGCTCCTCCTCAGATCTCCAGGGTCCTTTTTCTCTCTGTTCCACTCTCTCCTCTCTGCAGTTCTGATGTGTGATCTCTACCTACTTTGGTTTCACCAGACTGTCAGCTTCATCACCTCCTGTCAGGGAGTCTGGCTGACTCAGCTTCCATTCCTTCTCCTCATGTTGGGGCCTGGAAATTATACATAAAATATTGACACACTAAACCAATCAACTAATAAAAAGGTAAATATATAATGACTATAGTACTTTTCTTAGGAAAAAACACATATTTTGATATTAGAAAATTTTTAAAAATACACGTTACCATATCAAAATATGGTAACTCCTTTAGGCGTTAAAATGAGGAAAATTAACTTGATAAATTCAACATTCACTCACTAAAAAACAAAATATAACAAACAGACACATACAAAACAAATATGTGAGATAACTTTGTTTAACATTTTAAGCATGAAATGTTTCCTTGTTAGATGAGGAAGTCAAGGGTACCCACTTTTACTATTTATTCAGAATTGTACTAATGTTTTCAGCTAGTTAACCAAACACAGGAAAAAAATAAAAAGAATAACACTGGAAACAACATATCCAGAAAATGTTTAATTAGAGATTGTATGATATGCATTCTGAAAATCAAAAATAATCTACAAATAAATTATAAAATTATTAAAAAATATTGTTAGAGTTGCCAAAATGCATTGAATCCTAATTGAAAAACAATAAACATTTTACAAATGACATTTAAAATAGTATGAAAAATAATCACACATCCAGATTAATTTAAAAATATATGTAACAACTTTATAAAAATATGATATATCTTATATTGTAAAACATGAAGTAGATCTAAATTAACATAATAATGTAGCATGCTTATGATTTGGAAGACTTGAGGATGCAAACATCATTCTTTACAAATAGATCTACAATTCTACTGTTTTTCTACACTAAATCTAAACAAGAATAATTCTAAAGTTTGTTTTAAAAGGTAAAAATAAAGAATATCTTAAACACTCTGCAAGATAAAAAGTAACTTTTTAAGAGTTGCTCAACTTGATGTTAAAGCCTATTAGTTAAGGGTAGTTCTGATTATAAAATAGCTAGAAGCATACAGAAAGTCTAGGAACAGAAGTATAGATATACTGATATTTACTTTATGAATATTCTGGCACCACAAAGCAGTGTTAAAATGAGTGCATTTTTCAATAAGTATTTCTAGGGTAAATATACACCAATAAGTCAAAATATAAAATTAAATTATAGTCGTGCCCCATCAAAAATTACTTGCAGTTTGAAATAAATATAAAAATCAATGTAAAAAGAGAAAATAAAACCCTGAATTGAAAATAGAGGAAGTAGAATAGAAAATATAATACTGTGTGAAATTTGTGATAACTTAGCACATAAAGTATGATAGTATCTTTATTATTTTGGAGGTAAGAAGTGGATCTTAAATAAGATATTATAAGTACCTCACTGTGTAAAGAAACAGTTTGATAAACATTAATTCATTAAACATAAGGAAATGTGTGCACCTAAATACATCACCAACCAAGTGAATAGACAAGCCACAATCTAGGAGAAAATATTCATTATACATACATCAAAGGACTTTTATTTAGAATGCATAATGAAATACATATTTCATAATAAAATATTAACAACCTAATAGAAAAATAGGTAAAAAAAAAAAAACCTGAATAGGACCTTCACAAAGAAGTAAGACAAGTCAAATGACTAATAACTAAATTATAGGAATTCAACCACATTAGTAAAGTGGAATTGAATTCATCACCAAAATGAAGTACCCCTACTCATCCACCAACCTCAAAATACTAAAATGTCTGCTATGACAGTATTAAATATTGGCAAGAATGGACAATAATTAGAACCCACATGTAATATAGTTGGAATTTAAACTAATACATCTCTTTTAGAAAATTGTTTAATGGCACCTAGCAAAAGATCTTTGGCTCAGAGGTTAAAGCGTCAGCCTGGAATGCAGGATACCCAGGTTTGATCCCTGGGTTGGGAAGATCCCCTGGAAAAGGAAATGGCAATCCACTCCAGTACTCTTGCCTGGAGAATTCCATGGATGAAGGAGCCTGGTAGGCTACAGTCCATGGGGTCGCAAAGAGTCGGACACAACTGAGTGACTTCACTTCACTTCACTTCACTTCAGCAAAAGATCAGAAACAAGCACCTTTGATCTAGAACATTCAGAGACAGGGCATACCTCACCCAGTGAGTGCTCATGGACAATGCAGCACATACTTGTGTAAAAATGTTCATGCAGCATTTCCATTAAAGATAAAAAAGGTGAAATAACCAGGAGTGAAATTGCTGGCTCATATGGTAGTTCTATATTTAGCTTTTGTGTGTGTGTTTGTGTGCAAAACTCCATACTGTTTTCCATACAGTATGCAATTGGCTCTACCAATTTACATTCTCACCCACAATGCGCAAGGTTTCTCTTTACTCCAATTCTCTCCAAAAATTGTTATTTGCAGACTTTATAAAGAAAGGAGGAGGGGCAATTTAGGAGTATAAAGTCTACAAAATACTCTGTATAAAATAGATAAGCTACAAGGATACCACTGCCTAGCACCGTAAGTTCTAGCTATTATCCTTTGTGTGCTGTACTGTGCTCAGTCACTTCAGTCATGTCCAACTCTTTGTGACCCCATGGACTGTAGCCCACCAGGCTCCTCTGCCCATGGGATTGGGTTGCCATGCCCTCCTCCAGGGGATCTTCCCCACCCAGGAATCAAACCCATATCTCTGGCATCACCTGCATTGCAGACAGGTTCTTTACCCACTGAGACACTAAGTTTTAATAGTGTATAGTCTAAAAACATAATGAATCACTGTGTTGTGCATCTAAAATTATTATAACACTGTAAATAAATAATGGAGAAGGCAATGGCACCCCACTCCAGTATTCTTGCCTGGAAAATCCCATGGACGGAAGAGCCTGGTAGGCTGCAGTCCATGGGGTCGCTAAGAGTCAGACACTACTGAGCGACTTCACTTTCACTTTCCACCTTCATGCATTGGAGAAGGAAATGGCAACCCACTCCAGTGTTCTTGCCTGGAGAATCCCATGGACGGAGAAGCTGGTAGGCTACAGTCCATGGGGGTTGCACAGAGTCGGACACGACTGAAGAGACGCAGCAGCAAAATAAATAATACTTCAATAAAGAAGAGGAAATAGCCAAATTCCATTTGTAGTAGAAGTATGAATAAACATATTATCATATCAATATATTTATTTTGTGGAACATTCTTCAGCAACAAAAATGGAACTACTGTTATACTCAATCACTTAAAAATTCTTTTGAAAAAAAAATGCTGAGCCAAATAAGCCAGACATAAGGGAATATACTCTAAAATTTTAATAATACAAATTTCAAAAGCAACAAAGTTAAATTTTAACTCTCATAAAAGTTATGACCAACCTAGATAGCATATTGAAAAGCAGAGACATTACTTTGCCAACAAAGGTCCATCTAGTCAATGCTATGGTTTTTCCAGTGGTCATGTATGGATGTAAGAGTTGGACTATGAAGAAAGCTGAGCGCCAAAGAATTGATGCTTTTGAACTGTGGTGTTGGAGAAGACTCTTGAGAGTCCCTTGGACTGCAAGGAGATCCAACCAGCCCATTCTAAAGGAGATCAGCCCTGGGATTTCTTTGGAAGGAATGATGCTAAAGCTGAAATTCCAGTACTTTGGCCACCTCATGCGAAGAGTTGACTCATTGGAAAAGACCGATGCTAGGAGGGATTGGGGGCAGGAGGAGAAGGGGATGACAGAGGATGAGATGGCTGGATGGCATCACTGACTTGATGGACATGAGTCTGAGTGAACTCCAGGGGATGGTGATGGACAGGGAGGCCTGGCATGCTGCGATTCATGGGGTCACAAAGAGTCGGACACAACTGAGCAACTGAACTGAACTGAACCTATTCTCTGTTTAGAATAATAAGTTTTGAACACAGCAATGAAGTTTGCTCCTAGAGGCATCAGAGAGGCACAGTGACTAGAAAAATGCTTAAAGAAATGCTGTAAAGAGCTGATAATGTCTTTAATTTCTTGGAGAAAGCAACATACAGGATTATTATACAGAATTACTTGTCTATTTATCACATTTCATAATTTGAGAGTGAGAAAAAGAGAAAGGAAATGAAAGGAAGAGAAAAAAAAGAAAGAAGACATGGAACAGAAATCATTTGCAAATTCTGAGGATTTTAGGATGTGGATAGTCTTTTGCTGTACTGTGCTTAGTCACTCAGTCTTATCCGACTCTTTGTGACCCCATGGACTATAGCCCACCAGGCTCCTCTGTCCATGGGGATTTTCCAGGCAAGAATACTGGAGTGGGTTGTCATGCCCTCCTGTAGGTGATCTTCCGTACCCAGGTAAAGAACCCAGGTCTCCCATATTGCAGGGGGATTCTTTACCATCTGAGCCACCAGGGAAGCCCATGGACAGTGTTAGATGATCATTATTTAGCCTATAACTCTCTTAAAGTGAGACATAAACATAATTTTATTTCTTTTTTTCTTTTAAACTGAAGTTGATATTTTAAAATCACATTGCAGTTTAAAAATCACATTATAAAAATCACATATATATCATATTATATATATATATATATATATATATATATATATGTATATATATTGTATCATGGAGAAGGAAATGGCAAGCCACTCCAGTGTTCTTGCCTGGAGAATCCCAGGGATGGGGGAACCTGGTAGGCTGCCATCTATGGGGTCGCACAGAGTCGGACACGACTGAAGTGACTTAGCAGCAGCATATTGTATCCACAATCTATATATATATATCTATATCTATATATATATATATAGATATATATAGTATATACATATATATGTATATATAATAATGTATAATGTATATTATACATTATATATTGTACAATATATAATGTATAATACAATATAATATATATATTATAATACAATATATATAATACATATATATTATATATAATAATGTATATTGTACAATATATATTGTACAATATATAATGTATAATACAATATAATATATATATATTATAATACAATATATATAATACATATATATTGTATATATAATAATGTATATATTGTATATAGATTGTATCTACATATATATATACACAATATATATATTGTATCCACAATCTATATGTATATATAGATTGTATCCCATTGTGTCTCAGTCACTAAAGAATCAACACGCACTTCAGGAGACATGAGTTCCATCCATGGCTTGGGAAGATCCCCTGGAAGAGAGCATGACACTCTTCCCACTCCAGTATTCTTCGCTGGAGATTCCCCATGGACTCTAACCCCAAGGGGTCTCAAAGATCACACTAATCAGCGAATAAGCACACATTTGAAGAAAAATGTAATAACCATCAACACACTGTGTAAAGTACATTTAAGAAAGTGCTCTCCTCTATCTCTCTTCTCATTCAAAATTACATTAGGTGAGAAAAGATTTTGGTGTTGACTAATTTTCTGATGGTCTCCTTCACATCATTATTTCTAAGGCTGTAGATAGGGGATTTAGCATGGGGATCACTACTGTGAAAAGCACAGTGGCTACTTTGATGAAGAGCCATGAGCTTCTGGAGTTGGGTACCCAGTAGCGAAGAAGGATGACCCCATGGAAAATGGTGATGGCAGTCAGGTGGGAGGCACAGGTGGAGAAGGCTTTTCGGAGTCCACCAGCTGAAGGCATCTTGATAATGTGACAATTATGAAAACATAGGAGGTGAGAATAATCAGGAGGCAACACACCTCATTGAGAGTAGAAATGATAAAACATGTCATCTGACTGAAGTAAGAGTCAGAGCAAGAGGCAGAGACGATTGCAGAATGCTCACAGCCAAAGTGATATATGACGTTAGAACCATAGAAGGACAGCTCCAAAAGAGAACATGTGATTGTCAAGGACCACGTTCCACCCCATGTGTAAGTTCCAGTGACCAGGAGGCTGCAGAGCTTAGGAGACACAGCAACTGTGTAGAGCAGGAGGTTACAAACAGCCACAAACCAGTCATAGGCCATCACTGCTAACATGAACATCTCCGTGATCACAAGTGTGCAATCAAAGAAGAACTGCAGCATGCAACCCATGTAGGAAATAGTCCTTGTGTCCATAACCAAGATCTCTAAGAGTTTGGGTGTGGTTATAGAAGAGTAACAAAAATCAAGAAAGGAGAGATGGCTGAGAAAGAAGTACACGGGGGTGTGAAGTTTGGGATTGATTCTGATGGTCACAATCATACCCAGGTTCCCCACCACAGAGACTGTATAGACAGTGAAGAAGACTAAGAATAGGGGCACCTGGAGCTGTGGGTATTCTGAGAAGCCTGAGAGGATGAAGGTGATTCTGACTTCTCTCATCCATCACTATGGTTTTTGCCAGAGAAAACCAGAGTTCACCCTAAGCAACCAGACATGACAGAAATAGAGGGTATTTTTTTTTTTTCCCAGCCTGGACAGGGGACTGGTCTGCAGTGGTGAAGTCTGGGATTTCCCAGGAATACGAATAAGACACAGTTGGAGCCCAAATGGTATACTGTGTGTCTACAGGTGTGGAGAGTGCAAGTCAGCTTCTGATGGAGAGGCAAGGAGAGGATGGACTGGGAAGAGCTGAGTGTCACGGTGACTCAGAAAATGTCCTTGTTTGAATTTCTCCCAGCTCTGTCTCCCTTTTCTCCACATGGAGAATTCCTTTCTTTAGCTTCATTTAATTGAACTTGTTGATTGTGCTTGCAAATTCTTATGTTTGTTCAGGCCTTTCTACCTGCTCAAGATGTCCTGTTTTTCTCTCACTTTTCCTTAGTGCTCTCCAATCAGAGAGAGGCTTCCCAGGTAGTGCGGTGATAAAGAATCCTCCTGACAATGCAGGAGATGCAAGGGACATGAGTTCAATCCCTGGGTCAGGAATATCCCCAGGAGAAAGAACTGGCAACCCACTCCAGGATCCTTGCTGGTGAAATCTGATGACAGAGGAACCTGGAGGGCTATAGGCCATGGAGTCGCCAGTCACACAACTGAGAGATCCAGAACCCACCTCATCAGAGAAGCCTCAGGTTTACATTCCCTTAATGATTTCACCAACTGGCCAAACCTTGGTAAAAAGTCACATATTGTATCTCCTAGAGAATATGAATGATGTCTTGTTAACAATCTAGACTCTTTAATCAAGTCAACTTGCCTTAAAATTTAACCTCAGTCACTTATTAATATGTTTCTGACAAGTTAAGCTCTCTGAAACCTAACCTATAGAATATAATTCTAAGAATTTGCTTTTACTACACAGTTATGTATAAAATATAACTTAAATTAGTGAATTATTTTCTAAAACATTTAAGACTTTAATTTTACACATAATAAATGCCCCCCACCAAATTTAGTTTAGAATACTGGAGTGGGTAGCCATTCCCTTCTCCAGGGGATCTTCCCAACCCAGGGATTGGACCCAGGTCTTCCACATTACAGGTAGATTCTTTACCAGCTGAGTCACAAGAGAAGACCAGAAATACTTGAGTGGGTAGCCTATCCCTTCTCCAGCAGATCTTCCCGACCCAGAAATCAAACTGGGGTCCCATGCATTGCAGGCGGATTTTTTACCAGCTGAGCTATCAGGGAAGTCCAACTTTAATTATTTTCTAAAACATTTAAGACTTTAATTTCACATGTAATAAATGGCCCCCACCAAATTTAGTTTCTTCTCTTGTATTTCTAATGCTGTTTTTCATGTTTACTTTTAATTTGAAATATTTGACCCCAAAATATTCTACAATGTAGCACTGCCTATAATTTTACGAAGTCTGAAATGGTGCAAATAGTGACTAAGAAGTAGAAAAAAATGCATACACAGAGGAAATCTTTTTCTTACTTACTTATTTTCTAATGTTTCCTTCTTAGCTGTACATTTCCATTAATGTCTCAAGCCATCAAGGGATAAACTTCATTTTGTCCATTTTTCCCTGTCCTTGTCTGTATCTCTATGATTTCCTTTCCATCCAAGGTTAAGGCTGTGAAAAATGTAATTAGGGCAAAATGAACATATTCTTCAAAATACACTCCCATCTTTATTGCTAGCTACCACCCATCTACTCAGCAGCTATCTTTATTTAGCCTACCTACAGCCATCCTTCAGGACTAATTTTCATTCAATTTTAGTTTAAAATCATGCTCAAATGCTTACCCATATTCAAAATCATCTCCATACAAATTACCTGCAAACTGAACACTTCTGTCTGGATTTCTGTGATCTCTAAAAGAACTAAACTACCAATGCAGCAGACATAAGAGACACGGGTTCTATCCCTGGGTTGGGAAAATCCCCTGGAGGTGTGTATGTATTCTTGCTTGGAGAATCCCATGGATAGAGGAGCCTGGTGGGCTATAGTCCATAGGGTGGTTTATTAAGAGTCAGAAAGGACTGAAGCAACTTGGCATGCACAGTATCACTGCATTACCTAGATTGCTTGATAGCTACTTCTTTCATTTTACTCACTGCAGGAATTTTTATTTTTGTGCACAAAATACACACATTTTGATATATAAAAGCATAATTACCTTTTAATATCAAATACCAGGCAACATATTTCAGACTACTTTGGGGTTTAATTCAGAACTCAAATTTGCTGTACTGTTCCAACTTGCTTTTACCTGAATGATTTTAAACTCAAAAAAATTAATGCAAAGTCTTTCATATTCCTCTACAGTTTTATAGATTTCTTTTTAATATTTCCCTATTTTTTAAAATTATTTTTAATTGAAAACAAATAACTACTACTTGAATGTCCACCAAAGACATCATTCAGCTATATGAGCAAAGTTCAAAACTAGATGCATCCCATGAATATTAAAGATATAAGAAATAAGTTCAATATCTTGTATTCTTACCCTTTAATGAATTAAATGAGTACCATTTCATTGCTACTGGGGTTGCATAGGCGCTTCTCTGCCAAAATTATGGTTAATTTCAAAGTTTCCCACATCAGAATTAAAGTAAATCACTTACACAACTCACGAGAAGCCATATAGTCTTTATAGACTGATTTACTGAAGACTTCTTTAATTTAAATAAGAATCTTGAAAAGTATTTAAAAAAATACTTACATTTAATTAAAATTGTGGTAGCTTGTAATAAGAGTATTGTAACTTCTTCCAAAGTATATTTCAGTAAAGTCATCAAGAAAATTACATTTTTTTCTCATTAAAAAATAGAGACACTCTCAAGGGTAAGCAATACTTGCAAACTAAACTTAGGGACCATGCTGTATATTTACGTCTACCTGAGTGACCTGGGGATTCACACCCCAGAGAATTTTGATTGGGTTGTTTTCCATGAGCTACAAACAAGACAAGTTAATGAAAATCCTGTATTCCTATATTTTATGATTTAAAATATAATATAGGAAGCTTGAGCATGTTTATCTTCTCATCTTAGAAAAATAACACTAGCAATCAACCTGTTTATATTTATCATGGAAGACGTGAATTCCAAAATTCAGAAAGAGAAAATCACAATTACTGTCCCATAGACCAAGCATAGTGTTATGTTTATTTCAAGTCTTTCCTCTAAGTTTTCTTATTTGAACATCTATATTTGTAAAAAAACATATTCAATATCACACTGAATAGAAATATGATATTCTGGCATTTGCAGTTATTATTGTATCTCAATGTTTTCCTGTTTTATTAAAATTTGTTGAATATACATTTTTCGATAATGCAATTGATAGGTTTGCTGAATTGTGTGGTATATTAATGGTCTATTTCATCATAATAAACTGCTGCAGATTCAGTGGCTTGAAAAATACTCATTTATTAATTCACAATTTTGTATGCCCAAAGTTAGGCACAATACACCTGGTCCCTCTTTTCAAGTTACCACAAGGCTGAAATCAAAGTGTCATCAAGTTTCTCATCTAGAAACTGGTTCTCTTCCAAGCTCATTTCATGTTGTTGGGATAATGCAGTTCCTTGAAGTTGTAGGAATAAGGTCTTGTTTCCTTGACATCTGTTTTGGGGTTATTCACAGTTCCTAGAATCCACTCCTAGGTATCTGCTTTGTTTTCTCCTCTCAAGTCACTCTCACACTTAAAATCTCTCTTTCAACACCCTCTTATAATTCACACATCTCTTTAAAGAGGGATTCAAGTGTTTTTAACAAATCATCGGATTATATGAGACTCACCAATCAGGATAGTCTTCTTTTCTCATGATCAACTGATTTAAAACTAGTTATAATTTGAAATTATTTGCCAGCAGCTCCCAGATTAATGTGTAATTGAATGGCTAGTTGAAGATATGTGTGCACCAAGTGGTGGGGAATCTTAAGGACTAGTTTAGACTTCTACTTGTCACTCATGAGGTCAACATCTTTGTAATCTTTCCATTTATATCTCATTCTATTTAAAATAGCACCCACTTGCTTGAATGTTTTACTTACGAGAAGAAACTTGATGATTTGTGATTCCATTACAAGAAGATAAGAAAGCAAACACAGTTTTTAATCTCACAATAAATAGAAGGAGGAAAAGATGAGAATGGTGATCAAAAATAGAAAATGGACAGTGAAGTAGAAATAAGGGATTGAGCAAAACTAAAATTCTGATGTTTAAAATGATACATAAAATCAATCATCTGATAGATAAATTGATTAAAAATAACAGATCATAACACAATTGCTACTCAAGAAAAAAAAATGGGACTTCATTACAGATGCTGTCAATGTAGAAAAAATAATTAGAGAGTATTATGTAGAATTTTCTTCCAAAAAATTTGACTACTTAGTTGATGTAGAAAAATCATTTGAACCATACAAATAAACATGAAATACAAAATATGAATAGCCTCTATCTTCTTATGAAATTGAATTTTCAGTTAAAAATCTTCCCACAAAGAGAACCCCAGGTCCATACTATTAAATGGTAAATTCTGTCAAGCATTTAAGTAACAAATAGCACCAAAAAAACATGCATGGATATTTGAATAAACAGAGCAATAAGAGATATATGCAACACTTTTTCTTCATCCCATTAATATAGCTCATACTCAAACTGGAGGCATTGGGATTTGATTCAGTCATTCTGGCCACAGAATTTGTGCTCTTAGTTAAAAAGTTATGTCTTTTGATTGCAACTGGGCCATAAAGATTCTTAAAGGATAAGCTTATGATCATGGGTTTTTTTTTTTTTTTTTGCAAGAACAAAACAACCAGATTTATTGTAATTAAGATAGTTGTCCACCATGGGGAACTAGTTAACGTTTCTCAAAGTGAGGCAATTGAGGCTTCAGGAGTATCCATGGCCCTAATCATCTTGTTCATGTGGCTGGTAAAATGAGTAACATTCGTGCTCATATCAGGTGTATATGTACAGCATTGGGTATGAACAATGGCACAAGTTCCTCCTTTTGTAGCTGTCAGAATATCTAGAGCCAATCTGTTTTGTAAAACCACCTTTCTAATTTGTGCTTGTTCAGCATTAAGAGCTGAAATAGCCTTTTGAGAATCTTGTAATGTCTGCTGAGTAAAATTAGTCAAAGCATCCACTCGTAACATAACATCTGTAGTTCTCAAAGAGGGAACAAACGCTGTAACCAAATAATCATACCAATGAAATACAGACCTTGCCCACCGAGTTTTAAGGTGGGGTAAATTAGCAGGCTTTTTTGGAAGCTCTGAAAATATAAAGCCGTGAGTAAAGGCTAGACCCAGGGTACATCTCCCTATCCAACCAGGGGGAAGCCATGACCATAGGTAAGAGCCACATATCTAATAAGTCTCGTTTGGAGCAAGCCAGCGCGACTGAGATATCCAGTCTCAATTTGTGCTTGGCCAGACAAAGGGAGAACCTGAACTGGGATTGGAAAACACGGGAATGATTACATTGCATGTTTCCTGAGACAAATATCCCAATTGTTTCCAATCATTGTAAGTAAGTTGTTGGCTAACTTTTGGGGATGGCTCTGTTTGTTCCCAGCATATAGAGGCAGTAGATATTAAACGTCCTTTTTCAGGAGTTAGCCATGTAACCTCATCTCATATTTGATAAACGTCAGGTAAAAAACCATTAGATCTAGACCTGTTTACCTTATATGTAGCAAAATAGTCATTGAACCGAGACAATGTATAATCAAAATTAAAAGTTTTTAAAACATTATGTCCATAGTTAGAGTACAAAGTGTTGCACCAGTCCATTTTAGGGTAGGTAGATGTCATCAGATGAAGAAGAGGCATCGCATGTGATTGTTGTCGAAGGTATTCACAGACTTGGAGAAAGTCTTTTCCTTGAAGTGGGGATGTCCACCACGGGAAGCCTTCCACTGATGAAGAGGGGAGCGCTCCACAGACCCAGCAGTTAGATCGATTGTGGAATGCAGCATAGGAGTGAGCCCAGGACAGGAAGACATTGTCTTGAGGATCCAACGGCAGACTCAGGATATTTGGAGTCAGCAGAAGTAAGCTCACATAGGTTATCAGGTCCATCTTGTCCTGAAGGATCCCGGATGAGCCCCCAAGATGAAAGGTTGCTGTTGAATCACGCGAATACACCGGGATTCTTGGCCCCCGAAGGAGAAGAATTCAATCCAGGGCCAGAGACGAGGCTTGATCGCTCAGAGCTTTTGTGTAATAACGTTTTATTAAAGTATAAAGGAGATAGAGAAAGCTTCTGACATAGGCATCAGAAGGGGGTAGAAAGAGTACCCTATCATGGGTTTTATAGTCTCACAATTGGGAAGGTTTTAGTTGAAAGGGGACTTGATTAAGATTTTGCTCCAGGAGGGTGATTCAGACAGGAAGGGGAGGAGGGGCTAGAGGAGGAAATAAGACTGGAAATGTTATTTAAACTTGATGCTGTTACTATCTTGCCTATACCTTGTGTGAAACATGTACTTAGGATTGTGTTTATTTGTATGTGACAGCGTTCTAATTCCCAAACATCCATGTACATAAGAATATTCCAAGAGGCTTGTTTAAAATGAACATTCCTGGGTTTCTCTGCCAAATATCCGTGAGTTCAACTGATTTCGCAAGTGATTCTGACAGAGGGTCTAAGAAACCTCTATGATAGAAACCAAAGATTTCTGGATTTGATTTTCAGCTACAAATATCTAGAACCCAGCGCTGTGCAAGTACAATGGTAGAATTCTTTGGCCTGCTTCCTGACCTTCAGGAGCCCAGGATTTGGTTGAAGAGGCAAAGACAATTCAATCAACAAAGTGCAAAACCTGAAAATGATTAATTAGTTTAGAATGTGTGAATCATAACTCTATTGCCGGGGCCCAGCCCTGGTGGATCCAGGGAATTCGAAGTAGGGAGGGCGTCGGCGAGGATCAGGAAACAACTGCTTAATTAAACGTTAATTAAGGATATAAAGAGTAATAGAATGAGGATAGCTCAGTGAGGAAATTCAGTGGAGAAAAGAGGCTGAATAATTCAGCCAGAAGGTAAGAGAAAGAACATGGGGAGACCCAAGTTTTGGTGAACAAGGCCCGCACTTTATTTTCCAAAGTAGTTTTTATACCTTAAGTTATGCATAGAGGATAATGGGGGAAGGGGTAGAGTCATGCAGTAAGCCAGGCTTTCTTCCTGCAAACTTATCATATGCAAAAGTTTAGGTGATTTGCATCATCTTCTGGCCCGGAGGCCTGTTAACATTTTAAGACCCTTTCTTCAGAAAACTTATTTTTCTCTAAAGGTGATAAGTCAAGCGCCACCCTCCAAAAGCATTAGATAAAATTGCATTCCTACAGAGCAAACGTGTGGTGGGCTATAACAAGAAAAAGAATTAACTCAAGGGTCCCAGGTTACAAACATTAAAGCTACCATTTACACCAATTATATTAATCAATACACTGCCAGGGACACAGCAGGTAAGGGATATGGAGACTTAGCAGCAAACATTGGCCCAACAAGTGAAAATCCCTTCACCAATACAATTTCTAATCAATCTTTTAACTGCTCAAAGGAATCGGTATTTAGACAGTTTAGAACATCTCATGCCTCTCACAGTTGGGAGGCTCTGAGCAATCACATGTGGCCGGAAAAACCTATTCAGGCAGGCTAGAGGACTTCCAAGGGAGTTTGTAGGTTGAAACACTGTCACACCCAGGAATTAGTAACTGGAGCTGTAAGCTAACTCTTTTTCAGAGAGAGGTAGTGGGGGACAGCCCCCCATAAAGTCAGAGGTGTAGGTGAAAGCACAAAGCAGAAAGTAGGCAGACTCTGGTTTTGTGGGTAGATGCTCGAGAATTTCCAGGGGGACTCCTGAGGCTTGATCCCGCCTCTGCGTATGCCGAGCCTCTTTCCTCATGACCGTTGTCATGGGTGGAGCTCCTCACGCTGGCTCCCGGCAGTGATAAAATTCTAGTTGAGCTATTCCAGATCCTGAAAGATGATGCTGTGGAAAGTGCTGCACTCAATATGCAATATGCACTCAATATGCAACATGCCGGCTCCCGGCACTCTATAGTTTAAAAACTGATAGCTGACAAGCGGGTTACTGGCAACCATCAGTATATAAATATATTTTTGTCCCCAGTAAAAAATGCATTTCTCAAGGAGGCAAAAATTGTAAATGAAGGTATGAAGTTTTTTTTTAGAGACATAGCACAAGTGGGAGAGCAGGCAGAGAAACTGTTTAGGTAAGATCGAAGCAAGGCAGAGAGGCACACCAGGAAAGAAAGGGTGTGGGTGTCCCCTACAGTGAGGAGGAGCCACCACCAATATTTCTAATCATTTTCTGAGTTTTGGGACATCTCTGGTGTTTCATGGGTTTCCCTGGTGGTTCAGAGGTAAAGAATCCATCTGACAGGCAGAGGACACATGTTTTATCCCTGGATCAGGAAGATCCCCTGTAGAAGGAAATGGCAATCCACCCCAGTATTCTTGCCTGGAGAATCCCATGGATAGAGGAGCTTGGCAGGCTATCATCCATGGGGTTGTAAAAGAGATATGACTTAGTAACTAACCAACAACCATCAACAACAAAACCAGACAAAGATGTTGCAAAAAAAAAAAAAAATCAAGATAACTAATGTATTTCATTACAGAAATACTGAATAAAATATTAGAAAATAAAATATCACAGTATATGATACGAAAATAAATAATGACTTGAGGGGGGAGGGGAGGAACAAAAACAATTACCTGTATAGCAGCAAACAAGATATATAAGAAAATTGCTTCAATCTGATAAAGATCATCTACAAAAGTACCTCTAGCTAGCATTATGTTTAATGTAAAAGCAGAAAACAGAAAAGAAATCCTCAGATCAGATCAGATCAGATCAGTCGCTCAGTTTTGTCCGACTCTTTGTGACCCCATGAATCGAAGTACGCCAGGCCTCCCTGTCCATCACCAACTCCCGGAGTTCACTGAGACTCACATCCATTGAGTCAGTGATGCCATCCAGCCATCTCATCCTCTGTCGTCCCCTTCTCCTCCTGCCCCCAATCCCTCCCAGCATCAGAGTCTTTTCCAATGAGTCAACTCTTTGCATGAGGTGGCCAAAGCCTGGAGTTTCAGCTTTAGCATCATTCCTTCCAAAGAAATCCCAGGGCTGATCTCCTTCAGAATGGACTGGTTGGATCTCCTTGCAGTCCAAGGGACTCTCAAGAGTCTTCTCCAACACCACAGTTCAAAAGCATCAATTCTTCGGTGCTCAGCCTTCTTCACAGTCCAACTCTCACATCCATACATGACCACAGGAAAAACCATAGCCTTGACTGGACAGACCTTTGTTGGCAAAGTAATGTCTCTGCTTTTCAATATGCTATCTAGGTTGTTCATAACTTTCCTTCCAAGGAGTAAGCGTCTTTTAATTTCATGGATGCAGTCACCATCTGCAGTGATTTTGGAGCCCAGAAAAATAAAGTCTGACACTGTTTCCACTGTTTCCCCATCTATTTCCCATGAAGCGATGGGACCAGATGCCATGATCTTTGTTTTCTGAATGTTGAACTTTAAGCCAACTTTTTCACTCTCCACTTTAACTTTCATCAAGAGGCTTTTGAGTTCCTTTTCACTTTCTGCCATAAGGGTGGTGTCATCTGCATATCTGAGGTTATTGATATTTCTCCTGGCAATCTTGATTCCAGCTTGTGTTTCTTCCAGTCCAGCGTTTCTCATGATGTACTCTGCATATAAGTTAAATAAGCAGGGTGACAATATACAGCCTTGACGTACTCCTTTTCCTATTTGGAACAAGTCTGTTGTTCCATGTCCAGTTCTAACTGTTGCTTCCTGACCTGCATACAGATTTCTCAAGAGACAGATCAGGTGGTCTGGTAATCCCATCTCTTTCAGAATTTTCCACAGTTTATTGTGATCCACACAGTCAAAGGCTTTGGCATAGTCAATAAAGCAGAAATAGACGTTTTTCTGGAACTCTCTTGCTTTTTCCATGATCCAGCGGATGTTGACAATTTGATCTCTGGTTCCTCTGCCCTTTCTAAAACCAACTTGAACATCAGGAAGTTCATGGTTCACATATTGCTGAAGCCTGGCTTGGAGAATTTTGAGCATTACTTTACTAGCATGTGAGATGAGTGCAATTGTGTGGTAGTTTGAGCATTCTTTGGCATTGCCTTTACTTGGGATTGGAATGAAAACTGGCCTTTTCCAGTCCTGTGGCCACTGCTGAGTTTTCCATATTTGCTGGCATATTGAGTGCAGCACTTTCACAGCATCATCTTTCAGGATTTGAAATAACTCAACTGGAATTCCATCACCTCCACTAGCTTTGATTGTAGTGATGCTTTCTAAGGCCCACTTGACTTCACATTCCAGGATGTCTGGCTCTAGGTCAGTAATCACACCATTGTGATTATCTGGGTCGTGAAGATCTTTTTTGTACAGTTCTTCTGTGTATTCTTGCCATCTCTTCTTAATATCTTCTGCTTCTGTTAGGTCCATACCATTTCTGTCCTTTATCGAGCTCATCTTTGCATGAAATGTTCCTTTGGTATCTCTGATTTTCTTGAAGAGATCCCTAGTCTTTGCCATTCTGTTGTTTTCCTCTATTTCTTTGCATTGATCTCTGAAGAAGGCTTTCTTATCTCTTCTTGCTATTCTTTGGAACTCTGCATTCAGATGCTTATATCTTTCCTTTTCTCCTTTGCTTTTTGCTTCTCTTCTTTTCACAGCTATTTGTAAGGCCTCCCCAGACAGCCATTTTGCTTTTTTGCTTTTCTTTTCTATGGGAATGGTCTTGATCCCTGTCTCCTGTACAATGTCACGAACCTCATTCCATAGTTCATCAGGCACTCTATCTATCAGATCTAGGCCTTAAATCTATTTCTCACTTCCACTGTATAATCATAAGGGATTTGATTTAGGTCATACCTGAATGGTCTAGTGCTTTTCCCTGCTTTCTTCAATTTAAGTCTGAATTTGGCAATAAGGAGTTCATGGTCTGAGCCACAGTCAGCTCCTGGTCTTGTTTTTGCTGACTGTATAGAGCTTCTCCATCTTTGGCTGCAAAGAATATAATCAATCTGATTTCGGTGTTGACCATCTGGTGATGTCCATGTATAGAGTCTTCTCTACATAAAGTAAAATAACTTGATTTTCTCCTAACCCTGTGTATAAAAACAACCAAAAAACTAATGTCCTCAACCACTTTTATTCAACATCTTATTTTAACTTTTTGCTGAATAAGGAAAGAAAATTATAATTACTGGAAAGTAGAAAGTAAAACTGTCTTTACTTGCCAGCTAGATTCTGTATATAGAAAGTTCTAAGGAATCTGCAACCAAAATATGAAAAAATAATAACTGAATGCAGTAGTGGTGCGTAAATGAGTATATATAAAAATATCAATTGCATCATTGTATTCTAATGGTGAGCAAATAGAAATGACTTTTTAAAGTATAATTTGTAAGACTTATTCATGCACGCATGTATGTGTGTGTGTTAGTCTCTCGGTCGTGTCCAACTCTTGTGACCCCATGGGCTGTAGCCCACCAGGCTCCTCTGTCCATGGAATTCTCCAGTCAAGAATACTGAAGTGGGTCGCCATTTCCTTCTCCAGGGCATCTTCCCGGCCCAGGGATCGAACACAGGTCTCCTGCAAGCATGAAGATTAAAAATAAACTATTGATAGCTAAGCTGTAACCCCTGAATACCTTAATTACACCAAAGGCAAGCCATTTCTAGTATTCATGGTCAGCAGGCCATATTTTTCACAATGATAGCCTATTTCTGACATTCTGTACTCTAACAAGAAAGTGAAAGTGTTAATCACTCAGTCATACCTGATTCTTTGGGACCCCATGGACTGTAGTCCGCCAGGCTCCTCTGTCCATGGAATTCTCCAGGCAAGACTGCTGTAATGGCTGACCATTCCCTTCTCCAGGGAGTCTTCCCAATCTAGGGACTGAACCCAGGTCTCCTGCCTTGAAGGTGGATTCTTTACCATTTGAGCCACGCACATTCTTATCAGGAAGAGGTTAATTTCTATTCAACACATGGATACTAGAAATATTTGTCACAGCCATCAAGGAAATATGAACTTTTCAAGTAAAACTCTAGGGGACTGCCTTTGGATTTGTACATTCTTGGGGAGATGTAGGTTTAGATATATACATAGTATTACAGCCAAAGTATTTTAAAATTAATCACAGTAATTTTAGTAGTTAATATGAGGATTACTTAAAGTTTCTTATAGCTAATAACAATTTTATTAAATGTGAGTTGAGAAAAGTCATCCATTCAGAATGGAAGGAGTTTTGTATTTAACCAAATTATTTTTCTAGAACTGTAAATTGCAAGAATGATATATCTTCCCTTTTGCTTTAATATGTTGATTTGTGGCTATTAATTCATGACTGTTAAACCACTTTTCAGTTTCTGGAATAAAACTCAGTGTGTTAATATTCTGTCTTGAATATTCATTATCTAACCTCATGAGAAAGATTGATCTATAAATTTATTTCTTATAATAGCTTTGTTTGAATTGATTGTTAAAAACTCAATGAATATAATGCATTATTAAGTATCCTCTCAATTTATTCTCTAGACAGATTTGTGCATGATTGACAATATTTCTTAAATGTTTTGAGAAATTCACCAACATAATAAACAGGGCATAGGATTTCTTTGTTAGGAAGTTTTTGAAAACAAATTCCATTACTTTGGGCTTCCCCAGTGACTCAGTGGTAAAGAATTCACCTGCAATATAGAAGACACAGGAGATGGGGGTTCGATCCTGGGTCAGGGATATCTCTTGGAGAAGAGCATGGCCACCCACTCCAGTATTCTTGCCAGGAAAATCCCATGGACAGAGAAGCCTGGCAGGCTAAAGTCCATGGGGTCACAAAGAGTCAGACATGACCAAGTACACACAGACATTCAATACTTTAATAGATAAGACTTTACCTAGATTTTCCATTTTTATTGTATAAGATTGAATGCTATGTTTTTTCAAGGAAGGTGTTTATTTCACTAAGATTTATAATCTCTTATTAATGATTCTTCACAATATATCTTATCTGCCATGCCTGTATAATTTTACCTATGCCCATTTTTTCCCCTAATCAGTAAAGAAAGAGATACAGTTTGGATTATTTTTAATTCAGTATGTCAAACTCAGTATATAACATGGCTTTGTTGTCTCTCTTTTCCCTCAGAAACTGAATCAATCATAGTAATGACAATAAGAAATAAATCAAATGGCAAAGTCACATCAATAAAAACAATGGTGGGATTTCCCTGGTGTTCCAGGGGTTAAGATTCTTTGCTTCCACTGCAGGGAGCACGGGCTTTATCCCTGGTTGGGAAGCTAAGATCTCACATGCTGGGCAGCACAGCCAAAAATAAAAATAAATAAATTAAAACAATGGCAAAGTAAAAACCAGCTAATATGATCTTATCATTACGAAGGAGTGTAGATGAATGAAGCAGAGAGGGCATGGCTACCGTCAAGCATGCTTTAACACGCAGAGCTAAAGAACAGGTGATGTAAATTTTAGAGCCCCTAAGAGTCTCAGGGTTTAAAAGAATGAACAAAATAAATACTGAAGTCTGTGTGAAAATGAAACGGTCAAGGATAAACAGGATCCACTTACAGTGAAGAAAAGATGTCAGAAGTTGCTCTAATGGATAGTGAGATTTACTTCAACGTTATCATAAAGAATATGTGGTAATGGCAGGTACTTCAAAGGAATATAAGAAAGACTAATTAAACCGAATGAGGTAGATTCATGATTAGGCCCAGTTATTCAAAAACATCTCTGTTAATCTATTATAATTTTTTCATACTTCATTATTGATAAAGAGCATTTCTTCTTTTTTGGATTATGAATGCAAACCTGAGACATGAACGAGTATATATGTCAGAAGAAGAGAAAATAGAGCAGTTCTTAACTTGGGCTTTATCACTGGGTAATCATTATATCTCCTTAGAAATACGTTTAACTTTTTCTCAGTATTCAGTATCATCTTAAACACCTTTTATTGAACTATATTATACTGGTATTCAAAAAATTAGTGATGCATACAGAGACTAGATATTATTTTCAGGATCTTCTTGCTTAAAATCAGGTAATATTTTTATAATGAAAACTCAAAAGTCCTCATTTTACCTGGAGTAAAATAAAGTTTTGAGAAAAGCTAAAAGTTGCATTTTATAGAACTGAATCAAAAGAGTTAGTTATGAGAATCTGAGTACAAATTTAACCCTAACCCTAACCTTAACCCTGACACTAAACAGAGTCATCATCTGTGTTTGCAACAGTTACAAATCACAACATAAACTGTAGCATAAGAAGTGAGTCTCTAACAATATATATCTTCTCATCACTCTGACTTCCATAATGTATTATTTCTATATTAACTCAGAAATAATTGTACCTCATCCTGACCATCAAAAAAATGTAAAATGCAACATACAATTTATTTGAAACATAATCATATATTTATTTAAAATAAAGGTAAACTAGCATCAGAAATATGTAAGAAAATTATTAGGCATAATATGAACATAAACATATTTATTTGAGTTATACACAGCTTGACTTTAATTCAAGTGATTTTTCAGTCCTATTGGACTTCTGAATTATATTGAGGGAGAAAGCAGTTTCATGGTTATCAAACTCCTGACTGTCTCTTTCACACCTTTATTCCTAAGGCTATAGATAAGGGGGTTCAGCATAGGAATCATGACAGTAAAAAACACAGTGGCTACTCTGACGAGGAGCCATGAGCTTTTGGAGTTGGGTACACAATGAAGGAACAGAACAGTCCCCTGGAGAATGGTGATGGCGGTCAGGTGGGAGGCACAGGTGGAGACGGCTTTTCGGAGTCCAGCAGCTGAAGGCATCTTGATGATCGTGACAACTGTGAAAACGTAGGAGGTGAAGATAATCAGGAGGCTACACACACCTCATTGAGAGTAGAAATGAAACACGTCAGTTGACTGAAATGGGTGTCAGAACAGGAAGCAGAGATGATGGCAGAATACTCACAGCCAAAGTGATGTATGACATAGAACGGCAGAAGGACAGCTCCAAAAGAGAACATGTGATTGTCAAGGAACACATTCCACCCCACGTGTAAGTCCCAGCAACCAGAAGGCTGCAGAGCTTAGGAGACACAGCAGCTGTGTAGAGCAGGGGTTACAAACAGCCACAAACCGGTCATAGGCCGTCGCTGCTAGCATGGACATCTCTGTAATCACAAACGCACAGCCAAAGAAAAACTGTGCCATGCATCCTTTGAAAGAGATAACTCTGTCTTCCAGTACCAAGATATCTAGGAGTTTGGGTGTAAATACACTGGAAGAACAAATATCCAAAAAGGATAGATGGCTAAGAAAAAAGTACATGGGTGTGTGGAGTTTGAGACTTGTCCTTATGATCACTATTACGCCAAGGTTCCCCACCAGAGTGACTGTAAATGGTCAAGAACACCAGGAAAAGGGGTGCCAGGAGGTGCGGGTATTCTGAGAAGCCCAAGAGGATGAACATGATTACAGAGCTCTGATTTCCTTCACTCAGAACCATGGATCTTGATTTAAAAGATAAAAATAAAGAAGAATTAAAATTGAGCAATGAAACATGAGAAGGTGGAGTGAAAGAAGCTCAAGATTGCTCAACCTAAGCTAGTGAAGCAGTGTGATCAGTGTACACCCAGGAATGTTCTGAAGTGTCAGCTGAAGTCTTTGCTCAACAACTTGAGTAAATTTGATTATGGGAGATTAGCTTTATCCTTTAGAACTTCAGTTTCTTTATCTGGAAAATAAGAAAGAATAGTATTTCTCAGTAGTGGTATTATATATAAATGATTCCTGAATGAGTATAATGCTTAGAGTACTAAATGTCTCCAAAATAGAATATAATTATATGAGAACACAGGCTACATAGAAAGAAATTAAAAAAAGAAAAAAACTAAACAAATCATTGATTGGGTTATGGCAGTCATATGATAACAGCAGAATTGGCCTGGGAAAGATTAAAGATTTTTAACACATAAAGAAAAATATAATAGTAAATTTCTCTGGGGTTAAACATATAACTGCACATGCACGATGGTCCTGGGACTAATAAAAGTAGAATTTAGCCTGTATATTGCTGTATATTCATATATATATATATATAATATAATAATAATAAATATATATATATATTAGCCTGTATATTTCAGTTCATATAGGTCTCCTCTGCCAAAAATCTTCTGGATTCCATATCCCTCAGATCAGAGTGAAAGGATGATCCTAGGTTAAATCAACTCACTAAATGCCAGATATCTTTGGAGTATTTCTATGATGGATTCCTTGCTAACACTAATATGCTGCATACAAATTTTGTATCAAAATTGAAATTTTTGTTTAAGTGTTTCCAGTCCTTTAATCAGAAAGTTGATGATTCTTGCAAAATATAGTTAATAATTATAGCAAGAAATATAATCTGTTATTTTTGCAACAGTCAAGAAATTGTAGAACGAACATGTCTTTGAGCAATAGGCAGACTTAGAAATTATACTTCATGATGGTGTTTTAATTTGCTTTATATCTAACTACTTAACCCTAGGGACTCAAACCTTGAAGAATTCTTACAGAGTTTATTGTCATGAGCTATAGACAGAATAACTAAAGGAAAATTCCTCTTCTGTAGTTTACAGTATGATTTCTTTTGTCATTGACCTATTGCTGATGCTTTTAAAAATAATTCACCTCCATACGGAGGCTGTGTTTGTGCATGCTAAGTCGCTTCAGTCGTGTTGGACTCTTTGTGACCCCATGGACTGTAGCCCACCAAGTTCCTATGTCCATGGGATTCGCCAGGCAAGAATACTGGAGCAGGTTGCCATGCTCTCCTCCAGGGGATGTTCCTGACTCAGGAATTGAACCCCTGTCTCTTTATGTCTCCTGCAATGGCAGGAGGGTTATTTACCACTAGTGCCACCTAGGAAGACCATACAGAGGCTATACTTCTTAAAATCATGAAAAATTACATTAGTATATTTTCCAATGAACCTAACCCAAATTATGGCTGATACAATGTGCTTTTTAGTCTTACATATCTCTACATATATTGATATGGAAACACACTTAACGTTACACTGCACAAAACACACAACATTATACTATACATATTTTTGCATTTAGCCAGTTAGGCTTATTATTCATGCCCTGAGTATGAGTACCATCAGCTATGGGTTGTTAGAGTGGATATTGATTAGGTGTCATGATCCTAGCTTGGACTGCAAGGAGATCCAACCAGTCCATCCTAAAGGAAATCAGTCCTGAATATTCATTGGAAGGACTGATGCTGAAGCTGAAGCTCCAATATTTTGGCTAACTGATGCAAAGAACTGACTCATTGGAAAAGAGCCTGAAGTAGGGAAAGATTGAAGGCAGGAGAAGGGGCCGACAGAGGATGAGGTGGTTGAATGGCATCACTGACTAGGTGGACATGAGTTTGAGTAAGCTCTGGAAGTTGGTGATGGACAGAGAAGTCTGGCATTCTGCAGCCCATGGGGTCACAAAGAGGCAGACATGACTGAGCAACTGAACTGACTGACTGATTGATGATACTGCTGATCAGTTCAGTTCAGTCGCTCAGTCATGTCCGACTCTTTGTGACCCCATGAATTGCAGCATGCCAGGCCTCCCTGTCTGTTGGGAAGCGTAGTGCAAAATAGCCGTAAAAGGAGAAAGTCCTTGGGAAAATGGCGAAGGGCCAGAAGTACACGGCTTTGCACTACGGATAGAAAGACATCTCCTGCCTTTGGTTATGCTCGGCGCCAAGAGTTAATAATAAATAGGGATGTTACTTGTGAGAGCGGGTTGTGGGAGAAGCCCATGAGTGATTCAGAGCGCGCTGTCCTTGAAATGTTTCTGCTGATAATGTGTTAACTCCGTATGCGCTCTGCTGGCCGCATACTTTGAGCTCTTTGTTCCTGCTTCTATAAAAAAGCTTGACTGCAGAAATAAACTTGTCAGTCCTTGCAAGAGACTGTCCAAGTGTCCTTCTTTCAGGTTCGTCGCTTCCAAGTCCCGGGGAGAAAAACCCCAACAAGTGGCGCCAGGAACAGGGACTTGAGAGAAAGGCTGAACAAAGCGACGAGCCCCTGCAGAAAGAGGTAAGCAGGATGGGACAACATAGCAGTAAAATTCCTTTCATTTCTATAATGCATCATTTTTTGAAACAAAACGGTGTTAATGTTTCAAGAGATCAGTTGAACTGATAGCATATGATCAGTATATGCTATCATATACTAGTGGAACATAATCCATGGTTCCTGGAGGAGGGGACTCTTGATCTTGATGTATGGAAAAGGGTTAAGAATAATGTTTTGCGAGCATATCGGCAGGGAGTTTGCATTCCGCCTCAGTGGTGGGTTACCTGGTCACTCATACGGGCTGTCATAGAACAAATTGAAGGACATAATGCATGAATATGAGCTTGATGAACAAGACATGCAAGGTGCTTTGAAATGCAAGAATGTCATGCTCAATCAAACACAACACCTGGAAAAACAACTTGAGGATGTATCTATTAAGGATGTGCCAAAACCGAAAACGCTTAAGGCGGAAGTCATTTCGTTCAGTGGACAGCCCAAATCTGAGGCTTTTCCTGCTCCATCTGTAACTGCAGTTGCTAACCTTGCTCATACTAACCGCTTCACTCCTCCGCGGGAGATGCCTGCTTGTGCTTTCACTTTCCCAATACAATTTGATCAACCCGTCCAGGGTCAAAATTCTTGGGACGGTATAGATTTTAGCATGTTGTCTAGCTTTAAGAAAGCATGTACTCTGTATGGACCTACTTGTCCTTACTGTATAGAATTTCTCAGAGGATGGGCTGACCATGGATGCCATATGATTTTTTTCAAGTAGCAAAGATGGTTTTAAATCCTCAACAATTACTGCAGTGGCAAATGTGGGTTGGTGATGAGGCCCAACAGCTGATGATTGACCAGCAATCTCGTGGTAACCCTGCCAATTTAACCTATGATATACTGACTGGAACAGGGACTATGGCTGATGTAATGGCGCAATTAGCTAATGTTATCCTTGAGATGTTACATTTCATTAAAGAAACTGCCTGCAGGGCATGGGCAAAGGTTGATAGCGCTAACTCTGATGGTTCATTTGTTAAGATTATTCAAGGACATGAGGAGGAATATTCTCAATTTATAGGAAAATTAAAGGATGCAATTGAAAAATCTATTAAGGATGTGACTTTACAAAACATTATTTTAAAACAACTTGCTTTTGAAAATGCTAATGAGGAATGTCAATCTGTGCTCAGACCAATTCGAGAGACTGGCTCTCTTATGGAATATTTGAAAGCATGTAGGGACATCGGGTCTATGTCCCATAGAGCAAAATTGGCAGCATTGGAAACCTTTAATGTACAAAAGGCTGCTAATACCAAATGTTTTAACTGTGGGAAGCCCGGCCATATGAAAAAACAATGTCGCCTGCCAACACAGGCCGGAAAAAATAATACTACTTCTAATAGGAAGAGACCCCCAGGAGTATGTCCAAGATATAAAGGCGGTTTCATTGGCTGAATGAATGTCATTCTAAATTTGATAAGGATGGAAACACTTTGAACCCCGGTGCACAGCAAAAACAACAGGGAAACTGATAAAGGGGCCATCCTCTAGCCCCGCTACAAAAGGAGGACCTAGCGTTATGACGCTACAAGCAGCTACATCTAAGAGTGCTTGCATTGATACACCTAGTCCTTATGATATGGAACTAATAGAATTATACAACCCCCACAAAATTCCCACTGGATATTATGGCCCGATTCCACCCGGGACAGTGGGACTGATTTTGGGACGTAATAACTGCACAATGAGAGGTTTAGTGGTATTGACCGGTGTTGTGGACGAAGATTATGAAGGGGAAATACATGTTATGGTAAATGTTGTGAAAACGGGAAATGCATACTTACAAAAAGGGGAACATTTTGCACAATTATTACTTTTGCCATATGTTAAACCAATGAAGGCATCTGATAAAGTTCGGCAGGGAGGCTTTGGCAGTACCAACCTTACTGCTGCACTATCCACCTTATTAAAGGAACATCAGAAACCCATGCTTACTTTATGCATACGGGGAAAGAATTTCACAGGCATGTTAGATTTTGGAGCTGACATTTCAGTCATTAGAGCTGCAGAGTGGTCCCTCGATTGGGGTAAAGTTGTGGCTCCTTCTAGCCTATTAGGAGTGGGTGAAGCTGATGCCACACAAACTTTTGTCAGTGCATCCTATTTACAAGTGTATGGCCCTGATCAAATTGTAGCTTATCTTAAACCCTATGTCACTGATATCCCTATCAATTTATGGGGACGGGATTTTCTTGAACAAACAAAAGCCACAATTTCTTTAAATGAACCTTTTTACTGGGGGCCATTGAGTTAACACCGCTGCCCCTCGATTGGGAATCTGATACCCCAGTATGGACACCTCAATGGCCCCTAACTAAAGAAAAATTGGCAACTCTTATGCAATTAATTAATGAACAACTACAAAAAGCTCATATAGAACCTTCATTTTCCCTGTGGAATTCCCCTGTTTTTGTAATAAAAAAGAAGTCAGGAAAATGGCGAATGTTGATAGATTTAAGAAATGTTAATAATACCATGTCACCTATGGGGCCCTTACAACCCGGATTTCCCTCCCCTTCTATGGTACCAAAAGGATGGTCTGTAGTTATTATTGACTTACAAGACTGCTTTTTTACTATACCTTTGCACCCTAAAGATAGAAAACGTTTTGCCTTTTCAGTTCCTTCTATAAATCACATGGCTCCTGTTAAAAGATTCTGATGGAAGGTGCTACCTCAGGGAATGATGAACTCCCCTACCATTTGCCAATATCTCATATCTGTTTTATTACAACCCATTAGAGACAAGTATCCTACTGTATTTATAATTCATTATATGGATGATATACTTCTCTCTATGGAATCTGAACTCTGTTTACAACAGTTATATAAGGAAGTTACTATTACTCTTCAAAATCATGGCCTGCTTATTGCGCCAGATAAAATTCAGTGGAAAGCACCCTTTAATTATTTAGGACATGTTATGGAAGAATCTAAAATCAAACCTCAAAAAACTCAAATTTCTGTGCAATCTCTATGCACACTGAATGATTTTAAAAAATTGCTAGGAGATATTAATTGGCTGCGGCCATCTGTTGGCATCCCCACCTATGCCTTACAAAATCTATTTAAAATTTTAGAGGGATCCCCTGACCCTAATAGCCCTAGGCAGCTAACAAAAGAGGCCAAAGAAGAACTGGCCTTAGTGGAGAAACGCATTCAACAATCTTTTTCAACTCGGCTAGATTATGATCAACCAGTTTCTTTATATATATTCCCTGCTGAACATTCGCCCATGGCAATTATAGCTCAGCATAGCCCAATAGAATGGGTATATTTACACACTAAACAGTCTAAAAAAATTGTATCATATATTGAGAAAATAGGGCACTTAATTGTGTCAGGAAGAAGCCATGTACAAACTTTGACTGGATTTGATCCATATGCAATACACGTTCCCCTGACAAAAAAGGAATTGCAAATTGCCTTACAGTATAACCTGACCATGCAAATGGAATTAAGCGATTTTCAGAATGTTATCTCATTTCATCTGCTGAAAAGAAAATTGTGGGACTTTCTACAATGTCCTAAATTCATTGTAACTAATATCATTGCATCCCAGCCTATTACCAATGCACCCACCTATTTCATTGATGGCAACAAGAATGGCATAGCAGGGATTGTCGGCCCTGATATCAAAGAGAAATTACCCACTACCTATTCTTCAGTACAAAGAGTTGAATTGTATGCTTTATATGCTTTTTTGTCGCTTCAACCATTATCCTTCAATGTATATACTGATTCCAAATACCTTGCTTCCCTTTTTCCTGATTTTGTTACCACCTTTTTATACAACCTAGATGAAGAATTATATACTCTCTTTTCACAGACTCAAGCTTTCATTCATTCATGTATGGAACCTTTCTTTATTGCACATATACGTGCTCATTCAGGTTTACCTGGCCCTCTGGTCGCAAGAAATGATGCTGTTGACAGGCTCATAGCTCCCATTTTTACATCTGCCAATGACGAACATGCTAATCTTCATACAAATGCTAACAGATTGCACTCTAAATACCATATTCCTCTCACTGAAACATGACATATTATTAAAACCTGTGATGTCTGTGCCCCTCTGCACTTACGAACTACGATTTCAGGAGTTAATCCCCAGGGGCAACAACCTAATTCCCTTTAGCAATCTGATTTCACTCACTACTCCTTAAGAAGTTTTCTTTGCTTTTTGTCTCACTTGATACATTTTCAGGCTTTATCTGGGCAGTACCTGTCTCTTCAGAATCCAACAAACACACCATTTCTGCACTCTTACTCACCTTCCCCGTTATGGGGATTCCTTCTGTCTTGAAAACAGACAATGGACCTGCATTCACCTCACATTCATTTCGTTCATTTTTATCAGAATGGAACGTCACACACATTACAGGAATACCCTATAATCCTCAGGGGCAAGCCATTATCGAAAGAGCCCACCGCATCCTAAAAACTCATTTACTAAAACAGAAAGGGGGAATATGGAAGAGGAGATACACTTCTTATCCTATGAACCCTCAATTACTATTATCTTTAACTCTTTATTCCCTGAATTTTTTAAATTTAACAAAAAATAATTCTGACACTCGTGCAGATAGACATTTTGCAGAAGACAAAAACAGCAAATTAGAAATCAATACACCAATATGGTATAAACAATTTAATCAGTGGCTGCCAGGAATCTTACGACTCCTAGGCAAGGGTTATGGTCTTGTCATTGCAGATGGAGAGGAAATCAGGGTTCCCCTTTGCCATGTCCACTACCGAGAAGGACCCCAAAACCGGACTCACTCGGGAAGGGACGAAGTTGACACAAAGGGTCTCGTCAATGGCCCTGGAGGAGCCAATGAGGAAACACCATCGTCTAAATCCTTACCCAACATGGGCTCAAGTGAAAAAACATGACTCGTAAGGCTGAGCAGACACTGAAGAGTGCTGGAACTCCTATGACTCCAGATAAACTGTTTCTGGCAATGTGAGCTGTTCTTTCCTGTTCCTCTGGGGTAAGTGCAGAGTATGTTTATTGGGCATACATACCCAACCCACCACTTCTCTCCATAGTGGATTAGGTAGATAAAGCCCCTATGATCTTTACTAATGACAGCATGCATTTTCCAAGTCTCTGGTCCACAAAGCGACCAATCCATGAAGAAGATGAGGGAAAGCCAATCAATATTTCCTTGGGATTCAAAACCTTGCCTATCTGTTTCGGATCTCATCCCCTTTGCATGACTATCTTCCCACAGTGGTGGGCATACTCTGCCAACAATGGGACTGCTTCACGTCTGGGAATGTTTGCCGTGGCATCTTTCTTACTTAATGGTTCCGAGCGACATTATCCAGGCCAGATAGCCAACTATTCAAACTCGCTTTTTCAACCAGAGGAACCTACATGTCATACTGTATCTTGGAGAAGAACACAGGAGATACAACTGTTACACTGGTCTGACTGTCGAGGCCAATTTGGGAAAGTTTCTATAATTCAGCAAAATCATACCAATCATACATTTATATTTGTTGACTGGGGACCTCATGGTTTGTTTGTAAACTGTTCTGAAGAGCAGGAGGAACATCATAATTGCTCCTGGTTTAATAGATCAAGCATTGGAGGCTTTCATAAATCCAAGACAAGTTTCTGGACTGATAAGGACATATTGCTGAATTGGTATAATGGGGGCTTATCACCCTCACAACCCAGGATTGTCGTCCCCATTGTGGGGCCAGAGCAATGGCACATTTGGAAAATTCCAGCAGCCTTAGAGCACTTCGCTAGTGTTTATGGGACTATGGGTGTGTTTCGTCCTTCTAATTACACCTTCCTATGTAATAATACTGGCTATATTCAACCATGTGTTCACCTTCCGTACTTGTTTATTGTAGGGCATTTTGATATTGACTTATCAGCCAAGATTGTCAATTGTACTGCATGTGCATTGTATACCTGCCTTAATCACACCATTTCATATCACAATGCTAGCATTGTGCTAGTTAAACAAAGATCTGAGTTATGGCTTCCCGTAAACTTAACTGAGCCTTGGACTGATTCTGTATTTCTTTCTGTACTGTTGAAAACTGGGTTTAGGCGATCTAAGCACATCCCTGGGTGGATTATTGCAGGCATCTTAAGCCTTATCTCCATTGTGACTGTAGGAACTTTGTCTGGTATGGCTTTACATAATTCTATAGAAAGCATGATTTTATCACTGCTTGGCACAAAGACTCTCATGATCTATGGACTCGACAAGCTCAAATAGATCAGCAATTACAAACACTAATGAGTTACAAACTGCAGTTATCTGCTTAGGAGATCAAATGCAGCAACTGGCTTTCTGAACACGTATACGCTGTCACTGGAATTTTACTTCTTTTTGTCTGACTAACATGCCCTATAATAGCACTTAATATCCCTGGAATAAGGTTAAGGCGCATTTGCAGGATCTCACAAGTAACTCAAGTTTAGACATCAATTTGTTGAAACAACAAGTTGCTAATTTTCAAGTTAGGGTACCTAGGGAATTGTATAGTACTCAATTCTATGATACTTTAACCAAAACCCTATCGTCTCTAGACCCTAGAGCTTGGCTTTCAGGAAGCAATATTTTCATATATGTATTAATCACCCTGCTCTTTTTGTCCTTGATTATAGGATACAGAAGTCTCTACTCAAGACTCCGTGCCTCCCACAATGGAGTCCAACTAGCCGCTGCCGTGCTTAATTTAAAAACAAAAGGAGGATATGTTGGGAAGCGTAGTGCAAAATAGCCGTAAAAGGAGAAAGTCCTTGGGAAAATGGCGAAGGGCCAGAAGTACGCGGCTTTGCACTACGGATAGAAAGACATCTCCTGCCTTTGGTTATGCTCGGCACCAAGAGTTAATAATAAATAGGGATGTTACTTGTGAGAGCGGGTTGTGGGAGAAGCCCATGAGTGATTCAGAGCGTGCTGTCCTTGAAATGTTTCTACTGATAATGTGTTAACTCCGTATGCGCTCTGCTGGCCGCATACTTTGAGCTCTTTGTTCCTGCTTCTATAAAAAAGCTTGACTGCAGAAATAAACTTGTCAGTCCTTGCAAGAGACTGTCCAAGTGTCCTTCTTTCAGGTTCGTCGCTTCCAAGTCCTGGGGAGAAAAACCCCAACACTGTCCATCACCAATTCCCAGAGTTCACTCAAACTCATGTCCATTGAGTTGGTGATGCCATCCAGCCATCTCATCCTCTGTCATCCCCTTCTCCTCCTTCCCCCAATTCCTCCCAGCATGAGAGTCTTTTCCAATGTGTCAACTCTTCACTTGAGGTGGCCAAAGTGCTGGAGTTTCAGCTTTAGCATCAGTCCTTCCAATGAACACCCAGGACCGATCTCCTTTAGAATGGACTGGTTGGACCTCCTTGCAGTCCAAGGGACTCACTCTCAAGAGTCTTCTCCAACAGCACAGCTCAAAAGCATCAATTCTTTGATGCTCACCTTTCTTCACAGTCCAACTTTCATATCCATACATGACAACTGGAAAAACCATAGCCTTGACTAGACGGACCTTTGTTGGCAAAGTAATGTCTCTGCTTTTCAATATGCTATCTAGGTTGGCCATAACTTTCCTTACCAGGAGTTTAAGTGTCTTTTAATTTCATGGCTGCAGTCACCATCTGCAGTGATTTTGGAGCCCCCCAAAATAAATCTGACACTGTTTCTACTGTTTCCCAGAGATCCAGCTATATTTCTGTACTACAGTCACAGAGGTCATAGCACTAATATTTTTAATTCATCCATGTGATCGCTGCACCTACTCCTTTATGTCACATATCAAGAAAGAAAAAAAAAGGCCATATAAAATATTGATCCAATAAGATGATACTACATAGTTTATTTGGAGGAAGAAATTGCAACCACTCCAGTATTCTTGCCTGGACAATTCAATGGACAGAGGAGCCTGGAGGGCTACAGTCTAGGGGGTCTCAAAAAGTCAGACACAACTGAACAGACACACACACACACACACACACACAGTTTCCTGTGTCGGAAATGATATACACATATGTAGGGGTGTTGGAAAACAAAGATTACACAAATTATTCAAAGGGATTGACAATTCTGGTGCAGCTAATTTGGGAAGATTTAGCCAAATGGGCAACCTATAACTCAGCAGCTAATTGAGGTTCCCATTTATAAGTGTAAGCTATTTTTAATATAGGGCTAAGAAATAAAGAAAATATCTGCTTACTTGTTTGAGCATCTGTTGTCACCACATCAATGCAGTTGGCCTGATATTTCAACTGAAGCTTTGTCAGGGATGGAATCAACAAATATACTTATAAATCCAATCAAAGGAGCATTTTAAAAGAGAATCACTTGAAATAGAAGGTTTTTGGTATTTTACTTTTTTGCTGTTTTACAGATTTCTTAGTATGCTTTTATCAGTAAATCAAATATAAATGATAAAGATAGTTGAAGTCCATGTAGACCAAAGATAATTAGTGCAACAAGTTTATTAATTCTATAGAGTATTACTTTGTAATTCTAAATTCCTTTCTTCCAAATTTTGTTCAGAATTGCATGCTAGTTTTAGTTAAAGCAAGAACTGTGTATATGATACTAACTTGTTTCTTTTTAAAAAAAATTTATTTATTTATTTTTGGCTCATGGCTCCAGAACGCAGGCTCGGTAGTCATGGTACACAGGCTTAGTTGCCACGTGACATGTGGGATCTTCCCAGACCAGGGATCGAAACAGTGTTTTTATCCTCCAAATGTAGTTTAGTTAAAGCTTGAAGACTTAATTTCATAAGCTTTGACAGTGCTTCTAGGTAGAGAAGCCCTGATTGTGCATGCTCCCATAGAGAGGTTGGGATTGTGTTATGTAAATACATTTTAAAAAATGGATGTCTTAATTATTTGTGATATGGCATCTTTTTTGTTAAAAAAACAATTATTTCAGATTTAAAGATTTGTGAAAGTGGTAAGTGCCAAATACTCATTTAAAGAATAAATGACTAAATAGTTTTATTTACAGAATTTGTTATTTTTTAAACAACTACAACAAGTACAGTGAGAAAGAAAAACAAAAGAAAAATCAGAAGAAAGACAAGTTAAACTACAGGACAATATTTGTCAGGAGAAATGTTGAGGTTCAAGAGTCTAAGCCAGAGAGATATTAAAATAAATTGTTAATTTATTAAAGACAGATTGTTGAAAAAAGTTTTTCAAAGGGAGAAGTGTTTCATTTGTCTGATACAAAATCAGACTGTATCTTAACAGACACCAACAAGCAACTGGGGAAAATATCAAAATAGACTGGAATGCCAACAATATTGAAGAATGCCACAGATCATGTGATAAAGAAAATTATTTTATGATGTTGAGGACTATATAGTCCCTGACACACAGTTTTCCCACTGAGAAATTTAGGGAACTTTCCTAGTGGCTTAATAAAAATGAAGATTCTTTTAGGGCTACTGTAAGATATTTCAACTTCTTTCAAAGTAATATTTGCCAAAGTGTTGATGCCCAGAATTTTGTCACTTCCTACTGCAAGCTCCCCAGGACAATCAAAAGAACCCATACCTCATTTTCTCCCATTTCCTGTGATCACCACAACTTTCATGACAGTATTCTTCATCAGTTCAGTTCAGTTCAGTTGCTCAGTCATGTTCAACTCTTTGCGACCCCATGAATTGCAGCATGCCAGGCCTCCCTGTCCATCATCAACTCCCGGAGTTCACCCAGACTCACATCCATCAAGTCAGTGATGCCACCCAGCCATCTCATCCTCTGTCGTCCCCTTCTCCCCCTGCTCCCAATCCCTCCCAGCATCAGAGTCTTTTCCAATGAGTCAACTCTTCTCATGAGGTGGCCAAAGTACTGGAGTTTCAGCTTCAGCATCATTCCCTCCAAAGAAATCCCAGGGCTGATCTCCTTCAGAATGGACTGGTTGGATCTCCTTGCAGTCCAAGGGACTCTCAAGAGTCTTCTCCAATACCACAGCTCAAAAGCATCAATTCTTCGGTGCTCAGCCTTCTTCACAGTCCAACTCTCACATCCATACATGACCACAGGAAAAACCATAGCCTTGACTAGACAGACCTTTGTTGGCAAAGTAATGTCTCTGCTTTTCAATATGCTATCTAGGTTGTTCATAACTTTCCTTCCAAGGAGTAAGAATCTTTTAATTTCATGGATGCAGTCACCATCTGCAGTGATATTGGAGCCCCCAAAATAAAGTCTGACACTGTTTCCACTGTTTCCCCATCTATTTCCCATGAAGTGATGGGACCGGATGCCATGATCTTCGTTTTCTGAATGTTGAGCTTTAAGCCAACTTTTTCACTCTCCACTTTCACTTTCATCAAGAGGCTTTTGAGTTCCTTTTCACTTTCTGCCATAAGGGTGGTGTCATCTGCATATCTGAGGTTATTGATATTTCTCCTGGCAATCTTGATTCCAGCTTGTGTTTCTTCCAGTCCAGCGTTTCTCATGATGTACTCTGCATTTAAGTTAAATAAGCAGGGTGACAGTATACAGCCTTGATGTACTCCTTTTCCTATTTGGAACAAGTCTGTTGTTCCATGTTCAGTTCTAATTGTTGCTTCCTGACCTGCATACAGATTTCTCAAGAGGCAGGTCAGGTGGTCTGGTATTCCCATCTCTTTCAGAATTGTCCACAGTTTATTGTGATCCACACAGTCAAAGGCTTTGGCATAGTCAATAAAGCAGAAATAGATGTTTTTCTGGAATTCTCTTGCTTTTTCCATGATCCAGCGGATGTTAGCAATTTGATCTCTGGTTCCTCTGCCCTTTCTAAAACCAGCTTGAACATCAGGAAGTTCACAGTTCACGTATTGTTGAAGCCTGGCTTGGAGAATTTTGAGCATTACTTTACTAGCATGTGAGATGAGTGCAATTGTGCGGTAGTTTGAGCATTCTTTGGCATTGCCTTTCTTTGGGATTGGAATGAAAACTGACATTTTCCAGTCCTGTGGCCACTGCTGAGTTTTCCAAATTTGCTGGCATATTGAGTGCAGCACTTTCACAGCATCATCTTTCAGGATTTGAAATAGCTCAACTGGAATTCCATCATTTCCACTAGCTTTGTTTGTAGTGACGCTTTCTAAGGCCCACTTGACACCCAATTTTTCAAGACATTTGTTTCGGTGAACACTCTGTTACAGTCATCCACAAAGGATAATTTATAAACCATATTACTACCACAGACCATTGATTATTGGAATCCAATTTTCTATTCACATGATGCTTGGTCTATGTTTAAGGCTAAAGATGTTGTCCAAATACTCATCTTTGAAAGTCTTCCCCCAAATTACCACTTCTTGCTTGAATTTCTTTGGGAAAACATAAACCTCACTAGAACATTATAATAGGAAAATACTTCTTTTAAAGAATTGAAGAATTGATTTAAAAAATGAAAAGAAAAAAAATGAATTAAGATATTGCACAGTAATGATCACATTGGAAGAGTACCATGTTTAGGACTGGAGATGCTATGTTAGTAGAATATGCAAGAATGCAGATAGGTGTCACAAATTATGAAACTATCTTTTCATAAATGTGAATCAAAAGATCTTTTAATAATTTCTTAATAAATCTAGTAGATTTTATATTTTTAAACTTTTTACATTTTTTGATTCTGAATTTCCCTTATGTAAGGGCTTCCCTGGTGGCTCAGAAGGTAAAGAATTTACCTTAAATGCAGGAGATGTGGGTTTGACCCCTGGATGGGGAAAGATCACCTGGAGAAGAGAATGGCTACCCACTCCAGTGTACTTGCCTGGAGAATCCTGTGGACAGAGGAGCCTGGCAGGCTACAGTCCATGCATGCATGCTCAGTCACTTCAGTTGTGTATGACTCTGCATACCTGTGGACTGTAGCCCACCAGGCTCCTTTGTCCATGGGATTCTCCAGGCAAGAAGACTGGAATGGGTTGCCATGTCCTCCTCCAGGGGATCTTCTCCACCCAGGGATCGAACCCAGGTCTCCTGTGTCCTCTGTGTAGCAGGCAGATTCTTTGCCACCAGGCCACCAAAGGAAGCCCAGGTTACAGTCTATGGGCTCACAAACTGTTGGACATGACTGAGCAACTAACACACTTTGACTTTAGTTATGTAAGGAAAATGTCTTGTAATAGAATAATATAGTAAGATACGTGCCCAATATCAATCAGTATATTGGCTGTTGCCTCTTCTTTAGTTAGTCAACATATTAATATTGGCATGTATACATCATGCACCAGATCCAGGTTTTGTAATTATTGCTCCAGAAAGAAGTGAACATCGAACTGTACAATTCTTAGCAGTATTGTATGTATCCTCAGCAACCGTTTAGTCATAGTCTTTCAAGGAAGAAAAGTTATATTTATACTTGCTACCTCCAAAAGTTTTAAAGATAAGTAGCATATAAATCCATCTATAGAAACAGTAGTCCGTAAATGTTACTTAATATAACCATTAGTGAACTAACCTATGTTATCTAACATATCAATGCATTGAGCTTCGTAGTTAAAATGTTTACTTTTAGATTGAAAGTGCAACCTAAGAATTTTTGGAAAAGAGTTTGCATTGCATTTTTATAAATAAACTGCCTATTCAAGAGCATTTACCAAGCAAAAATAATCTATACTAAAAGGATTTTGCAACTATTTGATCCTTTTCTCTTTTGTTTTCTTTTCTACTTAATATAAAAATCTAATGAGAACCAAATTACAAGTTACATAACTTCAAATTTGCTATTTAAAATAGTATATTTTAATTGTTATCTTAAAACATTACTGAATATGTCAGACATTACATGATGCATTCTCAAAGTTTCTAAATCATTTTTGTGTTAGTAACAGATCTTTATTAAACTACACACAGATACACAGCACACTATTTTTGTTTCTGATTTTTTTTTTTAATTTTTGCAATGCTGTGTTGGTTTCTGCCATACAACAATGCTAATCAGCCATGATTATACATGCATCCCCTCCCTTCCTAGGCTGCCTCCCCTCTCCTCATTCCATTCCTCCCAGTAGTCAGAGACCACCAGACTGGGCTCCCTGTACTGGATAGGAACATTTGGTTATGACCCTTGGATGACAAACAAAAGTTAAATTCCTATCTCTATTGCCATGCGTAAAGAGGGTCGGGAATTTTGCTGCATATTCCTAAGCAATAAAAGACATGATTTAGTGTAAAGCATTATGGTAAATATTTAATTTTCATAGAAAGCTCTAAATCATGGAAGGAAATGTAATATTTAATTTGTTGAATTATAACTACAACACATAGCCCCTCCCTACTTTCTGCTTATAAACCTTAATCATGATTGAAGTGAAGTCGCTCAGTCGTGTCTGACTCTTTGCGACCCATGGACTGTAGCCCACGAGGCTCCTCTGTCCATAGAATTCTCCAGGCAAGAGTACTGGAGTGGGTTGCCATTTCTTCCTGCAGGGGATATTCCCGACCCAGGGGTTGAACCCGGGGCTCCCGCATTGGAGTCAGACACTTCACCCTCTGAGACACCAGGGAAGCCCGTTGAGTGAAGTGAGTGAAGTTGCTCAGTCGTGTCCGACTCTTTGCGACCCCATGGACTGTAGCCCACCAGGCTCCGCCGTCCATGGGATTCTCCAGGCAAAAATACTGGAGTGGGTTGCCATTTTCTTCTCCAGGGGATCTTCCTGACCCAGGGATCGAACCCACGTCTCCCTCATTGCGGTCAGACACTTAACAGTCTGAGCCACCAGGGAAGCTAGGGAAGCCCGTTAGTAAGACACAAATAGGAAAGGCAAGACTTATGTTTAATCTCAATCAGTCATTTCCTTAAAGCAATCCAATGACCCATCAATTATTAAAACCTTTGGTAAAACCAGTCATAGTCATGGATTCTCTGCTATTTGCTATAGAATTACCTGGAATTATCAAGAAAGAATATCTTTGATGAGGTAAATGTTTTAATTAATCTTTGGTGAATATTGAGCCAGGGCTCTCCAGGTGGCGCTAGTGGTAAAGAATCTGCCTGCCAAAAAAGGAGATGCCAGAGACTCTCGTTCAATCCTGAGAGGCCTGGATTAAATTCCTGTATTGGGAAGTTCCCCTAGAGGAGGAAATGGTGACCCACTCCAGTATTCTTGCCTGGAAAATTCCATGAACAGAGGAGCGTGAGGGGTTACAGTCTATGGCATCACAATGTCGGACCTGACTGAGAAGGCACGCATCACACATGCACAAATACTGAGCCAACTTCTTCATGTCACCCTGTACCCCTGACCTAAAACATAACAGCTCTACAAGAAGCAAAAATTTTCAAACCTTGCCTTTGAGTTTAACCTTTTTTTTTTTTAATTTACTTTGACCCAAACATAGATGAGACCCAAACAGGGACTTCATTGCTTCCAACGTAAGAATGGTCCAAGGAGGATGATTTACATACAGGTCTGTAGAGTGAAGATTAGTTGGTCCATTAGCTCAGCCCTGAAGCTCAAGTGACCTGCCTCATATCAGCAGAGCTGCCTCAGTAAAGTCACTATTTCAAAAATAGCTGTTGTTGCAACCTACTGGAGTTCATAAATGTTTCTTTTTTCATGAATAAATAGCCAATGCTTTACTGAAATCTGTACACTAAATCATAATTAATTTGTTGGTTGTTATACTATCATGGGAGAACTGGTTTAAAGATACTGTAACTTAAATTGAATCAAAAATTACCTAAGTAAAATTTCTAGTAAAAGAGATAGATAAATACATTTTAAAATGTACAACCACAATGATGTACATGGAAAAACTTAAGTGATAGGTATACACTATATCTCCAACATTTGTATCATTTTCTTGCACTAGCACATAGAGAATAATTTATATCTGGTTATATTAGCAATTATATTTAAACTATACCGTATTATGAACTATTTAAGTTAGATATATTTCAAATTTGCCTTTGTTTGCCTGGGAATCTTCCAAAGCCAAAATGTTTCTTATGGAATTAATAAAGTCTTAAGATACTTGGAGTTTTATGCTGAGCAGCTTTTAATGTACTACTTTTACATTAAGATGTAAACTTCCTTACTGTAGGCATTAACTCTTCAGATCCTTTTAAAAGTCCTGCAGTTCACATGACTTGAATTAAACTGAAATTTAACCAGGACAAATACAAGGTCAGATATTATACACACAAAAAATTACAATTCAATGTTTGTATCAAACTTTTAGTTGAAGTAGTCTTTTATTTCTATTTTATTTGTAATTTTAAAGTTACTTTAATAAAATAAAAGAGTGAACAGAAATTGGCCTGTCAATTGCAAGGTTAAAATAGGTTCATGATTCTATTTGCTATTGAGAAACTCTTACTCTCAAAAATCTTTCTAGCTTTGCATTTTATCACAGAACAATTTAATGTTGATTAATTTCTTCACTGACTTTTTCACATCTTTGTTCCTGAGGCTGTAGATCACTGGGTTCAGCATGGGGATGACCACTGTGTAAAAGACAGAGGCCACCTTGACCATGAGCGATGAACTTCTGGAGTTAGGAACACAATAGAGGAAAAGGATGGAGAAGGCAATGGCACCCCACTCCAGTACTCTTGCCTGGAAAATCTCATGGACGGAGGAGCCTGGTGGGCTGCAGTCCATGGGGTCGCTAAGAGTCAGACAGGACTGAGCGACTTCACTTTCACTTTTCACTTTCATGTATTGGAGAAGGAAATGGCAACTCACTCCAGTGTTCTTGCCTGGAGAATCCCAGGGACGGCGGAGCCTGGTGGGCTGCATAGTCCAGTCTATGGGGTCGCATAGAGTCGGACACGACTGAAGCGACTTAGCAGCAGCAGCAGAGGAAAAGGATGGTCCTGTGGAAGATGGTAATGGTGGTCAGGTGAGAGGCACAGGTGGAGAAGAATTTGTGGCACCCCCCCAGTCGAAAGCATCCTTAAGACAGTGATAAAAATGAAAACTTAGGAGGTGCAAATAATCATCAGGCTGCTTACTTCATTGAATGTGGCAGAGACTAAAATGATCTCCTGGTTAATGTAGTGTCAGAGCAGGAAACAGCAACAATGGCTGCGTGCTCACAAAGTTATTTATGAACTTAGTCCCACAAAAGGATAACCTTGATAAAACATATGTGTATGTTAAGGAACAGGCTATACTCCAAGAGTATAATGCAGACAACCACAAGGAACAAAGCTTCTGGGACATCACAACAGCATAGAGAAGAGGGTTACAAATGGCCACGAATCGGTCATATGCCGTCACTGCCAACAGGAATGTCTCTGTCACCACAAATATGCAGACAAAGAAGAATTGTATGAGGCATCCTGTGAAGGAGATGGTTCTGTCTTCCACAACCAAGTTTTCTAGTAGCTTGGGTGTAACTACTGTCGAGTAACAGGAATCAACGAAGGATAAGTGGCTGAGAAAGAAGTACCTGGGCGTGTGGAGCCTGGAACTGGACTTCATGATCAGGATCATGCCTAGGTTCCCCAGCAGAGTGACTGTGTAGATGGTCAGGAAGACCAGGAACTGGGGCAGCTGGAGCTGAGGATATTCTGAGAAGCCCAAGAGAATGAAAGTGACCTTAGCACTCTGGTTTGCTTGGTTCCTGTGGACAAAGTATCAGTGTTGATCCAGAAGAGTAAAAACTAAACTTTGAAATAGGGAGAGAATAGAAAATGTGTTGCGAAGCTCACTGGGTCTCTGTTTACAGTGTTTCTATGCTAATGTTCACTTGTATGTCAATTATACAGCCAATAATAATTTTCATTGTGTATGATCTTCAGAAACAAAGAACTAAAACAGATTAGGTCTTGCTTTATTTCAAATAATAAAACTCATTATTATCAGCTGTTTTCAGGAGACATTGTCTTTGCGTGACTCTGAGCTGTGTGAAAACACCTAATATATACAATCCAATTACATGTATTGGAGAAAAACATGTCTTTAGGTTCCACAGTTTCTTACCTGCCTCACCTCCTGAGCTATGAGACAATTAACTTATATGCTAATTTGTATAATGGTAACATCTCTGCAAAACAGTTAATATAATATTTTCTTGGTTGTTGTATCTCCTTTCAATTCCTTTCTTATTCCTAGTTATTCCAAATTCTCAACCCATTCTGGAGCTATGCTATAAGACATACTAAACTTTTTCACTTATCTTGAATTAATTTTGAAAATGTTTAAATGTATTCTTCATAGCCAATTGTATTATTCATCAGAAGTTTCAAAACAAAATATGAGCTATGCTTCCTGTGATAATAGTTGAAACAATATTGAACAGAAAACTCATTTTTTTCCATTGTAGCAGATTTTGGAGTTTGGGTGACAAAAATAAGAACTGTGAAAGTACTGGAGAAAGCTTATAGGCTTCAGAATGGATCCAATATATACTCTGCCATTTTGAATTAAGTTTTTAGTTCTTCCAAAGAAAAGTGGCTGGAAAACACCTATTTCAAATGGGACAGCAGAATATTTCTTGATTATTACTGATCACAATAATCAGTAACTTTTCCTCTATAGTAAGATAAGAATAGTAACATAAATTTTAAATCACTAGATTAGAACTAGGTACTTCAATAATGAATTCAAATGCTGTAAGACATGGTAGAACAGATATTTACCTTTTTATATATCAGAATTATGAATAATTGTTATGATTTCAAACACCTGATATGTTTGTGAAAATCCAGCACAAGCATGGACATCTATCAACTGGTGGACACATTGGGGAAGACAATGCAGAAGTCCCTTCTTCTGGAAGCCACACAATAGAAACACTGTAGAATTTCATTAGAACACTTGGTTTAAGATGCACCTTTCCCTATTTTCCTCTCGGTTTTCTCACCACACTATAGCTTTCTCTGATTCCCACATGATGAACTTGGAAGAAAGATACCTTCCAAGGACCATGTCCACAACAGACCCTCTGTAACAAGACTTTGTAAGGTCTCAGCACTGCAAAGATTGACTATGACTATTATTCCAGCCACATTCCTTCAATTTAAAATGCTCTGTGCAAGATTATGGGAATAATTTCCCATGATTGTTTAATATAACAGTGACTTTAAGATTCTAAATAAATGTTAATAGCAAATGTATAACATTAACATTATTCAGTATGACTTTTCCAAAAACTGCTTGGATCTATAAGTTCAACCTCATTATCACTTAATACATCCTTCTTAGTGAAGGTGGATTTATCAACCTCTGTTATATAGTACATGCCTATTTCTTTATAATTTATTTCCCCATTTTATTCTTTCTTATGATGTTTGCTTTATTTTGCCACCTTCTTTTATAGACATGACTCATTGTTTCATCCCCTCTGTATACAGACAAACTTGCATATTTATCACTCACAATTACTGTAGGTTATGAGCGCTGAAGAATTGATGCTTTTGAACTGTGGTGTTGGAGAAGACTCTTGAGAGTCCCTTGGACTGCAAGGAGATCCAACCAGTCCATTCTGAAGGAGATCGGCCCTGGGATTTCTTTGGAAGGAATGATGCTAAAGCTGAAACTCCAGTCCTTTGGCCACCTCATGCGAAGAGTTGACTCGTTGGAAAAGACTCTGATGCTGGGAGGGATTTGGGGCAGGAGGAGAAGGGGATGACAGAGGATGAGATGGCTGGATGGCATCACTGACTCGATGGACGTGAGTCTGGGTGAACTCCGGGAGTTGGTGATGGACAGGGAGGCCTGGCGTGCTGAGATTCATGGGGTCGCAAAGAGTCGGACAAGACTGAGCGACTGATCTGATCTTATCTGATATCCCTATTATTTATAAATATGGCTGTTACTGTCACTTTATTTCTAGAAAATTACAGGAAAATCTTGAAGACAAGGCCCACAAAGTGGGCCTTCTTTTGCCAAAAGAAGAATTCTCCATTTCTGACTTTATGGTTGATACCCAGTGAGAAAACTAGGATACAAATTATTTGAAAGAAAGAGCACATGTATACCTGTGGCAGATTCATTTTGATATAAAGAAAAAAAAAAAAGAATTGGAATATAACTCCATAAACCTTCTCAGCCAAAACGTGGTTCTTTGTGCACACCTTGTTCTACACATGTGTCCGTCTCCTACAAAGATTACTGGATCTTTGTGTTTTCTTTTTTAAGTAAAACAAAAGAGACATGAATCAACTCACCCAAATACAGAAGAACTTGAATGAGTCATTTAGTGAAGAACTCTTTGCTAAGATTAATGAACTCCAGCAATGCTGCTGCTTAGGACTTAATAGAAACACACCTGAAAAGGGTAGTAAAAGTGCCCAGTATTTTTCATTAATTATTTCATACTTTATGATTTTCCAACCTGTTAAGAAAACTCAGAGATACCAAAGATAAGATCAAGCCTGAAAAGTAAATCCTGGCACCAAACTTTATCACAAATATATGCCATCATGACCTTAGGCATGTGAAAACTAGAGAATATAACTGAGGTACTGCCTTGATGACTGCAATTCAACTAATTACATTTTAACTCTGAACTCTGTCCCAGGTGGTGTATTGATTGTATATTATTTCCCTAAAGCCTTAGGGCATTTGTATTATCAACTTTACTCATTTAATCTTAAAAAATAAAAAAACACCATTAAAAAAATCTATGTGGATATAAAATACATAAATCCACAAGGGGAAATTATACACGAATAGATTTATCTTTTATTAATCCATATTTAATTTTTAAAATTTTCTTATGAAGGTATATATATATATATTCTTATGTTTCTAAACATATGGCTGCTAAGTTATAATTATACTGTTTATACTTTACAATATTTACCATTTATACTTTACAAAATTTGTACTATATACTTTATTTTATATTTACACTATTGATTCTATTGATAGAAAACAGATTCCATTGGCTTTTCAAATATAGAATGTTCTCAGATGTTTATATTTATTACTGAATCTAAAAAGAAATTTTGGATGATATGTTTTCTAAAAACATCTGTTTATGAAAAGGATGATATTTTCACTAATTTTGGTAACTACCCAACTTGGCTTTAAGGACACAGGTTAAAAATAATAACTTGATAGAAGGAGCTGAAGTGCAAGCAGTGAAAGATTTTACTTTCTTAGGCTCCAAAATCATTGCTTTATGGTGACTGCACCCATGAAATTAAAATGCACTTGCTCTGTGGGAGGAAAGTTATGACAAAACTAGGCAGCACATTCAAAACCAGAAACATCACTTTGCCAACTAAAGTCCATATAGTCAAAACCATGGTGTTTCCAGCAGTCAGGTATGGATGTGAGAGCTGGACCATAAAGAAGACAAAGTGCCGAAGAATTGTTCTTTCAAGTTGTGGTGCTGGGGAAGACTCCTGAGAGTCCTTCGGACAGCAAGATCCAACCAGTCAATCCTGAAGGAAATCAGCCCTGAATATTCACTGGAAGGACTGATGCTGAAGCTGAAGGTCCAGTGCTTTGGCCGCCTGACATGAAGAGCTGACTCACTGAAAAAGACCCTGATGCTGGGAATGACTGAAGGCTAGTGGAGAAGAGGGCAGCAGAGGATGAGATGGTCAGATGGCATCACCGACTCAATGGATATGAGTGTGAGCAAACTCCAGGAGTCAGTGAAGGGCAGAGAAGCCTGGCGTGCTGCAGTCCATGGGGTGGCAAAGACCCGGACACGACTTAGTGAATGAACAACAATAACAACAAGCTTATTTCTCACTAGTGGAAGATTCAGAATACATTTTGACTGGGCAGCTGTGCCCTATATGGGCTCTGATTTCTCCCAACTTGTACCTCACCATCATCATGGTGCTTCTGAGGTTATGATTCTCTTAATATTCACTGGAGAAAGAATAGATTCTCCTTCAAATAAATGATGCCAGGACAATTGGGCATTCACAAGTAAAATTACGGGATTGGACACTTGCCTCATATTATATACAACAGTTAACTCAGAAAGTGAACAAGGACCTGAATGAAAGAGCATAAACTATAAAACTCTTACAAGAAAAACACAGGCCTTACATTTCATGCCCTTGAGTTTGGCAGTAGATTCTTAAACAGGGAAACAAAACATGAATGACAATAAATAAATAAATAAATAAATTGCTATTGTACTTCCTCAAAATTTAAAATATTTGTATATTAAAAACATTATTAATAAAGTGAAAAGAAAAGGTACAGAAAAGAAACAATAAGGACAAAAAGTCAAAGCAGATACAACACAAAATTTACAAATGTCCAACAAGCATGTGAAAATACTCTCAACATATGTAGTTATTAGGAAAATGCAAATCAATGTCATGATGAGATATCAATTTATATCCACTGGATTTGCTATAATATAAGTATATAATAGCAATGATTAGCAAGGATATGAAGCAACCAGAAGAGTTATATATTATGCCTGGGAATCTAAAATGCTACAGACACTGTAGAATAAGTTTGGTGGCTCCTCTCACATGGATGAACATAGTATTACTATTAGACAAAATGCTTAGCAGGGAAAAAAAATAGTCTTTCACAAAGAGGTGTTAGGCTTTTCCCCCAATTTCTGGCAGATAATATATATCTTATGTGATAGTAGAGTCTATTTAGGGAGGAGGGTCTGGGTACACCTGATACCAAGGTGGGTGCGTGCTAAGTCGCTTCAGTGGTGTTTGATTCCTTGCCACCCTATGGACTTTAGCCCACCAGGCTTCACTGTCTATGGAATTCTCCAGGCAAGAATACTGGAATGGGTTGCCATGCCCTCCTCCAGAGGATCCTCCCAATCCAGGAACGGAACCCATGTCTCCTACGTCTCCTGCACTGGTAGCAGGTTCTTACCACTAGTGCCACCCGGGAAGCACCACAGCACATAGAATTCACTCCTTAGACTGGATGTGAGTTTACTGTGAAGTGTGTTAGTTGCTCAGTCGTGTCTTAATCTTTGTAACTCCATGGACTGAAGCCCGCCAGGCTCCTCTGTCATGGGATTCCCCAGGCAAGGATACTGGAGTGGGTTGCCCTCCCTTTCTCCAGGGGATCTTCCCCACCCAGGGATAGAACCAAAGTTTCCTGCATTGCAAGTGGATTCTTTATCATCTGAGCCACCAGGGAAGTCCATGAGTTTGCTAGTTGGGCAAAATTAAATCAGGTTAACCAAGATTCTCTAATTGATATTAGCAGGGCCCCCATTCAATCCACCATTAATGTTACTTACCAATGAAGTTCTCTGTTATGTTATCATTGTACATCAATAGCTATTTTATATGTAATTTGACTGACGTGAAATACTGTTTTAGATTTAGCTGGAACTATTTCTGAAGTGTGCATTTCTTAATTTTATTTTTGATGATTTATGTACAAAAAACAAATAAATTTTATATTAACAAGTAGAATTTTACCAAATCTTATTCAGGATTCTGTGGGGACAGAGACATGACTTCTTTGCACTTATAATGTACCAATTCTTTCTATGTGGTGTTAAATAAATATATCCTTTAAATTTAGGCTTCCCTGGTACCTTAGATGGTAAAGAATCTGCCTGCAATGCAGGAGACATACGTTTGATTACTGGTCATGCAGATACCCTGGAGAAGAGAATGGCTACCCACTCCAGTATTCTTTCCATGGACACAGGAGCCTGGCAGGCTAAAGCCCATAGAATTGTAAAGAGTCAGACATAACTGAGCAACTAAGCACAGGAATGTCTTTTAACTTTAGTGTCTTAGTGTTGAACAACTCTTAGTTACTATGATTCAACTCATGTAACTCCCTCATGGTTAACTATAAACTTTCATGACAACTCAAATCCACTCTTCGATTGACTTATAATGACTTAAAGAAAAGAAAAAAAGAAGACTCACCTGAACAGCCAAATGGTAATGTGTCCTTACTCAGAAATCTTTACATGACAAATACTTTATCTAGAGACTTCAATAGTCTAGGCTTTAATTAGGTGTTATTTATTATTTTATTGCTAAGTCTCTACAGTTTACTAAAGTGGTTGAATGATGTATCAACAAGGGAATTTCATTAAATGTGTGCACTGTTTTCCTTCCTAAAAATTGGAATTTGAAATGCTATTAAAAAATGCTACAAAACTTGGACAGTTCTCCACAGTGCTCTTGTAAATGAAAAAGCAAACCTAAGCCGTTTTACATTCATTGACATAATAATTTGGTATTGACTCGCTTCCTAGCTGGAGAAGGCAATGGCAACCCACTCCAGTACTCTTGCCTGGAAAATCCCATGGATGGAGGAGCCTGGTGGACTGCAGTCCATGGGGTCGCTAAGAGTCAGACAGGACTGAGCGACTTCACTTTCACTTTTCACTTTCATGCATTGGAGAAGGAAATGGCAACCCACTCCAGTGTTCCTGCCTGGAGAATCCCAGGGATGGCGGAGCCTGGTGGGCTGCCTTCTATGGGGTCTCACAGAGTTGGACACGACTGAAGCGACTTAGCAGCAGCTTCCTAGCAGTCTCTTTCACATCTTTGTTCCCGAGGCTGTAGATCACTGGGTTCAGCATGGGGATGACCACTGTGTAAAAGACAGAGGCCACCTTGACCATGAGCCATGAACTCCTGGAGTTAGGAACACAGTAGAGGGAAAGGATGGTCCCGTGGAAGATGGTAATGGCAGTCAGGTGGGAGGCACAGGTGGAGAAGGCTTTGTGGAGCCCCCCAGTTGAAGGCATCTTCAGGACAGTGATAAAAATGAAAATATAGGAGGTGAGAATAATTATCAGGCTGCTTATTTCATTAAACATGGCAGAGACTAAAATGATCTCCTGGCTAATGTAGGGGTCAGAGCAGGAAACAGCAACAATGGCTGCGTGCTCACAAACAAAGTTATTTATGATATTATTTCCTCTAAAGGACAATTCGGATGAAAAGTGGGTAAGAGTCAGGGAACAGACTGTACCCCCAAGAGTATGATGCACCCACCAATAAGGAACAAAGCTTCTGGAACATGACAGCTGTGTAGAGAAGAGGGTTGCAAATGGCCACAAATCGGTCATATGCCATCACTGCCAACAGGAACGTCTCTGTCACCACAAATATGCAGGCAAAGGAGAACTGCATGATGCGTCCTGTGAAGGAGATGGTTCTGTCTTCCACAATCAAGTTTTCTAGTAGCTTGGATGTAACTACTGTTGAGTAACAGAGATCAACAAAGGACAAATGTCTGAGGAAGTAGTACACAGGGGTGTGGAATTTGGGATTTATCTAGATAGTTAGGATCATGCCCAGGTTCCCCAGCACACTGACGGAGTAGATGGTTAAGAATAACAGGACAAGAGGTATCTGGAGTTCGGGATATTCTGAGAAGCCCAAGAGAATGAAAGTGACTTCAGCACTCTGGTTTTCTTGGTTCCTGTGGACAAAATATAAAAGTTGATTCAGAGAAATCTGCAGCAGAATTTGAAAGAAATGTAATGTTATTCCCTCAGTATTGTCGGATGTTTTTGTGACTCCATGGACTGTAGCCTACCAGGTTCCTCTGTCCATGAGATTCTCTGGGCAAGAACACTGGATGGGTTGTCATGCCCTCCTCCAGGGGATCTTCCTGACCTACGCATAGAATGAGAGTACTTATGGGGAAAAAGAGTGCATTGAATTATTATTATTTTTTAAATTAGCCTCTTTCCCTCCAAAATGCCTCTACTGTCTTTTTCTGACATTAAAATTCATTCTTTTCAAAGCTACTTCCTAAATTCTTACCAAAACCTGAAATGGCACTCAGTATAAAGGGAAGTTCATTCCACATAGACTTCTCTAAAAATTCTATATATCATCAGGAGTTGAAATTAAACACTCTGTTATTTTCACTCAGGTTTTATAACTTTATACTCCAAGAACACATATAACACTTCCAGATTTCCTGTACATGTATAACTATGTCATTCACATATTCCCCAACTCTGTTTCTTCAGTTGTTCCTTTACATTCTTAAACATGTGATTAATTCCTGATTTCCTGAAAGTATGTTTCAATTCAACATGCAAATCATAGAGCACATATTCTCTAACTGAAAACACTTTTTTTTTAAAGTCAGGATTTGTTCCCTATGTCTATGGTAACAAAGTTTGAATAGTCCAGGGTTGAAAGGGAAATCTTCACCAAAGATGAATACAATTTCTGATGCACACTTGTTCCTTCTTCCCCACACTCCTTCTCCACACCTGTAGCTTTTCTCTCCACCTTCCACACTCTGTACTTGTCAACAGGCTTGGGGCCAATGTTCCCAATCGCCCATGTAGTCCAGGAAGTGTCAGCCATGTTCAGCTGTGAGCACAGGTGCTGTGCATAGTATTTATCTTCTTTTCTGTGCAATTACCTTGGTATAATTTTCCCATTGCAGACCCACTATGTGCTCAGCCCTGTAACAGGCATTTTAGAAACTATAAAATTATAAAATCTCAGCCTCAATTTGTTTCTTAGAGCATTATTCCAGGATATAATCCATATAAGCACAGATGACAACTTATAGTTCTTGTTTATTATTAAAGTTTGTATGTATAAAGGGAATGAAAATATTGTGATCCAGAAAAAACAAAATTTCCTTGTGATGTAGCATGGTGAACAATAATAAATGTGGTGAAAGATAACTAATCAAAGACTTCTAGTCAACTAAACAGGTAATCTGGCAGTTAGATTTATACACGTGCTTGTTTGCCTCCTGCAAAGATTAATGAAGTATATTAGGAACATATTATATTCCTTTTAAAGTGAAATAAAAATCAACTCACCTGAGTGTAGAAGAATTTGACTGGCTCATTTAATAAAGCTTCTTTTCTAAGTTCAATGGATTCCAGGAAAATTTATGCTGAGAAGTCATTTTTTTTAATATAGTAATAAGTCTGAAAAATAGTTAACGGGAATCTAGAGTATATTGCAATGAATATTTCAGAAAATGAATTTCTCTTATAATGTATTAAAAATATATTCAGACTTGAAAAGGACTGAGAAAAGGACACCAAAAAAAGGAAACCAAAAAAGCTGAACCCTAACATCAAACTGTAACATATATATGCCACCAAAACCCCAAGGAGATTAACCTTAGAGAATATTATTTAGCTATTGCTTTGAGACCACAAATGGGGCAATTAGATGAAATAATGTCCTTGTGACACTTTGGTTGCATATGCATTTTTTCCCAAAGTTTGGGGAACAATTTCATCATGCACTCTAGTCCATTGATCTTTTAAAAATGTTGAACTAGACACTATATTTTTGTCTTTAAATACTTGCAAAATGCAGAAATATACAAAAGCAAAATCAACTATTGGGTAACAATCCAAAGATTCTTAATTTTTGTTGAATTTCTGGTTGTCCCCCTGTATCTGTGGGCTTCCCTCATAGCTCAGTTGGTAAAGAATCCTCTTGCAATTCAGGACACCCTGGTTCAATTCCTGGTCAGGCAGATCCCCTGGAGAAGGGATAGGCTACCCACTTCAGTATTCTTGGGCTTCCCTTGTGGCTCAGCTGGTAAAGAATCTGCCTGCAATGCGGAAGACCTGGGTTTGATCCCTGGGTTGGGAAGACCCCTTGGAGAAGGGAAAGGCTACCCACTCCATTATTCTGGCCTGGAGAAGTCCATGGACTGTACAGACCATGGGGTTGCAAAGAGTCTGTCACAACTGAGCGACTTTCACTTTCTCTGTATCTGAGGGACATATTGACGTGTTTGGATGTAAAACTTATACAATATGAATCATATTATAGTGTTTTTTACCCTTTCTTTAACATTGTGTTGTGAGTTTCATTTTCTGTAAAAACCATTGGTTTTCTTAAGATAATACAACTTGCATTACTATTATAAATATGAGTACAATTCTTTTTTATTCTTACATTTATTATTGAAATTGAAAAAAACTGGTATTCTATTTTTCAGTTTATAGTCTAGGTTTATGGGAAGTATAGTATATTTATTATTTAAGAAGCTGCCATATCTTAACATATAAATATCTCAACTCCAATAACAGTTTAACAGAACAGGGAGCAGCACTTTTTTCTGGAAAAAACTGTATAGTAAATATTTTAGCCTTTGTGAGCCACATAGTCTCAATTTCAGCTATGCACTTCTGTATCTCGCAGCATGGATTCACCTGTAGGCAATATGTAAATCAATAGGCATGACTCTGTTCCAATAAAATTTTATTTATAAAAGACAGTAGGACAGATTTGGTTTGCAGATCACACCTTGTCAACGTATGCAATAGAAGGCATTTATTGATTGTTCAAAGTCTAAAATTATTTCCAGATGAGTAGGCAGATGTCCTCTGAGTGGCAATACAGAGATTTAAGCTTGTTCTCAATTATGGCTTATGATAAAGTGACTGGGTGCATGTGTGTTAAGTCACTTTAGTGGTGTCTGACTCTGTGAGAGGGTATGGACTGAAGCCCGCCAGGCTCCTCTGTCCATGGGATTCTCCAGGCAGAACTCAGGAGTGGGTTGCAGTGCTCTCCTCCAGGGAAACTTCCCAGCCCAGGGATCAAACCTGTCTCTCTTGGATTGACAGTTGGGTTGTTTACCACTAGCGCCACCTGGGAAGTTCAACAGTGGGATTATTATGGTATAATTGTAATGTAGAGAGAGAAATAATAATTTGCTTTAAAAAATACTACACTTTTCTGCATTGCCACTGTGCATATTTTTGTGTTTTGCTTATTTATTTTTCATTAAGCTTTTGTCAAGCATATTAAGAGTGTTCCTCACATGTTGAGATACTTGAATAATGACCAAGATATTTCCTGATCAATAAAATCACAATAGGACTTTGAACTTTGAGTCAAACTATAGTGTTAAGATAGATTGAAGGGATAAGAAACAAAAACAAAAGACATTTTAAGCAGAGAAGACAGTCTGAACCAAGGTAGGAATTTGAATGTTCAAATTGTTTTCAATTAGAAGTAGAGTTTATGCAGGGCAAACTTTGGGAGATGGCGAGGGACAGAGAAGCCTGGCATGCTGCAGGACATAGGGTTGCAAAGAGTCTTGCATGACTGTGAGACTGAACAACAACAAAAAGTATGAGATACGATCAGAGGACCAGAGAATCTAAATCGTGTAAAGAATGCAATTAGGATTAGTACTGATGCTGGGAGGGATTGGGGGCAGGAGAAGAAGAGGACGACAGAGGATGAGATGGCTGGATGGCATCACTGACTCGATGGACTTGAGTCTCAGTGAACTCCGGGAGTTGGTGATGGACAGGGAGGCCTGGCGTGCTGGAATTCATGGGGTCGCAAAAAGTCGGACATGACTGAGCGACCGAACTGAACTGAACTAAACCGATTGCTGAATAGAGTGGAAATAGAGTTCTATGCCCACAGGACAAGTATGTAGTAATGAAGAGAGTGTGGTTGTAAAACGGTGTCGACAATGGGAATGAAATGGACTCAGTTTCAATATTATAATCATGGCATTCAATGCAGTTGCATTAGTTGTTGATGTAAACAGAAAGAATTAACTCCCATTTTCATTTTGTTTCAGAAACAAACATTATATTCTTGACAGCATCTCATTGCAGACGAGTCAGTGATTCCCGGAAGCTAGCAATAATCACACAGGCACCTGCAATGAGAAGTAGTAAACAGTGAGGTGTAATGTGGGGGCTAGAGCATCTGATAAACCAACCAAAGGCCTAAAGACATCTGGAACACGGAGGGAAAACAAACGGAGACTCTTACCACTGTCTTCAAATATTTCAAGGCTAAAATATGAAAGAAACACTGACCTTTTTTCTGTGTCCTAAGGACAGAAATTTAATTTTAAATGAATTAACTTTTAAAAGCCGCAGGAAGCTAATTTCAGACCAACAACAATAAAAGAATTTTCTATTTTTTTCTCCAGTGTCAATGAACAGAATAGTGTGAATGACTCAGAGTCTCTGGGTTGCCCAGTTTCACTAAAAGTATATGAGAAGGGGCTCTAGAGACACAAACTTGAATGTAAACAAAAGGAAGGGGAAGACTTTTCCGGAAGAATGTAGACAAGATATTAAACTCCACAATGTCTCTCTACATTTCCCATATTCTGTGACTGGTCCTCACACTGGCCTAGAGATTTCACTAAGATCACTTTTTGCTTGGTGTTCCCAAAATACTGTTTTAAAATTATCTGTATAATTCTCAAAATCCATAATTTACACATCTGTAACAGGTTGACTTAACCACTCCATCTGATAAAAAAATCTATTACTGTAACTAAGTAGTACATTCTAACCACCTTAATACATAAGGATTGAATTAAATACAAACTTTATTAATCTTTGTCTATACCTGAGGAGGGGCTTCCCTGGTGACTCAGATGGTTAAGAATCCTCCTGCAATGCAGAAGACCCAGATTTGATCCCTGGGTTGGGAAGATCCTCTGGAGGAGGAAATGGCAACTCACTCCAGTATTTTTGCCTGGAGAATTCCCATGGACAGAGGAGCTTGGTGGGCTCTAATCCATGAGGTCGCAGAGTCGGACACAACTGAGTGACTGAGCACAGCACTTAACTGAAGAGATCATTCCTATAAGTGTATGGTAGGTAAAGCATGCTTAAAAAAAGTAAGAAATTCAATTCAAAATAGCCTCCTAAATTCAGTATGACATGTAAATCATAATTTTAGATAGATTCCTGGTGGCTCGGATGGTGAAGATTTGACCTGCAATGCAGGAGACCTGGCTTCTATCCCTAGATTGGGAAGATCCCCTGGAGAAGGGAATGGCTACTCACTCCAGTATTCTTGCCTGGAGAATTCCATGAATAGAGGAGCCTGTTGGGCTATAGTCCATGAGGTCATGAAGAGTCAGACACGACAGAGCAACTAACACTTGCACTTTTTTCCCTGCATGTATTTATGTGTAGATACCTCTGAGAATGGCAAGTATGAAGTGCAGGCCATCACGGGCACCCTGGTGTCTAGTGTGTGCACAGGCAGTTTTATTTATCTTTCTTTGATCTGGTCTGGGGCTCCAGTCTGGCACATATTCAGAAAAGATTAAAGAATTAAAGTAAATCTGATAGTCTCAGTCCAGTATTATTTCTTATTACACAAGAGGTTATTTTTTCCGCTTAAGTTTATATACAGTTTAAATACTAGTTTGACACAATGGGAAGGAAATGCTGGTTTTATTTTCCCCAACATTCCCAGTTTGACCCTACATTATCTATTTGTCGTTTCATTCTCAGCAAAATTACACAGTAATTGGTAGAATTTTTTCATAGGATCTAAGAGTATAAAGTGCTAATCGCTCAGTCATGGTTGACTCTTTGCAACCCTGTGGACTGTAGCCTGCTAGGCTCCTCTCTGCCTGGAATTCTCCTGGCAAGAATACTGGAGTGGGTTGCCGTTCCCTTCCCGAGGGTATCTTCCCAATCCGGGAATCGAACCCAGAATCTCTCACATTCTAGACGGATCCTTTACCTTCTGAGCCTCAAGTAGCATAAAATCCCTCTGCAAATTAGTAGCAAAGAGTATGAATTTGTCTTTCCCTAACAAGTGATGCAATGGCACCCCACTCCAGTACTCTTGCCTGGAAAATCCCATGGCTGGAGGAGCCTCGTAGGCTGCAGTCCATGGGGTCGCTAAGAGTCAGACACGACCGAGCGACTTCACTTCCACTTTTCACTTTCATGCATTGGAGAAGGAAATGCAACCCACTCCGGTGTTCTTGCCTGGAGAATCCCAGGGACCGGGGAGTCTGGTGGGCTGCATAGCCCAGTCTATGGGGTCGCATAGAGTCGGACACGACTGAAGCGACTTAAGCGACTTAGCAGCAGCGGCAACAAGTGATACAAATAGCATATCCACTAGATGGCAGAGTGACACTGTAATTTAAATCAAGGCACAAATAATGTGCATTGATTGACTGCTTTAGATAAAAGTAGCAGAAACTGATAGAAAGCAAGATGTTCGTGGTTTAAATATAACTTTGAAAACATTTTATTCTGTGAAGGAAAAATGTGCTCTGTCATGTCGACCGACAGAGGATGCTGAGGCCACCAAGCCATCAGCACGGCTCCTGCACCCCCACTCCCGCTCAGGCTGCTGAGCCCTGAGGAACTCTCTAGAACAGAGCTGCACCCTGAGGGAACACAGGATAGAAAAGAGCAGGGCACTGGCCCTAAGTAGTCAAGGTGCAGCTCAAAGGGATGATTTCAAGGAGCCCGACTGTTCCCTCTCCCAGGCACAGAAAGCCCTAAATTCATTAACGTGAGCTTTCTGGTTTTAATTTCCGATAATCTTCTGATGGTCTGACTGCCTGGTTTTTGTTGCAAAAATGCATATACATCCTGACTCCTCCCTTCCCTTTTCAGAGCAGTTTCTCTGAACTAACTGAGAAGTTGTCTTCCAGGTTTGTGTGTGCGTGGCCACTCAGTCATGTCCGACTCTTGTGACCCAGTGGATTGTAGCCCACCAGGCTCCTCTGTCCATGGGATTCTCCATCAAGAGTATTGGAGTGGGTAGCCAATTCTTCCTCCAGGGGATCTTCCTGACCTAGGGATCGAACCTGGGTCTCCTACATTACAGGTGAATTATTTATTATCTGAGCCACCAGGGAAGCCACTCATTTTCTAGGTTTAAGTCCATAGAATAAAAAATAATTTTGTTTTTAGGTTTTTTTTTTGTTGTTGTTATTTGTTTGTTTGTTTTTTGGTCCGTTAGTAATTTCATGTCTCTTTCAGGAATAAGGAAACCAGTGTTCAAAGATGGCAATTTACTATATCACATTCAAGCAGCAATTCACCTTTGATTTTTATCTTTGTTTTTCCAATTTTCATTTTGGAACTAGGAGTGATACATAATCACATAGTTTAGGTAATGAAGAGTGTTAACACTTCATCTCAATTAATTTTATAAGAAGTAAATACACAAAAACATGGTTAATAATATGTGCAAATATTAGTATAAATATTAAAATCCTTACAGAAGCAAATACTATTAATATATTACAAAAACAAGAATGCATAATGAATGGGAGAAAATAATAGCAAATGAAGCAACTGACAAACAACTAGTCTCAAAAATATACAAGCAACCCCTACAGCTCAACTCCAGAAAAATAAATGACCCAATCAAAAAATGGACCAAAGAACTAAATAGACATTTCTCCAAAGAAGACATACAGATGGCTAACAAACACATGAAAAGATGCTCAACATCACTCATTATCAGAGAAATGCAAATCAAAACCACTATGAGGTACCATTTCACACCAGTCAGAATGGCTGCGATCCAAAAGTCTACAAATAATAAATGCTGGAGAGGGTGTGGAGAAAAGGGAACCCTCTTACACTGTTGGTGGGAATGCAAACTAGTATAGCCACTATGGAGAGCAGTGTGGAGATTCCTTAAAAAACTGGAAATAGAACTGCCTTATGATCCAGCAATCCCACTGCTGGGCATACACACTGAGGAAACCAGAAGGGAAAGAGACACGTGTACCCCAATGTTCATCGCAGCACTGTTTATAATAGCCAGGACATGGAAGCAACCTAGATGTCCATCAGCAGATGAATGGATAAGAAAGCTGTGGTACATATACACAATGGATTATTACTCAGCCATTAAAAAGAATACATTTGAATCAGTTCTAATGAGGTGGATGAAACTGGAGCCTATTATACAGAGTGAAGTAAGCCAGAAAGAAAAACACCAATACAGTATACTAACGCATATATATGGAATTTAGAAAGATGGTAACAATAACCCTGTGTATGAGATAGCAAAAGAGACACTGATGTATAGAACAGTCTTATGGACTCTGTGGGAGAGGGAGAGGGTGGGAAGATTTGGGAGAATGGCATTGAAATATGTAAAATATCATGTATGAAACGAGTTGCCAGTCCAGGTTCGATGCACGATACTGGATGCTTGGGGCTAGTGCACTGGGACGACCCAGAGGGATGGTATGGGGAGGGAGGAGGGAGGAGGGTTCAGGATGGGGAACACATGTATACCTGTGGTGGATTCATTTTGATATTTGGCAAAACTAATACAATTATGTAAAGTTTAAAAAAAAAAAAGAATGCATAATGAAGTTATAATGTTATTAACATATATATATATAATTCAATGACAAAGCAAAAATATTAATAAGCCATAAACTATAAGAGATGAGAGGAGAAATAAAAAGACTCTAAATTCAAACTAAAAATAATATATGATATATATATATATATATGTGATTGTGTTTCTGTTATAATCCCAAATGACACAATTACATTATATCACAGAAATCTACTAATAAGGAATAGAATTTTTTCCAATCTTTCTTAAGAAGTTTTAAAAATTGACTATGTCTTAGCCCATAAGTAAAACACAACAATTTTAATAATGAAATTATCATTTATTCAGTTCAGTTCAGTCCCTCAGTCGTATTCGACTCTTTGAGACCCCATGAATTGCAGCACGCCAGGCCTCCCTGTCCAACTCCCGGAGTTCACTCAAACTCATGTCCATCGAGTCGGTGATGCCATCCAGCCATCTCATCCTCTGTCATCCCCAATCCCTCCCAGCATCAGAGTCTTTTCCAATGAGTCAACTCTTCGCATGAGGTGGCCAAAGTATTGGAGTTTCAGCTTTGCATCAGTCCTTCCAATGAACACCCAGGACTGATCTCCTTTAGAATGGACTGGTTGGATCTCCTTGCAGTCCAAGGGACTCTCAAGAGTCTTCTCCAACATCACAGTTCAAAAGCATCAATTCTTCGGTGCTAAGCTTTCTTCACAGTCCAACTCTCACATCCATACACGACAACTGGAATGACTAGACGGACCTTTGTTGGCAAAGTAATGTCTCTGCTTTTCAATATGCTATCTAGGTTGGTCATAACTTTCCTTCCAAGGAGTAAGTGTCTTTTAACTTCATGGCTGCAGTCACCATCTGCAGTGATATTGGAGCCCCCCAAAATTAGAGTCTGACATTGTTTCCACTGTTTCCCCATCTATTTCCCATGAAGTGATGGGGCCAGATGCCATGATCTTAGTTTTCTGAATGTTGAGCTTTAAGCCAACTTCTTCACTTTCCTCTTTCACTTTCATAAGAGGCTTTTGAGTTCCTCTTCATTTTTTGCCATAAGGGTGGTGTCATCTGCATATCTGAGGTTATTGATTTTTCTCCCGGCAGTCTTGATTGCAGCTTGTGTTTCTTCCAGCCCAGCGTTTCTCATGATGTACTCTGCATAGAAGTTAGATAAGCAGGGTGACGGTATACAGCCTTGACGTACTCCTTTTCCTATTTGGAACCAGTCTGTTGTTCCATGTCCAGTTCTAACTGTTGCTTCCTGACCTGCATAGGTTTCTCAAGAGGCAGGTCAGGTGGTCTGGTATTCCCATCTCTTTCAGAATTTTCCACAGTTTATTGTGATCCACACAGTCAAAGGGTTTGGTATAGTCAATAAAGCAGAAATAGATGTTTTTATGGAGCTCTCTTGCTTTTTCCATGGTCCAGCGGATGTTGGCAATTTGATCTCTGGTTCCTCTGCCTTTTCTAAAACCAGCTTGAACATCAGGAAGTTCACGGTTCACATATTGCTGAAGCCTGGCTTGGAGAATTTTGAGCATTACTTTACTAGCGTGTGAATTGAGTGCAATTGTGTGGTAGTTTGAGCATTCTCTGGCACTGCCTTTCTTTGGGATTGGAATGAAAACTGGCCTTTTCCAGTCCTGTGGCCACTGCTGAGTTTTCCAAATTTGCTGGCATATTGAGTGCAGCACTTTCACAGCATCGTCTTTCAGGATTTGAAACAGCTCAACTGGAATTCCATCATCTCCACTAGCTTTGTTTGTGGTGATGCTTTCTAAGGCCCACTTGAATTCACATTCCAGGATGTCTGGCTCTAGGTCACTGATCATACTATCATGATTATCTTGGTCATGAAGATCTTTTTTGTACAGTTCTTCTGTGTATTCTTGCCATCTCTTCTTAGTATCTGCTGCTTCTGTTAGGTCCATACCATTTCTGTCCTTTATCGAGCCCATCTTTGCATGAAAATCTCCTTAAATATTATTTGGAAATATTAAAAATATGTCATAAATATAAAATAAAACATGAATAGAAAAAAGAGATTATGCCAAAAAAGAGTTGGTTGGACTCAAGAAAGAGATTGTAAAAAAAAAAAAGAATTTTGTGAGAAATCAAGATTAAATTGCAATGTAGAAAAAAAGGGATTAGGGGACTTCCTTGGTGGTTCAGTGGTTAAGAATCCACCTTGCAACACAGAGAACACAGGTTCAATCCCTTGTTGGAAACTAAGATCCCACCTGTGGAGGAGCAACTGACACCCCCCACCACAGTGAAGAGCCCAGGCAGTGCAATGAGATATTCCTGTGCCACAGCTGAGACCTGATACAGCCAAGGTAACTAAGTAATTAAAAAAAAAAAAGATAGGAGAAACAAACATTGCATGATTTCCCTTACATGAAATAGAAGAAGAAGATTCACAGAGGCAGAGTATATTAAAGGATATCAGTGGTAGAGGGAAAGGAGGATGAAGAGTTATTACTTAATGGGTTTCTGTTTGGAGTGATGAAAATGTTTTGGAAATATATAGCAATTACACAATATTGTAAATATAAGCAATGCCACTGAGTTGTGCACTTAAAGTTGTTACAAGTGCCATTTTTAAAAAATGTGAACATTTGAGGAATATGGTCTCTGGAGCTTGAATAAAATGCTGTCAGAGAAGAGAAAATATTGTCTCCAAATGTTACTGAGAAATAAGAAAAACGTAAGTAACCACAAAAAGACTTGGTGTTACCTTCCATTACAGGGATGAGGTATATAAGGGAGCTATTTGGGTAAACTGTGGACAGAAAAGTCAACAGTGAAAGACATTGAGGAAGAATGGACAACAGATTGTGGTAACTTTTCAAAGTGGTTTTATTATTGATAGGCTACAGGAGATGCATGCTGGAATAGCTAGCACGCTCCACAAACTGAATTGAGGCGGCATCAGTGTTTTCATTTTACCTGCAACAAAGAAAAAGTTTCCTTCTCTTTCTTTGCCTCTTCTTTCTGAGGTGTGCATGTTATGAGCTTTCTTTCCAGGTCATCTGAGTTTTCTCACAATAGCCCCCAAGGAAGGTTGTACTTAGTTTCCATATACACATAGGGAAAATATGATTTGGTCAATATAATTATTTTTAGGTCTTTGAATAATGTTCAGAAAAGTTCAGCTTCACTTTGGTCACATTATCCCAAAGGGAATTTCCAAACTCACAGAGATACTGCAATAAATGTCTGCAAGTTAAATATCTCCCTGGTAAAGTTGCTTAGAAATCAGATAGGAACCTTATGTTGTCTTTGTTTTAATGTTCACCATAGAATATAATAAAAGTGTTATTTAAAGAGAAATAAAGAATAGTTGCCAACATAAATGATGGCACCATTTTGTTCTCTTAAACATTAAAATAAAACTGGGAAAAGCCTTTTGAATTTGCTTAAGAAAAAAGCTGGACACCTTACCTTAGAGAGCAGGTAACTTCTATTTTCAGATTTCTAGAGAATTATTTGTATAATGAGACATATTACTTCATAGTCATAGAATTTACTGGTTAATTTACATTATGGTACTGTGAAATATTACATGTACCTGAGATTTAAGCCAAGTGAGTTGGACATGAATTAACTTTTCTTTAATCAATCCACAATTAATCAGATCAATATGATTTTAGAATTTATTATTTAAGTATAATTTAATGATCATTTGCCCCTTGGCTAATGTTTGTTAGAAGACTTTAACCACATGTTCATACAGTCAACATCTGAAACTATTGCTCTATCTACCTGGTAACACAGAGCATCTCTTTTATGGCTACACATTTTTTGTACAACTCATGTGTGATAACTTACCCTTCCTATGTCAATTGCATAAAGTAATAAAAATGACAGTGATAAACATTTTTTCATAACTTGGGGAATGTTAAAGGGAAGCTAGTAAAGCAGAAAGTCTGTGACTTAAATTCCAGTAAAGGATACAGAAAATCTGTTAAGGAAAAACTCAAGAAGTACAAAGTATGTTAAATCACTCTGCACTTACTTTCTATTAATTGCCTGAATGTGCCATATTTGTAGCTTGAGTTTCTCACTCCTGTATTTAAAAACACCACTTATTCTATTACAAGTTGTCCAAGACAGGGCTGTCTATTAAAAGAGGAGGTTAATGAAGATGATCTGAATAAATATTCAGAATAAATGAAAGAGTGGCTAATAGTGCATGGTAAGATTTAGTTCCGTACAGTTTGGAGACCACCCAGGTTGGAGACAACCAGGGTTTTAGGGCAAGTGACTGAGTTTTAATATATAAGACTACTCTTAAAGGTCTAGTCTCCACAGTAAGCCAAGGGAGTGAGAAGTGGGGGAAGGTTACAGGGATGGATTTATGTGACCTTCAAGTGATTTTTCTAATAGAATACTAGGAAAAATTAGAAAGCAATTCTAAAATGATCTTTCTGAGTCTCTATCATTCTGAAGTAAATTTTAGTATAAGCATTCTGTGTTTTTATGTCTCTTAAATACATGACAAAATAATTATAATGATAATGACATGTAATTAAAATGAGTTTTCATTTCATTCTATCAAATATTGAAATAAAATTTATTTATTTGACAAATGCATACTGAATACTTAAAATAATCAATGTATAGAGTGAGGATATAATGGGAAAGCCAACAGAATTAATAATTTAATTCATGGAGGTACACCCAAGAGAGCCTGTACTGTGGTCATTTGAGGAGGCGGAATTGAGGTCCCTTTTTCTTGACTTCATGTGATGGCTTCTGGATTTAATGGGGGGAGAAGTGTGGAAAAGGCCAAGGATCCAAACTGGCGAATTTCCTGATCTTCGAGCCCTCTCCGCTCTCCAGACAGCAGAATTGCTGGGGTATATTTTCCTTTTTTCGACCCTGCAACAGCTTCTTTAAATTGTTTAAATGAGAATGTCCTTGGCTCAGAGAGTACTACTCACCTGGCTTTTCACATTACTCTTCTTGATCATGTTGGTGTTGAAACTGGATGAGAAGGCACCTTGGAACTGGTTCCTCATATTTATTCCAGTCTGGATATTTGATACTATCCTTCTTGTCATGCTGATTGTGAAAATGGCTGGGCGATGTAAGTCTGGCTTTGACCCTCGACATGGATCACACAATATTAAAAAAAAAGCCTGGTACCTCATTGCAATGTTACTTAAATTAGCCTTCTGTCTTGCACTCTGTGCTAAACTGGAACAGTTTACTACCATGAATCTGTCCTATGTCTTCATTCCTTTATGGGCCTTACTGGCTGGGGCTTTGATAGAGCTTGGATATAATGTCTTTTTTGTGAGAGACTGACTTCTAAGGACATCAGCTCATTTTATTGCTGTTCAGCAAGTTATTATTAAAGTGTACTGAATCTTTGCAAGCTTGAAGAATGCCAGAGAACTGAGAAAAATACCAAATGTAATTTTATACTGCTCCCATTAAAATAGTCTTGGTGACTTCTAGTTGACCCCAAACTTAATCATTCAATATTTGAGTTATTAATACCCTTATTGTTCTATATGAATAAAGTTTGTTTTGGATCTTAAAAAAATAATTTAATTCATGATGAGACACAGTGTCATATAATTGATTAAATGAGGAATGTATTGTCTAATCTAATTCATCAAATCCTTCATAATTTGTCATTATCCAGTCACAATCTTATTATGGGAGAACTAGATAACTAACTTACTAAATGAGAATTTCAATAAAGCCTCCTGGATGATTTTGTCTTTTTTTCACCTAGCACAATTCTTGACACATAGTAATTGATAACTGGTTAATAACTTTTCCCACATCCAAGATCGGATCAGATCAGATCAGTTGCTCAGTCGTGTCTGACTCTTTGCGACCCCATGAATCACAGCACACCAGGCCTCCTGTGCATCACCAACTCCCGGAGTTCACTCAGACTCACATCCATCGAGTCAGTGATGCCATTCAGCCATCTCATCCTCTGTCGTCCCCTTCTCCTCCTGCCCCCAATCCCTCCCAGCATCAGAGTCTTTTCCAATGAGTCAACTCTTCGCATGAGGTGGCCAAAGTATTGGAGTTTCAGCTTTAGCATCATTCCTTCCAAAGAAATCCCAGGGCTGATCTCCTTTAGAATGGACTGGTTGGATCTCCTTGCAGTCCAAGGGACTCTCAAGAGTCTTCTCCAACACCACAGTTCAAAAGCATCAATTCTTCAGTGCTCAGCCTTCTTCACAGTCCAACTCTGACATCCATACATGACCACAGGAAAAACCATAGCCTTGACTAGATGAACCTTCATCCAAAAGAGATGAGTTTTATTTTCCTTTCTTTAGAGATTAAACAAGTAAAATGGCTCAGAAAGTTTATATAATCTGTTCCAAAGTCAAACATTCACTTTTCAACATAGATTTGAATGGCATAAATTTTGTTTGGTTTTGTTTTTCATTATGTCCAGGTTAGGGAGAAAATGAGGCACTGGCCCTAACTCTCACCAAGATAAGATTGTTTTAGAGAGATAAGCTAAAGCACTTAACAGTATCTGGTAATTATTAGAAAAAAAAATACGAAGCAAGGTAGATAGTTCTAAGAACCACAAGACTTAGAATATTTGAGTAACCATAGCATGGTGGGCTGTAGTTAGTGAAATCTACCTGGAAGTAGCAGATTTCACAGAGTTTAATACACTGTGATAGTGCTGAGCAAAGATTGGTTTGAAACTGCTAGTCCAGGTTCACTACTTCAGGGAATCATTAGGGATTCCAGAGAAGAATACTTAAGTATGATGGAGCCTTCTATACACCTGGATTGGATAAAGGGAATTTAAAATATCAGGCTATAAAGGATCCAAAGAAAAGGAAAGCTGGAGGAGTTGTGTTTCTTTCTGAGACTGGATCAGTTAATCTTAAAGGAAATGAGAGACAATAACCTGGAGGGGAGTTGTAAATTTATTCTGATTTGTTTGGAAAATAACAGTCATCAACATCCAGCTATTGACTCCTCAAAATTTACGTCAGAACCATGGACAAGGAGTTAGGGTCCAGCAGAGATCCTTAAACATATAGTTTAACTCCCATTGCTTATTGATGCCTAAACTGAAATACAAAAAAGGGGTGTGGTATACTCGTGCCAACAAGTTAGAAAATAGTACAACAAGATGAAGGAGACAATATTTTGCTTCATTTTCCAAATAGTCCAGTATTTTAAAGAATACCTTCTGTTGATATAATTATTAATTTTTTAAAATATGAAAATGACGCTTATAGACATATGAGGCACACTTTCTTATTTTCCATAGAAATACCTGAAAATAGGGAAAAATGCTTTCAAGTTGTTCAGGAATATAGATTATGGTTTTGAGTCATGCATTAAACAGTTTTTATATTTTAAAATGCAAGTTAATTTGTAGGTATTTTTCACATATTCCCTCTCTTTCTAATGGCCTAGACTGAGTGCATTTTCAAGATTAAAATTTTTAAAATAATTTTCAATTTGTCTGAAATATTCAAGTATTGGTAAGACAAAAGAATCTGCATTTTAAAAGCTTTTGTTTATTTTCTTGGTAATTCATAATCATTTCATTGATTTTCCACTTTTAGTCTGCAAATACACTTACCAAAATGGCATTTACATTGTCTTTTTCAAATATGATTTGACCTGCTATCTGATAAAGAATCTCAGAGGTAGGATTTTAGACAAATAGTAAGGGAAAAGACGCTAAGAAGATATAAGTTAACTGATCAATTCATGCAGTAAGTCAAGTATTAAATAAAGAATAATCTGTGATTGAATATATAACTTACAGTGTTTCCCACCAAATCAGAAGAATATAATTTAGGGGAGAAGTTAGAATAGAGCCCTACATTCTTTTAAATTATTGAGAATTATTTTAAAAGCCTAAAATGTAATTGTTAGTTGAATGAGATGGTTTATTTGACCACTACAAATATCCTCTCTTCACTATTCAGTTGTTACATACTTAAATGTCATTTTGTGGCCACTGATGTTGACTCTCATACACTAGATAGATTTGCAGTTTTTCTCTTCCAAACCCTACTTTATGTACACAGATTTGAATGGCAATTTCACTGAAAATGAAAAATAAGGAGAGGAACATTACAGATTTGAAAATAAATTGTGAATATATTGGTTCTGAAGTTTGGAGTAAATGAAATAAAATATTTTAAATACTAAGGCCTTGTGTTTTATATAGTTGAAGTAGAGAATTTTGGTGTGATTTAGTGGAATGATTAATTCTCAGTAGTTCTCCCTAGTCTATGCTTCTTGAACTTCTGCCAGGAGAAAGGTATTGGTTTGTTCAAAGGCATAATAGTTATGAGCATATTATTAGAGCTGGTTTTACATTACTTTACAGCAGTGACTAGAAGGAGGAGGAGGTACAAATAAGAGGAATGGAAGAGAGAAAAGCCAGCCTGAGATACTAAGACATGTGATATAGGAACAGAAAGAAGCAAACGTTTTCAGGATGACTGATTATTAGGAAGAGTTGAACAGCTTGAGTACATCACTTAGAAAGAAGCCAATTTATGCAAGTGAGTAAGACACTGTATGAGACTAAAATTCAAGTGAAACCTACTATTAACCTCAAATGCCTTACTGAACGTAAAAAACAAATTTTTTAAAGTTTGAGGTGATACCTTTTGAAAAAATAGAGGTAATTATACTTTGCTTGTTATCCTTTTATTTGACTATAAAATATAATATTCTATCTGTAAATTAAGCACATTTGTAAATTAATAATATTGGTAAATTAGGTACAACAGATATATAGCTGATTTTGGCCATGTATATAGTACTTTGGCCACCTCAGGCGAAGAGTTGACTCATTGCAAAAGACTCTGATGCTGGGAGGGATTGGGGGCAGGAGGAGAAGGGGATGACAGAGGATGAGATGGCTGAATGGCATCACTGACTCGATGGATGTGAGTTTGAGTGAACTCTGGGAGTTGGTGATGGACAGGAAGGCCTGGCGTGCTGCGGTTCATGGGGTCGCAAAGAGTCAGACACGACTGAGTGACTGAACTGAACTGAACTGATATACCTCATGATTCCAAATTGGTTGATTTTTTCTATCTATCAAATTTCCACCTAGGATAGATGGAAGGAAATTTCTCACATATAACATTATCCACATATAAGTGCTTTTTTATTTTCTCTCAAGGTTTCATTTCTGTGTCTATTTTCTCAATAACAAATAGTGAGAATAGGAAAGGGATGACTGATTTTTTTCTACAGTACCAGTTCTTGAATTCAACCAGGGCATATTATCCAGTTATGTTTGATAATACATGCTAATAGAATGGTTGCATAAATATGCTGCATTCTACAGGGTTAGTTTTTAAATCAGGTATCAAAGTTGCTTATCAGGAATTAATATTTTCCAGAGAGGGACAAAAAGAATGCAAGGAAAGCCTTTCAAAATAAAAATCAAATCTTTTTCTTCAAGTTTTGAATGCTTTCCATTTTAAAATGCCCATGACAAGGAATAATATACATCATTGTATTTACATATTTGTAAAGATTGATAACTATTTAATTTCAAGTGGCTACAAACTGCTCTGAGTCATGGAAAATAGGAATAACACCACAGAATTTATTCTCTTAGGACTTTCTCAGAAAAAGGAAATTGAAATTCTCTGGTTTTTACTGTTCTTACTTTGGTACGTTGCAATTCTGATCGGAAACCTACTTGTCATGATTTCTATCGCCTCCAGTCAACTTGTGAAGCAGCCCATGTATTTCTTTCTGAGTCACCTCTCCCTCGCAGACCTTTGTTACACCTCCACTGTGACCCCCAAGTTGATCGCTGACTTGCTGGCAGCAAAGAAGATCATTTCCTACCATGGCTGCATGACACAGCTCTTCACCATGCACTTCTTTGGGGGGATTGAGGTCTTCATCCTCATAGGGATGCCCTATAACCGCTATGTGGCCATCTGCAAACCTCTGCTCTACACTCTGATCATGATCAGACAGAAGTGTGTTGCCATGATCGCTGCTTGCTGCGCTGGGGGGTTCCTGCGTTCCTTTGGTCAGTTTCTCCTGGCCATCTTTTTACCCTACTGTGGCCCATGTGTATCCTTTGCTGAAACTGGCCTGCACTGACACCACCAGAATTGGTCTCCCTGTCATTGCCAACTCGGGCCTCATGGGCCTGGTGACTTCTGTGGTCTTGTTGGTATCCTACGCTGTGATCTTGTCCACTGTCAGGTCCTACTCTGTAGAGAATCGCCGCAAAGCTCTCTCCACCTGCAGTTCCCACAACACTGTGATGGTTCTCTTTTTTGCTCCTTTATTCTTCATTTACATTCGACCAGCAACTACTTCACCAGAAGACAAAGTGTTCGCTCTTTTTTATACTATCATTGCGCCCATGCGCAATCCTCTAATCTACACATTGAGAAACTTGGAGATGAAGAATGACATAAAGAAATTCTGGTGCCATATCGCAGTAAGAAAGGAAATGAACTAAAAGATACCTCTGATTTTCACTGCTGAACTTGGTTGAATATATGGATTTTCTACAATGAAGACTTTAAAATGTATAATGCTTGCCTTATATGCTTTTTTGTTTCATTTTGTTTTAGCAATATATAGATTTAAGTATGAGCAAAAGCTTACAACTCCCTGGATTTATCCAGACTCTGCTGTGCTCTTTTCTAGTTTTCTAGTTTTCTTATTTATATCTCCTCTTCCCCTCTGATCTTTTGGCTGTGTAATCAATTTAGATATTTAGCAGTAGACCACAAAGGCATCATGTAATACAAATCAACACTGAGAACCTATACAGCCCATTCTTGTATGTGACTTTAGTCAATAAAGCCAATCCCAGGTAGCAATGATTTAGAAGATAATTCCAACATTTTACTTGCATCATGTAAAGAATATTCTAAAAGACCAAATTTTGGACCTGCAACTATATTTCTTAAAAATATAGCTTTCTACTCTGATAATTTTGTAGCCAACGGCAATCTGGAGCTTCTCATATGTCCAACACCAGTACTCTTACCTAAGTCCCACATCAATCTCTTTTCTTTTGTTCAAAGGAACTGTCTTTCCCAACTCTGTCTGTGTAAACATGAACTGCAACTCTGGCTAATTCTAGCACCTGATGGTGTATATTTGTTACGGGCATGTGTTCTGGACCCAGAATTGCTTACTAACTATGAGGACTGGGACATATGCTCAACAAACCATCCATCAAGTGATAATAATAGCCCAGCACACAGTCCAGTGAGGATATGTGCAGGACTGAAACACTGCTTGGTCACACAGTAAGTGCTCAACACGTATGAGCTATTTTATTGCCCGGTCTCCTGTTATGCATCAGAAATGTAACCCTTCTGATAATAACTTTCCTTTGCAGCAGTGAGGGTGTGAGAATGGGGCTCATATTAATGTCATGCTCCTATTACTAGGCTTCCCTGGTGGCTCAGACAGTAAAGAATCCACCTGCAATGTGGGGAATCTGGGTTCAATCCCTGGGTGGGAAGATCCCTTGGAGGAGCTCATGACAATCTGTTCCAGTATTCTTGCCTGGAGAATCCCCATGGAAAGAGGTTCCTGGCAGGCTACAGTCCAGGGGGTCACAAAGAGTAGGACATGACTGAGTGACTAAGCACAGCACAGTGTGCAATGGGCACCTATTACTGGTGAAATTAATCTTTTCTTAGAGTGGGCAAGTGGAGAATATCACTCAAAGTCAATGATCACATCTTTGGCACTGTTCAAGTTAATAGCAGTTTTTCCAGTAGGAATTTAAAGTCATCCTGGAGCACCTTTGCCCAATGTCAGAAATGACTAGGAGCAAGATCAGGCCACTAGATAACTGATTAGGAATGGGTAGAATCTCAAAAGTCTTTAAAAAACTTCGTGGATATGATGTACTTGCATGAGAATTTATTTTCAAGTTGTAGAGAGAGCCAAGTTAGATAAAAATGAGTTGTCAATGTTGAGGATTCTTAAGATGGGTTCATAATATACAAAAGAAAAATAGCATAGTTCTATGACTCAGTTGAAAATGCCCAACAAATAAACCTAAAAATATTATGTGCTAGAAATTCTTATAGAAAGATCCTAACATATTTGCTTGTTGTTGTTTTAAACCTACTTCTTGACAGCCCTCTGAAAACTCCTGGATAGGGCATGCACAGTATACATGTCAGAGAACATAAAGAGCAGGAAAGTGAAAGATCACTTTCTGGTGTGAAATAAGCAGGGTCTTTAATAAGACCAGCCAACCCTCAAAGTTTCCCTCTGTGTCAGAAGCCCTATCCTCCAACCAACCAGACTTGTATTATTGACAAATAAAACTTCAAAAATTAACACAAATGTTTCTGTTTTACTTTTATTCTTGGAACAAAAGTTGTGAATGTGGATTATTAAAATACTTGGAGTCTGCAGCAACATGGATGGACCAATAAATTATCTTACTAAGTAAAGTAAGTCAGACAGAGAAAAACAAACATATATAATCACTTATATGTGGTTTATAAAAAAATTACACAGATGGACTTATTTACAAAACAGAAAAAGACTCACAGACACAGAAAACAAACTTAAGGTTACCAAAAGAGAAAGGGGGAGGGGAGGGATAAATTGGGAGTTTGGGATTAACAGATACAGACTACCAAATATAAAATAGATAAACAACAATGATCTATTGTATAGCACAGGAAACTATACTCAATATCTTATAATAACCTATAATGAAAAGTAATCTGAGATGGAAAATATACATACATATGAACACACATATATATGAACTGAATCACATGACTATATACCCAAAACCAATACAACATTGTAAATAAACTATAGTTTAATAAGATAAGCAAGCAAACACTTCATTGTCAATATTAATCATTAACTGGGAATTATGATTTAACTCCTTCACTTTTGCACTGTGATCTCCTCCCTTCTCAGCTTCTCAAGAGCATCAGCCATATTTCTCTCTTCAGTTGGGTCATTAATAGCACATATAATATCAAGAAAGAGCAGTGAGATTCTCTGTAATTTAGTGAGTGACCTTACTAGTTCTTGCATTCAGGTTATTACCTATCTTTCATTATTTTTGGCTAAGACATTTTACAACTCAAAATAGAGAAGTTGACTCACACAAAATAATATCAATGTCAACAATGTCTGGCCATAGAAATTCAAATTGTGTCAGGTGAAATGCAATGGATTTCTTTGATTTGGATTTCTTTGGATACTTGACTAGTTTTGCATCAACTTATAAATTCATTTTAGCACCCCTTACTGACGATAAATATGTGGTGAACTGTTGCCTGAACTGATGGTAACATCTCACTGGTTTCTACATTAAATATTAATAATAAATTCAATAGAATCTTTGACATGTGTCCATTCATCATTTGCATAAAAATTCAATAATATTCTCTTTTAAAATATATCCTTTTACAAATGGTAAACTTTAAAGAAACTATAGAAATAGATCCATTCACAGATACCCACTGACTGTGCCAGTCCAGGTTCGATGCACGATGTAAAATTAGAAAAAAAAATTCAATGGTACATGAAAAGATCTTAGAAGCTTTTAGACAAACAATAAAGATTAAGTAAATTTTTAAAAATATGAATTCAGTCATATGATTTCAACTTTTCAACAAATATAAATACTACATTTGCAGGTAAAAAATGGATGAGAAAATACAATTGTCTTATGGAGTTACATAAGGTAAAATTCAAGAGGCAACTAAGGAATAAATGTCTGTATAACATAAGAATGTCCAAGATTTGCACTTGACTAAAACGTCTATAGATTAAAATTTGTATAGATTAAAAAGAAATGACCCACAACTTCCTATTCATTTATTTAAAATATACTATTTGTAATTATACATTTGCTTATTTTCTTGTTTATCTCATTGTCTGTCTCTTTCCTTAGTCTCCAGCCTCACTGAGGACAAAGGCTATTTTGTTCACCACTAAATACATTCTCTAGGGCTTCCCTGGTGGCTCTACAGTAAAGAACCCACTTGCCAATGCAGGAGATGTGAGTTTGATCCCAGTGTCAAGAAGTTCCCCTGGAGAAGGAAACATATTGCAGAAACCCACTCCAATATTCTTGCTGGAAAATTCCATGGACAGAGGAGCCTGGCAGGCTACATTCTGTGGGTTTGCAAAAGAGTGGGGCATAACGTAGTGACTAAACAACAACAAATGCATTCTCCATAGTAAGTTTTGTCCAAGTCAGACCTTTTAGAATTAGGAATAGTAAATATTTTTATATGAATAAATTTATGAGACCATTTTATTTTTGTTATAGTTCTTTCTAAAATATATTTTCTGAAATATACATATGGAAAATTCAATCAGAAAAAAGCATATCTTTTTACAAAGGAGTTCGCCTACAAAAATAAATTGGGAAATTGTCTGCACATTTGCAAGAGATGCGCAGATGCCCCATGGGGGTATGTGAGCTTCCTGGAAAAAAAAAAGCATAGCAGTAAAGCATAGGAGTCTTTTCCAGGCATCAGCCAGAAATTATAATGCCCTAACAAGCTTATTTTTTTCCTCCCCAGGAAGAATTGTCTTAAATCCTAGGTCTACTCACTGAACTTTTAATTCTAGCTGTAGGGCTCTCAGTATTTCCCATGGCAGCTCACTTCAGTCTCCCTCAGCTAACTGATTCTGCCCTGTCCTGACAAATGAGCATTATATACTCCATGTCCATAGTCATCATATACTCCATTTCCTCATAGTCTCCATGTCCCATGTCTGATCTCAGTGCTTTGGATGTTGATGCAATAGGGAAATATAATTAAGAACTTTGGCATATTTATTTATTAGGTAGAAATCGAGAAATTGAAGCTATGATTTACATCTTTGGCAAAGTATAGTGATGGGAAATTTCTATATTTTTAGAGATATTGAGACCTTTTCTATATTACACATTTTGTCAGAATTCTCCTTAAATGCCAATTTAACATCAAGCAGAATATTCAAAAGCAGAGACATTACTTTGCCAACAAAGGTCCGTCTAGTCAAGGCTATGGTTTTTCCTGTGGTCATGTATGGATGTGAGAGTTGGACTGTGAAGAAGGCTGAGCACCGAAGAATTGATGCTTTTGAACTGTGGTGTTGGAGAAGACTCTTGAGAGTCCCTTGGACTGCAAGGAGATCCAACCAGTCCATTCTGAAAGAGATCAGCCCTGGGATTTCTTTGGAAGGAATGATGCTAAAGCTGAAACTCCAGTACTTTGGCCACCTCATGCGAAGAGTTACTCATTGGAAAAGACTCTGATGCTGGGAGGGATTGGGGGCAGGAGGAGAAGGGGACGACAGAGGATGAGATGGCTGGATGGCATCACTGACTCGATGGACGTGAGTCTGAGTGAACTCCGGGAGTTGGTGATGGACAGGGAAGCCTGGTGTGCTGCAATTCATGGGGTCGCAGAGTCGGACACGACTGAGCGACTGAACTGAACTGATACATATATATGTATATATGTCACTTTTCTATAGAGACAAAGGCAAAATATCAGAGAGACACATATTTATTTTTTAGAAGTGGAAAAACTGCATGCTAAAAAAAAATCTCAAAATTGGTTCAATTTACCAAACATATCTGTAACAGTGGAACTCACAAGTTCTCTTGTAAGATTTTATGCAATTAGAGATGGATTACTGCATGGAAATTCAGGTTTTAAAATTCTGACTTTATCTTAGGTGTGAAGCCTCATGTTATAAGAAATCTGTCTGATGAGTTAAGCAGCTGGTAAGTTAAATCCAGTTCGTAATTATAATAGTGATTTTCCTTAAAATGAATATTTGAATCATTCTGATTGTATTTATGATCTAAGCCTTCTAACTAACCTTTGAAAAATTCCAGAGACTTTAAAATGCTATTTTTACTATTTGGGAAAACCTGGCTTCAACTATCATGACTTGTGATTTGTCATGATAGTTTGTCTTAAAATTATCAGTGCCATGTCTCTCAGCAGCTCTCAAAATATTGCTAGATTTATTTGTCTTTTCATATTTCAAAAATTTAATCATATTATTAGCTCTTTGGATTCCATTATGGAAAAAAGTTTAATATGAAGAAGAATGCACTGGCCCAAGAGATAAGTGGACAGTATTGCAGTGAAGGAACTGAAGATATATTTAAAAAAATTAAAATCAAAACACCAGTATGCTTCTAAGATTATGCAGAAGCAAAAATATATGATGAAATTTTCAAAGAAGCTATTTGAATGGATAGTATTTAAGTGGTAGGTTTCTTTTTCCTTAGTTGAGATGAAGAAAAATTATCAAAGGGGAACATAAATATCTGTCTAATTCAGATCAGTTCAGTTCAGTTCAGTTCAGTCGCTCAGTCCAGTTCAGTCGCTCAGTCGTGTCCGACTCTAGGACGCCATGAACTGCAGCATGCCAGGCCTCTCTGTCCATCAATAAGGTTAATTAATTCAAAAGAAAGAAAACAAAAGTATTAACTGGCTGAAATAAGCAGTACATTTATCTTCAGAAATGTGGAAAGTCAGCTCAACCCAGACCAAAGAGAACGATTTGGCTTAACGACAGGATGTTTCCCCACAGTGAGCAACCCCAGCCTTCAGGTAAGAAAGAGCAGATTGTTTATGGCAGGGAAACTCTGCTATGTCTTATCCATATTTATCCCATGTTACAATATTACATATTTTAAATAAGCGATTCAAAATATATAGTAAGAATAATACAGTGTACCCATTGATAGGACAAATATAATGTCAATGACAATGAATATTTACTAAATGTTTTATCTTAATATATACGTTTCTGTCTTAAGCTGTTATATAAGTGAACTCATCATATCTTTACAGCAGATCCCAGAGTTAATTACAGTATTATTCATTTTATAGATGAAGAAGCTGAGGTTATATATTTTATCTGTGATTATGCTCCAAGTGAATTTTGGAGCATCTCATTCTATGTAGGTCCAGAACTCATAACCTTAATTACTAGAATCTACTACCACTCAAATAGTGTGAGGACCTCCTAAATTTATAACACTATGGGGGTTCCAAGAGGAAGGAGGGGAAACTAACATGTTTTTGAGCATCAAGTTCTGTATATGTAAGCTTATTTACATTCCATAGGATTCCTGTAAATTAGGCACTGCATGCTTATTTTAAGGAAGAAGGAAAAAGTATTTAAGGAGGTGAAGACTCTTGCATTTGAGTATCAGAGCTATGTCTGAACACAACTCTTATCTCTGAAGTTTCTGATATTAATATTAATAATATTTCCTATCTTGTTCAGGGAAGGATAGTACAAGGTACAGTTCCTGAGATGGTGTACTCACGTTTTCTCTGGGGCCTTGATCTTATAGTTAGTAATCATGTGTGTGTTATTTGCTCAGTTGTATCTGACTCTTTGTGACCCCGTGGACTGTAGCCTACCAGGCTCCTCTGTCCATGGAATTCACCAGGCAAAAATATTTATTGAAGTGTGTAGCCATTCCCTTCTCCAGGAGATCTTCCCAACCCAGGGATTGAACCTTGGTCTCCTTCATGGCAAGCAGATTTTTACCATCGGAGCTACCACGGAAGCCCTTAGTAATTGTTGAGGATGGCCAATAACTATTAAATATATAGTACTTTCCAGATATTGCTTTAAGAAATTTCATATTTAGAAACTGATTATTCAAAAAATCACCGTATAAAGAGATATTATCTTTACCTTGATTTTACCGAGAAGTAAACTGAGGCACAGGAATTGTAATGAAATTGCCACTGTATTTGTTACTTTTTATAGTTTCAATGTATCAAGCAGAGAAGGGAAGGCAGGAGAGAGGTAAACAGATGTCTTCCCCAAATTAATGGAGAATCAGAAGTCACACATTATTGGAATCTGGGGAGATCTTCAGAGATTATCTAACCACTTTTATTTTGTGAATGGGAGCCTGGGATCCTAGGGAATGAGCAACTAAGCAACAAAGTGGGAGGAAAAAACTAGCTATTTTGCCTATTTACATAGTGTATTTACCAGATGACTACATGAATACAGGTATAACTGCTTCTATTTTAGAGAACCCAAGAGATTCCTCTATATAGTCATGCAGATTGTGTGGGTGAATTCTCTAAGAAATTAAGGGAAGAAGTGTTATATCTTGTTTATTGTATTGTGTTTGGGGGAACTATTTTGGAATTAGAGGAGCCCATTTCTCAGTATATTATTTCCAAACTAGGCAACTATAATTACAGTCTGATAAGATGTAACTCAAATAACTTCTGAATGTTAATTTATTTTGAAAGAGGAAATAATCTTGCAAGAGAAATATAGACAAATAGGAAAAGCAGAGTTGTAAATATATTAACCTAGAGATGCTACAAATAAAGTTTAAGAAATATGAAAGTTTCATGGAGTATTTCACATGAAGGAATTTTTTCCTCTTAAAAGTCAAAAGGGCTTCCCTGGTGGCTCAGAGGTTAAAGCATCTGCCTGCAATGCAGAAGACCTGGGTTTGATCCCTGAGTCAGGAAGATCCCCTGGAGAAGGAAATGGCAACCCACTCCAGTAATCTTGCCTGGAGAATCCCATGGACGGAAGAGCCTGGTGGGCTACAGTCCACGGGGTCGCAAAGAGTCAGACACTACTGAGCAACTTAACTAACTTAAAAGTCAAAAAGGATTATGAGTCCACTCATAAAAATGATTTGTTCTTCAGTTTTATCGTGAATTACCTGACTAAAGGATGATTATTTATTGTATTATTCCTTCAAAATTATAGCACATTGTTCACTTTCCAGATTTTTATTTAATTGATATTTATTTAACATTGACTCTGTGCCAGCACTGAAAAACCCACCCACACACCCTACACCAATTTTGTGATTTCATTAGAAACCACTTAATCAAGCAAATTCTATAGTTACCCCTATTTTACATCCTAAATTGGCACATTATATTGCACCCTACTTAACACTATTAAGATTATCTCTCTTTTTTTAATTCTTGACAAATGTAATTCCTTGCTTCCTCACAAAATAATTTAAATTATATAAAAACTTGAACTTTGTCTAATTTATCACTGTATTCTTAGCTCTTAGAAGAATATTAGCACTAGATATTCAAAAGACTCGTATTAAATGAAAATTATTTCAGTGGGTCTCAAAATAACTTGTCTTTAAACGGCATTGGTGCCATTTTAAGTAGATATTAGGTTTCCATTTTCTCATCAATGATTCGTTTCATTGGTTTTGTCATTTCAGATAACTTTCTTGAACATCAGATCATGGAAGATAGAAATAATGTTACTGAATTTATCCTCTTAGAACTTTCTATGGACAAGAAAGTCCAGATCCTCTGCTTTTTATTTTTCTTATTCTGTTACCTGGCTATTTGGTTGGGGAATTTGATCATTGTGATTTCTATTACATGCAGTCAGCTAATCACCCAGCCCATGTACTTCTTCCTTAACTGCCTTGCACTCTCAGATCTCTTCTGCACCTCCACTGTGACACCCAAACTCATGACTGACTTACTGATGGAGAAAAAGGCCATTTCCTATAAAAACTGCATGACACAGCTTTTCACCACCCACTTCTTTGGCGGGGGGATTGAGGTCTTCACCCTCACAGGGATGGCCTGTGACTGCTATGTGGCCGTCAGCAAACCTCTCCACGACGCCATCACCATGAACAGGCAAAAACGTCACTCAATTCTCATAGCGTCGTGTGCAGGGGGACTTCTTCATTCTCTTGGTCTCTTTCTTCTTGCGATTGTTTGACCTTTCTGTGGCCCCAGTGAAATAGATCACTATTTCTGTGATGCATATCTTTTGTTGAAACTAGCCTGCACTGATACTCACAAAATTGGCTTTTTTGTCATTGCCAATTCTGGCTAGATGGGACTGGTGCTCTTTGTGGTTTTGATGGCCTCCTACATTTTGATTCTGTGTAATGTGTGCACATATTCTGCAGAAAGCCACCATAAAGCACTTTCCACCTGTAGTTCCCACATCACAGTCCGTGATCCTCTTTTTCACACCTGTCATCTTTGTTTACATTAGACCTGCCACAACATTACCAGAAGATAAAGTGTTTACGCTCTTCTACACAATTATTGTCCCCATGCTCAACCCACTTATCTACACACTTAGAAACATGGAGATGAAAAATTCCATAAGAAGAGTTTGGTGCAATAAAAAGGTTCTGGGAAGGGAGGTTAATAATTTGAAGGTCATTCATCTCTGACGCCAGTGACTGTCTTCTCATCACTCCCTCTGTTGCTGATTCTCTCCTGCTAATGGGAAAATCAGTCAGAATGTGTAAAAGCCAAGCCTCCAACAACAGCTTGCCTTCAGTGGTTCCTTCTTTATTTTCCTCTCAATGCATTTTCCTTGATTTCACTTTTCACTAATAATCCCCTTTGTTTAAAAAAAAAAAAAAGAAAAGAAAACTTTTTACAGAGTAAAAACACACTGAAAAATCTGGAGGGAGAGTGATCCTGCCTGTATTGAAGGCTAAACCTGGGGGAGACCTAGCTCTCAAAATACTTGGCCTCAAGGTATAAAAGGTAATAATATGTTAAAAGGTAAAAGACAGTTGAAGAATCCACCTGCTAATTCAGGAGACACAGGTTCAATCCTTGGGCCAGGAAGATCCTCTGGAGAAGGAAATGGCTACCCACTCCAGTGTTTTTGCCTGGGACATCCCATGGAGAGAGGAATATGGTGGGCTACAGCTCATGGGGATGCAAAATAGCTGGACATGATTCAGCGACTAAACAAAAACCAAAAGGCAGTTATAGGAAAATAAGAACAATCACATACTGCAAACTCCTTTCAGAACTATATACCTAGCCTCGTATCCTACAACTCTAGATTTCTTTTAATCAAGTACCTAGAGATTTTTTTTGTGTATTTGTGAACTGCTATTATTTTACTTAAGTGAAAAGAATATATAGATCTAAATACAACATAGTGTAAAGTCCAGCCTAATAGTCTACATGGCAAGTCTTACAGTCTGAAAAGCAAGTCACTGTGTGATCTGTTTGTGAAGTAACATTGTAAGTATTGGGGAAAATATATGTGTTTATATATATATATATATATATATACAAACTCATGCTATTTTAACTGGGTTTGACATTAAGTATACATGATCAAGGAATAAATAAACTACAACTGACTTTGCTACAAAAAAGAAGAAAATATAAATCCTTTAGTTCCTCAAAATAGATGATTTATCTCAAAGTAAAAGACTTTCACTTACTATCTAAATCCAAGTGTAGAATAATCCTAAAATAATATTTGACAAAATATAGATCAGACTCAGTGATGGGAATATATATATATTCTGCTGCTGTGCTTAGGTGTTTCTGACTCTGTGGCCACATGGACTGTAGCCCACCAGGGTTCTCTGTCCATGGGGATTCTCCAGGCACAAATATCAGAGTGGGTTGCCATGTTCTCCTCCAGGGGATCTTCCCAAGCCAGGGACTGAACCCAGGTCTCCCATACTGCAGGCAGACTCTTTACCAACTGAGCCATCAGGGAAGCCCAAGTATACTGGAGTGGGTAGCCTATCTCTTCTCCAGGGGATTTTCCTGACCCAGGAATCAACCAGGGGTCTCCTGCATTGCAGGTGGATTCTTTACCAGGTGAGCTACCAGGGAAGTCTAATGTGTATACACCCATACCTATAGGATTTTCATGATTTTCTAGTGCAAAGTATACATTTTGTTTGAAATACATTTTTAAGATTGCTGCATTTTCTTATGAAAATGTGCATTGTTTTGGATATAAAATGTAACTATTAATAGTATAGATTTGTATTCTATATAATGAGTTAAACTATATTTAATACTATAGATTTATTTTAGGTAATAGGATATTTTCTGTTTCTCTCTCAAATAATGTAATATTTTTTAGAATTAAGAGGAAAGATATGAATTTTAAAGAATCACATTATTAATATGTCATAAAAATGTTGTTAACTGTTCTCCACACGAAGATAGGCCATATTAATATTTGGCTATATTATGTGCGTGTCTCCTTCAGAATTTTCCACAGTTTATTGTGATCCACACAGTCAAAGGCTATGGCATAGTCAATGAAGCAGAAATAGAAGTTTTTCTGGAACTCTCTTGCTTTTTCGATGATCCAGCAGATGTTGGCAATTTGATTTCTGGTTCCTCTGCCTTTTCTAAAACCAGCTTGAACATCTGGAAGTTCATGGTGCACGTATTGCTGAAGCCTGGCTTGGAGAATTTTTTTTTTTCCATTAATTTACTAGCAACAAAGATCTGTCTAGTCAAAGCTATAGTTTTTCCAGCAGTCATGTATGGATGTGAGAGTAGGACTCTAAAGAAAGCTGAGGGCCGAAGAATTGATGCATTTGAACTGTGGTGTTGGAGAAGACTCTTGAATGTCCCTTGGACTACAAGGAGATCCAACCAATCCATCCTAAAGGAGATCAGTCCTGGGTGTTCATTGGAAGGACTGATGTTGAAGCTAAAACTCCAACACTTTGGCCACCTGATGAGAAGAGCTGACGCATTTGAAAAGACCCTGATGCTTGGAAAGGTTGAGGGGAGGAGGAGAAGGGGACAACAGAGGATGAGATGGCTGGATGGCATCACTGACTCAATGGACATGGGTTTGGGTGGGCTCCGGGAGTTGGTGATGGACAGGGAGGCCTGGTTTGCTGCAGTACATGGGGTCTCAAAGAGTCAGACACGACTGAGGGACTGAACTGAACTGAATATGTATGTGTCTTATTTTTGTACTTGCAAGATACTTTGCAAATATTATTTTCATATTTTGCTTCATATTTAAATGTCAAAAAAGAATGGTGTTTCAGAATTGTAAATAATAATCTTAAGGAGGCAAAAGTTATCAAAGTAACTGAATGAATATGTAGTAAATAATGTAAATTAACCAAATCTTACTTATTTTCCCAATTGAATTATCTCCTCAAGTGGATCAGTTGTTTGGAGTTACATTTTCATAAAGATCATCCATTCATCTTCCCAGATAGTTGCGAATATCTGGTAATAACTGATATTTTTCAATATCCCCATCTCTGTGTTTGCTTATAGTGTTTAATAGCCTTCCATAGAGACCTCAGTTCTGCCTTCATGTGTAAATTAAGCATAAACCATAATCCATGACCTTCAGCCACGAACTACAAAGTTTAATACCAGATACTTTGGGTGAGGAATTTTTTAAAAAGATGCTTACAATATATGCCATTCTTATCTCTCTTGTTAATAAGTACAAGTACTAGGAAATAAAGAGGCCAGAATATATTGCTTCATTTCACAGAGACATCATTCATACAAATCTCTCTCTCTCGGAATGAGGCTTAAAGTAAGACATTATTCTGCCTGCCTCATTCAGTCTGGATTCATGAGCAGTTCAGGTTGTGGGGTGGTGGTTGCTTTTCGCTAGTAAATCACACTGTATGAGAAAACTCATATACTGATTTTAATTCCTATTACGTGGGGATTTCTTATGTTATGTCGGTTCAGTTCAGTTCAGTCGCTCAGTCCTGTCCGACTTTTCGTGATCCCATGAATCGCAGCACGCCAGGCCTCCCTGTCCATCACCAACTCCTGGACTTCACTTAGACTCATGTCCATCGAGTCAGTCATGCCATCCAGCCATCTCATCCTCTGTCGTCCCCTTCTCCTCTTGCCCCCAGTCCCTCCCAGCATCGGAGTCTTTTCCAAAGAGTCAACTCTTTGCATGAGGTGGCCAAAGTACTGGAGTTTCAGCTTTAGTGTCATTCCTTCCTAAGAAATCCCAGGGCTGATCTCCTTCAGAATGGACTGGTTGGATCTCCTTGCAGTCCAAGGGACTCTCAGGAGTCTTCTCCAACACCACAGTTCAAAAGCATCAATTCTTCGGTGCTCAGCCTTCTTCATGGTCCAACTCTCACATCCATACATGACTACAGGAAAAACCATAGCCTTGACTAGACGGACCTTTGTTGGCAAAGTAATGTCTCTGCTTTTGAATATGCTATCTAGGTTGTTCATAACTTTTCTTCCAAGGAGTAAGCGTCTTTTAATTTCATGGCTGCAGTCACCATCTGCAGTGATTTTGGAGCCCCCCAAAATAAAGTCTGATACTGTTTCCACTATTTCCCCATCTATTTCCCATGAAGTGATGGGAGCAGATGCCGTGATCTTCGTTTTCTGCATGTCGAGCTTTAAGCCAACTTTTTCACTCTCCACTTTCACTCTCATCAAGAGGCTTTTTAGTTCCTCTTCACTTTCTGCCATAAGGGTGGTGTCGTCTGCATATCTGAGGTTACTGATATTATCCCGGCAATCTTGATTCCAGCTTGTGTTTCTTCCAGTCCAGCATTTCTCATGATGTACTCTGCATAGAAATTAAATAAGCAGGGTGACAATATACAGCCTTGATGTACTCCTTTTCCTATTTGGAACCAGTCTGTTTTTCCATGTCCAGTTCTAACTGTTGCTTCCTGACCTGCATACAGATTTCTCAAGAGGCAGGTCAGGGGTTCTGGTATTCCCATCTCTTTCAGAATTTTATACAGTTTATTGTGATCCATGCAGTCAAAGGCTTTGGCATAGTCAATAAAGCAGAAATAGATGTTTTTCTGGAACTCTCTTGCTTTTTCCATGATCCAGCAAATGTTGGCAATTTGATCTCTGGTTCCTCTGCCTTTTCTAAAACCAGCTTGAACATCTGGAAGTTCACGGTTCGTGTATTGCTGAAGCCTGGCTTGGAGAATTTTGAGCATTACTTTACTAGCATGTGAGATGAGTGCAATTGTGCGGTAGTTTGAGCATTCTTTGGCATTGCTTTCTTTGGGATTGGAATGAAAAGTGACCTTTTCCAGTCCTGTGGCCACTGCTGAGTTTTCCAAATTTGCTGGCATATTCAGTGCAGCACTTTCACAGCATCATCTTTCAGGATTTGAAATAGCTCCTCTGGAATTCCATCACCTCCACTAGCTTTGTTCGTAGTGATGCTTTCTAAGGCCCACTTGACTTCACATTCCAGGATGTCTGGCTCTAGGTCAGTGATCACACCGTCGTGATTATCTGGGTCGTGAAGATCTTTTCTGTACAGTTCTTCTATGTATTCTTGCCACCTCGTCTTAATATCTGCTGCTTCTGTTAGGTCCATACCATTTCTGTCCTTTATCGAGCCCATCTTTGCATGAAATGTCCCCTTGGTATCTCTAATTTTCTTGAAGAAATCTCTAGTCTTTCCCATTCTGTTGTTTTCCTCTGTTTCTTTGCATTGATCGCTGAGGAAGGCTTGCTTATCTCTCCTTGCTGTTCTTTGGAACTCTGCATTCAGATTCTTACATCTTTCCTTATCTCCTTTGCTTTTCACTTCTCTTCTTTTTACAGCTAAGTCATACAGTGACTCACTTAGTGGCTCAGTCACACACTTGATAATGTAAGGAACAACACTTCTTGAAACAGGCAATATCGAAAACAATAGCAGTAATAGTAGAATCATAAGAAGTTAAGTCAAGAACTTCTATTAGGTGTAGCCCAGTGACATCTCCATGTCATCTGACTTAGTTTGCTAAATGACTATAGCTTGCTGTTGATATCCTGCTTGTAGATCCTGAGCATCTGATCTTTATTCAAAGACTGGTTATTGAGATAAGCTTTAGAAACAAACTCAGAATGTCCTTTTTAACAACTTAATTCAACCTCTTAGCAATGTAACATAACCACAAGGAACTATCTAAGGAGTGAGTCTTAGTAAATACAGACCTTAATTAAAAAAACTGGAACTTAATATTCAGTGAAACATAATAGATGCCATAGGCCTGACATCAGTTAGGTGGATTTTTCTTTTAGAGCTCCCCAGTATATGTTGAGATTTCTGTATATGTCGGGAGACAGTCTTTTTATTTACCTGATAAGGCTGTTCAGAACCCAAGTGTCTCCAGTTTCTGGAGGGATGAGGCAGAGAGAAAAAAGGTATAATTTTACCCATAGGAGTAAATCACTAGATTGTTTTAAACGATCAGTAACTCGAGGAGAAGTGCTTCTTTATATCTGAAAACACAGAGTAAAAGTCAACAATATGTCAGACAAAAAGTCGTGAAAATTGTGGTCATATTTAGCGGTCTACTCCATCCCATGCAATTGATCCCTTTGTTCTGCTGTCCTTGCCCAATGACCAAGGACATCAGTGAAAGCAATAGTCTCGAAGAGACTCATGAAGTTTTTGTGAACGTCTGTATGACCTGTCCAGCAAAGTGGGTGCCCTGATCACTGGAGATTGTGGAAAGCACCTTTTAACCATTTTTTCTTTTCTGAGATATTAATCCTGAAGCCAGGAAAGGCATTATCAAATAAAAATAAGGTTTGTCAGGGAGCCAGGAAAAGCCAAGTGGCCATCTTGGACCTCTCATAGCCCCAACTCTTTGGTTTATGGCCATTTTTAATCCATTTTAAATTCCCTGAAGAGGTGTTAACTTTTGTAGAAGCAGAATGAGCTTTGTTCATATGTGCTGTAGTCTGTTCTCAAAAGCCACATTCCAAGAAAACTTTGTTCTTTTAATCAGTGAGAGAAAACCAAATTCCAGTTTGGTAACAGCTTATATTCACTGTGAAACAATAGTTATTCACTTAGTCATAGTAACAATAAGACTTCAAAGGCAGTTTAATGTCTTAACAAACTTGTAGCATGCACAAAACTCTTCTTTCACTTGCAACACACCTGTTTACACTTTCTGTATTCATCACTTCATTTGTGCATTTAGAGGACAGCCACCTGTACGTTTAGACTTACTTTGCTTTTCCTTAATAGAATGGAATTCCATTCCTTATTACTTTTTATTAAAAACACACATCTTACTTTTCTTCAGAAACCATGACTTGTACTTTACATCATCATTCTGTAGATTGGTAAGGATAAATCACCCAAAGTTATATCATTTATAAAAGTATCTTCACAATGCCTCTGTTAATTAGATCAATAAACAAACATCAATATCATGTATCAATTCAGTAATGATTATTTCCCAGTTCACACAAGCCTCAAATTCATTTACTTTAATTTTCTTGAATTTAGAATTGTTTGATTTGTAAGCACTGACTTCTCTTTAGGCCAATTAATTAGAGCTCATTGAACCACTTAGCCTTTAGCAATTTTTTCCAAGGATGGAGACATACACCGAGACAGACACAAATCTGGACAGACAGAAACCTCACAGTTTTCCACCTGAAATTTAAAATGTCTCTTTGACCCTTTTATTTTCTTGGCTTGAGTTCCAGCTCATGGCTGGAGTCCCAGATAGAGTGGGCTGTGTATCTCAAGGACATGATAAGAGTTAACTCAGGTTTTTCCCCAGGCATGTTTCTGTTTCTCACGCAGGATCAGAGCTCCCCAAAAGAGTATTTTCACAAGTCAAACGTTTAGTAATTACATGTGCAAAAAGAACCAGTTTTGCAATTTCAAAAAGATTCCATTTTACCTAGTTTTCTCCGGAGTCTAAAGAATACATATGGCCATTCAGGGTTCAAAATGTCATTTCTCCTTCATGTAGTCATAGCTTCATAGCTAAGCTTTAAACCAGAGAGTGCTCAGATGGGCTCTGATGACAGGGGTAGACTGATTGATAAGATGTCCCAGCAGGGATTCTCTCTCTGGGCAGGTGAGGTCTTCTCTTAAAGCAAAGAAACCCCATATATAAGGGATTTTTAGGCCTTGAGGATCAAAATTATCCCAGTTTTTCAAGATATTATTCAAGGGGGGGTGGTTCTGGACTGTTAGGCCCCATCTGTAAGAGAGAAAAAAGCAGTGCCCAGTGCCATGGCTTTTTTCTACCAGAGGTGTCTGCCCCTGCTCTAGACGCGGTTGGAGACTGATTTTCCACCTAAGCTTCCTTCCCTGGCCAGAGCTAACCTGTCTCTTACAGGTGAAGGTGTCCTACTCCCAACCCCCCTCGTTCTACCACCCAGGCATGGTGGAGATGCACCAGGGTTAGACCTGATGGCATCCCAGATTGATGTCCAGGTCCTCACCATTAAAACCTTGGTTTGATTTCCCTTTTATTCCGGCACCACCTGGGGTGGAACAGAGTAGTTTTCCAGATGCTTGCCGAGCCAAGACCACTAGGGGACGCGCCCAACTTCTGTGTACCTGCGCACATTCCTCATAACAGTATAAGTGGCAAGTCATAAAGGGATGAACAGAAAACCCAAGACATCCTCCTGAGAGTGGCCACACGAGTCTATTTAATAACAAAGGAGGCGATGGAGGGCCCGCCTGCGAGGAAAAGCTAATCCTTCATATTCATGGAGTGCCAACATCATCCTTTTTATTCCTGTCCATCAGACTGTACAAAAAGAATACCTAAGGAGTTGAGACAAGAGCCACTGGAGGGCTTCGTCTGCTCTGCTAAGAGCTAGCGCTACTAAGGGAAGAAGCCCAATGCACTTTCATTCTGCCCAAATCTGGGGTGTCCCAATCTGTGTCCTCAGGAATCTCATGCTCACCAGCAATGCCTCAATCCATATAGTCCAGAGGCATAGCCATGACAAGAACTTGCCTGTGTGTCTGTGGGATCAGGATGGTGATTTCTAGTCTGAGAGATGTCCCTGGAGCTAGAGCTCCAGCTAGCTCCCTAAAGTGCTCCTGTCTGCAGTGTCCTGTAAAACTTGGAGTGGGGGCCTTGCTAGAAAAGCACAATAACAGCATGGATTGCAAGTCCCTTGAAAGTCTACAATCCGGCACACAAGGTTAATAACTTTAATTCCCCAAGCAGATATGAAATGGTCAGAGGGACCAGGAAAAGCTGACTGGGGAAAAGAAGTTCAGTCCAGATGCTTCTGATTTAGGAAAGTAGCTGCTGCTGCTGCTGCTAAGTTGCTTCAGTCGTGTCCGACTCTGTGAGACCCCAGAGTTGGCAGCCCACCAGGCTCCCCGCCCCTGGGATTCTCCAAGCAAGAGTACTGTAGTGGATTGCCCTTTCCTTCTCCAATGCAGGAATGTGAAAAGGGAAAGTGAAGTCACTCAGTCGTGTCCAACTCTTAGCGACCCCATGGACTGCAGCCTACCAGGCTCCTCCGCCCATGGGATTTTCCAGGCAAGAGTACTGGAGTGGGGTGCCATTGCCTTCTCTGTAGTAAAGTAGAGACCACAGTAAAAGAGCAAAAGAATCTCAACTCTGAGTGTTCTTACCTTGTCTTGAAGATCTTGGACAAGCCCCCAAGATGATAACCTAGCAGTCAACGGTGACCGATGCCACTGGATTCATGGTGTCTAAGAAGAAGATATTACTCTGGGGCCAAGACAGTCTCAGTCACTCAGAGCTTTGTGTATATTTTATTTAAAGTGAAGGTGACAGAAAAAGCTCTGACACACACATCAGAAGGGGCCCACTAATTTAAGTGGGGCCATATATACTTCTCAACTAGCCTCTGAGAATAGACAAAAAACATCTCAAGGATGTGAGCGTTTTGCCCAGACCCTTTCCTATAACATACATCCAAAGCTCAAAAAGAGGAATGTCCTTGAACCTGAGATACTGCTCCCTACAATGCCTACTTGTCTTAGGCAAAAGAATGTGAAAAAAAAAGCAAGCTTGCCTCCTCCTTAAAGGGGCTTTAGGCTTGGACTCTTTATCAACCTGCTGGGACAGGTAAGTATACAGTTAAAATCAGGAAACTCTAATGTTGTAATGGTGGTGAGTAAAGCATTTGTATAACATACCACTGATAACTCACATAAGTATATCACTTATAAATTCAGTATGAAGGTCAAAAGATAAAATATCAAAATAATTATAACTACAAAATGAAATACTGGAACCATGTTTGAAGAATTAGATGACAGTATGATACAAAGTCAACAAACAGAGAGACTCAATGAAGAGCTACAAATTATTTTTTTTTAAAGGAAACTAACATAAATTCTAGATTTGAAAACTAAAATAATTGAAATGAAAAACTGATAGGTTCAATAGCACATTTGAGATGCTAGCAGAAATAATCCATAAACTTGAAGATGAATTCATAGAAATCAATGTAAAAATAAAGAGAAAAAAATGTTGAGGGAAAATGATCTAAGGCATCCATTCATCACACCATCAAGTATGGAAGGAGAGAGACTCTCAGAAAGCAGGGAGAGAAAGGGGAGGGAGTAAAATTACTTGTCGACGGAATGGCTGACCGGCAAGTCAGAGCGAAAGGGAGGTGCAGCGCAGGGCTCTTAGGGCGCCGGGCGGCAGCAGCCTCCGTCTAAGGCCATAGCACCCTGAACGCGCCCTATCTCATCTGATCTCGGAAGCTAAGCAGGGTCGGGCCTGGTTAGTACTTGGGTGGGAGACAGCCTGGGCATACCGGGTGCTGTAGGCTCTTTGCCTTCCCTCTCCTTTAGCCCCCGCCCCACGTCCCAACTCTTGGGCTCCCGCAGCCCCAGCCCCTCCTGGGGGTGGGTGGCCAGGGCACCGACTCCCGCTGCAGACCTGGGTTGCCTCCGCGCAGCCCGCGAGCCCCTCCACATTTGGCTTCCAGGAAACCAGATGACCGTCCCGCGGGTCTCCGTCTGGGGCTCCCTTGGCGTGCCTCAGGCAATCCCGGGGGGCTGCACCAGCTCCAGCCCCAGCCCCAGCCCCAGCCCTACCCCCAGCCCCACCCCCACCCCACCCCCATCCTCGAAGACGAACGCCCGAGTTCGCGCGCACCCGCGGGCACACACACATATATGTGCACAGACGGTGCATGTATCTTGTTCAGTTATACTTTTGGTGGATATATGCCTGGGAGTGGGACTGCTGAATCATATGGTACTTCTAGTTTTAGTTCTTTCAGGAACCTCCATACTCTTTTCCATAGTGGCTCTACCAACTCACATTCCTACTAAGGGTGAAGGCGAGTTTCCTTTTCTCCACATCCTCTCCAGCATTTGTTATCTACAGACTTTTCCATGAGGACCATTCTGCCTAATGTGAAGTGGAACCTCATTGTAGTTTGGAGTTGAGTCTGTCCAATCATGAGTGATGTGGAGCAAGATGACCTTTTTAAAATGCAGATGCAATTCTATCACCTCCCTGCTCCAACTGCTCTTGTATTTTCCCATCATAGAGAAGATATGACCAAATCCCTTCATTGCTTGGTCCCCACTTTCTTCTCTGATTTCTTTTCACTGGAATGCCCTCTGCACTCTTTTGGTTCCATCCCATAGGGCATTTTTCATTTCTTGAATGTACTAAGGTTCCCTTGTCACGTAGCCTTCCAAGATGCTATTTTACCTGCCTGAAATTCTTCCTGCATCTCAACCCTGGTTTACGTCGGTTCAACCTATGGATCTCAACTCAATTATTAGTCTGAAAAGCCTTCTCTGACACCCAGTTTTTGGTGAGGGAAGAGGCCCCTATAGAAGTTCTCAAAGTATCTGCCTGTTATTTATCATTAGATTAGTCTCAGTGAAAGAAGGAACTGTGTTTCTTCTTCTCTCAGCATTCTATTTCCAGAAACATATTGCATGCCTACTAGCTCATAGTAGGTGCTCAATATTTATTCAGTGTGTGAAAGACAGAAAAGTTCTGTGAAGCCTCAACTTTTCACTTGGCTCAGCACTTTGGATCTCTTTGTATCTTTGTCGATTCAGTTCTTTTCTTTCTTCTGTTGATGTGCACACTATATTCAAGGCACGATCTAAGGCATGAAGACATATCAATAAATATAGGTTCTTGCTTTCCAGGAACTCGTACATCAGATTTCTATAATTCAGGGTTTTTTTTTTTTTTAATGCTCTAGAACAATGTGAACTTTTAGTATTATCTATTTTCATTTCAAAGAAAGATCATTTTACTTACATAGCAAAGGTGGAGACCTTCCAACTTTCAGTCCAATACTTATACCTTTACCATTTCAGGCAAGTCTTGTGGTTCCTTCTGGAGGTGTGCGGCTCTTCCAGAAATGTGAAGATCTTCCATAGTCCTCAGACTTTGGTGTGATTTGGAATCCTCAAGAAAGTTTCCAGGTGTAGGTTCCAGACCACCACCTCAAAGAGTCAGTAGTGAATGGAGTGGATTCCAGGAATATGCATTGTTATCCAGCATCACTGGTGATTCTGTTGCTATAGACTCAATGCAGTGGGCAGGGCCTGGACTGCCCACTGGGTCTGATGTGGAATGGAAAGAAGGGCTTACCCCCTCCACTGTTTCTAGCCCTGTGACTAGAAACGGTCCCCAAACAAAAATCAGAAAAACAAGATTATCCCAGATCGTAGTCCATGAGATGAAGGAACTAAGCAGCTGGTTGAGACGGAGCCAAGGGGAAAGGTTGTCTCTTTTTTTTCTCCACCTCTACTCCTTTCTTCCTTGATGCCTTAGTG